>NC_086154.1:45322275-45947275 GCF_035149785.1 Candoia aspera | reverse complement strand
CACATCCAGTAAAGGATAGTTCAGCACCACTTGGTTGGTAATTGGTTCCATTTCTGAACCACTTACCCTTTTAGGATGTTTTCCTCTTATAATTGTCTTCCTATAATTTAAATCCATTATTCCATGTCCTACATGCTGGAAGGAGAGAGAACAGATCTTCCGGACCTTCTTCTGTGAGACTTGAAATGTATGATTTGTGAGGTTTCGGCCAACCTCTGACTCAGAAAACGAAACTCTTTCTGAGTCAGAAGGGGAAACAGAAACTTACCAGGCAGAAACTGGGAAAGCAAAATGCAGAAATGACTCAGTAGCATGGGAAAAGTCACAGACGCTGATTGGCCAGTCTTCGGAGGAGGATTTGAATCCTCCAATCAGTGCGCATGAATGATGTGCGGAAAAGTGCGTGAAGGAGAAGGCAGCCCAATTGGCTGCAGAAGGGAATAGACGCAGTTGGCATAAAAGGCAGACATGCAGAGAACAAGCTGCCAGAGACAACTGATCCTTTGAGCTCACAGTCCCAGCAGAAGAGTCCTTATCCACGTTGGAAACCTCGTCTGTAGCCGGAGGGGAATCAGCGCCAGTGTTTCCTATTGGAGAGGACTTGGATCTTGCACCCGCTGTCACAGAGGATCTTCTCCCTGCCAAACCCAGCAACCTCAGCCTCATGTCCAGCTTTGGACCCCTTCATCATCACTGTGCGCATTCTAGATGTGCTTCCAGCCTTGCTTCGAGCTTCCAGCCGTGCTCAGCATCTTCAGCCCAGCTTCGTCGTGCTTCAAGTCCTCAGCCTTGCCCTGGATCTCCAGTTCAGCTTGATCATGCTTCCAGCTCCCAGCCTTGTCCAGAGTCTCCAGTACAGCTTCGTTGTGCTTGTGACCTCCAGCTTTGCCTTGGATCTCCAGTCCAGCCTAGCTGTGTCCTGGTTGCCCAAAGTTGTTCAGGAACTTCAGATCTATCTTGTTGTGAATCAGGTTTTCAACCTAGTCTAGAACTTGTGGTCCAGTCCAGCCGTGTTTCAAGTTCTTCACCTAGTCAAAAGCCTCCTGTCCAGCCTAGTTGTGTGCCAAGCTTCCAGCCCAGCCTGGAATCTCCAGCCAAGTCCAGCCTTGCTTCGAGTTATCAGTCTTGTTCCGAGTCTCCAGCCCAGTGTACCCAGTCCAGTCTGAGTTGCCCAGTTCAGTCCCGTCCTGCCTCTAGAGCCAAGCCTTGCCCAGTGGTTCCAGTTTGGTCTCAACCAGTTCTCCGGTGCCAGTCTAGTTTGAGTGGTGTTTCAGATCACGGACAATTGTCTCCAGTTCCAGTGGTGCCACATGCCCTAGCTTCTTCCAGCTTTCCAGCCCTCGTCAGCAAATCCCGCTCCACTGTTTTACCACAGTCTCCTTCTGCAACCTTGCCGGTTTCCCTGTTGTTACCCAGGTGGTCTTGATCGGAACCAGCCTACCTCTTGACCATAAGGATTTATTTATTGTAAATAGTTATTTAATAAAGAGTGGTTTTGATAATAAACCTGCCTGGCTGCCTCATAGTCTGAATGGGACGTTATTGTTTTTCCCCTCAGTCATTTGTTCTCAAAGCTAAACATAACCAGTGTCCTTAGTTTCCAATCCCTGATCCTCTTTATTGCTGACTATTCTGTTTTCCCTGAATCTTAAAATACAGTTCCTAGAACTGAACTTAGGACTTTGGAATGGGGTCAGGCTGATGAAGAATATAGTGAAACTATTACTTCCTGTGATTTGAAAGTTCTACTTTTTCTTTGCTTTCATTTCTCCTTGTAGGATAAACTCTACTCAGCAGGATGGTTACATGCTCAGATTCTTTGGGGAAAGGGAGTAATGAAAGAGAGCCACTTTCCCTACTTTCTTGTCCATTGGCTGTCATGGTTTCAGCTCCATAATCCCTCAACTATCATGGCCTCATCCTCATGTGAAGTTCAACATCTGTAGGGGCCACCAGGTAGGAGCTGGTTGAAGTAGAGTAACAGGCTTGACATTGGACTGCCATTGAATTATGTGGCCTTGGGAAAAAGGGAAAAAGAAACGTACTAAATGAAAATAGTTTTATAGACAGGATTGGGAGTTGTGCTCTCCAGATTAGGCTAGCGGTTTCCTCTGGCTAGCCTACAAACAAATGTAAAATCAGGGCCTCCCCTACCATTAAGTGGTGAAATGGTCACCTCAGGCAGTAGATGCTGTGTATCATGGCAGCTTCTTTACTATCACTTGTTTATCTTTAAAGTGCTGGAAAGGTGCATGTTGGGTTACCTCATTTCATTATGACTTTGTTCGACAAACACATTACCATAGAATGGAAGAAGGCACCATTTGCTATCATACCTCAGGATGAAGGTGTCTCGGATGGCCCTGGGTAGACCTCTCTCCCTGTGATGTACCATGTTCTATGTAATGAACGTCCTGCAAGAGATTGGACCTAATTTAGGTTTCCTGGCATGTGGTACCTGCCTGATTTCTCAAGAGGCATACAAACATCTGATGGAGAAGCAATTGACAACTCTTTCATTACAACATCAGAAACTGATTGAAATACAAATAGATGAAGAGGCAGTAATTACATAAAGATGGCAGTAGGGGCCTGAATGGAAGGACAGAAATGACAACAGTGGGTCGATAGTTTACTCTGAAGCAAGATCACACGTGTGCCTGGAAAACTCATCTCTTCAGCCGCTGCTTGTGTTATTACATGACAAATATTTTGTGTTACTGCAAGGCAGAAGCATAAGAAATCAGAATAATTTATCTGTTTTGGAAGGGATATAGAAGGAGCATAATTTCAGAATAATCTATTAAGATGCCTAGCTAAAGATGCTGATGGAAGGGACTTTGGCAAGCTTAGTCATGGAAATCCCAGCCTCACCAGGGAAATCAGATCCAGATGGTTCCTTACACCTTTCCCAAGAAATCCTGACATTTTAAGCTTGTTGATCAACCCTCATGGTCCCTCCCTCTCCTATGCTCCAGCAACAACCAGCTTTAAACTTATTTCCACACAGCTGGAGGGAAACCCCAGCTGCAATCATGAAAAATAACAAATAATAAAAGGGGCTGTGAGCAGCAGTGAGGCTGGCAGGAAACATTCCCAGTAGCACCTGCTTCCTGAGTGCGACATTTATTTGATCCCCTGGTACCATCTGGGCCATGCCCCACTCTTTTGTTTTCGTTAAGAGTTTAGAAAAACAATTCAGCTTTGACTAATTGCTCTTTAAGTTTTTTGGACTCACCCTTTTTCCTCCCCTCCAATTTCCTCTCCCACTCTTCCACTCAATTACACCCCTGCAATGCTCCCCTCCACCCTCTCCTCCTTCCCATCTCTGTCCAAACCACCTATCATGAAGGAACAGGTTTATGTATCTATTTCCAATGAAGCTCTCACAATGGAATGGTTTGCTTTTACTGTACTGAACCTCCCGCCATTATCTTCTCTAAGGGAGCTCCTGGCACGATGCGTCAAGCATCTTCCTCTTCTTTTCTCATAATCTCTTAAGATCTTTGGGCTGGCCGTGACTTAGAATCAATTCTAATGCAGCTTTTTTTTAATGGTGGAATGATTCACACTGAAGGTACATAAAGCAAGTATGTGTTGCAACTAAAAATGCATGAGATGTTTCCTTCTAGGAAGAGGTGGAAACAGGAGCAGGATCTTAAACACCCACCAGCATTAGCTCATAAATTTTCAGTTCTGATTGTGTATTTCTATCTGCTTTGCTTTTGTTTCAGAAAACCATTGAGTTTGGAATTCTACTAGACAGTCTGATGACACTTCACCAAGATTTGCATCCCCCTCTCTCCTTAAAGCCCTTTGAAAATCACCAGCAATAGTCTGCATTTTTATCAGGCCTGAAACATAGGAAAAAAATGTGAGATTGCCAAGGGTTAGTCAGTGTTCCCTCTGATCTGACCAATTTGTAAAATGTTATTCAGATAGTGCCCTATCCCCTGAGCTGCTGTAACTCCTGGAAAAACAGACATCTTCTTTCTCAAATAAAATAGATTACTACCACTCCCCAATACACAGCCATGTTGCTATGATGAGAACCTATGTGAGGACAGTGGCAGGTAGGTAGGTAGGTAGGTAGGTAGGAAGATTGACACACATAAAATTTTCTAATTATATATAGCAGTTTTGCAACAAGTAACCTTTTGATTCTTTCAATAGCAACTTAGCTGCATGCTGCTACATTGGTTGGAACAGGTAGATGAATGAAGACAGGCCCCATGAATTTCACTTTAAAATGCAGCCAGGCTGTTTGATTGTTTGTAGATCCCAGTAATTCTTGCAGGGTGCATAGTAGCCCAGGTAAAGCGAGCAGCAGTGAAATTAATAGGCATTCTGTTCCCCTTTCTCTGGCAGGGGATTCATGGATTGCAAAATGTCAGGCTGCTTGATTCCCCACCCCTCTGCCCATGTGATTACCTTGAAACAGAAAGACTCTCTTGAGATGAGGAGCCTAGGGGTGAAAAGAGACAAGTGTCATCAGAGAAAGAATGGATTGCCCATGAGCACCAGCATTGCAAAAGGAAAGATCAGATTAGCTCCGGTTTCAGATAAACCAGCACAGTGTAAGAAAGAAAAACAACAACAACGGAGTTCTTGAAACAAACCAACGATACCTGATCAGACAGGTCTGAACCAAATTTTGAATTGGTAGAAAATCCTGGTGTGGAGCTATCTAGCACTGGGTGTGGATGGTATAGTAATGCTGCATATATGTGAATGCTACTTCCAGAAAGTGATACTTGGGGATTTCTGTTCAACCTAATGAGGTTGAAGTTTTGAGGTCCTGCATGTCTTTCTATCATCATCAATGCTATTTAATATCCTCATAAATCAACTGAGGTCAGTCCAAGATATATTGGGCATTGCTATCAAATACACAATCAACCTCTGTTTTCTAGATCTACATATGTAATTCCAGAAGCTATGAACAATCCCAAAGCTCAAAGCCTTCTTGAACAGGTTAGATCGAATTTCAAATTCAGTTTCTCTTGGTCTTTCTTAAAAAGGGGTAAAGCTTCCCTGTGACAAATACTGAAGAAGTTGGAGGCATTTTGGTGAGCAAATAAAAAGAGCCAACCATTTTTTAAAATAGCCTTTTAGTACGATTTTAGGAAGTAGTATAGAGTCCTATTTTTAATAATTCAACATGTTCAAGCATTTTTTTGCTATTGAATTCTATTACAAAAGTTACAGTGAACCTCACAGTAATCTGTGAAGTAGGTCATGCTAAGACATCCATTGGAAATATTGCTGTCTGACATCAAGCAACAAAACATCTTGGCAGCTCTTCCTACTGTATGTCTTTGTCTTCTCTCTAGGCTGACCATACCTCCCGTTTTGAATGGAACAGTCCTGTTTTTTTAACATTTCCAGACCATCCCATTGTTTTAATATAAATGTCCATTTTGTCCCGTTTTCTTAAAAACCTTACTTAAAAATTTGAAAGTTCCTGTGAACCTGTCAGAACGCAGTCTGGCTTTGAGTGGAAGGAGGGGGAGCTCAGCAGAAATGGTGGGAAAAAAGCCGCAGAGCTCAACCTGGCAGGAAACCTAAAAAGAAAAAAGCAGGATCAGCTGATAGGCGGTGATCAAAGGGTGAGCCGATTGGCTCCTGCCTTGAAACGGTGGGAAGAAAAGAATGTAGAAGCACAGCTAGAGGAGGAACGGCTTGTCGGGGGCAACCGTTCACTAGACTCTCCAGCCCAGCCTTGCCTCTTGCAAATGAAGGAATCCTAAGATTCCCAGCCTGAGAAAACCAGGGAAGTTCCTGCCTGCCGATCCAGCCTGTCGCCCAGCCCTGCCCCGTTTTGCCATCCCAATGTCCCGTTTTTGTCTCAAGGAAATATGGTCAGCCTACTTCTATCCTGCCTTGCTGTTGTATCTGACCTTTTCAGTCTGCATCTCTTTTTACTGCGTGTGTTTCGGGGTGGGTGGGGGGGAGAGAGAGAAGGGTATTTTTTAGGAATCTTTATGTATCTTCCAGATGGAGTACAGTTAAAATATTAAGGGCTTTTCCACTTTGCTGAATCAAAAGTGCTATCCACCCATCCTTATCCTGTCTCTATTTGTCTCTGTTTGGCTTGCTGCCAAATAGGGATGTCCCGATTCATGGTGTGCAGGGCATGTTATTGGTGGATTCCTCTGGCTTTATTTTCCTCTGCTTCCTCCCAAACCCCTCAGGACAGGGACCATCTTTCTCTTTTGAATAAGTTTTATAACTACAGTTGTACTTAGTGCTTTTGTAGGTATTACAATTGAAAGCTTAAATACATTTTCTAGGAATTAAATCCACTGGACACATGGAGTAAGCATGGATAAGAAGGTTCAGGAGTGGAGGAGAGAATAGCAGTGGAAGTGGTGGCAAATCTAGCAGGAATTTGAGAAAGGCCACTAGATCTGCACTGCTTCCCTGTTCTAAGCACTTTTTAGGAGAATGAGGGTCTAATGGTCTCTTAGATGGAACAGTCCACTCACGTTTTCCTTCATCTTCACTGTGCAATCAGATAGTCTGGACAATGGGAAGATTGTCTGGAAATGCCCTTAGTTTCTTTGTTGTATGCTATTAAAAATGATAAAATTCGGCTTTGCATTTGAAGTTTCTAGTGTGTATAAGATATCAGTCCTTTACTTTCAGGAAAGCATGGAAGTTCAAATTCACTAAAACGTGTAGTAAAAACATATTTCACATTCTTGCACATAAAATACTTTTTCTTTCTCTATGTGTGCATGTGCATGCATGCGTAGTTGCCATTAGTAAGTTCAGAGTTTTAAGGCAGACTCTGCGGGCTTGTAAGTTCTGTTCACAATGGCTTTGATGGTTCCTTATTCACATGCTATACTAGCTGTCCCCAGTCTAGGGCCTTCCAAATATGTTGAACTACAATTCCAGGCATCCCATGTAGCAAGACCAACACAGGTAAGCTCTTGAAAAGCATCCAACCAGTTAAGGTCATAAAATGAACTTCCCTACTTCTTCTCAGAATATAAAATGTGAAAGATCAAGGGCCTTAAAATAAGGACTTCCAATGTTCCCTACCAATCTGAAATGACCCTTCTGGATTTGCATGCTTCCTCACCTGATGACTTTAGCAGAGTGAACTAGGAGGACAAAGAAACAGAGGATTTCCGGTTCCTCCATGACGCTGATTGTACAGGCTGCAATTGCAATATTCCTACTTGGATGGTCCCACTGCGTCCTCCTTGTACAAGCCCCAAAATTATACTGTGTGTTCCTCAGAGTCTAACTGTTGGATTTTCATTTACAAATCTCCCTTGAAAAATGTGCTATTTTTCTATCCACCATTTGAGGAAAGCAAAACAACAATTTTGAAGATTGTGGCATACCTTTCACTGGTTGCTCTCAAGACACCAGAAGACTTTTTTCAATTTGCTATTTCTAATTTTCCGGTCCTGACAGTTTACTCTGCTGGAGCCATTGGCTGTACTTCTTTGTTCATTTCTGTCAAACTCTTCCTGCTCCATGATGGCAGGAGTTTTCTGGCATGTATAGTCAGTCTTCTGGGAAGTTGGGATTTCCTTTCCTGAAAGTGGAGTTCTTCTCTTCCCTATTGTCCTAGCATGTCTGGGTAACTAATTATCATTATACTGTACATCATGATAGAACTATACCAGCTGAATTTTTCAGGGGATAATACCTTCTGAGTTATATACCTGGTATATAACTTGACAACTGGACAACGTAAAGGGATTCTCTGTGCCTTTACTATGGCTAAAGACTGATATTGCAGCATTGGAAAGATAAATGTATGGCCCCATTTACTCAATGGATGGAAGCCCTGATTACACTTGCCACCTATGAGCAGACTGCCTATAGACGTAGACTTTGCATGGACAAGCATAATGAAATATGGGACTAATTTATACAGATTACAGTAGGTTCAAAAATGATAGTCATACAAATGTATTAGAAATATATACATCCCTGAATAATATTTTTGTTAGATAAGGATATATAGAATTGTAACTGGTTACTTTTATAATGCCGTATTATACTATTTTATTCTTCTTTTTGTTGCACTTTTTCCACTTTTTTGTAAAGCACACTTTATATTTTTATGACAATGTATGTATCTCCATCTGTATTATCATTGTTTTTTTTTCTTTTTCTTTTTTTTGTTATGTATTAAAAAGCAATAAAAAATAAATTTAAAATGATAGAACTATACCAAATGGAAAGACAGTGGGTGGAGAAATACATGGACGTTCGTGCAAAGAGCTGTGTCAACCTGGTTTCCACATTACTGCATTCTCAGAGCAAAACTGGAGCTAGAAATGACCAGGAATGGAATTAGAAAATTCCTAATTCAGAAAAGTTACCCTCAACCAAGATACTAACCTGCTTTTCTCTTTACAAAAGGGAAGAATGATACTGCATATAAATTCTGACCAAGATGCCCATAAGAAGTTACCTGAAACTCTGGTGTGTAGATTTTATGTTGTCTAAGGAGCTTATGAGTCTAAAAAGTAACCTAAAATTAAAGAAAAGTCGTGCAACAACAACTTTGGAGAGTCAGAAGTCAGCATTTTTCTGTCATTAGGGCTTGTTCTTTTAGACAATTGTATGAAGGACATTCATTGTATGGCAGTTCAGTCATTTCAGTGTATCCTCATCTATTTCTGATTCTCATTATCTCTAGCAGGAAGGAATATTTACCCAAATTCAAAACAAATAACGAACAGAGAAAGCATAGATAAGTGACACTAACATATGGCTGTTATAAATAAAGAATATTAAACTGAACAGGTAAGAAACATCCAAGAAAAGAGATTTTCTCATTGACTAATTAAGACACTAATTATAACATGGTAAATATACTATATATAGTAAATATATTAAACTATATAGTAAAGCAACACATTAAATGTTAGAATATTTACAAGTCGTAGGCTCATCAAAAAACAGAGGAGTTTCAGATAAAGATAGTACAGGAAACAGACTAACCAGATATCCTATTGATACATTGGACTATAATACAACCCTATCATCTTTCAACTATATAAAATAGAAATGTATATTTTAGGTTGGAAGTGCAAAGTCATTTAATGATTGTATATGATATCTCAGCTTTCAAATGGTGAATTGGACACCAGAAATCTTGATTTTTAAAAAAATTATTAGATATGGAGATTGCCTGCCTCCTAAAAGACAGGCAGCTTATAATACACATAGAGAAAAACCAAATAATAGAAAGACATGTGTCTAGAAGAGTAAAACAACTAAACATACTCCAAACCAACAAAGAACTAACAAAGGATTGGCATCCCACCCACCACCCAAACCCAAGGCCTGGTAGCAAAGCCACATTTTTTACCATTTTTGGAACAGCTGTAGGTTGGAAGCCAAAACCCCAGGGGGATGCGGTTGGGGATGCCCCAGAGGACAGGAGGCACAACAGATGAGTCCTGCCTAGGTTCCAATAGATGATATTGTTTGATTGAAGGGACCTGGAGTGAGCCCAATCTGCCTGTTCTCACTGGGTGGGAAGAAACTATCAAAGAAAGATGGTCCCCCAGATAACCAGGCCTTATGCCATGTTGTGGTTTATAGGTGATAACCAGCACTTTGATTGGAACCAGAAGCCAATGGTTATCAGTGAAGCTCATGAAGCAGGGAAGACACATGGCTGTAATATTATAAGCCTCCACTGCCTTTGCCGCCACATTCTGGACCAGCCGCAGCCCCATCTGGAGCACTTTGCAGTTATCCAGTGGAGAGATGACTAGGGTATGAGTGACTGTCTGAAGGGCTTCCCACTTTAGGAAAGGGCTAAAGTGGCACACCAGACAGACCTGTGCAAAGGTCCTCATGGCCAGAGCTGCCATCTGCTCCTTCAGCAGGAGTGTGAGTCCAGGAAGATTGTACACCAGTATTGAATGAGGAAGTGTCACCCCATCCAAGACCAGAGATGAAAAATTCTCAGGTCCAAGGTACCCAAATAACTACAACTCCCCAGTCTTGTCAGGACTGATTCTGAGTCTGTTTCTCTCTATTCAGACCTGAGGAATCTTCAGACACTGGGTCAGGACATTGACAGCATCACCTGTATGGCTCAGGTTTGAGATATACAACTGGCAATACCGATTTTGACAACAGATCTACCATTTAAACAATGGCAGAAAGGTATCTCTAAGTTCATTTGGCGAGGGAAGAAACCAAGAATCAAATATAAATTGTTACAAGATGCCAAAGAACGAGAAGGTCTAGGTCTGCCAGATTTGAAATTGTATTTTGTTGCCTGTTGTTTGCTATGAATGAAGGATTGGGTGACCTTGAAGGACACAAAATTATTGTAATTAGAAGGACACAATCTCCAATTTGGATGGCACACCTACTTGTGGTATGATAAAGTTAAAGCCAATAAAGACTTTAAAAATCATTTTGTTAGGCGTGCCATACTGAGGGTTTGGAATAAATATAAACCAATATTGTCCCCTAATGTACCTATGTGGTTGTCACCTGAAGAAGCTTTTTTCAGAAGAGAGATGACAGGTAAACCACGTTGGCTGAGGTAAGATTTGCTGAACTCTGAAGAAGGGATACCTGTCCTAACAACCAGGAAACACACTGAGACAAGGAACTGGTCTCTAATATTTATTGTTAGTACTTAACAGGAATCCTAACAAACTGAAGAAGCGTGGGGAAAACCCAGCCATATAACCCCCAAGGGTTAAGGCGGTCCCGATCTGTGTCTCTTTGAATGGCTGAACAATTCATCAGTGCTACGCATGCGCTTGACAGTCTGGAAGGGAGCCCCCTGCTCGCCATCCTTACTCATGACAATACCTAAATTTAAAACAAGGGAACAACTAGATTGGAAGGTTACACTTGTCACTGGTTTAATTATGCACAATTGTCAGAACGGTCCAATCTGGATAAGAAAGTACATAATTTTGCTCATAAAAAAACACAACTTGAAATGGAACGTTGTACAAACAATTAGCATCTTATTAAGAAAATGTATAGAATGTTGTTGCAATTGAACTTAGAAGATGACTATGTTAAAGATTGTATGACTAAATGGACTAAGAATTTTGGGTACAATATTATGATAGAACAATGGGAAAACATGTGGAACAAGGGTCTGAAATTCACTTGGAACTATAAATTGAAAGAGAATTTTTATAAAATGCTGTACCATTGGTATTTAACTCCTGATAAGCTGTCTAAAATGTATAATGAGATATCAAATGTCTGTTGGAAATGCTTACAGGGGGAAGGAACTTTCTACCATTTATGGTGGACTTGTGGAAAAACTAAGAAATTCTGGAACCAAATATGTAGTGCTATTCAAAAGATTCTTAAAGCGGACTTACAATTGAAACCGGAGCTGTTTCTCTTGGGTTTGATGGACCAACAGCTTGAAAAGCAACATGGAACTCTGTTCTTACATATGATAACAGCAGCAAGACTCTTATATGCTCCAAGATGGAAGGATGCACAAATCCCCTCAATGGAGGACTGGATGATTAAGTTGATGGAATTGGCGCAAATGGCTAAACTGACAGCATTGATAAGAGAAAACACTGTAAGTAGATTTGTTTCCAGCTCTTGGACCATTTGCTTGTAATGCAAAAGAATGAAGTCTTGATTCTAGGTTTTGATGATCGAATGGTTTGATTTTAGAGATATAATGTTACTAAATGTTTAATTAATAGTAAGAGATTAATTTTTAGGTACTTTTATACCTGTGCTGGAAAAGGTCAGAAACCACTGGTCTGATATGCTTTTTTGCTTATTCCTGCACCAGTTTAGCTTTTCCTGTTTCTTTCTTAGATTTTTATTCTGTTGGTCTTATATTCTACATTATGTGTCTTAATTATATCTTGAACAATTACTAATTAATAAATTTTTTTAAAAAGAGACATACAACCGGCTATCATCAGCGAAGTGATGATACTGAACCCCAAACTGGTGTATAACCTCACCCAACAGTTTCATGTAGATGTTAAATAGGAGGGGCAAGAGAATCAAGCCCTGAGATACCCCACAAGTGAGAGGCAAGGAGGTGACCTCTCATTCCTTATCAGCACTGACTGGAACTGACCATGGAGGAAGGAGAACCACTGTAAAACAGTATCTCATACCCCCAAATCCCATAGCCAGTCCAGAAGGATAATGTGTTTGATGGTTTTGAAAGCCACTATGAGTCCAAGGAGCATAAGGATGCCAAAGGTCATCAACAAGTGCAACCAATGCTGTCTCTGTACTGTTTAAGTCCACAACAAACAGATGGTGTTCATAAGCAGCTCAGAGAGACACCTCTTTAATTCACTGAAGTATAAGAAGGGGGAGGAGATACTGGATAGTACTTACAAGATTCTATATTATAGCCACTCTCAGTGTAACTAGTTTTAGCCATCCTATGGAACTTAATTTCTTGGTCTGGTCTACCTAATGGGGTTGACACCACCACATGGACCCAACTACAGTTTACTTCCTGGGCAGCCACCCAGGAAGGACCTCAATCTAATCAACAGGGGCTGAGCTTACAGATTGGAGGTCTTTGTCCTCTTCTTTAGGAGTCACAGGCTTAAACTCTATCCAGATAACTCTACAAGAGCATGCCTCAGGCACCTCCATTGGTTCTGCCCATTGAGAATCAACTCTGACCAAATGCAAGATTTTATCTGCCAGATAGCAAGAAAATTCCTCAGAGCAGCTCTGAATATGTTCCTGTGGCCCATCCCTCCCCAGCAAGCAACAGATTATCCTAAACAAGGCTGCTGGGTGGTAGACACAGTAAAGGTGGAGACATGTTTCACCACCCTTACTGCCACAATATAATCCCTAATATGGACTTCTATTTGTGTTTGATTGGGCTCACTCTTCCTCCAACTCTGTGTCTTCTTCCTCAGACATCATCATTAGCCACCCAGAATCATTGGAGTTGGGTGGCCTATAACTTGTAATAAAAATCAAGGGCAAACAATTCCAGCAATGAGTATTACAAGCCACAGGGATGTCATCATGATGGCATGTGTGTTAGGATACCATCATGCAAGCAGCATGATTATATAACGAGGTCTGATGCAAGTACGTAACTTGTGTCATTTGTCTGACACTATCACCCACTTGTTATCGTTTGCCTTCCCCTGTGCCTCCTGCAGACAGCTGGGCTTATTGCTTGCTTCTTACTTGGGTGGAAAGAGAAATCTTTCCCCATGAGTAAGGCTGCTGGACTAGTCCTCCTTTTTGTTGGAGTGTGGCTTGAGGAGAGTCTGAAAGAGAATATTCTCGGAAAGGTCTCTTAGGAAGAATATTTTTAACCAAATGAAATAATAAGTTAGCCCCAAATAAGTGGATAAAAGCTAAGAAAGACTGGAAGGAGTACGGGGCAAGTCCATTGTCTCCCTCAACAATTCAAATGGCACCCTAAATTTTCTGTTCTACTGTATGTAACAAAACTGGGGGGAATATATTTCACTGCAAATTCTCCAAAGCAGGGCAGCTGAACATGTCCTACATTTGAGGAATACACCATCCCTAAAAACTATCAGAAATTCTTTTCTTGAGAAATGAAATTGTTCAAACATTAGGAATGAAGAAACAGCAATAGACTATTTACAGCTGGAGCTATAATACTATTTGCCCTCAGAAAGGTTCATAAGCAACTATTTTCTTCTTGAATCAGTGTTTGGATGCTCTTTGACCAAGAGAAAATCACATCCAGATGGGTTATTTGGACAAGTTCAGTAGAGAGAATAAGATCTTCTGAGCCAAAAATCAAAAGTTTATCATTGAAATCCTGAAATCTTCTCTAGCTTTTGCTCTCCACACCTTTGCGAAATCTTTCCAAATTAGGCAAGCTTTTTCTGAAGTTTTATAAGTAAGCTCATGGTTTTTATGATTATTAAAATGATGTTTTATCATACTGATTGTGATACTCATGAGCTGTTTTGTATGTAAATGAAAGGCGAGATACACATAAATGGCTATTTGACTTTCTACTATCATGGTCAAGAGGTTGTGTGTGTGTGTTTTTATGAAAAGTAAGATTATCTGAATGCAACACTGATTGTATGCTGGTGTGAGGTGATCCTGGCATCCAGCTCTGTATGCAGTGATCTGCATCTTTCTCAGTCCCTTGCAGGACGGTGACTGGATTCTACTTGTACGATGCATCTATTGAAATATTCAGCCTTTTCCTTCCTTATGCTGATCAGCAAGAGAGTCGTCTGTGGTTTTCGAGCTGCCGGGTCAGCTGAAGGGCTTCAGCAGAACTAGAAGTATTCCAAACATGCTGCAGGAAGAGAAGCTTGGGTTTCCATTGCTTAGGAATGCTGCTACGGGCCAGCCAGTGTTGGCTTTTGTACTGCTAACTTCCTGAAGGGCTGATGCACACTTCCTGCTTCGGTTCCTGTCCCCCCTTCTTGCTCCCCCCATACTGTGTAGCCAAGCCGGCAGTTTTACTGGAAATACTGAGTGTTCTCTGAACTTTCAATACTGGAGCCAACATTTCCACTTGGCTTTGGCTCAAGCGCCTAACCTCCTCTTCAAGAAACATTTCAGAATCATTTCTTTACTGAAACAAATGTATATGCATATACACATACGTGCACATATATGGGTGCATGAAGGTAGAGATAGAGGGAGAAAGATAGAGACAGACAGCAATACAGTATATAGCAGAATAGCAGAACAAAAACAAATGTTCTGGAGCCTATTCCTTCTATCCTCTACTTTCAGTTACAGGGCAAGTTGTTAAGGGAAAGGCATTCTCCCCATCTGTTCAGATAGACTAAGTACACATATCATGCTAAATCATGGTTTATTCAATAAACCATCATTACCCAGGTTCACACATCACCAGAAGCTATAGTTCACAAGTTCATGAGTGCTAGGCTTATGTAGCACTCTAAGCCAAAACCAAACAAATCATGTTTTTGAACAAGCTATAATTGGCCACATTCACACATTGGACTAAGCCATAAACAGGCTGCCATTAACAGGGTGTAGTGATCTGGAATAGGATGGCATGAGGAAGGGGCTTCCCCTTCCTTTCAGTGACCCAGGTTTGAAACCTGCCAAAGTTCCAGCTGCCAAAGTTCCATTCATTTCTTTCAAGGAGCAGAATCTCACTTCCTGCCAGTGGACTTTTCAGTGTGGCTTCCACTAACTTGCTTGTTCCCAAGTGGGGCCAGATGGAGATACTTTGATTAAAATGTAAAATTGTGGACAAATGAAGAGAGGCTTCCATGAGACCCACTCAACACAAATGGACAATTATTGGACAGCCATCCCCACACAATGGCTTTACATGCTCCCCTCTGGTCTTGGAGCAGCAGGAAATCTGATGCCCCAGCCTTGTGGCCCCCGTGACATGCCCCTGAGCTGAGCTGTCCTGGGCTGCCCTGTGGTCTATGAGGCCATGATGGGTGGTTCCCTCAGCTGAAATTCCAGCCTCACCCAACATCTCCCACCATGGGACAGCCTCTTCCAAATGTATGCATAATGCCCCGATTACTTCATGCACAGCGATTCTTTTCTTGTTTCTTTCCATCTGTATTCATTCAACTTCTTTTTTTTAATCCTTGAAATGATGGGTTGACTCATTCACTGCTTGACCCATCAACCAGTAGGTGATGGCAAAGAGTCAGAGGGCTGTATCTATTGGCTGCCATTGAGTGATCTGTGCAGCCACTAGATAGGCACTGTTGAAGATCTAGAGTTGAGAAAGGGGCTTCGCTCTGGGGGTTGGTAGGGGAACTCAAAACTAGCCTAAGAAGATTACATGGTAAAAGGAAGTGAGAAGCCGAGGCTCCTGGGAGCAGGGCCCCCTGCAAGGAAATTCCTTGCCTAGCTGGTTACAAAGGTACAAGAGTCTAAGTCGTTCCCATTACACTTCCAATGGAAGTGGGACAGACTAATCCATGTCAGAACTTGCAGTTTCTAGGTTGACCACTGGACCAAATCATTTCAAAAAGAAAAGTGGCTGAAGAAGCCAGAGTTCTGTTCACCCTCATAGCCAAAAGAGGATTGAGGAACAAGGACCAGATGGAAGGAGCAGCCCCATGGGAAATTGGCAGAACCAGCTTGAGCTCAGACTTGCTGATGGAAATCACATCATTTCAAGCTGCTCCCCTCATGTGTACCGATATGCCGTACATTCCCTGCACATTTCATCTTGACATGGGATAAGGGGGACAACACTTCCAGAGCACCTAAAGCTGCCAGTCCTCAGAATGTCCTCTGAAAATCACTAGTGGCACCATGGAGGCTGTGTGGATTAGCCCAATTTTGTTCTATTTTTGGAGATTATGCTTGGATGGAAGCCTATTGTAGAGTACTACAGCAACCTTCCCCAAACTAATGAATTCCAGATATGTTGGACTGTATCTTCCTGCCATTTGCGTGAATGCGTTGGCTGGCCAAGGTTGATGGGGCAGCCCTGGAAAAGGCATGCTTCCTAGGCTCCGCTAGATGGCAGTATTTCAGGGAAGGGATCTGAAGCATGCCTATCCTATCTGATCTGGTGAGACGGGCAGATACTCTCAGGGAGAGGCAGTCCCACAAATAACCTGGTGTCATGTTCCCCGTTGCAAGGCATTTGTGCATCACAACGGGGAACATGCACATTAGGTAAGAGGAAGGGATAAGCATAATCCCTTAATCACTCACATATCCCCCAAGCACCCATATCCAGAAGGGAATCACAAACATAATAGAAAAGCCCCTAGACCAAAATTGGCACCCATCAAGAGATAGGGGGAACGCCTTCCCATTTCCCCAGGGGATGCACTCACTTATCCCTCAAGTGCCCATATCCATAGAGGAATCTCCAACACAATGGGAGCGCCCTTTGGACCGGACTCAACACCCATCAGAGAATCGGGGGAACACCATCCCATTTCCCCAGGGCACGCACCTGGTCCGGACGAAGGCAGGGAGACAAAGGAGATTGCCGGAATCGCCCATCAGCTGACGCATCACAGTCCCAAGCACCCATCCGGTCCTGGCTCGAGGGTGGAGAAGCACAACGTCCGCCAACAAAGTATAAACAGGACACCCTGTCAACACCTAAGGATTCCCGTCTTTTTCTTTGCATGCACTCCGTTCTAATAAAGCCAGAAATCCTTAGACCCTCTAAGTGAGTCTGTGTTTTATTTAGAGCGTGGCTGCCCTGACACCTGGTCCCGTTCCATGTGGGGGTTTAAAGGTAATAACCAGCACCATGAATTGCACCTGGAAGGAAACTGGGAGGCAGTGTGGCTTGCACAACAGGGATGTAACATGGGTGAACCTAGGGGCACCCAACGCTTCACACATTGCTGCATTCTGGACCAGTTTGAGCTTCTGGGTGATCTTCAAGGGCAGCCCCATGTAGAGCACATTGCAGTAATCCAAACAAGAAGTGACCAAAGTGTGGGTGACCATGCGCAAGGCATGGCAAAGCATGACTGATAAAGCCCTTTATGGTGCAGCACCAGATAGCACAGGTACAGCCTTGATAAAAGTCATCTCCCCCATCCAGGGTGACCATCCTTGGAGGCTCTTGGAGAGGTCTCTTCTCTGTGAGGTTCATGGGATCTGGATGAGGTGGAGCAGGCCTTCTCTGGGGCAGCAGCTTCTTCCAGGGGCCTGAATGGCACCTTTTCTTCTCATAGTTCAGAAACATGGATCCCCTAGGATCTTAGCCCTGTCATTCTCCACAACCTTCTGTGGAATCTCCCATCTGGACTTGGGAGAGACTAGCCCATACACTGTGCAGATGTTCCTGTACACAATGCCAACTACTTGGTTGTGCCGTTCAGTGTATGCTGTTCCTGCCTGCATCTGACACCCTGCCACTATGTGTTGGACTGTCTCTGAGGCCTCTCTGCACAGTCTGTACCTCGGGTCCTGCCTAGTGTGGTAGACCCCTGCTTCTATGGACCTGGTGCTTAGGTGCTTATATATTACACTACACTACATTACACTAAAATATTATATACGTCAGGTCTATTTGTGTGTGTACTGTATATGTATATGTATATATACAGTATATGTATATATATGGATTTTGATTATAATAGTAAAATATTATATAAACTTAAAGAAAAGAAAATAGAAAGGAGTAAAAAGTACAAGAAAAAAGAGAGAAGAAAAATAAAATAATATAATAAAGAAAAAGTAATATATAAAGAAATGACTTCCAACCTTCATCACAAGTATAAACAAATTTAGTGCCTCTTCACACCCTCTAATGTTTAATGTTACAAACAATTATCTCTTCAACCCATATCCTATCTCTTATCTATAAACAAACCCATAAAGCATCATCTTTTCAGTCTTGGCGTCAGCAGAAAGTCCATAAAGGGTTGCCAGAAGTAACAACATATTTTGCTTTAACCTTGATCAAATAAGCCAACTTTACATTTCTTCCTTTTACTTCTAACAGTCTTAATCGTTAGTTCATTCAAATATTGTCATAGGATTTGATTTCTCTTCATGTCTTCTTTGTCCCATCGCACAGAGTTCTTCGAGACTTTAACAGGCCTCTTTTGTAAATCTAATAAGAAAAAAATGATCTAGGTCACTGTCTTGGTTTATCATTTGTATTTCCCCTTTGAATTTTAAAACCTTAGTCAGTTTCTTTTGTAGATCCAGTGAAACATCTTTTTCTAAGTCATTCTCTTGGCCTGTCAGTTGTAAATCCATTGTTGATACCATCTCTGTCTTGCCAGATAAAATTTATTCTACATCTGTCATTTTTTCAATACATCTTTTGGGCATAGTCTATCCATAGTAGCAGACATCATTACTGAGGTTGTTGATATTGTGGCTACTATTTTCTGATTCCATTCTTCAAGAATCTCCTTCAATATTTTTACTGTTATAACATTTTGCAACATTTTACAGGCCTGTATATCTTTACTCTACTTAAAATCTTTAGTCCCCCATAGTTTCCAGTTTTTGAAATAATGAAATTGCTTGTCTTTATTATATCTTGTAAAAACCAAAATGGAATCTGTTTCCCATGAGAAGCTGTTCTTTATCACTAATTCCAAAATCTTATTGCAGAAGTTTCAATATTCCAATTTTATCTGGATCCTTAGTCTGCTTATAACTTTCTGATATCAAAATCTTATTTAGCTTTTTGCTGTTTATTTCAGATTCTTTAAATTCTTAAGCTTATGATTTAATTTTTTTTTTGTTCAGGACTGAAGGCAGACTCAACTGGCATTTTCCAACTTGTCATTTGGAAGGTCTCTAATAGCTTGAAATGAGCAGTTTCCAAAAGTGATTAGAAAGTGAGGTTTGCAAACTTAGTGTCCTTTAAAAGTCTCTGCCACGGTTGTGAGCAGGATGGTTAATCCTGTCATCTCCTGGTGCTTGGACCCTTGGAAAACTGCTGTCCTGCGGTCTCCTCATGAGGAGCAGCCATTCGGAATACATGTGGGCAATCTCCTATCCTCTCCTTATCCAGAGAGGTTCCAAGGAAATGGTATACTCACCAGTTCCTTGGTCTTTGCTGTGGTTGTTGGCTCTGCTTTTGCAGAGCTTTGTTCAGTTTGCCATACCTCCCCCGGAAGTCCACGATAGTACTCTCCTGTCTTTCTAACCAGTATCTTTTACAACCTATCAGGATGCAACATCCACATTTGAAAGTTACTCCATCTAATAACAGTTTTCAAACTTGAACTTAGATTGCTTCTCCCAGGTAATGTAGAATTCAATATACTAGTATTGAGGCTTAAAAGCAATGTTCCAGGTGATCTTTCTGGTTGATTTTGTGAGACAAGAACATTTTGCTTTATATATTGGTTACCAAATGGAGTGATTTGCTCCTTAGCATTTTACTGCAATGCATTTGCAAATTAGATCCCTGGAGCCTTGTGAACAATTATCTGAGACTGAAACTTTTCCCAATCCAGAAAACTCTGGAGATTTTAGGAAGCAAATCAACATATAAATATTTAAATGAACAAACCTTTCAATGCAGGTTAATGACATTCTTTCCGGATTCAAGGACCTGAAGATGGCATTCTTCCCCTAACTCATTCTATCCTGGCAATTACCCTTTATGGTAGTCAAACAAAGTGACTTGAAGCCGGGTCTCTCTGAACCTATTCTGACACTCACTTTCCCCAGCCTGGAATTCCCCAGATGTGTTAAACTACTGCAACTGGTTGAATATTCTGGGAGTTGCTCTTTGACACATTTAGAGGAAATCAGATTGGAGAAAGCTGTTATAATTTTTACTCCAGCTGACTTGCTACTTCTGGCTTTCTGTCCTGAATTTAAGTAATGAATAAAATTGTCATGTATCTTCTGCCCTGGAAAATTATATTCTCTTTCTCTCTCCTTCTCTCTCTGTACTAATTCATTATTGTGGATTTGCAACTACAGTCTAGAAATTAGGAAATTCTTATATGAAAGATATTGTAAAAAGACACCAATATGGAGATTTTAAAAAAAACAAACAAATTGTATGTACATAATCTATCAATTATATGTACATATACATATCTAACCTATATTATGCAAAGTGCAGAAAAGTGTAAGAAATAGTAAATAGAAGAAATTAAAGGCAGAAAATAAGAGAAAAAGGAAAAGAAGCCAACAAAATCTAGTTTACACCAACACTATTCAGTTTATATCTTTATACCTCTCTGTCCTTGCAAACCATTCTTGCTTCTGCTATATCTAATGACTTAAACACTGTTTTTGTTTTTAAACTTCTTACATATCTTTTTTTAAGCATTTCATCAACTCCCCAACTTTCTTGACTTCCCCTCCTCAGCAAATTCACTCTTCTTTTATATATTTATCTTCTTATTCAGTCTTATCTATTCTTTCTCTAAGAGTAAACCAGTATACAGGTAGCCCTCATTTAGCAACCACAATTGGGACCAGCAACTCAGTCGTTAAGCGAAGTGGTCACTAGGTGAAAAATCATGTGACTGCAACTGTGCTTACAATTTTACCTCAGCTTTCCTTTGTTTTACAGCATCAGAAGGATATGACGCCCAAACAGCTGGCTGAACCCAAACAGTGAGAAAAGTTTCTGGAACTCAACTCATGAGGAAGCCAGGTAAAAGGAATATCTTATAGCAATTTTTCCCCACGCCCCCACCCTTTGGAATGCTTACCCTGGCACTGGGATAATTAGCAAGAAGAGAATTAATGTTTGTACTTGCATACATTGGAGAGGAAGGGATTACAAGAGAGTAAGCAGGCACACAATGCTGGCTGTTTGCTTAGAACCCTGGCTGCCAGCTGCTTAGGAGGCAAACAAGAGCCTTTTAGTGTGAAACTGATTAGGGTTTTGTCAATTTCAGGCAGCAGCTCAAGCTGGCAGGAGAATTCTAATCAACTAATTAAGGTTGCAGAGCTGAGCTTGTCAGCCTGGGCTAGCACTTTTTAGGGAAGTGCTGCACTGCAGAGAAAACCAGCTCAGGAAGAGATAGCTTGTTTAGGCAGTCTCCACTCTGCAAGAGGGGTAAAAGGGGGAAAAAAAGGGTCAGGCACAGGACAACACGTATTACCTGACTGTAATGGCAAACACATGGCTGAGAGAGAGAGACACACTGCAAAGGTTGTAAGAACGAGCATTGGTCACAAAGTTATTTTTTCATCACCATCATAACTGCAAATGGTAGCTGTCCAAGGCAGTCACTAAACAAGGACTACCTGTATTTCTTCCACTGGTCACTCACTTTTATATTCAATCCATGTTTATTCAGGACACATTTTTCTTGAACTTTACTTCTTCTTGTTTTACTACACATACTAAAGTAGCCATTCACACTGCATTCAACTTACTATTATGCTTCTCCTTATATAGTTAACTTTTACTTCCGCATAATAAAGTGAGCCGAAGCATGTTTTTATAAACAGCCATTTTCACTTCTTTTGACAAACATTGGTTTCTCACAACAGACCAAATACTACCCACAACATTTTAACCCTCTTGGTCTTTGGTATACTAATTTTTAGATCCATATTCCTGTTGCATGACACAATCTACCTAGTCACTGCAATTGTTTTGAGTTCTCAACCAAGAACATGGCTTCACTTGCATACAAAAATGCAGCACATTAACTTCTCCATTCACTACAGCTTTAAAGTTACCTCAACCATTTCTTTATTTGCAAATGTATCCATAAATACATTAAGCAACCAGGGTGTCATCACACATCTTTGTCTTACGGCCTCGGTAACATCTTTGTCTTACTGCTCACGATGAACCCTTTTGTAAGTATTCCATTTCTTATCACACATGTTTTATTTCCACCACATACTACTCTCATCACATTCCCCAACCAACCTTTGATTCCATTTTTGTGCAAAAATCCCATAATTTAAGCCTATTAACTGAATCATATGCTTTCTCTGGGACGCGGTGGCGCTGCGAGTTAAACCGCTGAGCTGTCGATCGGAAGGTCGGCGGTTCGAAACCGCGCGGCAGGGTGAGCTCCCGTTGCTCGTCCCAGCTTCTGCACACCAAGCAGTTCGAAAACATGCAAATGTGAGTAGATTAATTGGTACCGCTTCGGCGGGAAGGTAACGGCGTTCCGTGAGTCATACTGGCCACATGACCCGGAAGTGTCTATGACAACGCCGGCTCCAAGGCTTTGAAACGGAGATGAGCACCGCCCCCTAGAGTCGGACACGACTGGACTTTACGTCAAGGGAAACCTTTACCTTTACCTATGCTTTCTCTAAGACAATAAACATGGAATAAACTCACTTTCATGTGTTTTTCAATCACTTGAAAGCAACATCTAATCTACACACCCACTGACATGCTTAAAGCTGCATTACATTTCAAAGTTACTTTATTATTATTATTAAATTTCCTTTATTCACTGTCACTTCTCATATCCTTTTCTTCAGAATTCTGACCAATACCTTCCTAGGCATTCTGAACAAACTAAACTTCTGTTTTGTTGTTGTTTATTCGTTTAGTCGCTTCCGACTCTTCGTGACTTCATGGACCAGCTCACGCCAGAGCTTCCTGTCGGTCGTCAGCACCCCCAGCTCCCCCAGGGACGAGTCCGTCACCTCTAGAATATCATCCATCCACCTTGCCCTTGGTCGGCCCCTCTTCCTTTTGCCTTCCACTCTCCCTAGCATCAGCATCTTCTCCAGGGTGTCCTGTCTTCTCATTATGTGGCCAAAGTATTTCCGTTTTGCCTTTAATATCATTCCCTCAAGTGAGCAGTCTGGCTTTATTTCCTGGAGGATGGACTGGTTTGATCTTCTGGCAGTCCAAGGCACTCTCAGAATTTTCCTCCAACACCACAGTTCAAAAGCATCGATCTTCCTTCACTCAGCCTTCCTTATGGTCCAGCTCTCGCAGCCATATGTTACTACAGGGAACACCATTGCTTTAACTATGCGGGCCTTTGTTGTCAGTGTGATGTCTCTGCTCTTAACTATTTTATTGAGATTTGTCGTTGCTCTTCTCCCAAGGATTAAGCGTCTTCTGATTTCCTGACTGCAGTCAGCATCTGCAGTAATCTTTGCACCTAGGAATACAAAGTCTTTCACTGCTTCTACATTTTCTCCCTCTATTTGCCAGTTATCAATCAAGCTGGTTGCCATAATCTTGGTTTTTTTGAGGTTTAGCTGCAAGCCAGCTTTTGCACTTTCTTCTTTCACCTTCATCATAAGGCTCCTCAGTTCCTCTTCACTTTCAGCCATCAAAGTGGTATCATCTGCATATCTGAGATTGTTAATGTTTCTTCCAGAGATTTTAACTCCAGCCTTGAATTCCTCAAGCCCAGCTTGTCGCATGATGTGTTCTGCATACAAGTTGAATAGGTAGGGTGAGAGTATACAGCCCTGCTGTACTCCTTTCCCAATCTTAAACCAGTCCGTTGTTCCGTGGTCTGTTCTTACTGTTGCTACTTGGTCATTATACAGATTCTTCAGGAGGCATACAAGATGACTTGGTATCCCCATACCACTAAGAACTTGCCACAATTTGTTATGGTCCACACAGTCAAAGGCTTTAGAATAGTCAATAAAACAGAAATAGATGTTTTTCTGAAACTCCCTGGCTTTTCCCATTATCCAGCGGATATTGGCAATTTGGTCCCTAGTTCCTCTGCCTTTTCTAAACCCAGCTTGTACATCTGGGAATTCTCGCTCCATGAACTGCTGAAGTCTACCTTGCAGGATCTTGAGCATTACCTTACTGGCATGTGAAATGAGTGCCACTGTTCGATAGTTTGAACATTCTTTAGTGTTTCCCTTTTTTGGTATGGGGATATAAGTTGATTTTTTTTTCCAATCTGATGGCCATTCTTGTGTTTTCCAAATTTGCTGGCATATAGCATGCATTACCTTGACAGCATCATCTTGCAAGATTTTGAACAGTTCAGCTGGGATGCCGTCGTCTCCTGCTGCCTTGTTATTAGCAATGCTTCTTAAGGCCCACTCAACCTCACTCTTCAGGATGTCTGGCTCTAACTCACTGACCACACCGTCAAAGCTATCCCCGATATTGTTATCCTTCCTATACAGGTCTTCTGTATATTCTTGCCACCTTTTCTTGATCTGTTCTGCTTCTGTTAGGTCCTTGCCATCTTTGTTTTTGATCATACCCATTTTTGCCTGGAATTTACCTCCAATGTTTCTAATTTTCTGGAAGAGGTCTCTTGTCCTTCCTATTCTATTGTCTTCTTCCACTTCCGCGCATTGCTTGTTTAAAAATAATTCCTTATCTCTTCTGGCTAACCTCTGGAATTTTGCATTTAATTGGGCATATCTCCCCCTATCACTGTTGCCTTTTGCTTTCCTTCTTTCTTGGGCTACTTCTAGTGTCTCAGCAGACAGCCATTTTGCCTTCTTGGTTTTCTCTTTCTTTGGATGTATTTTGTTGCCGCCTCCTGAACAATGCTGCCAACTTCTGTCCAGAGTTCTTCCGGGACCCTATCTACTAAGTCCAGTCCCTTAAATCGATTCTTCACCTCCACTGCATATTCCTTAGGAATATTAGTGAGCTCATATCTAGCTGATCTGCAGGTCTTCCCTAATCTCTTTAGTCTGATCCTAAATTGTGCAATAAGAAGTTCGTGATCTGAACTACAGTCAGCTCTAGGTCTTGTTTTTACCGACTGTATAGATGTCCACCACCTTTGGCTGCAAAGGATGTAGTCAATCTGGTTTCGGTGTTGCCCATCTGGTGAAGTCCATGTATAAAGCCGTCTCTTAGGTTGCTGGAAGGGATTGTTTGTTATGCAGAGTGAATTGTCTTGGCAAAATTCTATCAGCCTATGTCCTGCTTCGTTTTGTTCTCCCAGGCCATGCTTACCTGTAATTCCAGGTGTCATCTGACTGCCCACCTTAGCATTCCAGTCTCCTGTGATGAAAATAACATCTCTTTTAGGCGTGCTGTCCAGTAGGTGCTGCAGATCCTCATAGAACTGCTCTACTTCCGCTTCTTCAGCATCTGTGGTTGGGGCGTATATTTGGATCACTGTGATGTTAGATGGCTTGCCCTGAATTCCAATTGAGATCATTCTATCATGTTTTGGATTGTATCCAAGCACTGCTTTAGCCACTTGACTATTAATTATGAAGGCTACTCCATTTCTTCTGTGGTCCTCTTGTCCACAGTAGGAGATCTGGTGGTCATTTGATGTGAAGTGGCCCATTCCAGTCCATTTCAGTTCACTGACACCCAAAATGTCTATCTTTAATCTTGACATCTCACCAATAACTACATCCAATTTGCCCTGGCTCATAGATCTGACATTCCAGGTCCCAAAGGTCTGTTGATCCTTAGAACATCGGATTCGCCGTTCACCACCAGCACCGTCGGCCGCTAGCCGTCCTTTCGGCTTTGAGCTAGCTGCGTCATCACGTCTGGGGCTAGTTGAACTCATCCTCTGTTCCTCCCCAGTAGCATTTTGACCATCTTCCGACCTGGGGGTCTCATCTTCCGATGGTATACCAACATATCTCTGGTTGTACTGATCCATTGAGTTTTCACGGCAAGAATACTGGGGTGGGTTGCCATTACCTTCCCCAGGGATCGCATTTAGTCTGACCTCTCTGTCATGACCTTCCCGTCTTGGGTGGCCCTTCACGGTTTGGCTCATGGCATCATTGAGGTGCTCAAGCTCCAGCACCATGACAAGGTAACGATCCTTTGCTGAAGAAACTTCTGTAGTTTTTGCATTTACTCTTGTTGTGTTTCTTTTTTGGTAAGGAAACAATAATGGCCTTCTTCCAGTCATCAGATACTGATGCAATCTTCACACACACATTAAATAAACTCTGCGTGAACTCTATCCACTTCTGTATTTTAACCATCCTGCAGCTGCACCATCTTCACCTGCAACCTTAACATTTTTCAGTGTTCTTACAGCATGATGAATTCCTTCTCATCATTTTTGTCTTGAGCAAGTGAACAGGAGACCAAAACGGAGCTGAAGAGGAAGAAGAGAAAGGAAGATCCAAGGAGTCTGAGAGACTGCTGGCTGTTTGCTCCTGCTGACTGACTGCTGAGACCGTTCTGAGTGCTGTTGATGGCACATTGTGTCTGACTGGAGCATTACTCTTGCTGACCTAGTTGAAAAACTTCAAGAGGCATATGCAGACCCAATTTCCAGGGAGCAAGCTCAGTGAGCAAGTGAACAGGGAGAGCTAGCAGGAGTTTGACAGAAGAGGAATGGAGACAAATCAGACTTGCATACTGGATTTCAGAAGAGTTGATTTTATGAACTCCAGGAGAAAGTTTGTGGGATCCAATGGCTTCAAATCCTGAAGGAGAAAAGAGTCCAGGAAATATGGGCAAGCCTATGAAATGGAATACTGAAGGTGCAATCACAAACGATTCCTACAGGAAGGAAAAATAGGAGAGATCTAAATAGGCCAGCATAAATGCACACTAAAATGGAGACGGAAAAAAGAAACATATATAGGAAGTGGAAGGAAGGGTCCATAGTCAAGGAAGAATGATTTCCAGGAAATGTAGGAACTGTTTCAAAGAGTCCAAAGCTCAGAATAAGCTGCGGCTTGCAACAGATACCCAGCCAACAATTGGGGCTTCTTTGAATACATTAGAAACAAAGGGAGTACCAAAGAGGGCGTAGGGTAATTGTGAGGAGGAGGAAGAGGAGGAGGAGGAGGAGATAGATTGGAAATGGATGATGGTGAGAAGGCAGAACTCTTTAACTTCTATTTTTTCTCAAAAGGACAACAGAGCCCTGGCTTGTCATCATTATGCCACTGGGGGAAGCATGGGTTAGTGACAAACAAATTGTGCCAAAGTAACTGTACCCGTCTCTGATAGAGCTACTATCTTAATGTATGAGGGGATACTATAGACTTAATGCATCTCAGCAAGGTCTTCAACAAAGCCACTGGTGATATTCTCCTTAATAAAATGATAAAATGTGGGCTAGATGATACTTCGTTGTTTATTCATTCAGTCGCTTCCGACTCTTTGTGACTTCATGGACCAGCCCACACCAGAGCTTCCTGTCGGTCGTCAACATCCCCAGCTCCCCCAGGGATGAGTCCATCACCTCTAGAATATCATCCATCCACCTTGCCCTTGGTCGGCCCCTCTTCCTTTTGCCTTTCCTTATCTTCCTAGATGATACTACTACTATTGGCTAAATGATCACACCAAAAGAGTATTTGATAATGGCTCTATTTCTGCTTAAGGGTTGTTATTAATAACCACAGAGTTCTCCTTTGCTGTTTAGCATGTTTATGAATTACTTGGATAAGGGATTGAGTGGACAGGCTTGAGCAATGGGCTGAAATGACTAGGACAGAATTTAACAGGGAAAAATGTAAAGTTCAGCATATAGGTAAAAAAAAAATGAAAGTTACAAGTGTAGGTAAGGGGAGATTGGTAGGCGGTATTACATATGAAAGGGATCTGGATGGCCATGTGGGCCACAAGTTAAATATGAACCAGCAGGCTTTGTAGCATTTATTCCAATTTCATTGTCTGGCATACAAGAGAAACATCTGATTTCTGATGCCATTCTGATGCCATTCTGATGCCATACATCAGAAACATCTCAGAAACCATCAACAGACTGTTACAATCGCATGGCATCACTGTGGCACATAAACCAACTAAAACTCTTCAAAGCATCCTAAGTAACCCAAAAGACCCAGTAGCCCAAGAAGAAAAAACAGGAGCTATCTACAACATACAGTGTAAGGACTGTAGTGGCCACTATGTAGGACAGACAGGCAGGAGACTAGCAGAGCACATCCACGAACACCAACTGGCAGTCAGAAGACACAATGAAAACTCCTTAATCTCACAACACATGGACAGACTTAACCACACTTTCAACTGGGAAACTGTGAGCATCCTAAACCAAGCCAAATCCAAAAACGCCAGAGAATTCCTGGAAGCCTGGCACTCAGACAAAGCAGCCATCAACAGACACATAGAGGTAAACAACATTTACACACCATTCAGAAGAGACAATAGAAAAACCAAAAGACCAGAACACCTCGCCGGCAATCAACACCCAGATATGCAAAGATTAACACTAGGATTAATACCAGATGAACAATCAAACAGCACAATATATCCTGATCAAGGAACTATTAACTCAGTCAATCAACCAAGCAGCAAACAACAGCCCAATCAAAGAACTCCCAGGGAGAGAACAATACTCCTACCAGCACAAGCTGGACAAACCACAGTATATAAACAGAGAGCAAGGCCCACTCCCTCTTCGCACTGAAGATGTTGCCTAGTCTGGCAATGAAATGTCTGCAAGAAAACAACAAGGGTCAGAGAGCACCAAGGACTCCATATTAGTAACAATTTTAATTTATGATTTAAACTTTTTATTCTGTCTTCTATACTTTAATTTGCATTAGCTACTTCAGTTGAATAGAAAAATGGAATATAAATGGAATGAATGAATAAAACTGAGACAGCCACACAGGACTAAACAGAGAGCCTACCTAATCTAGAATCCTGTTTAAACAATGGCAAGTCAGATGCCCCTGGGAAGCCCTTTCAGAAACTTTCCACCTTAGGATATGAAGAATCCATTTAGCTGTCATGATTAGTAGCTAATCATCATCATTCCATCCTCCATATCAATTTATGATTTACTATGCATGGCCACTAGCTTAGACTACTTCTTAAAAAGGTATCTAAACTGGTGGCCAGCTGGTTTTTTTATGGCAATGGATCTGATTATACTCTGCATACAATAAATATTTCATGTGTCAATTTTGTCAATTTTCAGCTACTACTGATGACTTCATTGGATTGAAGGCTTGAGGGACACATTGATCAGGAAGTCCATATACGAAAGTATTTAGTGGTGGATCTTTAAAACTTGTCTAACTAAATTTTAATTCTATAGGTCAGCCTCTATAAATTGAACCCCTCCAGATGTACAGGTAGTCCTTGCTTAACAACGGTAACTGGGACCAGCAACTCCATTGCTAAGCGACGCAGTTGTAAAGTGTGGTGTCACATGACCGCACCAACTTAAGACAGCAGTTGCATCAGTTCTGGTTGCTGTCGTTAAGCGAATCCCACATGGTCGTTAAGGGCAATGTCATGTGATTGCCATTTGCAACCTCCTGCTGGCTTCCCCATTGACTTTGCTTGTTGGAAGCTGGCAGTGAAGGTTGCAAATGGCAATCCCATGACTACGAGACACTGCAACTGTCATAAATGCAAGCTGGTTGCCAAGCACCTGGATTGCAATCACATCACCCTGGGGATGCTGTGACAGCTGCAACTATGAGAACCGATCGTAAATCTCCTCTCCAGCATTGTCGTAACTTTGAACGGTCACCAAACGAGTGGTTGTTAAATGAGGACTACCTGTACAATTTCTAGAATTCCTACCAACACATGAATTGAATTCCAAAATTCACATACTGTAATATGCTATGTTTTGGTTTATTCAGCCATAGTTTACTGAACAAATCACAGGATTTGTACCAGATGTTAAACCATAAATCAAAATGATGGTTCTCTAAAACAAATAAGTTAAAATGCTAATTGTTGTGTCCTGTTAACCATGCCATGAAGATGCACGACTTGCTTACTGTTTTTAAAGGACAAACGCTCACAACATTGCTTTGATTTCACCCTGAGCCCACCACAGAAACAGCTAGAATTTGTATTTAGCTGTACTTGTTGCTGTCCTTGCTCTCCTATTACAGTTCTTGCTGCATGAATTGATGATGCTGGTAATGACGCAGTCAAGGACTGAGATGTGCCAACCTTCCATAGGCTGCTTTAGGCTGCTGCAAATATACCCCTCCTCCTCTCCAGTCACTGGGTCCTGCCCTCCATGGCCATTTTGGCTGCTGGAAAAAGTGGACATCTGTCTCCCATTTGCCTGCTGTAATGTCTGACTGGGCATTTCGCAGGCCCTTCATTTACACAGGATTAATGTTCTTCTAGAAATCCATCTATATAAACATGTGCTTAGTGAAAGACTGCTAGAATTATACTTAAAAGAAAAGATATAATGGCTTCTTCAGACAGCAGTAGTCCTGTATTACAGAGAAGGAGGATATTACCTAGGAAAGACAGCTGGGTTTCTGCCAGCTGTATGATTCTCATATGACTGCATTATGGCTTTTCTGCTGTTTTTGCTGATGGTGGTTTTCACGAGTCAACACTTTCTACTGCTTTTATTACTTGGAGTGGGGAGGGGGTAGAACCAGGAACGGCATCCCTCCATTTCAGTTTGTGTCCAACTGACAGATTGGATGGGGCCTGGGGTGGGGGGGTGGCACAGGTTGAAGTGGACAAGGGTGTCCCAAAGCATGGGAAGGGCTTCATCCTGCACTCACCCATTGCATGGGTATAAAACATATTGTGTTTATAAAACTGAGGATATCAGCTATATTAATGGCATTTCCCAGTCTCTCAAATGGGTAATAACTGTTAAAGAAGCAGAGAATTCTCTAAAAATAAAGTTTGCTTTTGCTCTAGAAAAATTGTTTCACTCATATATATCCTGATTAACTGACTGATTGATCAGTCCAATAACACTGATTGGATTAATACATTGTCCTTTAATGGGTCTATCAGTCTCAGAATCACAGCCAATGAGGGCTTAGGAAGCTCCCTTATATTGAATCAGACCGTGGATCCACCTAACTCCATGCTGTTTGCACTGGCAGTTGGTTGATCTCCAAGATTTCAGGCAGAGGTCTCTTTCTCAGCCCCCGAGGGAGATGGCAGAGATGACACCTGGGAATTCTGAATGAAAAGAGGATGAGCTACCATCAAGCTATGGCTCTTTTCTATTCAGTATGATTACATAGAGTGCAGATCTCCTGTTAGATCTTCATTCTAGTCTCACTTCTCGTTCTCAAAACAAAGAGAGAGCCTATATGAGTAGCTGGGCATATCTCTTCCCCAAATGACAATGGTAAGAAGTTCTATGCCTTTACTCTACACCAAATGTTTGGCTCCCAAAGAATTCTTCAGGGCCTAAACAGAAATTATGCGGTCGAGGAACACAAGCGCCATTCAATTTAAACCTCTTCCTTAACAGCCTGAGGTCTCCCACATCTGAGTAAGTCTAGAATTCACGCTCCATACATCTTCTTTCCTGTTCAAAATAATTTTACATGGCCATTTAAAAAGAAGCCAGCCAACATTTGAGTAGAGGAATAGAAAAGAATACGGCAGTAACGAAAATTATCAAAGGCAAAAAGAAACTGGTGGGGGGAGAGAAAAGATTGGCAAATGATCCATGTAAATGGGGACTGCTACAAGCTGTTCATGAAAGATCCCAATGAAGCATCCTGCAGGGCACATGTGTAAGAGGAAAGCCTTTGCAGGACACAACTCTTGTATTGTTTGTATGTATCATCTGTCAGCTCACAGCCGAACACATGACTACAGCTGGAGTGATGGATGGATGGAGCTCAAAATGTCTTGCCCTGTCTCTCTCTCCACTCTCACAGTGGTTTCCGTAAGTTAATGAAAATTGCACAACACAGCTGCCAACTGCCATGCCGGATATATTTTGCAACCAGTGCTGCCATACAACATCAGCAGGATGATGTACCCAGAGATTTTGGAGGAAACCATGAGGAAGTCCAGGAGAAAACTTTTAAAGCCTGAACATGTTTTCAAAGCCAGTGTACTGGAGATCTGAGAAGTGGTTGGATGCTCTGCTGGGTGGCCATCACAGAGGTGCACAACCATATTTCTTTGCTAATTAGCTCTACAGGTGAGAGAGAACTGAGTTCCTGTAAACCTGGAAAGGAGTGGTAGGAACCTTTGTGAGAAGTACAGTTCGCTGGTGGGACAACCTGGAATGTTTTGATTTTCTACTCATTTATACAGCTTTTCAAAAAGAAGATTAGAAGCTCTGCGTTGTAGGAGGACAGCTATGGTAGTCTGGGGTGGCAAAAAATCAGGAATCTGGTAGCAGAAATACATAACAAATACAATCTGTTATCAGAAAAAGTCCTACCAGAGTCCTGGCTAGAAGTTCTGTGTACACTTCTAAGTACACTAGCCAAGGGGCCAGAGAGTGTTTAGAAATCAAGCCTGATATTTCTTTAAGTTTCAAGTGTAATGATTCTAAAACTTAATGGATTGTTTTCAGAAGAAAAAAAGAAATCAGGGTTTAATGAAATATTGATAAATTGATAATACCTTTGAAGATGAAATTTTAATATACTGTTTTGCAAAAATCAACATATAAACATAACTATTCAAAAACAATTTTATGTTCTATACAACATCAGGGCAACTGATACTTAACAATTATTTTGTTAATATTATTAACAAATATTTGTTTTAATTATGTTTTAAATAATTAGTAATATTAATTATTACTAATATTTATTAGTAATAATTTATTAAGCCCCATCAATATAACTATCACTTTATTAGTAAAGCAAACAAATGTAAGTCAGCATAATAAATAATCAATTTATATAGTTTCATCAACGCACACAGCATTTACAGCATACATTTAAAATAGCTTTCTGTTTCAGAGAGTTTATATTATAAGGTAATTTTGATTAATATGATTATATTATAAAGTAATTTGATTTTCATTCATTCATTCATTCATTCATTCATTCATTCATTTCAATGATTTATATAGCCACCCAACTTGCAATAGTGACTCTGGGTGGCTTATATTTGGTTAAAAGCATAAAAACAAAGCTACCAACATGTACAAACACCTAATACAAACTAACCAAGGCCAACCACAACATATTCTAATCAAGTTTTATCCCCAGTCTTTGGGCTCATTCTGTATTCTGGCCCAATGCCTGGGGGTAAATACAGGTTTTCAGGGTCTGAGAAAAGCCAGCAGGTTTGGGCCATTTGAACCTTGGTGAGAATGCTGTCTTACACAGCAGGCCCTGCAACAGGGAAGGCGTGCCTCCTAGGCCTCACTAGGTGACTCAGTTTCATGCAAGGGGCCCACTCATGCCCACTCTGCTAGATCTCATGGGATGCGCAGAGATAATTGGAGACTGGTAGCCTTACAGACAACCAGGCCCTGTGTCATGAAGGGCTTTCAAGGTGATAATCAGCACTCTGAATTATACCCTAAAGCCTCTAGGGAGCCAGTACAGCTTGTGAAACAGTGGTGTTACATAGACGTTCTGTAGTGGGCACGTAACTACCTGGGCTGCTGGATTCTGGACCGATTGCAGCTTCCAGATAGTGGGACAGCACCATGTAAAGCATGTGGCAATAGTGCAAACAGGAGATGATCAAGGCATGAGTGACCATAAGCAGGGCTTCCCATTCCAGGAAAGCGGCAATTGGCACACAAGATGGCTTTATGGAAAAGCCCTCTTGTCCACTGTTCCCACATGCTCATCCAGCAGGAGCTAAGAGTTCAAGAAGACCCCCAAATTGCACACCCGTTTACCAGTACAACCCCATTCATACTGGACAGATTTCCAAAGCAGATGCTTTTAGACAACGGACTCCCCTCTGAAAGTGACAACTGTTTTCAGTAAAGCAGGACCTTAACTGCAAGCACATTTATTCAAAAACTAAACATTTAAGGTGGCCCATATTTACATGCAGTATGTATATGTTTGTCCTATCACAAAATCACTGATGGCTTTCTTGAGGTTTCACTTTGATGACTCAGAATAAGTTATTGGGCTATAAGGTCATTTAGAGGCCTGTGTGGTTGCTTAGGTACCTTGGTCTGAGAAGCCCAAGGAAGTCTTCTGGCTGCTCTTCCTTGGATACAATGAACCAGCTGCCCTGTGCAGGGTTTAGGAGGGCAGGGGTAGAGGCATGGCTTAGCTGCTTCATGGCGCCTAATTGTAGGACCAGTCCTTGTGTAGGACACATCCTTTCGAGAGCATGTCTTTTTACTGAAGGTGCAAAGGACATTCCTTCTCCTGCATCTTTCCCAGACTGTGGAATGCCCTGTCTTTAGAGCAACAATTGACCCAACTCTACTCAGGAAAAGTATCAAGACCTTTTTAAATGACTTCTGGGTTTGGATCTGCCCTATATACTTAATCAGGGTCAGTTAGTCCAGATGGTTACATTCATGCTAACTTTATCAGTGTGTGTACATTTGTGCATTTGAACTAATCTGTTATGAACACAATCTGTTTGGTTAGCTTATAGTTTGATGCATGTGTGAATTCCCCAAATGGGTAATTTCATTAACCAAGTTCGACAGGTTCCAGACACATTTCTGGAAGTACAGAATTAATCCTTAATATATTTGTGGATGTTGCTTGCAGGACTGGACAGGAGACTGAAATTGGAAAGGGAATGAAAAGTTGCAACAAGCCCTAGCGCGTGGCATTAAGATGCTCCTTCTTTGTCAGTCACCTGATTTATAAACCTTCCTTTTCTTAAACTGCAGGGGTTGCTTTCTATGAACTAGATTATTCAGGATGCAACGAAAGATTAAATTTGGCATTTTCAGATAGGGAAGAGAAGCCCAGAAGACAGTTGTGTGGCTCAATCATTCACAGAGTGACCTCCTTGTCTGACATGGCCTGAGACCCTTGCCCTGTAGGAACCAGGGCATCCATCAGGGTGTGGGTGTGGGTGTCCAAAAAGTCAAAGTGGATGAACAAATACATTAAAAATATCACAGTTTATTAAGATATATGCTGATGGCCATGAGGACAAATTTGGCTCAACATTGGAAAGGAGACACTGGCCAACAATATCAGAGAGGGAAACCAAACTTGGGAAATATGCTGAAATGGCAAAATTAATAGTATACATCCAGAACAAAGGCTGGACTAAATTTAAGCAAGAATGGTTCCCCTTTATTTCATATGTCACCCAACAAGGCAAACATAGGCACTTAGTGTAGAGTATGTTTAAAGGGAAAATAATTCTTATAAAGTAAGTAATTAGAAACAATTTCAGTGTTCATAAATATATTGGTACAATAATCAGTCAGACAGAATGGGAGGGAATTTAAAACTATGTAGCTTCTTAATATTGTTTTTACTGATTTTTATCTTTTTTGTTTTTATTTCTTTTACTTTTCAACAATTATAAATAGTGATGATATCACTATTACTATGAATAGTGATACCACTATCACTATTAATATTATGTCTAGAGTTTTATAGAGATTTTTAGTTATTTCTTAACATGATATAATGAGCCTAGTTCTATATATTTAACTAACCCATTAATTATTTTCAAATTTTATCCTAATTGCAAACTCTTCGTTCATTTTCTGACATTTTATTCTTTCCCCACTATGTCTCTTTACATAAAATTTCTTTTATGTAGCTATCTATTTTGTTTTTTAAAACATTTTAACAAATAAACTATTTTAAAAAAAAAGTCAAAATGTTGGCTGTGACTGTATGAAGTCCACCCCTTTTCTATATGCACGGTGTGTGTGACACATGTAAAAAAAGAGATGAGGTGTTGGCTGCACAGGTGATGCTTGACGTTTTGACTTTTTGACTCCCCCTGTGGACACCCTTTGTAGGGACTATGATTCCCTTTTCCCGTCCTCCTCTACCAGCAGCTGCCAGGGTAAGACTAAAACCAGGTGTTGGGTTTAACCTTTGAAGACCTCCATGGCATGGGGCCAGGTTATCCAAGGGACCGCCTCTCCCCAATTACATCTGCCCGCCCCATCAGATCTGGCAGAGAAGGCTTGCTGTGGGTCCCATCTGCTAGGCACTTAATCTAGTGGGTCCCAGGAGGTGGGACTTCTCTGCTGTGGTGCCTGCCTTATGGAACATTCTCCCAACCCCCCAAAGTGAGGTCAGTTCCATCCCTTTTAATGATTGGCTATGCCATCAGACCTGGCTATGCCATCAGGCTATCAGGGGACCAGTGAAATTTCAAGATGGCTCCATCACTGTGGTTAGTATTTACTCTGTCCTGTGTTTGGTGGTTTGTATATTTTTAACAAGGACTGTTTTATATTTTTAAGAATGACTGTTTTTATATATTTATTGTTTTATTTAATTGTTGTACACCACACCACCCAGAGTCATTTCTTGTAAGATCGGCAGCCATATAAATTTGATAAATAAATTAATAAATAATCCAGAAGCTATTTTAACGTTTAAGTGAGCTTGAGTAACAACCCCTCTTTCCTACACTTCTCTGCCATATAAGCTAAAAGTTGTGCCTGATTTTTAAGGGAGGCAGCTAACACCAAGTGTGCCTTAGGACAAAGTTAAGTTTTTGAATTTATTTTTGAATGGGTACATTTTTATGTGCGTGGTTTTGATTTTACAAATATTGCATTATAAAGAGAGCTGTTAAGAAGATGTTTCCTCTGAAGATGCAGTTAAGAGCCAGTTTGGTCTAGCGGTTAAGGCAACGGGTTAGAAACCAGGAGTCTGTGAGTTCTCGTCCTGCCTTGGGCACAAAAGCCGGCTGGGTGACCTTGGGCTGGTCACTCTCTCTCAGCCCAACTCACCTCATGGGGTTGTTGTTGTGGGGAAAATAGGAGGAGAAAGGAGTATTAGGTATGTTCCCCGCCTTGAGTTATTTATAAAAAGTAATAAAGGCGGGATAGAAAATAAAATAAATATACACAGAAAAGCTGTCCCAGGTGAAATGCCCTCTTATGTACTGTATTAGGATATATTAGGACAAGTGAAAAAAGCTTATGCTCTCTGCATGGGAGAGAACAAAGTTGTGTGCACTGTGTCCTTCCTAATATCATGGATGTTGTCCAATAGGATCTCATTGAGGCCAATTTAGTGGCCTGCTAGAACCACTGAAATGGAGCAGAGCTTATAACACAGCTGAGAAGCTGGCACAGAAAAAGATTATCTTAAAAATAGTTTCAGTGAACATGCCAGAGAAACGCAGGTTATTGCTCTTACACATTCAGCCCTCCCAAGCATAAAGAATCACACGCTTAGACACATTAGGTTAAGAGGAAAAAGGATTTCTTACTGACTTTATTGTTGCTTGTTCTGCTACATCGATCTTGGTGGAAAAGATGAAGTTCCTTTGTTCTTCTTTTATTTCTAAATACTTAGTTTTGCCCTAAACTCTCAGCCCTACAGCTGCCAAGAGCTGCATGGAAGAAAGGGGAATTCCAGGCCCACCACATGGTGCCCAGAATGGAGGAGAGCAGCACACATCCATGCGCTTGCTTCTGGTGGAGAAGAAGGAAGAGAGAAAGAGGAAGTGGGAGTGGCAACAAACAGCTTCCTCCAAGTTGCATTGTGAGACAACTCAATTTACACATTAATGAGGCATGCTGGATTTGCCAGGACTTCCAACACTCATAACAGGTACATTCAAATGGAAACACACTTTAGGTTTGTACTGCTGGCTGTGCTTCTTAAGAAAGGTTTCCAATATGAAGAACTTCTAAGAACTTCTAGAAAAGTTGGTTTGTCCATGATTACCCTGGAAAAAGAAATGCCATTGCGCTCACAATGAATAGGCTCTTGCCTCGTCAAGAAAAAATATGATCTCAGCCACTCAAAGGGGTTTGCTATCAGTCCATGTTGACTTCTGAGTAATTGCCTCTATAGCAGTGGGTTTTATTCCTAAGAAAGTGTGATGCTTTAGGTCCTCTGTTTAACATGGACATGCTTGTCCTGTTAGAGACCAAAATAGTTACATGATACCCTACAGTGACTGCAGTTCAGTGCTGTGGTACCAGATCCTCATTTTTAACCCTCAGGAATTAACAGTGCTCCCAACATAATGTATTTGGATCTTTTGTTGAGGTTTTCCTACTAACAGATTAAGCTACTTTTATACCTAATCATTTGGCCAGGTGAAGGGGTTGCATTTGATTGTCTCCTCTCACGTGCTTCATGCAAAATAGCCTGGGGGGAGGACCTGCCCGGACTTGTCTTCTCACTTCTTCTTTTTCTCTCTGCTGGAAATGTAGCTCAGCAAGGCTTGCTCCAAAAAGGGAGCTAGGTCCTTTAAATGTTTTGCTTTTGTTTTTGTTTTCTGTAAATAAATTATTTTTATAGAAATGCTTGGTGTGTGACTTTTTTGACCTCTCCTGGGCTAAAGGCTTTCCCAGCATCTGCAACAGGTTATGTGCCCAGTAAACAACACAGTAAAACCCAGAGAGAAAAGAGAGGTCAGCTCCACACCTCGTGCACAATTTAAAGGCAGGTAGCAAAGACCTGTGAAGATTTTCTTTGGAGCCACCTGGAGATTTTCCAGCAACTGCCGGTCTGCGGGACTTAGAAGCTAGCTGAGGTGACTTGCAAAAGAAGGAAGAAGCCATGGCTACCTCCCAGCCCTCAGCGATGCCTCTGGAGCGCCTATCAGAGACCAACTATTTGAATTGGGCCCTGAAGATGGAGATGTATCTTCGCAGAGAGAATCTTTGGCTGCCAATTGGTGAGCAAACCCCCCAAAATCCCAATGCTGAATGGCTGAGACAGGATGAGCGGGCTAGAGCCACCATTATCTTGGGAGTTGAGGACAATCAGCTAGTCCACGTGCGAGGCATGCAGTCTGCAAAGCAACTTTGGGACGCTTTGAGAGACTTATATGTAAAGGCAACAGCAGGGAGTAAAGTTACTCTGACGAAAAAGCTGTACAGAGCCTACCTTGCAGAAGGAGAAAGCCTTCCTGAGCACCTGCATTTTATTCAGCAGCTGTATGTTGAGTTGCAGGAGAGAGGAATGGAATTTACACCTCTCACAAAATCCTATATCCTCCTGTCCTCACTGAATGAAACGTGGGACACGCTGATTTGTACCCTGGAGGCTATGCCTGAAGCAGACCTCACCCCATCGTATGTTACACAGCGCTTACTCGCTGAATGGGAGAAGAGAGAGGAAAGATCCCCCCCCATCTCTTCTGGAAAGCTGCAAGACCAGAAAATGAGGGAAAAGAAGGGAAAGGAACCTGAGGCCACAGCGCTAGCAAGCCAGCGATGCTTCACTTGTGGTTCAGCTGGACATTTGCAAAGAGACTGTGCCATGAGACCCAAGAGTAGAAAGACAGAGCAGAAGAACACAAGGGCAACACAGAAGAAGGCTCTTCAGACAACCCAAATTGCACAGGTTGCTGAGAAGGGTAATTCTGATGTATGGGTGTTAGATTCTGGGGCCAGTTGTCATTTATGTAATTATAAAAGCTCTTTTGTGTCACTGTCTAAAACTGAAAGACAAAGTGTATCTTTGGCTGATGGGTCTGTCACCAAAATTATGGGACAAGGTGACTTGTATTTATCCTGCTTAGGAGAAACTGTAAAAGGTGTGTTGTATGTGCCAAATTTACAATCAAACCTTTTATCTGTGGCACAATTGGCTGCAACAGGGTATATCATAACATTTAAGAAAAATGGTTGTGAGATACGTAAAAATGGGAAATTGTGTGCTACTGGTATGTTAAAAGACTCCTTGTACATTGTGCAAAATGCAAGGAAGCCAAGCTGCAAGGGTGCAGTTGGCAACACACCATATCATGACCAATGTGTACACCTGATGCACAGGAGACTTGGTCATGCTAATTACAAGTATATAGCACAAATGCCACAGCTGTGTGCTGACCTAAAGATAAAACCCTGTGCTAAATACTTAGATTGTGTAGTTTGCAAAGAATGCAAAACACTAAAAGCTCCTGTGAGTAAGCACAGTGACAGAGTTACAACTAGACCTTTGGAAATTGTACACTCTGATATTATTGGTCCTTTTGCTCCAAGTCTTGGACAAGCAAGGTATGCAATGACCATCATTGATGATTTCTCAAGATACACATTTATCTACATCTTAAAACATAAAGATGAGGCATTTGAGAAATTTAAAGGTTTTGTGACATGGGCAAATGGAAAATTCCCTAGGCCTGTATCTGCACTCCAATGTGATAGAGGAGGAGAATACCTTTCTCACAAATTCAGAAGGTTCCTAGTGGAAAAAGGGATAGAACAAATTCTTTCTAACCCGTACACCCCTCAGCAAAATGGTGTTGCTGAAAGAAAGGGCAGAACCTTGCAAAATGCGATGGAATGCATGTTAAAAGATTCACGATTATGTTTTAAGTTCTGGGGAGAAGCTTTATCGACTGCTTGTTATGTTCAGAACAGGTTGTATAACTCTATGATTCAGGACACTCCATTCCATTTGTTTTATGGTGTGAAACCAAAGGTAAGCCATCTTAGAGTGTTTGGTAGCACTGCATGGGTTCACATTCCAAAACAGCAGAGAAGGAAAGGAGGCCCCACAACAAAGAAAGCCATCTTTGTTGGCTATGAACAAAGCCAGAGGAGCTACAGGTTCATAATGGGAGAGAAATTAATAATTAGCAAAAGCGCTTCTTTTGCTGAACAAAACTGGGGGAGATTAAATTCTAGCTCTCCAGTTGAACTGACCACCACAAGAGAACAGCAAGGACTTGCTAATGGTGATCTTTTGCCTGATGAGGACATTAAACCAGAAAAGCAAACTGAAGATCTGTCTGATGAGATAGATGCTTCTCAGGAAAGTGATAGGAGTCAAAATTTAAGCCCTGTATTACCTCGCAGATCTCAGAGGAGTAATAAAGGCGTTCCTCCATCACGTTTTCAGGCTGAAACAGTAAAGGCTTTTCACATATTTACAGAACCTGAGTCTTTAGAACAAGTGAATGCTTTACCACCTGAGATTGCACAAAATTGGCATTCTGCCATGCAACAGGAATTAGCATCCTTGAAAGAAAATAAAACATGGAAACTGGTAAATCTACCTCCCAATGAACGCTGTCTGGGTTGTAGGTGGGTTTTCAAACTGAAAAGGGATGCTGATGGCAAAATCCAAAAATATAAAGCAAGGTTGGTTGCAAAAGGGTTCACTCAAAGGAAAGATTTAGACTTTGACAAGACTTTTGCACCAGTTACTAAAGGTGAATCAATTAGATTACTGTTAAAAGTTGCTGCACTCAAGGGAATGTCAGTTAACCACTATGACATTCAAACTGCATTTCTCTATGGTGATTTAGACCACAGATTATACATGCAGCAACCCCCTGGCTATGAAAAAGGGGAGAATCTAGTCTGTGAACTGCAGAAGTCAATCTATGGGTTAAAACAAGCTGCTAGATCCTGGAACCAAAAAGTAGATGAAAAACTGCAGAATTTTGGTTTTGAAAAAGGAAAAGCAGATCCCTGTGTATATATGAAGAAGGACAAACAAGGCTGTATGTATCTGTGCATTTATGTTGATGATTTGCTGCTATTCACATCAACAGAAAAACAAAGGCTTGATTTTGAAGCCTGCATAAAAAGCCATTTCATATTAAAAAGCCTTGGAGTTGTGACCAATTACCTAGGTTTGAAAAAACACAGGAAGAAAAATGGTAACTTTCTGTTAAACCAAAGGGGAGATAATGGTAATGTGAATGGAAAGACATATAAAGTCAGAGAAGATTGGTTTGCATCTTAATCTGTAGTGTAAAAAGGGGAGTGTTGAGGTTTTCCTACTAACAGATTAAGCTACTTTTATACCTAATCATTTGGCCAGGTGAAGGGGTTGCATTTGATTGTCTCCTCTCACGTGCTTCATGCAAAATAGCCTGGGGGGAGGACCTGCCCGGACTTGTCTTCTCACTTCTTCTTTTTCTCTCTGCTGGAAATGTAGCTCAGCAAGGCTTGCTCCAAAAAGGGAGCTAGGTCCTTTAAATGTTTTGCTTTTGTTTTTGTTTTCTGTAAATAAATTATTTTTATAGAAATGCTTGGTGTGTGACTTTTTTGACCTCTCCTGGGCTAAAGGCTTTCCCAGCATCTGCAACATCTTTTAACCAACCTTCTTTTTGTCAGCTCTTATATGCCCTCAGCATGTTCAGTGCTGCATCTTGTCCTGACTTTTCAACTACAGCAGAAGCCAATGGTCCCATCTACTGTAGCTATTCAGGCCCTCCTGGGGTAAAGGGGGTCACTAGCCCTCCTGTCCAGGTCACTTACTCATTCGAGTTTTCCACTGTTTTTTCCAATTCAGACGGAATCTCTCATGTGAGCAGCGGGGAGAGAAACTCAATTTGGAAGAGGCAGCACAGTGATAGTGTGAGCACGTTATTAACTTCCTGAAGTTTCAGGAACACCACTCCATTTGGCTCTAAAAGAACAACCTGTATCCTCCCAACAACCACTGCTATGCAGTCATCTCAGGTTTGCATGGAAAGAACAGACTGTGTGTGTGTGTCCTCTAAATCCTGCTGGTGCATGGACACCCCACAGCTTCCAGACCAGTAAAACTGCTCACAGTGGCACTGAAATGATCTGGTCTTCCTGGCATGTGCTGCCTAATTCAGGCACAGTTAACCAAGGGTTGCAGTTATAATTATGCAAATTCCAGGGCTTTTTTGAATCCACTGGATGGGGAAAAGTGGGATACAAACTTCTTGATTAAATTAACTCTGGTTAAATAAATATGGTTCTGCTTCAGGACTCAGTTCTTGCCTTCCTTAACTGAGGAGCAGTCAAAAGAAGCCTAATTTTTCAAGTCTTTGTTTAGGAGAATGAGATGAACATCTCAGGGATCCTTCACATGTGGTGCAAAGTTGCTCCACTAACTGTTTTTTGAATGACATTTGGCATGATGTCACCTTCATCTTGTTTTCAGAGGCAACTGAAATTTGTCTTCAACTATTCCAGCTTTCTTCTTTCCCCAACACAAGTCCAACCCCACAAATGATCTAGTGCCCTTAATCAATGGAGTAATTCAGTGGTTCTCAACCAGCCTGCCGTAGCGCACAGGTGTGCCATGGGCCTCTTTCTAGTGTGCCATGAGATTTTAATGGACTTTTGCTCATCAGGACTGAACTGATGAGGTTTTAAGGAATGGTTTATAGATAAGAGATGGGGTATGGGAAGAAGAGATCATTTGTTGTATTTTAAGAGAAGGTGATAAGTTACTAAAATTGTTGATACTTGTTGTGATGAAGGGGGGAGTCATTTCTTTATATATTTCTTTTCTTTACTATATTCTTATTTTTCTTTCTTTTCTATTTTCTATTTTCTTTTCTGCATCTTCTATTTTTTCTGATTCTTTTTTTTTACTTTGTATTAGTTTTTTACTGTTGTAACTATAATTTTTAATAAAATTACTATTTTAAAAAAAGAGAAACCCAGCCAAGGAAACATATGTGGTCCTCGTTGAACTTGTGACGGTGCTGAATGAGTGGTAGTTATGACTGGTCCTCAAAGTTCTGGCTGGAGCAGCAACCCCATGGTCATGTGATCATGATCCGGGCACTGGGGGACTAGCCCAGATTTCTGACTGTTGCAGCATCCCACAGTCACGTGATCGTGATTTGCAACCTTCCCTGCTGGCTTCCCACAAGCAAAGTCAATGGGAAAGACAGCAGGATGTCGGAAGTCGTGATCATGTGAGGTCCTCACTTTACAATGGTAACTGGGGACTGCTGGAACTGCCATATCTAAGCGGTGCAGTCATGTGATATCGCACTTTACAACCACATTGCTTAGCGACAGAAATTCCGGTCCCAATTGCTGTTGTTAACTGAGGACTACCTGTATACCGATTGCTGCTGCCCTTAAATTACCCCATACTAAACCTATAGGGGCAGCACCAGTCACCATCTTCACCACTGAGGCAGAATAGGGTTCTGCTATTGGGGCAGCTCAGTTTAAGTTGAATTGTTTTCAGCCAACACAAGGGATGGAGGAATGCATGTTAATACGGCTCTTAGGAAATGTACTAAGGCTGTTTTGCTGCCATATAGTGGACTATTGGATTTTTGCAGTTCAGATCTGGTAGCTCTAGTGTTTCAATTGATTAATTTTGCTTTCTATTATAATTTTCTTCAATAAATGAGTTAAGAAGTCATTTTTCCCCATCAATGTTTCACTGAGTCAAGGGCAGCTCCTAACTGCAACATTAAAGATATACAAGAATAATTTCTTCACTAATGATTTATAGCACCTTTTAATGCTGTGCCAATGTATTAATAATAAAGAGAGGCTTTAACTCACTGCAACCATGGTTGGGTTACACCATAAATCACTAGGGGGGAAGTAGCCATAGAGGCACTGTAGGAGAAGGTAGCTCTTCAAAGGTTTCAGGATTACACAGTAAATGAGGTTGATGGGAGAAGCCTAAGTTTAGGGGAACAACAGGTTCTTTACAATTTACATCAGAATAATGATATAAATCAGAAACAAGTCTCTTAAAATAAGTGTTTGGAAGACCTATGCAAGTTTTGAAAGGTGCTAAAGGGTTAAAACAATCCTATCCAAATTTGATATCAACATTTTACAGATAATACATGAATTCCATCATGTATGAAAAGACTAATCCATGCAAAAATAGGGTGTTCAAATACAGAGAAGCAGTTATTTAAGTCAATAGAAAACTTGTGGTGTCAGTTGCTTAACAGTTGCCAAAGATGAATGGATTTGAATTGCAATGAATACCAAATCTTAAATTGCTGATTACAAGGCATAATTTTCCTCTGTACCTTGCAAGGATGAACTTTAATCAAAGGGTACCTCCACATGAGATAGGGCTATGGGCTGGTTCAGTACCTGGGCTCATTTTGAAAACTGATTTTCTTTTGCTTCACCCCACTGCTTTTTATTGGAAACTGGGGCAATGCTAGCTTGTGTTTAGTTTTTTTCTCATTGGCAGAGATTCTCACAACACCCTGCTTCCTGGCTGCTGGCTAGAAGGGAACCCCAGCTCTTCCTACCGCAAGCTTCAGCATCCTGGTCCTGGGGCCTATTTATAGGCTTTGTTTAGAGCAACCCTCCCATCCCCTATTCTAGCCACCATAGCATTATGTATGGTTAGAGCTTCCAAAGTTCCCAGTTACTAAAAGCCACTTATTATCATTTCACCATCACAAGCTTGCAAGAGGCTTTAAAATGTGGGAGGAAAGGTGGCTTTGTGCCTGGAAAACCTTCCTTCATAGCAACTGTTCAGATTCTTTTTGCAGATGATCAAAGACCCACAGCATCAGCTAAAGATCTTTTCCTATTGGTCAGCTGGAGGGAGCAGGGATTGCCTCATGGTGCTTGCTGTCTGTTCTCAGAATCTCAGGTCAGCAGAAGAGAAGATGATCCCAAAGTGCCTTGAACTGCTTTGGAGGGATGACGGAAGGGAAACAGTGGAAGTAGCCAAAGTGAAGCCCTTTTGGATTATAGTAATTTAATTTGGATAGTTAAGCTTATGACTTACTATAGTTTTCCCTTCTGAATCCCATGGGAACTTAAATGTATAACTCTCATTGAATAGTTTCCTAAAAGGTTTACAGTTACATAAAGTAATCCAATTAACCAAATCATATTTTAAAAAATAATGCCTTTATCATCATACTTTTATTGCTTTATGCTTAAATATTAAGCCTCAGTAGCCTAATTTCAGTCTATTTTAAATCCTGTGATTCATTTTCCTCATTTCAAAAATGCCAGGAAATGAAAAGGGGACCACCTTTTCCCAATAACTGTATTCTCATTCCATCTGTCTTAACTGACTCCTGTGAAAATATGAATTCCAGACCTGTTTGTTGCTGCAAAAAGAATGTTTATGGGAAGAAAATCTGCCCTGGGCCCAGTGGCATTATTGGGCGTTATGAAGCCAGAGGGCCTTCCCTGCTGCTGCGTTGTAGGGTTCTCCATCCCTCTTGAGTGACCCTTCACTCCATCCCCTTTGGCCAATCCCTCTCCTGCCTCTGTTGCATCTCTTCCAATTCCCGGCTGAATGAGCTGCTCAGAGTATGGATGAGTGGGGCAAGATACACAAAATAAAATGAACAAAGTTCATTCAAAGCAAGAAATTGAATAGGAGAGTTAACCTTTAACTTCACTTTCTCCTAAAATCTCCATGGCATTTGGAAGTGTTTTGCTTCAGCTGGGTTGTATTTAGAATTTTTTTTTTAGAAACAAGTAGGAAAACTGTATGTACCTAGGCAAATTATTATTTTTTTCTGCAAAGAGGTGCTGTTTACATACAGTCAATTTTCTGGGCTTCTCTTTCTTCCAGTTTCCTATTCTTATGCTTGGTGTACATGATGCCACATTTGTAAGTTATTTTTTGTTGAGGTGGGGGAGGGATGATGGGGGAGGGAACCATGCAACTCTAAACCAGAGTCTTGGATTGGAAAGCCGTTTTTCTTTTCTCTTCTGTCTCTCTTTTAAAAATACCTACAGCTGAACTAATTTGATGAAAGCGAAAAATAAAATGCAAGCCAGACTAAACACCCAAAGTTCCTACCTACAACCAGAACTTGGGCTCTTGCAGGCCAAAGTCAACACATGTCAATTTTTAACATGACAGGACTTTTAAAAGCAGGGTTGAGTGCTGAACGAGAAGCGGCTGGAAAACATTATTAATGGATTCTGTCAATTAAAGGCTGGCAAGTCAAGCTTTCTACCAAGGGCGGTGCTTTTTCTCTTTAAATTTGGAGCAGGAATGATTTATGAACTATTTGTTTATAGTAGAGACACACAACAGTGTTCTGTAGCTGGTGCACCCTTGTTACTGGTTGGAAATGTATTTGTGTGTGCACCTTAGAACTGATTCACACAAACAGTCTGTGCAATTATGACTTTGTATTTCTTTCCAGCTCAAGGTGGAAATGGACATGAACTAAAACTAAAATGACCCTCTTTCTTACCTCTGTCCAAGGTGCAGCAAAGGTGAGATTTCCCGTAAGGCCCTCACAGTGCAACAGTCCAGAGTTTATGGGGGGGGGGATTGAAATGCAGTAAAATATGATTGCCCCCCCCCCCAAAAAAGTATGGCAGATATGATACTGATGTTCACCAAAGGATCTTTTAAGTTCCCCTCAATTGTGAGGCAAATCCTGACCACCCTGCCATGTTGGTTGGAAAATGATAGGGAGTGCCACCTCAAGCTGCATGCACTCCAACTCCTTTTTCTTTTTTTGGTGGTTCTTTGAACCTTTTTTCAGTGAGATTGCCAAAAAGTAATTGGTACTGTTTCCAGTCATTCTGAGGTAGGAAATGCACAAAAATTGTAGTGCCGGCCTTATCCACAAACTCTACTCCCCCTCCAAGTAAATGAAAAAAAAATGGGGGAAAGTCATATCTCACCCTTACAAGTGATGCAGCCTTTCACATTTGGCATTTGTGCCCTGCCCACCATAAAAAATATTGAGTGTGACCTCTCCAAGCTGCCTAAAGTTTGCCACCTCTAAGCCAAGGGGAGTTTGTTCACAAGAAGAGTGATGCTGTGTATTGACTCTGACTTTCAAGATAGCATCTGCCTTTTGGGATTGACCATTAGAGTGAAAGATCCAGCAATTAAGAAATGCACCACAGACTAGCACTTGATGGAGTAGCAATGAAGGTCTTGGAAAGGATATTCAGATGCTGGGATGTATCCGTATCTACAACGATTAGAATTAGAATGCCAAGGATATGCTACAGAGCAGATCACTTTCACGTCTGAAGATGCCAGCCACAGTTGCTGGCAAAACATCAGGATACCAAAGAATTAGACCATGGCCTATTAACCTAGAAGTTCATCACCATTGGATTGATGCTGGCCGTAAAACTCTGCATTGACATAAAGTTTAGAATTGTTCAGGCATTTTTTTTTCTTCATGGCACTCTATGGATGCAAAAGTTGGACTTCGATGAAGCAGGATAGGGTATATAGAATATACAGAATATTAATGCTTTTGAAGATATTTGAGGACACCATGGATAGCTAGGAAAACAAAATGGATCATAGAACAATCAATTCAGAGTTTTCACAAATGACCAGGGTCAGACTATCATATTTTGAACACATTATGCAAAGCCCTAACTCCCCTGAGAAGTCCATTTGAGGGAAAAAGAAGGGAATGACTAGCAGCAAAGTGGATGGACTCAACTATTATAGCAATAAATGCATCACTGAGGGACCTAAAAGGCCAAGTAGAAGACAAATCACCCTGGAGAGAATCTATTTACTGTATGTGGTCACTAAGAGTTGACATCAGTTTGATGGCATTGAATTAATCAATTTCAACCATGAAAAACCAGTGAAAAGTAACAAAAAATCTGCCTAGCAGTTTCTCAGAAGTTTCTTCCTCTGCAAAAGAAATTATTCTTGAGTTGCTTAGGAATTTATTTGTGAAAAGTTCCTGAGCTTCCTATACTGTTGTAAGTGGCAGAAGCTGCTTCTGCCCATGTCACATTTCTCATCTTTCCATCACTCAGGAGCTTCCCTGGTTGAGCATACTTCCCAGTCTTAAAAAGGCCACACAGCAGGCATTCTATTCCAATATGATTGTGTGCCTTCCTTGGAATTCACTGAAGCCTTCGATGCCTGCAGTCTTCTGGGGAAACAGTTGCACAGTGAAAGACAGAACATCCCCCTCCATCTGTTGGCCGTCTTGTAACAATATAAATGCAATGCAAGAATGTGATGGTCCATTATGAAAATTTCACTGTCGATACATTTCTCCTTTGAAAGAAATTTCAAAAGCAAACTTTCCTTCATTAAATTGAACAAGAATTGATAGGAAAAAAGAGTACTTTTTCTGCATGGCCCGAATTCCAGGAATATACAAAGAAACCACAGCAAATTCACATACCTATGGTTAATCAGGGAGGACTGTTGAATTCATTCCCAGCTCACTGTCAAATTGAAGAGACTTCTTCATATTATTGAGTTATTTTATTTGTTTGAGAAATGTACAGGTTCCTCTTAAATGAATAAAATACAATAAAGACCTGCAAATTAAAAAAAACAGACAACTTAAATATTTTAATGGGCTGAATGAAGAATGCAAACTTTGATAAAAGCATTTAGAATATTCAAAATACTAAATCCAGCTATAATTTCTGGAGAATAAATTTGCCTGTCCCCTTCAAGATGATGAAGTAGATGCCAGGCAAGTTTTCTTGGAAACTTCAACTTTTCATGGATGGAGAACCATGAGGAGCCTCCACGCTAAAAATACCTTAGTCTTGGTACTTCCTTTTCTTTGGCAACATAAACATTTGGAGGGGAGCACAGAGAAAGTAACTCTCTGATTGAGCAGGTTGTGAATATGAAACGAGGTGTTCTTTTCCACACAGCCTCGATGGTAACTCATCTAGCTTAGAATCACAGGGTTGGATAGGACAATTCAATCTATCAAGTCCCTGCTCAGTGCAGGAATCCAGATTAAAGCTTTTCCAACAGATGGTTGACTAGCCTAACCCTGAACACATTCAAAGGAGAAGAGCACACTGTTTCTCTAGGTAATTAGTTCAGGTTGAATTTCCCTTCCTGCTAAGAAGTTTTTTCTTATACTCAGTTGAAACTCGCCTTCTTGTAATTTGATTCTAGTATTCCATGACCTGCACTCTGGAACGAAAAAGAACCAACTTCCATGCAACATCCTTTCAGGATATGAAGAATGCGATCATATCTCCCTCGACCTTCTCTTTCCAAGGTGAAACACACCCGCCTCCTTCAATCGTTGCTCCAATCATTGTTTGTGCTGCTGTAGCCCAAGCCTGCATCTGCCTTTTTTGCAGCCATATCACACTGCTGACTCGTGTTCCGTTTGAAAGCAACTGTTCCAAGTTCTCTTTCGCAAATACCAAGCATTCCGTAGCCTAACCTGTCTATTTGATGTTTGTTTTCTAAGGGTACATATTTGCACTTACATCTGTTAGATTTCATTCCGTTACTTTCATTCCATTTCTGTAACCCCTTAAGTTGGTTTTGGTTTTGATTTCTGTCCTCCGCCTTTTTTTCTAAGGCTTCAGGATGGGCTTAAAGCAGTCGCACTGAGCTTTAGTGGATCTCCAAGGAAAAAAAAAATCCTGCTTTTCTTTATTAGGGGCGATGACAAGGGAGGGAAACGTGCACAGCAGGTTAGACATGGAAAGCTGCTGCATTGTGCAAACTATCAATCAATGTGGTATTCTTCTGGCAGGCCAAAACAAAAACCTTGAATGCCTTGAAATATTTGTCACAGCATTTTTTTTACAAAAGTGGTGAAATTCCACCTTCAGGATGTTTATAGCAAGTCTGGGTGAAATATCCTCCACTTTGACCTGATAGACTTCCAGTTTCTGAGCCTTCTTCGCATTGCTGTCTGGACTTTTGTACAGATTACTTCCCATAAACCAGTTACAGTCTGGAGAGGAATAATTTCTTACAGAGGGGGAAATGAGGGAGAGAGAGAACCCCCCCCCCCCCAGCAACCCAGCTTAGGGGTGCCCGGTGCTTTCCTTATCTTACAGAGCAACAAATTGCTTAAAACAGTCATATTCAAAATGGATGATAAAAATCTAATCCCATTTGAAACACTCCCAGGAGATTATACAGATCAGCTGTCTGTGAAATGAACTACAGTTTTGAAAACTCAGTAGCTAAAGACAGAAGCAAATGAATCTTCATACTCCTGTGTTTGTTTTAGGCTCCCTTCCCTTCCCATCCCCTCTCCCTCCCTAGTACTTTTTTTCCTTTTACAGTGGAACTGAAAGAGCTGGGAAGCTTTGTTGGTTTCTTTAAGGAAGACAGCCTGAGTCTGGCCCAGGCACACACCTCAAATGCACACAACAAACTGATCTGGAGCTGAGTGGGGAAACTGAGCGCTTACACACACCTCTTCCAGGGCTTTGGGCCTTTGTGTGGCAAGGACAAGGAGCTGGCAATGGTAAGAGCTGAACGTTATTGTTGGCATGGAAAAGTCTCTCTTTGCAGAAAAGAAGGCTAGGTGATGGGGCAGGAAACATTCCATGAAATGGGCATCAAGGCAAAATTGCTTTCCCCTGAAGAAAAGGAAACATCAGGAAATGCCTGGCCGCAGAAATTCAGAGAGAAAGACAACTTGCTTACTAAAAATAAAAGTCAGTGACGATTGACTCTAGAGAGGAAATCACGGCTCATGGCTTCTTCAGTACATCCAGGGACCAAAAAACGCTGCAGTTCTTTGTTTCCTCAGCTTTGTTCCACTGAGGATTTTGCCCTGCAAATGTCACTTGTTGTGCCTTGCAGGGAGTTTAAAAAACCAGGATGGATTGGCTGAGAAAAATACTACATTTGGAAGGGGATACTTTGCACAGCTATTTTCCTATTTTGGAGAGCAGATAAAGTCGCCATTCCTGGTCCTGAAATTATTTGGGCTGGATCTTGAAATTCATACGTTTGGGAGTTTATTCTGGATAATCTGCCCTGGGCTTCGCTGGGAAGACTTTGGATGAATCTTCCGTCAGGAACTTGGAGGCTCCATGCTATTTCTGTGTTGGACAAGCCGCTCTCAGGGCCTTTTCTTTGCCGTGTTTGTGTGGCAAAGATCGCCCACATTTTATAATTATTACCAGGCTGTGGCTTGATCTCATCTTGGAAGCCACTTCACCACGTGCAACCTGAACAGAAACGCTGCTTGGCCTCTCATGGGGATTTGCAAGGAACTAAGTCTGCAAAGTACACAATGCTGGGCCCTTTTTGCTTTAGTCCTTATAAACAGGCCAGCTGGAGATTCTGGAAGCTGCGATACATGTGGAGGACATCAAACCGAAGACATTTAAGACCATGCAAGGCAATATGGTGCTGCAGGTTAAACCACTGAGTTGCTGAGCTTGCCAATCGGAAGGTCGGCGGTTCGAATCCACGTGACGGGGTGAGCTCCCGCTGCTAGTCCCAGCTCCTGCCAACCTAGCAGTTCGAAAACATGCCAATGTGAGTCGATTAATAGGTACCGCTTTGGCGGGCAGGTAACGGCGTTCTGTTCAGTCATGCCGGCCACATGACCACGGAAGTGTCTATGGACAAACGCCGGCTCTTCGGCTTCGAAACGGAGATGAGCACCGCCCCCTAGAGTCGGACACGACTGGACTTAATGTCAAGGGAAACCTTTACCTTTACTAAGGCAAATGTATACCCTATCCCTATTTTAATGTCACTTTTTCTTGGTGGCATGGGCAGAGCAGTGCAGAAGTCAGGCAATGTTGTCATCAGGTCAAACGTTTTCACTCCCCAATTCCTCACCTGCGGCCCTCTTTGTTGCTTCCAGTCTTGGGTGCTGGGCAAACTGTGAGGCTACTGTGAGCCAATCAGTGCTCCCTCTGATAACCAATGGCATTTACTCCTGCCCCACCCACTTTATCCATAATATAATTTCATTCTGTGCAGGTCCCTCAGGTGATTTTTCTCCAACACCCAGATAATGGCTATATGGGGAGATGTAATGCCAACCTGTCAAAGTTCTACCTGTTTGTTCCATTTTAAATTCCTGTGAAATGATAGCATTGTGCCTTGTGGCAAGATGGTAGGTGGCTGAAATGTTACAAGGTGTGGGGAGAGGCTGGGCTGAGTCCAAAGCAATGGAGTGACTTTTGAGTCCCCGCCAATAGTAAATAGCTGATAGTTAATCGGACTGCTTACAACCTCTCCAGAGCTTCAGCATCTCAAAAGGGAAATCTCTTTGGCTTCAGTTTAATACATCACAACTAAGATGAAACTGAATTAGTTCAATGAGCAAGCAGAGACAATGGCATAAAGCCACAAAGGCACAACGGAGATTTAAGAACTGTGCAAATTCATATGTTAAGTGCCCTATATGACCTGAGGAAAGAAGGAAGGGGACAGGCAGCAGTTTTGTGTTACTTATAATGCTGAGCCTTGCTCAGAATCTGCTCTAAATCTCATGTTGCAGTTTTCATTGTTAAAAGAACAAACCCTTGTAATGGGGGAAGCTCATCCTATTTTGGTTCTATCAGAAGTTCTGAAGCAATTTTTTTTTGCTTCTGCTGAAAATATGCCAAAGGCTTTATTTAGTTTATATAATGTTTTGATATCTAACCTGCCTTATCTCAAAGGCACACTATTAGTAGCAAGCTGTCTAGAATGTAACTGCATCTGCAGAGTCCTTGATGATTTCTGAGCTTGGTTGTTTGCTTGCAGACGTTTCATTACCTGACTAGATAACATCATCAGTGCTAGTAAGTTTGGAGTTTGCTCCCTGTCTAAATACAGTGGCTTGCCCTGCCAGTGTTGGTGGTTTTCTCCTTGGTAGTTCCTTGATTAGGGTATTATTTTCTGCTTGATTGTTTGCCTGGTGTTAATCCCTGCCTATCTGGGTGTTGGCTGCTGAAGAGGTTGTGTGTCAAACAGCTCTTCCCAGACTACTGAATTGTGGCTACAATGATACATCAGTCCTATAGAAAGGAAAAGGGATGACAAAGAGGGACACAGGTGGAGATCAGCTAACATAAGTTCATGGATATATAAAAGTATATATTTAGAAATAATTACCAAATATAATTGTAAAAAATAATTACAGAGGGGGAAAAGTTATTGTGTGACCTGAGTGTTCAATCTGTAGTCCACATGCTGTTGACAAACAACTTTGGAATCTCTGCTATCTCTTCTTACAATTACTTCCCTTTCAATGGGACTTCCATTGGACAGCCCTTGAAGTAGGAAGATACATGACTTCCAAAGAGAAGTCTGCACAAAATGCCATTCATGGCCACCCTATGCACAACTTGTGACCCATGAAGACAAGTGCCATTGTTGGTCTTCTCACAAAAGTATAACACACATTCTTAGGGCTAGGGTTCAGAGGTACAAAACCTGGGGCCCCAGGGTCACCAGGACCCCTAAGGGAAAATATTGTTCACTTAACACATGTTTTCTGACACAATGGAATATGCTATCACAAGATATTTGTTTATTATAAGATCAAAACCTCAAGTTTTTAAGAAAAAAATTAAAGGCAGTTTTATTTAATTGGGCTTTCAACTGTAGCTAAGTATGATTCCTGTCTTCTTGAGGGAGGGTTGATTTATTATTGTTGGTTTATTGTTATTGATGTGTTTATAATTTTATTTTGTTGATGCATGTAGAATTTTAACTTCTTGTAACCTGCCCAGAATCTTTTGAGCTGGGTGGGTTATAAGAACTGTAAATAAAATATAGCAAAGGCCACCAGCTTGGGTAATTTAAAAGGGAATTCATTCATTCATTCATTCATTCATTCATTCATTCATTCATTCATTCATTCATTCATTCAGCAGTACTTATAATCCATCCCAATTCCAAAAGACTCTGGGCAGATACACGAGACAAAAAGCAAGTGTAACAGTAAATAAATAAATCAGGACAATGTCAGAACCAAGAAATAATCATAAAAAGCAAAGATAACCCTCAAATAAAACCCCCAGTAGGCTCCCACTGTCAACTGCAACCAAAGTGCATTGAAGTAAAACATTTTAACCCATTTTCAGAATAGTAGCAGTGTGAGGGGTTGCACATACATGGGGGTGGGGGGAATATTCCACAAGGTGAGATCTATTGTAGAAAAGGCCTGCCTTCTCACCCATACCCTGTAGGCCTCATGAATCTGCCCACTGGGCACCTGGACCAGGTGGGCAGATTTAATTTTAGGAAGGCATTGCCTGATAGATTCTGGTGCTGTACCATTTCAGGTTCTAAAGGTAATAACCAGCACTTTGAATTGAGCCTGAAAGCCTATGGCTATCAGTGCAATGACTTTACATGAAATGTGATTCCACACTGGCAGGGCTCTTTTGCCAATAACTTTGGAACCAGATTCTGTACCAGTCTGCAGCTTCTGGGTTGTCTCCAAAGGCAGCCCCACATAAAGCATGTTGCAGTAGTCCAGTCAAGTGGTAGTCAGGGCATAAGGGTCAGCCCTTCATTGTAGATCAGACTAGGAATTCGAAGTTATGAATGCTAATGCTATTTTTATTATAAGGTTACAGTAACAGAATCTTGAAAGTCTGAATATGCTTCCCTCCCCACTTTTATCTTCATGAGAACTAGGGACGGTCGAGCCTGAGACACTTTCTCAAACTACATTTCTGCCTTGGACTCAAATTTCTTTTATCGGACTGTTGCCTTGGTTGTGGCACTTCCTCCTGTTCCCCAAGGTTGTGCCTTCTATCCATTACAATGAGTTACTGAAGTCAGATTTCCTGGTCCAGGTGAAGTTGAATCTGGTATACTAGCCAAATTTAATAAATGCATGGGGAAAAAATTCAAATCAATGATTGCTAGTAATGATGGCCATATGTTCATCTATTGGGAAACATAAGCAGGTGTAGAGGGAACAGGGAATGGCCTTGAAGGACAGGAGGAAGAGCTGCTACCGAGGCAATGGTCAGATAAGAGGGGCTTGAGCCCCAGCCAAGAAACTAATTTGAGAAAATGTCTCAGGCCACTTCCCACTTCACACAAGAAGCACATTCAGACTTGCAAAATTCTGTTACTCTAGCTATTACAATAAAAGTAGTACTATATGGCATTTCTTAGTCTGGGCTGACAGCAGGAGAACGTTGTACGCTGGACTAGCAGTACTTTTGATCTGAACCAGCACAGCTCTTCTGATATTGTTAAGGTGTGTCTTTAAAATTACATTAGATGCAGGCAGAAAGCATATTTTTGAACTGAAGGGCCTCTTCCTGCAACAGTCCGAAGACTTCCATGATCAACAGACTCTTTACACGTTGCCACTTTATTGATGGTTTTGTGCTGACGTCTCCCCTAACAGTTCTCATGAAGCCAGGACAGAGTTGTTTCTTCAGGCAGCTGCCTTGTAAAGAGATTGAAAAAAGGAAACAAGAAAAATAAACCCCTCAAACAATAGAAGGGCCTTGTTTAAAGTCAATAGTTACTGCTTGTTCGCTTTGAGTAACCGTTTAAATCATTAGCTCATGGTGGCTGTTAGCAAAGCCCATTCTCCTTGGCTCTGTAGTGGGTGACTAATGGGGTCAGCTCAGGACCAACCTGGCATTCCACAGGACAAAAGCCAGTCAGCATTTGCTGGGATGGGTGAAAACGGCAAGGGAGCCCGGAACGCAGAGAACACAGGATGATGGATTGGCCTGGCAAGGTTGGTGCCTGATAATTCAGTGGTTGAAAGGAAGGCTAGAGAAAAGCATCATTTCAGAAGAAGAAATTGAACATCCTCTCTCTCTCTCCTGCCACACTGTGGTCTTTAAAATGCTATAAGACCCTTTGCTGTTTTTTGCTACAACAGACTAAAATCTGCCATCTCACCACCTGAAATGTGAGCTCATGATCTTAAAGCATCAGTAGCTTGGTCTTCCTCAACCCTGCACCCTCAAAATGTGATAGATTCTAATTCCCATTATCCACATCCAGCTTGGGTAGCCATTTTGAGGGGTATTGGGGAATTTTGAGCATGGAGAATGAGGCTGAACAGGTAGGATCTTCTAACTAGCAGTATTCCCAACTGTTTGGTTTAGTTAGGCTCTCAGTGTAGCCATGCTACTCATTTGCTGAATGTTTAACTTTGGGTCTTATTTCAGTCAATGGCTGCAAAGATATAGGTCAAAGTTTGCTAATGATGCATTAGGCCATCAGCGTCTGTATTTCCAAAGTTTTTTCCTCCCTCCTATTAAAGAAAACTGAGATCTTGAGATAAAAATCAATTATCTACAAAGGTGCTGTCTAAATTTTTCCAAAATGAGGGTGTTCTCTGGACTCTTCCATGCACTAAGGTGCATTTTTGAGGCTTGTAGAAAGCAACCATGCTGTGCATGCACATCCCTGGGTGGACACAAACACAAGTAAGTGCATTCCTTCCCTTTTTGTTCCCAAGTTCTTCCAGGCTCCAGGAATGAACTCGAAGGAGGAAATTACTATGATCCTTGTGGCTGTTGAAGAGTAAAGATTCACAGCCACTGAAATAGACTCACACACCAGTGTTTTATGTTAACTTTGTGGTCCTTGATGGCACTGGCTCTACCTACGGAGTTCATGCAAAATGAACGTTGACTCTTCATGGATGGGATCCAAAGTCATGACTGGGGCAATGTCTGGTCTTGTCACCTGGGACTTCCTTCGGCTGATGGACTCTGGGGAAGCAGATAGTACGCTCTCTTTCAGCTGTACCCAGAGAGGGAACACTGGGAACCTTACAGTGCTGGATAGGAGTATGACAGATTGTTTCAGAGAGGTGGTCATTGCCTCACTTTAAAAGGGCAGCCTTGGAAGAGGCTGTGGTATGCTATTCCTTAAGAGGCCCTCCCTGAATTTTTCCTCACTTGATAGCTATCACCCTGTCTTTAATCTTCAGTTCTGGGAGAAGGGTATGGCGACGATTGTCAGAGCACCCTAGGTGAAGTGGATTATCAGGACCCTCTTCAATCAGGATAGTGCACCCATCCTGGTCCTCTTGGACCCCTCAGCAGCCTTCAGTACCATTGACTATGGTATTATTCTGGACTGCCTGCAAGGGATAGGGATTAGAGGGCCAGTTTTCCAGTGGTTCCAACAGTGGGCAATTCTGGGTAGTGGGGAAGGAGAGATCAGTCAAGCAGTTGCTTCTCTATGGGGTGGCCCAGAATTTGGCCCTTTCTCCCATGCTCTTTAACATCTATATGGAGCCTCTGGAAGAAGTCATCTGTCAGTCTGGGGTATGATGATATGGGAGAATCTGCTTGTGGCTTCCTCACAATTTTAATGAAATGGGACAGGTGGAGGCACTGCTTTCCTGGAATAGCCTTCCACTAGAAATTCAATTGTTTCCGTATTGTTGCCTTACCACAAGCTATTAAAAACTAAGCTGTTTCAAAGACCCTTTGGGGTATGAAAGGATGCCAATTATTGGTTGAATCTGTGTGTATTGGGAGGTTGGTTAGATTATTCTGATTTTAAATTCTTGTCTGAGTAATACTGTGGATGTTCTATTGTATTTTTTATTGCTGTATTGTAAGCCATTAAGAGTCTTTTCTGACTGCAGTGGGGATAAATCCATCAATCAGTCAACCAACCAATACATGCAGGAGTCTGGAATTCCATCTAAGCATTTGTTCCATCCAATCTAGACTTAACTTCTGTCATTGGTAGGGTTGCAGTTGTCCAAAATCAAAGGCAGAAATCTAGACTCTGGAGATGCCAAAAACTAGTTCTTAATTTATTCAGCCATCCTGATATTCTCAAATGGTAGAATTTTCTAATCAAGATACAATATTCTCAAATAGTTCACATTTGTGAGTAAAACTAGAGCAGCTCATCTTCAACTGGTATAGTCTGATGCGTTAACTGCTTTTTGTTTGGTTCTGGCTCAGCACAATATATGAATCTAACCATTTTGTTTGCAACCCATGCCATAGTGCTATAAGTAAAACTCAGGCTGTTAGAGGTTGTTCAAAAAACCATGGTTAAAGCAAGATGTGGTCTAGCACCCTGTGGGAACCTATGACTATTAAGACGTATAAAGAACAAAGTCACAGTTGTTGATGGTGATGAATTGTGCCTTGAAGTCAGTGTTGACTCCTGGAGACTGCCTGGACAAGTCCCCGCAGTTTTCTTGGCAAGATTTCAGAAGCGGTTTGTCACTGCCTTCTTCTGAGGGCTGAGAAGGAGTGACTGGCCCAAGGTCACCCAGCTGGGTTCATGCCTAAGGTGGGACTAGAATTCCCAGTCTCCTGGTTTCTAGCCTTGTGCCTTAACCACTAGACCAAACTGGCTCTCTTATGATGGATCAGGTGTGATCTAATCCTCTCCTCACTTCAGTAAATCCCACAACTCTGGAGGCAGCCCTCTTGGCTCTCTTTCCACAGGGCAAGGATCAGCGAGGGGAGGTTAAAGTCAGCGGACTAATAACACCAGTTTCCCCATAGCCTCTATTCTGAGCAAATAAGCAGGCTCTCCTCCCATATCGGGTAGCTATTAAGAAAAAAAGAAATGATTGGTTCTGTCATGGAATGTCCCCATCCACACCTTGAACTGCTATCCCTTTTCCTTCTGTGAGTTTTAGGAAGAGGCCATGTTCATATACGTTTTGCCCCAGTGAGATTGTAAAACATGAGATCTATCCAGCCCTCCAGCAAAGAGGAAGAATTTGTGAGATTAGCCAGATGTGCTGGTCCCAAGCGATTTAGGCCTTCTCAAATTGGTTCAAACCCAGTGTCCGGGGTTGTGCTTGACGGTTAACTGACAGATGGCATGTTTTTGAAGCATTTTCCGTTCTAAAATGCAATGTCCCGTTGATGTCATCTCTCTAGTGGCCACTTCAGGTGCCTCAGTTAAAGAAGCAGAATAACCGTGGAATCCTATGTTTCATAATGCACTGGATCACTGAACTCATCACCCAGTGCCTTTCATGTTTTTCTTTGATCAAATTTTCTGATTTCTTCATGCTGAATATTCCAACCTGTCCTTTAACATTGGATTACAAATTAACACAGCTACATTCCACCTAGCCAGCCTGATCCTTTCACGCTCTCACACAAGAAGCCGTTGAGCCAAAAGAAAATATATGTGTTTATAGCTTCAGCAGGGATGATTACAGCAAGCTTCCTGTTTGACCACAATTAAACAAACTGTGGCTTGCAACAACATGTAAACTCCAGCCATTCCTTTCTACTGAACTGTGTTCTGTAGTTCACATACATTTCCGAGATTGGCACTACCCTGTCTTGTTGTTATGTGGCTCTGATAATTCTTACTTACGTGAGAGCTTTTGAAAATAGGACGTTTTAGCTCTCCTCAAAACTTTGGATGTGAAGAGGCAGTATGCTAGGAAAAATCTACCTAAAGCAACACAGGACAGTAGAACACTGGGATGTGGAAACCAGATTTTTTACATCTGACATTGGAATAGTCTATGAAAGAAAGGCAAGAAATTTGCAGTGGAAGACATGGATGTGCTGGTAGATGGCCATTTTTATTCCTGTGCACCTGGATTTATCCTGCCACCATTGTCGTTCCCCAGAGTTCCAGCTTCACCTTGACTGGGTGAGTCCTCACCACAGCCATCCTAGGGACAGACCCTGAGCTCCAGCATGTCTCCTTCAGCTGTGTGTTGAAGCAATTCTGCTTCCACTGCAGCCAAGCCCAGACCACAACAGCTCAGCTGCCCAACAGAGAGGATTGCTTGGGAGTCATAGCAAGGCCCAAACACCATGTTTGGATGTGCCCTGCAGGAACTGCACTTCAGGACTCCTTCGGGCATAGTTTAATCTGGGGGAAATTGTAATCTGAAACCCTAGAAGGCACGTGACCCCTGAAAGCCTCCAGACTGTTTTACCAAACTGAAAATTTTAATGTGACTGGAAGGGAAAATTATTAGGCACAAGGGAAGCAGTCATATGAACGGCTTAAAATTATTTTGACTAAATTTAAAATTAGTTTTCTCAGTTTTGACGTGGTATCACCACCTTCTTGGGCTCAACCCTATTGCTTGGATTGTGGCTCAAGGCATTCCAGTGAAAGGCCATGTTTCTCTCCCCCACCCCAGCCACCCCAACGCACATCTTAACAAGTGAGAACGAACCACACTTCAGAGGAACCTCTTCTTCACATTCTTTAATCATCCCCAGATTGGAAGAGGAGGAGTTTTCTGGAGGTAATTAGGAGTGCACATGCACACATGACTCCGAATGAACTCTACATTTGCTAGAACAGATTGCTTTTTTTACAATTCAATATTTGTTTCTTTTAAATCCAGCTTTCCTTACATTGGGGTTCTTGCAGGTACTTACAGTAATTAATAATAGCACAGCACAGGAGAGCAAATATTAATCATTTCAGCCATAATAGCTTGGTCGATTGGGGCCTGTAGAACTGACACACGTTCAGAGAAGCTTCCTGGTTCCACATTAGAGCTTTTTCATAGTCCTAGCATTTATTCTGACTGGCAACAGCTTTCCCATGTGTTCAACCAAAGTATTTCACAACAGTTATTAGTTGATCCTTTTGGAACTAGAAGTGCCAGGAACTGAACCCAGGACTGAACCCAAATTATGGTGCACACCTCACATATATACCTATACGCCGTTACCTGCTGAACCTTGGCTGTGGTACACAACCCAATGCGACTGAATGTGCTTCTGGCCAATATGAAATCAAGGAAGTTGTCCCTGCGTGGTGGTGGGACAGCTGCTGATCCTTCTGTATGTGCCATTCCATTGGCCCAGAGCACAATCAAGGAGGTGCTTTCCAGTGGCTTTGAAGGCGGTGCTGAAGCAATTCTTTGTAGCATCCAAAAGGCTTTATCATGCTGTCCAGTACCAAAACTGATCGTCAGACTACTGTATATGTTCCTGCGATCTATGGAGATGTTTCTGAGTTGGTGCCTTGCTTCTTTGAGCAGAACCTCCACCAAGCTGGATTCTTGTTTCCAGCATTCAGCCTGCCCTTCAATGCCTTTCCATGAATGCTGCCCTGCAGTCCAGATTCAAAGGAAAAGGGTGATTTGGAGCTGTAGAAATGGCAGGGAAGCAGATTTGGGGTGCTCATTTTGTATACGAAGACTGTACAGATGGATTCAGGGGGCAGATTCAGGGCTCTCTGTTATTTGAAGGATTAGAATGGAGATTTGGAAGTTGTCTCTCAGGGATGTTGTAGGAGCATCCAGCATGGATATGCTGGACTGAGCAGTGAGCTGGACAAGATGAGCTCCAAAATCTCTTCCTCTGTGTTGAATCTGTGATAAATTCAAAATGGGATGAAAGGTAGCACATGGGCTATCACAGGATCCTCAGAAGAAAGGTAGGATATGTGGGAATTAATAAATGATATATGACTTGTTTCCACAAGATGTAGTGATGATCACCAACCTTGGCAAATTTAAAAATGATAGACTGATGGAGGGCAAAACTCTTAGTAGCTACTTCGGTAGATAGTTGTGTGCCTCTCTGTGATCAGTGTGGCTCTGAATACCAGCTCTTGGGGATAACAAACAGAAGAATGCTCTTGCACCCCTCTCCTGACGGGGCTTCCCAGGGCCATCTGGTTGACCACTTAAGATTGGAATGATGGTCCAGATGGGCCTTGAGACTGATTGTAATGGAATGTGAGAATGACCTTGGAAGACTGGGACAGTGGGGGGGGGGGGGGAGAGGTGGCAGTAGAAGAGATGCTGCCTAGGGAACGATTTGCTAAAAGAGGGATGAGTCCACAACTCAGTAACAGGAAGAAAAAGAAACACAGAAAGGACCACCCTAACTAGTTGGGTAGTAGATAGGGACAGTGGGAGATTTGTTCTTTCAGGCTTGCAAGATTCTGTTAATGTAGCCTAACAATAAAGTAGAGGTAGCTCATCTGGTTGTGTTTCCCATCTGGTTTACCTGGGAGGGCTGACACTGATCCCCAAGGCATGAGCCGATTTATTTACTTAGGAAGATAATGGCAGAACCTTCCCAAGGTTCCTAAACAGGTGTGGCATCATTCAGAATGTGCTTTCTAAAGAATCAAATCAGGATTGGATGATCATCCAGCCCCCCAAGCATGGTCTTTGGGGTCTCAGGAAAGAAGATATCATATAGCCACCTCCACATAACTTGGACATGTAGGTGATATGTCTCGGTAACAGAAATATTTTATTTCTTTATATAAGTATTTATATTTATATTATATTTATATTTATATAAGATGTATAGGGATGTATATCAATTTTCCTACTATATATTAAGGTGGCACTCCCTAGCTGATCTTGACTGATCTTAAGAAAAGCTAGGCAGTATCAGACCTAGTTAGTTCTTGGATGGGAGACCACTAGGAAATCCCATGAGAGTGGGCTACAACCAGAAGTTGAAGAAACATCTCCAAAGAGAGCAGGGTCAAACTGTTTTGTTGCAAAAAAAAAACATGGAATCAAAATCAGCTTGTGGAAATCTTAACCTTTACTCCATAATAAAATTAAAAAGTTTTTAAAAAAAAAATTATAATCCAACTAGCCTTTTGTTTAACAAATGCCAGTATCACTCCAAGGTAGACCAGTAGGTGGCGCTCCCCACTTGCAAATCAGACCAAAGCCAATTACATGTTCAATATCACTGGAAATCATTGCTGTTGAGAGATAAATGGGTAACACACCACCTATGTAACAATAGTTTTATTTAAGATGAACTTTTCATCAGCTGCTAATCATGATTTTTAATGCTTTGCTTTGCATTTTCTGTGGAGTAAAACCTCAGGAGAACTTACTCTTGTGTGGAAAATGAAAGGGCATTACAAAAAAATGAATGTACATGGATTCTAAATATTTCAGGTTGTATGACTTTGTGTTTGACCTTAGCAGAAGATGAACTAATCCTGCAATATAATAGACTTTCATAGAGATATGGAAAATGGCTGCTTTTTTATCTCAGTTGCCATGGGAACCATCAGGGAGAAGGCCTAGCTGAGATGCAATAGGAGGTTATTAAATGTGTGCTTGTGTATATTGGAAAAATACAGCTTTTTGTCATCCTGTGTCACTCATAGGTCTTTAATATGTAATGTTTAGGTTATTAATAAACGAACACAGGTCCATTTTTTGAGGGAACAACTGTGAATGTAGCTGTAAAAAAATGTACAAGTTGAACATTTGCAAAAAACTCTTTTAATAGGAGCCAAAGTAGGGGCTTGCTTTTTTTTTTTAATGTTGCTCTTTTTTGCTCTGGTTTTCCCCCAGTGGTTATATTCTCCTCTAGCTAAATTAAATAAATAAACTCAGCATGTCCCATTACAACAACAAGATGATGATGGTATTATTTTCACTGCTTTCCTTTTCAGGGCAGGATCTAAGATGTAACTTACCCCCCTTTGTCCCTAGCCCTAAAGTTGTGGCAGGTTTATTCAGCCCTTCGGCATGAGGGCTTGCTATGAATGAATCTAGAGGGAAACTTCAGTGGGAAATTTCATGGGGAGCAAGGTTCCATGGTCCTGTTTAGATCCCCTGCTGTCTTTCAAATCTCCTTCCATGGAGTTTGGTAAGTGCCAGATCAAAGTTATCAAGCTGGAAAGGCCTGTATTGGAGCTAGACTGAGCAGGTTTCCTTCTCCAGAAATCAGCAGGGCCCATCATCTTCCTCTTTCCCCTGAAGTCATCAGAGTGCCAAGGCCAAGAAGAAGCATGAGCACTCCTGATTTCTGAAATTATAGCTCTCCTTCCTAGCACACAAGTCAAGGAAGCATAAAGGATTGTTTGCCAAGGACAAGGATGTACAGAACACCCCAATAAAACATGCCACACATCTAGACATCTCTCCCACCAGGACACATCAATGGTATCTATTTGGTTCCATTGGACTCTGGTGGAGAGGAGGATTCAAATTAAAGAAGTTTCGTCCAGTGTGTCAGGCTTGAGAAACGAAGGGCTAGGACAGGTCTTCTCTTCCCAGGACCAGGTAGATGTGGGAGGAAACTGGAGAAAAAAAGGCAAAGATATTTCAAATGTTTAAGGTGCATTGCCTTAAGAAAAGCTGGCAGATCAAGCAGGCTGAATTAAAGGTCTGCAAACCCAACTGGGGGGGCATGTGGGGGGCTCTCTCTTCCTAACCCCATTGGTAAAGGGAAGGGAGTCCTCCGTTAAAAAAGCCAAGCTAGCTGGACCTCGGAGCAGAAGAACAGCAAGGAAAAGTAGGAAACTTGTTCAATCTTTCAACCTTCTCCAAGCTGGGGTGATGGGGTTTGTGGTCCAGCACATCGGGAGGCGGCCAGATGCTTCCTGAGTTACCCAACGGGGGTTGTCCCCCGCGGGACACCCAAGTCTGTAGAAAAGGTCGCGTCCTCACTCAGGAGTTGGATGCGTCCCGGGCAGCATCTTGCCCAGGCCCCCGTCACTAACCAACGAAATGAGGCTGCTCTGGCAGGTTGACTTGACGCTCAGATTTGCCCGGAGCCGGTGGGAGGACACCAGGCGGGCCCGCGCCCAGCCAGGCAGCGAGGACTCCGGCGTCCCGCTGTCCCAGACAGAATATCTGTACAATATTCCGAGCGCACCGGAAACTTAACCGAGCCCCTTCCCCAAATCTCTGCGAGGTCGATCCGCAGCCGGGCGTCCATTTCGCAAGAGCAAAGGAGTTGTGCGGGTCTTCCTCCCCGCTTCTTTCCCGGCGGGGCTTGAAGGCCCTCCATCCCCCGGGCCTTCCTTGGGTCACCCAAGAGCCATCTTTCCCCGAGAGATTCTCGGTGGGGCCACCGGCGATGAGCCCCCCGACATCTGGCTCTTCCCCTTCCTCGGGACCCCTTCTGTGCTCCGCGCTTTTAGCTGGATCCCCGATTCTGGCCAGCGCCTGAGCTTGCTCGAGGGGATGCGGGGGAGACTCCAGGAGGCTCGGCTTCCTTGTCGGCAGCCCCACACACCCGGATCCCGTGCGATCCCCACCCACCTGGCCTCCCCGGGAAGGGGCGCTCCGCACGCCCGCTGTTAGTAAAAGCGAGGAGGCCGAGCAGAAAGATTATTATTATTATTATTATTATTATTATTATTATTATTATTATTATTATTATTATTTTGATGCTGTTGTTATTATTATTCCGTCTTTCCTCCTGCCCGCCCTCCCGCCTATCTGCCGATCAAAAGCGCCGGGATCTGCTCTGGTAAATGATGCATTAGATGCGGCGGCTGTATTTGTCGTGCGACTTTTGAAAGGGTCCCGATAATCTGGAGGCGAGAGATAAGAAGCAGCATTTATTCAGCAGCACTTTGGAACCAATTTCCAACCCTGCTCAACCCCATTCTCCTGCAGCCTCCAGGAGCCCAGGAGATAAGGATTGGACTATTCATTATCTTCACCGGGAACAAAGATTAGCTAGCAGAGATGAAAAATTACTCCTGGAGAGTAATAATAAGGGGGAGAACCTCGGGAGCTGCTGAGCTCAGATTCGCCAGGCTTCGGGGAGCCTTTTCTATATATTAAGACGTGTGTCTGTGTCTGTGTGTGTGTACATAAGCACATGCACGCACACTCACATCCACACCCATATGTATATATTCATCCCCAAATCGTTATTTAAACAAAAACAAAGCAGGATTGAAAAGATTAGACTGCCTTTAAAACAGTACAAAAAGAAGAAGAGAAAGAAAAAAATCTTAAGGCATTCCGTGTGTTTCATATTTTTTAGAATGTGGAATGCGTTTATTCCCCCACGAAAAAGGAAGGGCTAAACGCTGGAGTTTTCTTTGCTCTCTGTCCTCCCCCCTGTTTTTTGTTTTCCGAACTTAAAGCCGACGTCTCTAGTTGAAACCCAGCTGGGCAACCAAGAGGAGCAAACAGAACAGGAGTCCATACCGGAGATGGGGGGTGGTGGGGGGTGGGGGAATAGAAGAGTGAGAAAAGTGGGGAAGGGAAGTCGGGCCGTTGTGGAATTGGGGACCGGGGTCTTTCCTAGAGACCCTGCATCCTGTCATCCTTCCGGAAACACAAGCAGCGATGGTGGTAACAGTAATGAGGATGAGGATGAGGAGGGTGGCAACGTTGATAATTTGTGCCTGTGCGCGCGTCGCCGTAGCTTAATGAAATCCCCCTTCGACTCCCCGCCCCAGTTTTGCAAATAATTTCGAGATATTTTTTTCCATTGAGAAAATACTCTGGCCTCAACGCTCAGATTCCAGTATCCGGGATCGCAAACGGAGGGCTTTAAAACAGAACTTGGATAAATCTGGGTACGTATCTCAACTGCGAGAACCGAGGACGGTACTGACACCAGTTTCTTAGGCTCGGGGCTGTTTCGGCCTGATAAGCATTATCTGTAGCCTATCAAGGGGCCCTTTCCCCTCCTGGAGTACATCACAAAGGCGGACAGAAAATGCCAGCAAAATAGGAGATTTCTTTCCTCCACCATTGCTCTTGCTTTCTGGCTTTTTAATTTCTTTTTTAATTTTATAACCCACCTACTATTCTTTTCAATCAAAATCCACCCCCCCTTCTCCTTCTCCTTCCCGCCTTCCTGCCGTATTTTGCCGCCACTGCGAAGTTTCCCTGCTCCTTATTATGAATATAAAATATTTCGGGATTTTCTTTCCGGGGTCCTTGGTTTTTACACGGTCGTTGCAATCGAGGGACAGATGCACAACCCCTAAAATGGGACATGGATAGCGAACGCCTCACACCTAGTACGGAGGCACCGACGTTGGTGGGACATTCCTTCCGAGCACACATACTGTAGTTGGGAAAGACTGGGGTACTCAGCTTTCTCGGGAAGTGTACCCCTTCTTCCCGGAGCTCGTGGTTAAGAGCGCTTTGGCATTCCGGGGGAGAAACCAGCCAATGACCGCTAACTGGCTCTCAGCCCACCCTACTTCACAGGGCTGTTGTTCGGAGGAACGTTGGGGCCGACGCAGAAGAGATAAATAAAATACAATAAATGCTCGATTGGCTGCGATCTGGGAGTGTGTAGGTGTGTGTGTTTGGGAGGAGGAGCAGGCGGAAAATAACAACAACTACAGCCCTGGTCTAACATCTTTATAGCCCCACGAGAAATTAAGAGCACAGGAAGGATTTAGCCGGCTTTAAAAGTGAAGCGGCAGCGTCTTTGATTTCTAAACATTTCCCAACCTATTAGTTCCGGTTGACTCGTCTAATGGACCAAGAATTTATGAATTTCAGGATTTTCCCCGCTGCCTTTTTCTCAACAGTGGCGGATGGGCCGGCGGCTGCCTTTTTCACTGCCCCCTCCCCCCCGCATCTTTTCCATCTTAAGGCGGAAGAAGTGCCATCACCAGGGTTCCCCACCTTGGGGTGCACAAGAGGTTAGGGGAGAAGGTGGTCACACGGGTGACGGGATTCAGAGGAGCGCTTTTCTCCCCTCCCTCCCCAAAGCAGGGAGATAATACATGGGGCGGAACACGGAAGTCATTCCCTCTCCCCTCATTGAAATCGATGGAAATTAAGGGGAAAGGTCTGGAGCGAGGGAGGGGGGGTAGAGATAAACCGGGGGATGTGGTGGGGGACTCCCCGGACTGTTGAGAGCATCCGCTCTTCCTCCCCCCTCGCGGCGGCGGCAGCTTTCTCGGGAAACAGGCGCCCCGGTCTCCGGCTGCCTCTCTGGGCGCAGGACCCGCCTGGTGTCCTCCCACCAGCTCCTGGCAAATCTGAGAGTCAAGTCGCGTCGCCTGTGACAGGAAAGACAACAAAAGGTGCCAGGCGCAGACAATGCGAGGGGCTTGTAGAGATATTGTAATGATGCAAATGAAGGCGAGGGGACGAGCTGCCTTATTATGTACATAAATACACCCCTGGCTCGCCACACCAGGCTTGAACGCGGGAGAGTGTGAGCAAGCGAGAGCCTCCGAGCTCGGCTGCCAGGTTGAAGTAGGTTCGCCCTCCCACTCTTCCCCGCCCGCCCTGGCAGCCCTTCCTCCTCCTCCTCCTCCGCCCTGCCCTCAGCAGCCCGCCGTTGCCCCCCCTCCGTGGCTCCCCCTTTCTTTCCCCCCAGGAGCGCCAGGACGGAGGGGAGAGGGCGGCGGCGCCGGTCGAATCCAGATGTGCCAGCCGCGGAGCCCGGTCTTGCCGGCCCAGGAAGGTAGCGCCTGGTAGCAGAGAGCCGAGACTCTCCCGAGGGAAGAGACGGGCCGGGAACTAAGGACCGCGACCTTTCGCGCGGGGAAAGGTCGAAGGGAAAGGCGGCGGCGAGCGGACGAAAGGTAGGGGGACGGGGCGAGGCGGGGCGGCGGGGCGGGGCGGCAGGGGTCTTTCTGCAAAGGCCACACCTAGAGACGCACCTGGCAGGCGGCGGCCGGACTTCTTTGTTCCTCCTCCGCCCGACCCTTTCGGGAAAACAGGGGCCCTGGAGGGACGAAGGGACCTGGCACGGCGGAGGGTTTTCCTTCCTTAAAAGCGCTGCGGGAGGTGTCTCGCGGGGGCAGAGGAAACCGCTGGGATTCTAGGCATACAAGGAGCCCTTCTTGCCTGGGACCCAGACAGGACTTGGAGTGCTGGTGGGACAGGAGAACTCGTGGCCTGGCCTGGCCTGCTCGCTCGCTCGTCCTCTTGTCGTAGCCGCTTTTTAAATCACTCCAGCGGGAAGGTTTGGGGATTTGGGTTGGGGACCCGGCCAGCTTGGAACGAAACCTCCGAGGATGGGAGGGAGGGAGGGAGGGAGGGAGGGAGGGAGAGAGAAGACCCGTGCTCCACGTGTGAATATGAGCGTGCATGTATATGCGAGCATTTGCGAGCAGACCTATGTGTGTTGGGGTGGGGTGTATGCATGTATATAGAATCCAAGCGGGATCCAAGGCACTTTTTTTTTTTGTAAAGTAGGAGACAGCTCGTTGGGAAATCAAATACAATAAAATACAGGATAGAGCTGCTTTGGTGACTGAGGGAAAAAAGATTCAGGGAGTGGGCAAAGAGGAAGGAGACTGGTTATTATCCCGCGGTTTGGCGTTCTCGGTGCCTACGATTAAGGACGCAAAGATAAAAGGGCCCGGGCCTTTCCGAAAGGGGCGACAGGAGCTTCCAAGCGACAACGTCTTACAATCAGAGGTGTGGGCAGAGGCCTTCTCTGAGTCGAGAGGGACGCCCTTTTCTATGTTGCCGCCATGTACTTTTCACCTTGGGCCCTAATGGAAGAAAACTTGCAACCACTTTTATTTTGAGGACAACCTTTCACTGGGGATTCCGATCATAAACAAGTCAAGAAAATAAGGGGTACCAGAAGACCCTGTCTTGCGTTTGGCCTGGGCCAGAAAAGAAAATCGCTGAATAAGGAAGCGCCCGATTCTTTCAGAATTGTTTCCCTAGATTCCAGGTTCGGGGACGATTGATTGTGCATGCACACAGACTCCCGGGAGGCTCGCTATTGGGACTGGGTCACAGCCAAGAGAGAACTGAAAGGGTTGGGCAAAGAAAAGTCTAAAAGACCGCCGCCACACTCTTCCATGTCTTCTCTCTTTCTCCCCCATTCCCCCGCCCGGATTTCGCCGACATCCAGACACACTTTCTTATTGTTCTGAGATTTGTGCATTTTAAAAAGACGCGAGAAGGTTTTGCCGGTTCTCTTCCACCCCTGGAAACCCCCACAGCTCTGAAGAGCTCCGGCTTGCGTCCATTCTGCACCTGCCAGCTCGGAGGGGCTGCTTGGTCCCAGTCCCGTGCAGAAGATTTGCACAGCTTTGCATGTTTTAAACTCTCAGACTCTGGGCTACAAGTCTCCTCTTCCTCTTCCTCTTCCTCTTCCGCTTCTTCTCCCCCCCCCCTCCGCTTTTAAAATATTTTTTTTTCTTTCCTCGCCATCCACCATCTTATGCTGGGGGACACAGGAATGGGGTGAAAATCTCACTCACGAAAGCAGCCGAATCATTCAGGCATGATTTCAACCAAAAACTGGAAGAGTTCAGTAGGGGTTTATTCTGAAGGATAAAAAGAAACTAAAAGTCCCAGGAATGAACCAAAGCCTAATACTGAGAGGGGCTTAAATAGCCATTTCGTACCTTTCTTATGTGACTACAACCATCTACAAAATCATTGCAGGTTCCTTTTTTTAAAACGGGTTTTAACATTATTTTCATAAGTAGAGTAAAAAAATGCGATTAGAAGATAGTAATAAGACGTCCCTTCTTAAAAAAAAACTAACAATAATATGAGGCTCAAAATAAAAGCATTTCAGAAAGGCATAAATATATGCATTTAAAAAAAATCGAAACCTCTCCAGATTGAGTGGAACTGATCTTTTCTTTGTTTCGTCTCAACTTCATCAATATGGCAACTTCCCGTAATTAACGGAACCTGGATTCATAAAACGCTCTTCTTTAAATTTCGATTTAGCAGTCTTTGTGGAGAAACACCATGGTCCCCTCTTATGCTTCTCCCCCTGAAGCTTCTATATGCACCTTGGCACGATAGCCAATGCTATATAATCACAAAAAAGAAACCCCCATCCTTTAAACGTGTCACACACGCATTTGGAAGAATATTTGTTTTAACAAATAATGTATATTTAAATTGCAAAATGTCAGAATTTCTTTCGTGAAGCAAAATACTCTGGATATTTCCCGAGACCGACCTGGTTCTTTTCTCCTCGTGTCCAGCTCGGTTCTTCTGGAGAAACGAGTGGGAACGAAGGGAAGTAGGAACACCTCCGAACCCAACATTAAAAGAATAATTCGGGACTTCAAATCTCCCATGCTGCTGGAGTACCCATTAAGAAATAATTTATTTCGGTTCAGAAACCCCGAGGTGCGTGGTCTCGAGTTTAGCAACCCGCTGGGTGAGAGTTAAAATCTGAAACACGCGGCTGGCAAACCAACGTATCTTTTGATTCAGAAACCGCCGCGAAGCCCTCCGGAGAGACGTCAGAACCCGGTGGAAGGAGACGGGGGAGGGGCGGGCGACTTAGTGGCTGACAAATTGCGAGTCCTCGAAAACGCATTTGCAGGCTGTCAGGTGCATCTGCTGGCCAGGCTTTTTGAAAGAGAGCGAAGGAGAAAGGCGAACAGGTAGGACCTGCTCTCAGCAAAAGAGAATCAGAGGAGGAGATCTCCTTTGATGTGAAGGGCCGAGTGGGAAGCCGGGGGAAAGTAGAGGCAAGGAGCTTTCATTCTGTCTTTTCCTGCTCTTATGACCAGGGACATTTTAATATATTAAAAACTCCAAACTTCCTCTTAGCTTGGTGCCGATGATATCGTTTTATATCTCTATTAGCAACCATTTAAAGGCTTGGCTCTACGGGAGCCAAGATGGAAAAGAGAAAGAGGGTGACCTCAGCCACAATAATCCAGTCTTCCCAATTCGTGAAAGGCAACCCTTCGGGTGCCAAGGGAGAGGCAGGGAGGCTTGTTTTCGGGCTAAGGAGGAAGTTTTGGAAAGCCAAGGGCCTGGTTCTGGGTAGGAGAGGGCTCAAGCCGAAAACTTTGGCAGGGACCCCAGGGGGCTTCTCTTTTCCTCTCTGACTGAGAGAGGAGAGCGCCGCTTTTTTTCCACTCCACCCTGGAAGGGAGAAGCGGCACTCCTGGGGTGGGGTGGGGAGCGGTAAGGGACTCCCCTCCCTTGGGGCGCTTCCTGTCTGCCTCCCGCACCCTCACCAGGTCTCAGTCACATTCCAGTGGCTGAAGTTCACCTCTAAGCTCGCAAAGCATCGGAGAATCGGCAGCTACAGAATAAAATAAAATTCCCAGTGTATCAAATTCCAGCAGTGCAAAGGGAGTCGGAGCTAAGGCCTCAGCTGGACAGCAACTCCGCTGGGTGTACTGGGACCTTTACTTTTGAGTAAATGCGCCTAGGATCTCCCGCTAGGCCTGCAATCCCAGACGCAGCGGCCCCTAGATTTGCTTCTGGGTAACCTGCGGAGATTTTCGTTGCACGGAATGAAACGGGGAGAGTCTGGAATGTATTTCGGGGGACGAAAGCAAAGTCGGGGGGACTCCGAATCCCCCCTCGGTTCTCTTCTGCCACTGCCCCGCTCCGGGGGTCCCGAGATTCGCTCCAGGAGAAGAACGGCGCATTGCATCGCTGCTCCTGGTGTGGCGCAGGGCTCCTTTCAGCGGCAGCGGGAGCTGCTGTTGCAGCTGCAAACGAGTTCTGGGGACGCTGCCTGCTGGGTTGCTAACCCGGAAGACAAGAGCGGGGAGGAAGAAGTGGAGAGAGTGTGTGTGTGTGCGCGCGTGCGTTTCTGACGCCAGTTGTACGTGATTCTATTTCTGTACCTGCCTCTGCCAGTTTGTTGGAACAGTGCGAGGGGGTCGCCGCCGCCGCCGCTGGCTGAGCTGGCCCCCCTCCCCTCCGCGCCCCAGACCAGGCAGCCAGTCGCTCTCGGCTGCCCCTCCTCCCGGCCGCTCCCCCTCCCAACCCCTTTCCCTTTGCCCGCGGCTGGCATTGGAGGAGCTGCCTGTTGTCGCGGCCCCTGCAGGGATCGGGCGCCCGGAGGGAGACCACCCTCGGCTGCGGTGAGTATCCAGGCTGCCTTTGCTCTTCTCCCCCCACCCCCACGTGAAGCCGGTCTGCCAGGTCCTTCTCTGGGGTGTCTGGTGGTCCGGTGTCACTCCAGTCTGGTCCTTCATCGGGGTTAATTAATGGGCTGCTTTCTCCCTCCCCTCCCCTCTCCTCCCCTCCCCCGTTACTTCCTGATCCATCTCTCTGCTGGCTTTCTCTGGGTGAGAGGCGAGTTTGTAAAGACTATTTACGAGAAAGTAGTGTCTCAGATAAAGAACTTGGTGCTTGGCCTTTGAAGTTTGCAACTGAGACCCGCCCTAGAGAAGCGGGACTGAGCGAAGCAGCCGCTCCAAGGGTGTCCCTTCTTCGCGGGAGAACCCCGCGGCAGCCGAAGCGAAGTCCTTGCTTGCTGGCCGCACGAAGGGCGACCGAGAAGCGGCCGCTGAGCGTTGGGGTGACATTGGCAGGACGCAGGGAAATGGGGGGGGGGGGGAGCAGAGACCCCTTTTCGTTTTCCTTTTGCACAGAAACGCGACGAAGCTTTTTAAAGAGGAGATGAGCAGGGCAGGCTGGAGCGGGCGAGGGAATGAAATTAATCTCAGGCATGTGGCTGGCGGGAAGTTTGACACCCAAACCAGGAGAGGGAACTCACGAAGAGAGCGTTAGTGACAGGAGCCGCAACTGACAGGTCATTTCAGAAGGAGGGCGCGCTTTAGAGAATGAATAGCGCAGAAAACTCTGTCTTGATTGGACTTCACAGCTACACGCCTGGCTTGTGGTTCTAGCTACTGTCCGGTTCATTGTTTTTAAAAGTCTCTTAAAATAGGATAAATTGGGGGAGGGGAAATATCCAGGAAAGTGTGTGTGTGTGTGTGTGTGTGTGTGTGTGTGTGTGAGAGAGAGAGAGAGAGAGAGAGAGAGAGAGAGAGAGAGAGAATGTAAATAAACACTCTTTGCTATGGCTGTTTAGGTTGTCCTATATAGGCGCTTGATTTCAGGCACAGGTGTCTTCGTAGCTCAGAAAATACAATTGAATCATTGCTAATGTGTGCGCGCTTGACTGTGTATTGTCGGCACAAAGATGGAGGAGGGTAATCTCAAATATACTTCATGTCGAAGAAAATGTAACAGTGAAAGCAAAAGATTCCGCTTAGGGAAGAAAAATGAATGGGGAGCAATTTGCAGAAATGCACTGATAGCATACTATGAGGTTAATCATATATTAAAATGAAACGTGGATATTTTCAAACCCTAGTCTCGAGAACAGAAAATTAACGAGAAACAAAAGGTTCGTATTTTTTTAAGAGTGGCTATGATATCGGTATTTTCCTCCCACAAATTATAAATTGGGGGGGAACCCTCCATTTACCAGGAACGTTTTATAAATTTACCCAGCCCTCCTTGTCTTAAATCCAAAAAAAATCATCCTAATCCCCACGCATTTTAGGGAAACCGTCTGCAGAACGCGTTGACGCAGTCTGTTCTCATTCTTCCCTCCGCTCCTCTTTCCGTTCTGAATCTGTTTAAAGCAACCGAAACCGCTTGTGGCAACATCTAAAGCTCAGCCTAGATGGGGGGATTGGCGGGGAGAGCGCAGGCTGAATCCCCGGCTGAGGGAGCACTCGGGAATTGGAACCGGCTGGCTGCTACTGTGCCGCACTCCGCTGCCCGTTCAAGCAGGTTCTCTCCAGAGAGGAGTGTAATGAAATAGACAGAACGGCTGTTTAACCAGCCGTGGGAAGCGGCCTGCAGCGCGGTCCCAGCAAATGAGCTCCGCGGTTGCGCCCGAGCTCTGGGTGCGGGTTCCAGCGACGAGGGAACTAATTGAATCAGAGGCCCCAGCGCGCCGCGAAGACAGACCAGAAGACATCCTGCTTGCTGGCTTCCTTGTTCGGAGTCGGCTGCACGGAGGCATTTAACAGCAAGGTCGCCCCCCTCCCCCGCTTCCCGCCCTCCGCAAAAGCAGGACTACTGGCAGGAAAGAGTTCGGGAACCAGAGCCGCCAAGAGCCCTCGTGGCGGCCCCGGTTGGGGACGGGTAGAAGTAGTTTAAGGAAGAACGCGCTTCATTAGGAGAAGGCGCGAAGGGAATCCGATCTCCACTAAACAGGAGCGGAGCCAACCCGGCGCGATCCTGGCAGGCGCCCTTTGCTCCTTTCGCTGCTAGGGAGAACCGGAGCGAAGCACCCTCTTCTCTCCTGCCCCCACTGAAACGCAAACAAGCGCGCTTTTAAGCGGGGGAGGGGGCGGACGGGGGCGAAGAGACCGGATTGGAGTCGCCCGTGTGCTGGATTTAGAAGCAGGACTGGGGATCTGATCCGGAGCCGGGAAGAACGCGAGGCGCCAGGGCCGCGTCCTAACTCGAGGCTGGGAGAACCGCGGTGCTGCTCCTCGGAGGACTAGCCCTTCGCCGGTGGGCAGCAGTAAGAAAGCTCAAGGAGGCTCTCCGGCGAAACCAGGGAAGGAGGGGGGCGCCTCCGTTGCTCGGTTTTTAAACAGCAAAGGGCAGCTACAGTGCTAGTAATCGTATCGATGGTGCTGCTGGTGCTGCTGGTGATGATGATGATAGTGATAGTCCCTGTAACAAGAACAGCAATAGTATCCCGAATAGCGTTAGAAATACTGAATGGTGGAAGGGAGAGTATGGAGGGCCAAGTAAGTTTCATGGTGGTTCCCCCCGCCCCTTTAATCTGCTCCGACCTGTTTGCAGCGGGATGCCCTTTCCTTTCCCGGCGTGTGCCCAGTTTGGTCGGGGTGGGGGGCACTAAGCCAGCGCTGAGCAGTGGCTGGAGCCGGCGGTAGGGTAACCTGACACGCGGCTTCAGGGGAGTTTCCTGGGCAGTCTTAGGGTCTCCCCCCCCCCCACGTCCCTCCATAAATCAGGCAGCTTGATTAATCTTTACAATTTGTCTTTTAAAACAAACAAGGGCGAATTGTCAGCTCGTTAACTGAGATTTTATCACTTGTCTAAAACAAACCTTCCCGCTCCCCAAAAAAGGCCAGGCCTGTTGCCTGTGGGGAGTGTGATAATTAAAAGAATGATATTAATTAATAATAAATTGCTACGAATGTATTAATGCCAGTATTAAACGAATGAAGCTGTTAGCCAGAGGGATGCAGCAGTGACATTTCCTTTTATCTCATCAGATTGCAGTAATAATCTCAACGTGGTTGCTGGATGTTGGGAATATCTAATGCAAAACGCTTGCTCGTTTAGTGACTAAAATACTGCTCTATTGACCTCCGAATCTTGTAGGGGGACGTGCGTTGTTTAACCTTGAACGGGCAGGAGAAAGATGCCGAACCAAATTGTTTAAACTTTTTGCTTGAGTCTTATTTTCTGCCTTTCACAGAGAATTCTTAGGAATAATGCCTTTCCTTTCGCACGCTTTTATTTTAAATAGCGTTCTGTTATACGCATTATAAAAAGAGGAGGGAAGATAATTAAAAAGGCGGTTTCTCTCTCCTCCATTCCTGGCAGAGGTATTAGATGAGTTTTCTTAGTCGCTGCTCTCTCACTGAATTGTCCACAACCCTTGACTCGGGCTGACCTCGTTTTATTACGGATTCCAAGGATCCAGTCTCGGGTAGTGGCGGGATCCTCTACCTCTGCACCTCCCTTCCGGACTGAATCTAGAAGACCCGACGTCCGGCGTTTCCGAATGCCTCTTTCCTGGTTGCTGCTGCATTGTTTCGATCCTACGCGCGCACTCGCGCGCGCACAAACACCGCCTCAACATGTGGGGGTCTTTGTGCGTGCTAGCGCGTGCACGGGAACTGTGAGTTCGGATGAGAAGCAGAAGCTTTGTGGAAAACCAGAAAGGTTGGTTTGGAAGGGGATTGGGGAAGGCAGCAGCCTCGGGTCCGGGAGCGGCTGGCAACGGTATACTGCTGTCCAGCGGCACCTTTGTCCCCTTGCGTCCAATGACCCTGAAGGACAAGAGGCGCCTTCTAGACTCCAGACCTCCCATCTGCCGGGCAGGATCTGCTGTAAGAATGCCGCTTGTCTTCTCGGTTTCCAGCCGTGGGAAAAGAGGAGTGGCTTGGCCTGGCCGCGTGGGTCCCTTGCCGCCCCGGCTCAGCCTCCGTGCTCCTGCCGCAGAAGGAATCGCGGGTCGGTGCCCTTGCCACACCGGCTTCCCCCGCCCGGAGGTTCGCGGCTCCTCCCTGCTTTGAAAGGAGGTCTTTCCTGGGAATGTAATGCAAAGGAGGAGGGGGAAGCGGTGGGGTAGGGGGGAGCAGAGGTGGCAGGAAAGGAATTCAAAGAGGCAGCGTCCCAGTCCCAGCACGGGTCCCCTCCCTCCCGCGCACTTGCCCTTCTCCCCGCCGCGACCCGGAGCGGGATGCCCGCTAGGAAGCTTGAGGGCGCGGGAAGGGGGGTCGGGGGTCGGAGCGGGCGCTCGAGTGCGCTTTCCCGCCTGCCTCGTCTTAGAATCTGGGATTGTTTTGTCTGGGTGGGGAGGTGACCGAGAGGCAACGGACGGGCGGGAGAAGGGTGGCCGAGGGTTCAGATCCCCGGCTGCTCTGTGGAGAAAGGAGGTTGAACAGGGCGACGTAGCAGTAGCGTTTGGGGGGCTTATTATTAACAAGTTCATTTCCGGGCGAATTTGGCAGCGGCGGGTGACGTCAGAGTCCAGGCGTCTCCATGACTGGGGCCGCCCGGTTGGGAGAACGAGACTCCTATTGCCCAGTTACTGGCTGTCAATCCGCCCTTTCCCCTCCCTTCAGAAAGGTGGGATTTTCTCTCTCCCATTATGCAGATCGAAAAGCAGAGGAGAGGTAAATGACTCTCCCTTCTTTGCTGCGTGTGCAAACGTCCGCGAAGGAGGCTAACCCTGACTGCAATGTTGTTTTGCCTCCTACTTGTTCCCTGTCCCCAAATCTTCGGCTATAAACTGAAGGATTAGGAAATCTAGCTTTTCCCCCGCTCCCCCTCCCCATCCGTCGCGGGAATGCGGGATTATTTTCTTTTCTCATACATTCAACAGGTATTCATGATTTTATCCCGCCCTCTAAGCACATCCCCGCAAACAGGGGTCATGCAGCCTGATCTTGGCCCCCCAAGTTCCCTGCCTTGGAAGGTCCTTTTTTACTTTCCATACCGGAAGGAATTGGCACCTCAAGTACTCCAGGAAAGGCGCAGTCTGCTGATCGCGACTGCCGATTCGGACACACGCACACTACTCGTAAGCCACACCGCTTTATATTAGGGTGTGCACCGACCCCCTCCCCATATAAGGAGAGATTCCACTCCACCCTTGTTCAAGATCATCTAGAAGTGTATTTGGAAGGTTATTCCCAGAGAGAGAGAGAGAGAGAGGACAGAGTTCAACCATCATTTACATTTTGTCCAGTGGGCAAAGCTGCAAGCTTTCCAGATGCACTGCACACAACTCTTTTTGGAGAGGAGGAGAGAAAGGGAAGAAAAAAAAGAGTCCTGCCTAAGTTGAAAGTTTACAGGTTGTCTCCCCCACTACCCCAATACCGCACTGGCGTTTGAAAGATTTGAAATATTTTTTGTGCCCTATTTCACACCCCGCCCCCGCACATTTTACCTTATAGACGATTCATGCTGACACTCGTTTCGTTTGCACCAACGATTTTGTACAAAATGGATTATATCCCCTTTGGCCCTCAAATAAAAGGCGCCATAGCTGCCTTCTGTTTATAGGTCCCGGGAGCGTTAAGATAAGTGCAAGGAAGCCCCCCCCCCCCCGACAGTAATAGCGAGGAGACCAATAATACGATCACTAGTGGATCCCACCCCCACCCCCTGTGCTAATTGCTAATACTGAATATCACTTCTGGAACTGGGGGGGAAGTGTATCATTTCCTCCCTGTTATATTTTGGGTGACGGTTGGTTGATTCTTGTTCAAGCCCTATTTAAACCAATCAACCACGTATCATAAAAATAAAACCCACCTCCTGGATATTTGGTCCCCAGATGGGCCAAAGTTAAACTTTTCTTCGGGCACAGGCAGCTAAAAAAAGGGAACATATTAATTAGCTCCATGAGAACGAACCTGGTTGATTCAGAGTTTACCTGGTGCTCAGCCCTGAAAGAAGAGTCTGGAAAGAGTCATTCGGCACAAGGGCCTTGCATTTTGGAGGAGTCTGAATAAGTTCCTCACAACCCTTACCGGGTGTGTGTGTGTGTTGCTTTTTCAAAAATTGGCTAATGCTCAGTGTTAAACGGCCGTTATATGTGTTAAAGGAAGAAAACCGGGTGGGCCATTTCTGGCAGACTTGGAATTAATTCAGATCAGCGGCTCCTTAGTCTCCTTCTGGGAGAAAAGTTGCAATCCTGTGCAGACACTGATTTGCCTGAGGTAATCTGGTTTTCTGGAGCATAAACACAACTAAAATTGTTGGACGCAATCCCTCGTTTACAACGACGAAGATGCCTGATCTGCCATGATTTTGTAAGCCGCCGGGAGTCACCGCGTGTGGTGTGTGAGTTGGGCGGCCATATAAATTAGTTAAATAAATAAATAAACAATCGCTTAGACTTTAAAAGGGGCCACAAGCCCCACTGTTGTAAAAGATGTAACATTTTCCTAAAAGCAGGAAAGACAGACAGGCAGAACACTTGTTTCTGGGGGGCTTTGAAAAGTTTTCTTCTAGAAAGAAGTAATGGGTTTTGAGATGAGAAATCCTTAATGTAAAGGCTTGGGAAGATAATTTACACGGAATATTATGCACTTCTATGCATGTGCATGTGTGTGTGCCTGCGTACATTCTACTGAGGCCTCAGAGATGAAAGTCCTCGGACGTTATAGTACGTCGTGAGGGGAGCAACAAGGTTACTCCTCCGTTCCTAACCGGATCCCCCACCCTGCCTTTCCATACTGCCCTACTTACAGGTGGGAGAACCCTGGTCTCAGCTGTGGTTAAGTTCCGATCGATCGCTTGAGGATGCCGAAGAAAGGGCAAGAGGCGAACTGAAGTCAGAAAGGCCCACAAGCGCCTCTTCAGATGCCTGCCTAGCCCAGGGCGTGTGCGCCTTCGGGAACAGGAAAGGGGGCAGGGGGCAAATAAAAAGAAATAAATCACCTACCAGAGGAAAGGCACCAGGAAAAGCTGGTCGCAGGAAACTTTTGCGTTCAGAGGAAGCTCTTGGCAACTTCGAATCTTTCTAGCTGAGAGCAAACATCTCTGAGGTCGGTCTCAGGAAGCGCATCTTCGCTTGCCCTGCAAAGGAACTGCCCTCCCACTTGCCACCCTTCGCACCAGAGTAGCCTCGGATGTTGCACCAATCCCACCTCCCCTTGGGCATAAGGAAGGGGTCCAAAGAGAGAGGCAAGCGTGGGGCAGGAGCCGGGGGTGAGAATTGGTTTTGGTGCCAGAAGTTTCTGTCCGCACTTAACTGACATGGATCAAATCCTGCCCTGATGGCGTAAGGGAGGACAGAGGCAGACAACGGCAACGGAAAGGAAAAGAAGACACTAAACACCCTGACTAGCTCTGTTAAATTTACTCGAAAAGGCATAGGATTGGGCTGCCCGAAAGCGAAAGGAAAAACGTTTGGGATATAGCTGGGGGAAAAGGTACAAAAAAGTTAGTGGGCTCCGTTCCCGTGACACTCCGCGATCTACACTCCTTCATCTACCCACCCATTACGGGGTGGGGGGTACAGTGAGGAGAGATCTCCGTCCTCGCTTCGTCCTCTGCCTACCGCAGCAGGACCCTCACCTCACAGGTCAGTCTGGCTATGGGGTTCCCTCTGGGTGTGCATGCAACGGTGTGTGTGTGTGTGTTGTGTAGCGAAACACAAGGAGCTCATCTCACAAAGTATAACTGAGCCGGTGCTAAAGCATGCATGGGGGAAGCAGGAGGTCCCCCAGCAATCTGGCAACAAGTTGAAGTCCTGAATCGCGGGCGCGCATGTGTGCGAGGAGAATCTTCAAAAGCACAATTGAAAGGGAGTAGACGGAAGTACGCTGTCATTAAAATGGAATCCACTGAATATTACAATGGATAGATTAAAAATAACCTCCGCCCGGTAAAGAGTGAGAGTTCCTGGAAGTTCGAATTTTTTACAACTCAAAAGACTGGTCGGCATCCCCAGGGCTCTGCGCTGAAGAGATAAATCCTCCAGAATGAGATAAATCCTCCTGAATATCCGTCAATCTCGCTGTCCATTGGCATTAAGGGTTTAGGAAGCAGCTCATTCACGGAGGAGGGGTGGGGAAAAGAAAGCGTTCCGAGAAGAATCCGTGCTTCCTTCATTAGGAGAAGGCGCGAAGGGAATCCGATCTCCACTAAACAGGAGCGGAGCCAACCCGGCGCGATCCTGGCAGGCGCCCTTTGCTCCTTTCGCTGCTAGGGAGAACCGGAGCGAAGCACCCTCTTCTCTCCTGCCCCCACTGAAACGCAAACAAGCGCGCTTTTAAGCGGGGGAGGGGGCGGACGGGGGCGAAGAGACCGGATTGGAGTCGCCCGTGTGCTGGATTTAGAAGCAGGACTGGGGATCTGATCCGGAGCCGGGAAGAACGCGAGGCGCCAGGGCCGCGTCCTAACTCGAGGCTGGGAGAACCGCGGTGCTGCTCCTCGGAGGACTAGCCCTTCGCCGGTGGGCAGCAGTAAGAAAGCTCAAGGAGGCTCTCCGGCGAAACCAGGGAAGGAGGGGGGCGCCTCCGTTGCTTGTGTTTAAAAAAGCAAAGGACATTAACTATTAATAAGATTTTTTAAAAAAACCTGACTTAAAAATACTAAATGGCTTACTGTAAAAAGCAGCCACCAAATAATTGGTCTTCTCAAGTGTGTGATTGATTTGAAGTTTGGGGGGAGGTATTATTTTAAAACACGTTTTTTGCCGAGAAGTTGTTTTGTGATGTGTGCTGGGCGACTCTTCCTTCCTTGCGCCTGCCTCACCTTGGAAGGCGCCGAGCGAAAGCTGCAGAGCCGGGGCCAGGTCTTTCTAGCCACGCAACGTGGCTGGCAGGAACCGTTTCTAACAGGAGGGGCTGAAAGTTCCTGTAGCTTCAAGCGAACAGAAAGAAGATTTTAAGTGTTTTAAAGTACTTAAATGCAAGGTCGCTAAAGTGTATTTTCAGATAGTTAAAATACATCTAGAATTTGAATAGGAGGACCGTTTCTGAAGACTGTTTTCATTCAGTATAAGAGGTGAAAAATAAAATAGTATAGGTGTGATTTTTCTTTTTCGGACCTGTACCTGTCCTGATTTCCGTTGGTCTTACTGGATACAAGGAGTTGTAGACTGTGCTTTAGTTCCTGTTGGTTTTGTGTATTTGTTTATTTAAAAATTGTTTTCCCGAAAGGTTTATGCGTTCAGAGTAACTCTGGTGTTTCTGTTTGAATCAGACTATTAAGTTTCTTTAAAAAATTCAGAATTATACTTATTTATACTCAAGATTTATACCCATAATTACTTCCAAGTAGACTGCATATTGTGTTGTATTTTGTTATTTGCTATAAAGCCATTTGCTGCTTGCAATAAGTGAGACGTTTCTTACAATCAGTGCTAGCCTGTCGCTTCCGAAGAAAAAAACCACTTCAGTACAAGCCTGAAGGTATTTGCTCCTACCAAACCAATCGCGTTTGGGCTACGTAAAAGGCTCGTGAGGATTGCAATTCTGGGGAATGATACAATGAACTACTTACTACAGCCCTAAAGAAAGTGGGCATGCACAATATGACCCTAAACTTAAATATATTTTGATTTATATTCACTCATAAACACTAACCTCAGGTTTCAGTTGAAATGTGTGTTCATGAACTGCCTAACACTTCTTCAGTTACAAGTTGGGGTTTAACTTAAATCAAGCATACAAATGCAAAATATTTGTATTTAAAAATGTTGGGTCGATAGAGGTTTTTTTTTGTCTAACAAAAATTCTGTTTTTCAAAAATGGGTTTATTTCGTAATCCCCCCTATTCTCCATCCTTCGATCTGCCGCTCGGCACTTGGTGAAATATCTTTGCTCATAGTCTGGAGTCGTTACCACCGCCCTCAAACCACTTGGGGTTCTTTAGTGCCCGCTACAGACTTTGAAACTTCGACGTGGGCCGGGCACTCCATTTCGTGAAGTCCTGCTTTTTCTAAGAAGCGGGCACCCTCTCTGATAGCTGAGAGAGTTTGAGGGGGAGATCTCAGAGGTCGTTGCAGAGTGAAGTCGAAAAGGCAGTGGAGGGTGTGTGTGTGCGCGCTCGCGGGAGGGGGCGAGCGTCTTTTCCTTTGGCGGGTTCAGCACTTTTTAGCTGTTTGCAGCAAACGAGGGAATGGATTTTCTGGGGCCAATCGCGAGGCGAGACTAGACGCCGAGCTGCTGATTGGTTGGACGGAGGTTCTTAGCCTGTGCGTAGCCCCTAGTTCATGTCTACTGAACTGAGTCCAGCTGGCGCCAGAGCTGACACAGGATGCTTTGGGGATGTTACAAAAAAGGCCAGAATAAGTGGAGCTTGCCATCTGAGTAAGAGCCTCCATCCAATCCTCCTCTCTCGCGCTCTCCTTCGCCTCTCCCTCCCACTTTTTTTTTGCTTTTTGCTTTTTGCATTTCCCTCCTCCAAACAATCATCCGTCACCCCCCCCCGCCCCCGTTTACAACCTCCTAAAGAAACTTTTCAAACGTTTGGAGTTTGATTCAGTCTGCTTGGAAGATCTCTCTGTAAGTATGCTGATGAGTTGAACGCGGGTGGGTGTTGGGGGAGAGTGATGCCTGGCTTTATTTTGCAGAAATAAATGCTTTCCAGTTTCTTTTAACCCCTTTCTATGAGTTTAGAATTTTTTTTTAAATGTCAGTCCCAACATCTTTGTAGAAAAATGTAGATCAAAGATCTGTCTTCTATCTCGTATTGCTACGGTTAAAGAAGGTCGGTTCTGGCCGTATCATTAATGGAAAGGGCAGCCTAATGAGGATGCAACGGCAGGGGAGGGGGTAGAGCGCGGCGGACGCCATCAGGGTCGCTTTTGCTGTTCTCTGTGCCTGCCTCCCCCTCCTCCGCGTTTCCGTGGACAGTCCTGGGCGAGCTCTTATCAGCCACGATCTCTTCGGTGTACCCCTTCCAAAGGCCCGCAGGGTACTAATCGTTCCCTCCTCCTTACAGGTGGTGATCCCAAGTGTGTGGCAACAGGAACCTCTCTCCGCAGCTTCCCTCCTTCAAAGAGAGACGCGGCTGCTTTTTTTCCCTTCCAAGGCCACCCAACTACTTCTGAGATCTCTACGATTCAAAACCAAACGAAACTAAAGCAAAACTGTTTGGGGTTGGCGGGAGGCGGGGGCTAGGGGCGGAGTGGGAAGAAACCCACCGAAATGGAGGTAGCCACGGACCAGCCACGCTGGATGGCCCATCACGCCGTGCTGAACGGGCAGCACCCGGAGACTCATCACCCGGGGCTGGCTCACAACTATATGGAACCGGCGCAGCTCCTACCTCCGGACGAAGTGGACGTCTTTTTTAACCACCTGGACTCCCAGGGCAATCCCTACTATGCCAACTCAGCCCATGCGAGAGCCAGAGTTTCCTACAGCCAGGCACACGGTAATTTCCCCTCCCCGTCGACCCCTGTCTCGCTTTCCGTTTTCTGCTTCGGGCCCCTGCTGATCTTCGTGGAGAAGCGGCCGGAAGATTTCTGGCAGAGCAGCAGTAAGAGATGAGGGTGAGCCGGGTGGGCTTAATCCTAGAAAAGCCTTAGCTCGCAAGTTTGGATGCTGTTTTCATCGGTGGCTGGGGGTGGGGGCGAGGGAATAGAAAAGGGAAGCGCCGTCCTCGTGCGTGGAGAAGGAGAGGGCTATTAGATGCATTTCGCAGCCGCAAGACAGGACCGTTTTCCGGCTACGAAATCTAACGTAACTTGAAACACTTAAATGTTTGTCCTTTGTCAGTGTCCAAATAAGAACTCTGTGCGCGCGAAGAGCTCTCTTTGGAGGCCAATTTTTCGAAAACAGGAAAATAATCTCAAAACAGACCGGCATTTATACGCTGCCTGTCTGCAAGCCGCTTTGGGAAGAAGCAAGCAAGCAAGCGGGAAAAACTGTTCTTTGCTCTTCAGCTACTCGCGTTGACATTTTACTTCCTTCCACGTTTCAACTAGTTTTGGCGTCTGATTGTAGACCGGCGGGGCATTTAAGTCGCCTGCCTGGCGCTGCTTTCCGTCACTTGCGCTTGATCAAGGGTGGAGGGGTCCCAGCTGGGCTCTGGTGGGGGCGGGGGCAGAGTGTACATATTCGCGCACTTCCCTCCTAAATCCCCATTGATGTCCCGAAGAGGCCCTTGGTGGCTTTTTGATCCTACGTCTTTGTTTTGCATGAGGGACTGCAAAGGACGGGAGCCCATATTTCAGCCGGCTCGCCCTCCGCGGGTACAGGAGAGCGCGGCCCTGCATCCGAATGACTGCCGCCTGGAGTAGCAGTTCTGCTCTGCGCTAGTGATTTGGGAGCAGATCTTCACGTTGGCGGGCCTGGGACGGGCAGGTCAAGGGGGGCGTCTTCTTGTCCACCAAGCCCTGCCCCAGCAGGCGGGAAACCGGGGGTGGGGGCAGGGTGGAAGGCAGATAATACTTTTACCCCAGGCTTCGGCCTGTCTGACTGGCGCCTTTTCCTCGTTCGCAGCCCGTCTGACCGGCGGCCAAATGTGCCGGCCTCACTTGCTCCACAGCCCCGGTCTGCCTTGGCTGGACAGCGGCAAAGCGGCGCTCTCGGCGGCCCACCATCACAACCCGTGGACGGTGAACCCTTTCACCAAGGGGCCTTTGCACCCCTCGGCCGCCGGCGCGCCGCCCGGCGCCATCTCGGTATACCCCGGAGGCAGCAGCTCAGCGTCGAGCGCGGCCTCGGCTTCCTCGCTCACGCCGGCCTCGCACTCGGGCTCGCACCTCTTCGGCTTCCCGCCTACGCCGCCCAAGGAGGTCTCGCCGGACCCCAATGCGGGGAGCAGCGCCGCCTCGCCAGCCTCGGCTTCAGCCGGCGGCGGTAGGCAAGACGATAAGGAGCCCCTCAAGTACCAAGTCGCCCTGGCAGACGGCATGAAGATGGAGAGCGCCAGCCCGCTGCGCAGCAGCCTCGCCGCCTCCATGGGCGCGCAGCCTTCCACGCACCATCCTATCCCCACCTACCCTTCCTACGTGCCCGCCGCCCACGACTACGGCGGCAGCCTCTTCCACCCGGGCAGTTTCCTCGGGGGGCCCGCCTCTAGCTTCACCCCAAAGCAGAGGAGCAAAGCCAGGTCCTGCTCAGGTAAGACGACTCCCGCCCAGCCCTTTCTAAACAGCCTCGTTGGGCTCTCCTGCCTTGGAATCGCGGAGGGAGGGGAGATGGGGCGCAAGAGCTGCTCTTTTTTATGGTGGGCCTGGGGGAGGGAGCTATTTAATTAATGCCACATATCAGAAACGCCGGAAAGCATTTTGCATCTTGAACCTTGGCCGCGTTTCTTGCTGTCTCTTGGCTAAGTGTGGTATAAATGCTGTAAACGTTAGTTAAATTCTGCTGTTACAAATAACAGCAATATGTTAGTAGTAGTAGTAGTAATATAATAATGGGTTTGAGTAGGATTTGTCCTCCTTGTGAAATTCAGGACTGAGGATTTATTCCATTTAGATAATTCACAAAATAAGAATTGTAAAATATTTAAGTAGGTAAAAATCTGTACAAGTATTTAATAAGAACAGGAATTTTGACTGAAGTATTTTAGACATTATAATATAGGTCACATTTCTTTCCAAATTATAAATACTAGCCCTTCCCCCAAATATATTTGACTAATGAAGTAGTTAATTTTTATATATATTCTTTTTTATGTTAAATGAATGCTGAAGTTCTGTTCTCTATTCAGCCCCAGTTTAGTAATTCCAAATAAATGAATCAACCCTTTGTTACCTCCCTTGATTATTAGTTATAGTATCAGTCATGATTGCCAGCATAGGTACTTCAGGGGTGTGTGTGTGTCAGTTCTTAAAAAACTCTCCTTAACATCCTGATGGGTAGTTAAATATGTTAAGGGATAAGCATTAAAGGCTTTTGTATGTCATTGGCCAGTTTTAAAATTTCCTAGTCAGATCTGAATGGATTTTCATATTCTTACATTTTAGTGAGGAATGTAACAAAATTAAGTTCCTGAGATGTGGAGCACAAGAGCATTTCCAATTTTTTATCTTTCATAATTTTAGTTCTTGCTAACTAGTTATAGGCAAGCTGGGTCTCTCTTTTTGTTCCAGCCACTGGTCTCCATAGCATTCATCCACTGCTGGGCCCAAGAGGTGCCGTAATCCATGAAAAAAAGATATACACACTTCCTAGATCTGAATTATGCAAATAAGGGTTTCTATTGGAAAATGCAACCCCATGAAGGCCTGGGGCAGCTGGATTCATCGGGAAGGGCTTATGTGCCTTTTACCCTTTTGGATGGGATCTCCATTATTGAATGTCTTTTGTTAATTTGTTAATTGCTTAATAAAGATGAACTTTATTGTACATTTTTGTTAACAAAAACTTCATTAGACAGCTGACTTTCTAAAGAACTCAGCTATTAAGAGCTGAAATTTACAAGGTCGTTTTCTTAAAACTTCTACAGAACTTGATTTCCTCCAGATCATACAAAGAGCAAAGTTCAAATATAGTTTACATACTAGTGCAGGCTTCCAAAGTACCTTTTAAATAATAGTTTAAATGACTCCAATAAAACTGGAGGAACGTAATATGTTAGTTAACTCCAGTTCATCTATATGTTAAACCCGCAACTTATTTGGCTGTCATTACATATACAGAGTTCAAGCCAAAGATGCTCCTATGACTTTGGTTTCTTTTTAGAAAGACATTCAGTGTAATAAATAATACATGAGCCCAAACTTATAATATTTTATGTTAATTTAATTTTGTTTTAATGGCTCTACCAGGAAACAGTGAAGATAGAATTTGTGGTGACATCAAAGTAAAATAAAACAAGTTATACTTGTATATACTTGCATTTCTTTTCAAGGTGGCTAGTAATTCAGAGACATGACCACTTTTAGGAGCGTTGCAAGAAAAGTATGGCACATTTTGTTACTTCTCTATTTGAATCACTCTCTTTAAAGAGAGAATTTCTGGAATTTTGCGTTATATGCCTCAGAGATAAAATATACTTGTTTTAAAAAAATCTGCTTTTATAAACTGCTCTCAACTGCAGTAGGAATCATTGGGAAGTTTGGTTTCAGCCTTCCTCCCAAGACTTCTGTCCTCCTTTCCCATACTCTGCAACTGTTTATTAGATGCAAGTCTCCCTACATTTTGTAATGGAGATCCTGGCCCGTGGATGGAACTGGGGAGAGTTCGTGACCATTTAATGTTTTTGTAGGAAAAGCAACACTCACGACAAGGCGACTCCTGCAGCTTCCTGCTTAGGAGGGACAAAAGCGAAGGGACTCCTGGCTTCACAGAGGTCCCTCATTTTTCACTCCAGCCTGGGCCGTTTAAAAACCACCCACTCCATAGATTAAAGGAGACGTAGACACAGCTGAACTCAGAATGGCCTGCTCAAGTTACTGCCAAAGTGTATTTCCCCTGCATTAAATACCGTATGATTTGCATAAGCCCTGCTCAAAGAATTTTCTTGCCTTCCAACAAATGAACTTTGAGTTAATATTCTTGCCCCCACCCCCTCTCCTTTTAAAAAAGATTCCTGTGGAACAAACAGCCCTGTTTAAGCAATTTGAGCCAGATCAATCTTAAGCTGGTAACAAAGAGAAGGCACAATAAATTAGATTTTGGGTATGGAGAGTATATAGAACGCACAGAAACAAAAGTTAGTTAATTCTGCTTTATTTTAAAGGTTATTGTAAAGGGCGCAACTTTTATAGGAGAAAACGATTGGGCAGGCAGAACGAACAGAATTTTTCTCTAACTAAAAAACATTAATGAGCAAAGATTCTGCACGCTTGTTTCAGTTCCAATATTACTTCTTAGATGTTGGAGAGGAGAGGGAGGAAAGAACAGCCTATGACTCTGCATTTTGGAACAGAGTCTGTTTTCTCATATGGCAGCTGAAATAAAAATACCAGTTCTAGGATGGACAGCATTATTGTTATATAAGAAAGTAAATGCTTGAAAACTGTATGTCCCTACCAGATCTATACCTTTATTGTATGTACTGTAATTGTTGTGTCTCTGACCTGTGTTTTCCCTTCCCTTTTAAATAAATTGAATAATGTGCTGTTTTGATATCTGAAATCTACCTAAATGGACAATGCAAAAAGCTTTTGTGAATTTGTTTTTAAAGAAAGAAATCCGGTTTCTTCGTGTTTCCATTTAGAAGGCAGAGAGTGTGTCAACTGTGGAGCTACTGCCACCCCTCTCTGGAGAAGAGACGGTACTGGGCATTACCTGTGTAACGCCTGCGGGCTGTACCACAAAATGAATGGTCAAAACCGACCTCTCATTAAACCTAAGCGGAGACTGGTAGGTGTCTCTTTCTCTATCAGGTTCGGGGCAAAATGGTTTCAGGGGACCAGCCCTGCCTATGAAGGGAGAGGGTACAACTGACCCATCTTGGTGTTTCAGAGCTTGCATGGAAGCTAGCTAGATATTGTGCTGCATGTCAAGTCTGTGTCATGGAGAGGTCACAGAATAGCCTAGGAACACATTGCTAGGGTTCCACCCATCGTAGTTTATGTGCCAGGATACAGAACAATAGCTATTTAATATGGGGATATGTATATGCATTTGTATACTCTTAGTGGTTGACCAGAGCTTTATAAGTGCTATGATTTATAGCCTCTACAACAATCCTGCGAAGTAGGCCAGTGGTACAGACCAAAGGAAGGGTCTGCTTACACTGGCTCACATGCTCATATTCTGTCTGTCTGTATCTTTGCACTACATTCCTGCCTGTTTGAGAGTATTTGCCCAATTAAATCAGCCTACTTCTTCCCGTGCATTATCTGCCTCTTTTATCCAGAAAAGACAGCTTTAATTCATTTGACCTTTTGGACAGGTCAGATGTACGCTCAAAGTGGAAGAATCACTCTTGCATGCCCTCCCAGCTGAAAAGTACAAAAAGTGACCCAAAGCAGAAAGTATTAAAACAAATAATAATAATAGATGAGTCAAAGCTGTTTCTGTCTATTCAATCATTATTTGGATAATTTTGTAGTCAGAGATTCCATGGTAAAACTAACATTAGCCTTCCTTAGAGGCGATCCCCTGATTGCCCTTTTAAAGAGCTGATTATTTTTCCATGGAGTCACCTATACTTTGTATTTTCATTTCAGGGTTGTTGATTTTTTAATTTTTAAAAAAAATTCTGAGCTCCTGGTAGTAGTTTCCTATCCGGATATCTGTATTCTGAAGATAAGGAAACTTTGTGTATCTGTTTCCTGGCTTTAAAAGCTTTAAAGAGTTTCTATAGGCAAGCCATGCTATTCAGGCAGTCTGTTTTGAAATTGCAAATATGCTCCGTTGTACAAATATTTGTTTTGAAAAAGAAGAATGAATATATATATATATATATATATATATATATATATATATATATGATTTAGGGGGACTAAAAATCCCCTTGCTCTTTGGCAGGGGCCATTTTTCCAAAGCAAGGATTGCAAGGCTGAAGGAACAGTTCTAATGATCTAATGCTGAGACAGGATGCAGAGGATTTTTGGCCATGAGTCAGAACTTCAAGCGGGTGATCGTCTTAATGACTTACTTTTCTTCTGAAGTGACTGACACGACTAGAAAAATATTAAGACAACAGTGAAATGTTATCATTTCTGACAGGGAAAACTCCATGCCAGACTCAATGGGACAGGGTGCAGAGTTAGGCAGCAGCGTCTAGTAGGAATCAGCAATCTCAGATATGCAAACATAGCTGTATCTTTTCACAAGTTTCGCTTTTAGCAAATGAGTTTCTACAGGGGTGTGCATGTGCGTGCGTGTGTGTGTTTAATTGTTGGATCAGGGAACAGGGACAGGATAATTTAAAATTCAGAACCAATCAATATAGTCATCATTCTCTTGTCCAGTGAAAAGTAAGATACATTTTAAAACCTTTTATTTTGTGGCATCTTGAAACACAGAAAAAACTGGAAGTCTGAATAGAAAGAGGACCATTTATATATCACGTCCTAAGCCTATAGCCTGATAAAAGAGAATTATCCTATTCTAGCAGGAGCCTCATTGCATGAATTGATGCACTGGTTGGCATCTTTCAGACTCAGAAGTTCCTGATAGTAGTAACCTTTTATGGGGATCCAACAAGCAAAGGGAGCATGCTTGCCTTGTTTCGGTACCCCCTTTTCTTAGGCCTTGTCGCGTTTCCAGTGGATCAGCTCAGTAAGAAACTTCTGGTGCTTGTAGTCCTGCAGATGGGCAATAGCTGTAGGTCAGTGGTACAGCACATTCTTCTCATGCGGAAAGTTGGAGGTTCAATCCTTGGTAACTTAGAAAAAATCATTAGTAAGAGGCAGAGGAGAGCTTTTCCTCAGACCTCCAGGGCCACACTGGTATTTAGAATAGACTAAACTATATGGACAAAACAGACACAACTTGTTTTAAGGCAGCTGTTTAAAAAAAAATGGAAAACTCTCTTAGCAAAATAATATAATTGCAGCTTGTCCAGTGTATTCTGGGTCCCATTTAAAAAATTAAAATAGCATTCTTTCTTCTCCCATGGTCCTGTTTATAATGCTGACTAATTCTAGTTAGAGTTATGTAGGAGAGGTTTCTGAAGGATTGTGTCTATTATTCTTTCTGTTACCCTTAAAGGTATTTTAAATTCTGCTACTTGACATAGATGCCACATTCAGTTATACTGACTTTTTAAAGGGTCAGTCATATTCTACATCCTTTTAATGTGCGTACTAGTTATAGTCACTGATTTTCCTTTCTTACTGTTGAAGCATATGATTCAAATATACAAAGTTGTGCCCAGACTGGGTTAATGTGAGTCCTACTGAAATCAGTGGGACCTCAGTAATGGCAACTGTAGAAAGGAATATCTTTATAAATCTCTAATTATTCTTGAATTTGATTGTTAAAGAAAAATGTGCAAGATTCATGAAGAAATTGAATATGCAAAGTTGATCAGTAGATGTTTTTAGAATATATTATAAAGGTGGGGGGAGTAACAGTCTGTGGTAGACATAGTAAAATTAGCCTCTCTCAACTGCCTAGTGCTTCCAGATTTGTTAGACTACAATTTTCACAATTCTCAGACATGGTCACCATTTTTAGACTATACATAGTCTTAATTGTCTTGTAGTGGAGATTGGATGGAATATTAGTACAATGTTAGTACAATGTATTAACAAAGCCTGTTTTATAAATTTAAACTCTAAATTTAGATTAAAGAAAGTACTTTCACCAAATTTATCTGTGAACACTTCAGCTTGCTACCTCCCAGGTTCCCTGTTCTTCCTTCTCAGATTTTTCAAAAATATTAATGTTTAAAAATGCTTAGCTAGCATGCTTCAACACCAACAACAGAAGGACAACCTCCATCTTTATTTCTAAGAATGCTTCTTAGTCTCAAATAAAAACTATGGGTTGCTGCATCGTTGGTGCTTTCTTTGGGAGCAACCCTTTTTCTAGTTGCTCAGAAAAAGGAAAAAGTAAGCAGAGGAGAATGGAACTTGTGGGCAGGGTGGATAGCATTCTGGTAATTTGGTGCCTTATATCTGGCTGTTTCCCACTTTGAAGCATATCAGTGAAGTCTTCTAAATGTATATTTTGAGGTAGTGCCCTCACCATTTTCTCAAGTTGTGAATGAACCCACCAGCCCCAAAAGTTGGGGAACCTCATCTAAATGATGGGGAATATAGGTCTGTTTTACATTCTCAATGAAACAGGGTTATATAGTTGCTAGCTGTATTATTGTTTGGCTGCTTCCAAAATCAGCACAGAAATTAAACTGATTTTAAGGGGCCTCTGTCACAGACTAAATATTTTTATGTGGGGAAAAAGCATCTATATTTCCACATTCCCAAACACATACTGCACCAAAGAGTGGACAAAAAATATTTCCTGAAACAGGAACCCTTTCTTACCAAAGATTGTTTCCTAAAAGAGAAGATGCATTCTGTTCTGTTCTTAAAAACTTCTGAAATGACCCTATTGTTTTCAGGGTTATGGGTCATTCCGCCAAGTTCCAATTTAAGGGGGAAAGGCATTTCGTCTGAATGTAAATCTTACTTTCATGTTCAGAATCAGGGTTTTTTTCCCCCTCCCTTTGGGCCAGGCAAAAATTAATGAAGCTCCTATTGGAATCCATAGCAGTCCTGCCATAGATTAGTACGGCCTGGGCTTGGATCATTTATTGAAGCGGCTCAGAGCTTCAGCCTGGCTGTGCCTGAATGCAAAGGTTTACAGAACAAATAACCTAATCAATAGATGCTGCTGTTGGGCTGACATTTGATTTGCTAAAGCGTAGCAAATCATCCGGGCCAGTTTCATTTACTTCTTTTAGTATATAAAGGGACAGTTGTCAGTTCTACATTAAAATGAAAGCTGTAATACAGCTGTACCAGCATCATCTTTACCAATAAGGCAGTTGCACAGAAGCATATATACAGAATGCTTTCTCAGTATAGCATTGTAGATCCCGATTATTACAACCGGGTTGCAGAGGCAGAGTGTTAAGCACCAGAACAAGTAGCCTAAATATTCCAAATCCTTAAAATTAAATAAATAATTTTGTCCTTGATGAGATTAAGGTATTCTGGTCCCTATTAATCAGAAATAGGGCATTTACATGGGTTTTAATTTACTTTGTTTTCATGAGTCATGGTGAAAATACCCTGGCTCATGGAAATTCTGGGATTTGTAATGTCTTGGCATTTGAACATGCTATAAAAATAGCAAACAAATAAATGCAAAGGGGAGTTAGAGGCAATGAGACAGTGCTATGTATTGATGCCACGAGGTTCTGTATCTGGTAATGAGCTTAATGACTTGTTACCAGATGCAGGGCTCTCATGACGACATCTAGCAGTTTCATGTAGATGTTAAACAGAAGGGGCAAGAGCATCAAGTCCTGAAGCCCTCCAGAAATGAGGAGCCGTGGGCTTGACCTCTCCCCCATCAACATCGACTACAGGAAAAGGAAGAGGAAAACCACTATAATACTGTGCCCCCCACTCCCAGTTTGGATTGTTGGGTCCAGTGACAGCCTCTTGGGACAGCATACCACCTCCTTTGAGGCCAAAGGAACTACACCCTCTCTCAAAGACGCTGACACCATCTCATGGACTCAACTGCAGGTCACCTCCCAGGCAGACTTAACAACCCAGGGGTGACCTGGATCTAACACACAGATGGCTGAGCTCTCAATTCTGAGAACTCTGTCCATTTCTTCAGGAGGTACAGATTCAAGCTCATTCCAGATAACTCAAAGACCATGCAGCAGGCTCCTCAGTCCAACTTTGGGTGTATCTGAGACTTTACCAGATAGCTTGAATATTCTTCATAGTGATCCTGTAGATGTTCTTATGGCTCCTGCTCATATAAAGCAAGAGTGTGTTTGAATATTTTTATACCCAAAGAATTCTATATAGGGGAACTATATTGACCTCTGCTTTGCATTATCTTGTTGTGTTCTGCTGCTTTAAGCAGTTTTCTCCTAGTCCAGTTCTGAGGTTGGAAGTGAGGCTGGCTGGAAGAAAATGAGTTAAAATAATGAAGTGGAATAAGGAGAGGGAAGGGCAGTGTGTGAGTACTTATCTGTGCAGTTCAGCTAATTGGCCTACATATTCATTAAAGCAGCCTTTCCCAACCTGCCACTCTTCAGTTGTGATGTAGCAGTTCTAAGAAGTTGAATTGGAATTCTGAGAATTATAGTCCCAATATATCTAGAGGGCATTAGAGTGGAGAAAGCTAATGGAAAGAGTAACCCGCCACAGGTCTGACACGTAGATAGCATGTAGCTGGTGGCCGATACACTATGTCTCTTGATTTTTAGATGTGTTCTCATTTAAAGTTGACCACCAACTTTCTCTGATTTCTGATATAACCCTGGATAGCTGTAATTTCCTATTCATTGGCTAGTTGACCTCCCCTGTACAAAGGATGAGAGGCCAATTGCTTGGGAGGGGAGCGGGGAGACAGGGTTTCTGTAAATGCATAAGGTATCCAACACTAGCAAGGAAACGGGATGTTAATCAGCATATATTCCATTTCATTTGAGTTGGGCTTTGTTGTTTATTTGTTTAGTCGCTTCCGACTCTTCGTGACTTCATGGACCAGCCCACGCCAGAGCTTCCTGTCGGTTATCAACACCCCCAGCTCCCCCAGGGACGAGTCCGTCACCTCTAGAATATCATCCATTCACCTTGCCCTTGGTTGGCCCCTCTTCCTTTTGCCCTCCACTCTCCCTAGCATTAGCATCTTCTCCAGGGTGTCCTGTCTTCTCATTATGTGGCCAAAGTATTTCAGTTTTGCCTTTAATATCATTCCCTCAAGTGAGCAGTCTGGCTTTATTTCCTGGAGGATGGACTGGTTTGATCTTCTTGCAGTCCAAGGCACTCTCAGAATTTTCCTCCAACACCACAGTTCAAAAGCATCGATCTTCCTTCGCTCAGCCTTCCTTATGGTCCAGCTCTCGCAGCCATATGTTACTATGGGGAACACCATTGCTTTAACTATGCGGACCTTTGTTGTCAGTGTGATGTCTCTGCTCTTAACTATTTTATCGAGATTTGTCATTGCTCTTCTACCAAGGATTAAGCGTCTTCTGATTTCCTGACTGCAGTCAGCATCTGCAGTAATCTTCGCACCTAGAAATACAAAGTCTTTCACTGCTTCTACATTTTCTCCCTCTATTTGCCAGTTATCAATCAAGCTGGTTGCCATAATCTTGGTTTTTTTGAGGTTCAGCTGCAAGCCAGCTTTTGCACTTTCTTCTTTCACCTTCATCATAAGGCTCCTCAGTTCCTCTTCGCTTTCAGCCTTGAGTTGGGCATGGAAATCAAATTATCCAATCAAATATCGAGCTTCTATGTATGTTTGAATGGCAGTCACAAAACAAAACAAACAAATCTGCTTCACAGGTTGGTACATGGACACCTTCCATTCATTAGCTTTAGAAACTTTAAATCCTTAAAACACTGGGAACTTTAGGAGGGGATGGTTAAATATATATTTAACTTAAAACTAATGCACCAGTTAAAACTGAAACATCGTCTCCAACATATATATTTTCATCTTTAATTAGTCAGCTGCTAGGAGAGCAGGAACTTGTTGTGCCAACTGCCAAACCACCACCACCACTTTATGGCGACGTAATGCCAATGGGGATCCAGTTTGTAATGCCTGTGGACTGTATTACAAATTGCACAATGTGAGTATTTTCTTGCCTTGTGTCTTCTTTTGCTTGCTTAGCTGAGATTGATGCCTTAACTGCCTGCTGTCCACTAGCCCTTGCATTCATTGCAAAGCAACTTTTTGAAAAAAAGCTGTTTAATGTTCCCTGGGGAAGTCATAACCATTCTTTGTTGGCATAGCGATGCTGGGTTCAGTAACATTACCGTGTGTTAGCTTGGCTTCTAAAGCCTGGATAATCTAGGCAAAAGAGAGTTATAATTCACTGTTACTGCTAAAGCATATTCAGTTCTTCTCTACTGTACCCCAGAAATTCGGAGGATATTTAAAATGGATTTATTCAATGGATGACTTTTATGTAAGCTTGGTACTTCAGAACAAAACAACAATTAAATTTAATTTTAAAAATCCAGGCTGGATCCAAGGAGAAAATATTGGATATACTTGCGCATATATGCAGGGCAAGGTGAACGATTTTTAAAACCACAACTCTGAAGTCAGTTGGAGATGTGTGCAGAATATTCTGTGGGTATACAGATAGAGGTAGAGATACAAATGCAGATATGAGAGCCAGCTTGGTGTCGTGGTTAAAGGCACTGGACCAGAAGCTGAGCAGCTATGTAATCCAGCCTTAGGCATTGAAGCCACCTGGGTGATGCTGGGTCAGACACATTCTCAGCCCTAGGAAGAAGGCAGTGGTAAACCACTTCCAAAAATGTTGTGAGTGGACAGCTAGTAAACCACTTCCGAAAATGTTGCCAAAAAACCCTGCAAGAACTTGGCAGTAGTCAAGATGGATTTGAAAGCGTGTGTACACCCATACACCCAGAATATCTATGGATATAGAGTTGGTTGATTGTTAAGGGGCCAGGGCAAGGAAAGGAAGGGTGAAAGCAACCAGAATATACTTGAATTCATTGCGGTTTTATCCAGTAAAACTGATTTATAAACAAAATCTGCAGAGAGAGCAAAGTGAGAAACATTGACTGCTGGATTAGGGGGAGGAGGGCACAAAAGGATTCCTGTTGAGGGAAGATTTAGGGAGTTGTTCAAATATTTTTCTTTTTGCACAAAAAGGTCACTTTGCTTGCAGGAGCCTGATTTTCTCATTTCTTGCAGGTGAACAGGCCTCTGACCATGAAGAAGGAAGGGATTCAGACCAGAAATAGGAAAATGTCCAACAAATCCAAGAAGAGCAAGAAAGGCTCTGAATGTTTTGAGGAACTGTCTAAATGCATGCAAGAGAAGTCCTCTCCGTTCAGCGCTGCTGCCCTGGCTAGTCACATGGCACCAATGGGCCACTTGCCACCCTTCAGCCACTCTGGACACATTCTCCCAACCCCTACCCCCATTCACCCATCATCCAGCATCTCATTTGGACATCCGCATCCATCCAGCATGGTCACAGCTATGGGATAGAATTGAATGACTCTCACGGACTTCCAGCACTGGGCTTTGCCTGAGGTGATGGGAAGAAAAGACTTTGCCCAGGAAAGAGAATGTAAGGAAAAAAAGAAAGCAAAGTGAAAGGGGATCTCGTTCCAGCACAATTCAACTCCTAGTGCTAAGTGGAAACTTTGCAATGATGGGTCTTCTGCAGAAATGCTTAACGGTGCCTGTTATGCACTTTGCTCCCTCAGGTAAAAGGAGAAAGAGGAACTCATCCATGTGACATGATACCTGCTTGTCCCAGTGGACAGGAAAGGTGGCCGGAGCAGTGAAAGGGACTGGAGCCAGCTTTCCATTCTCTCTGTTCATTACTGTGAATATTGTAAAGAGATTAGCCATCTCCTGAAGCAGAGGAAGTTCAGTGGTAGCCACCCATGCTGGATTTCTATCATGGATTGTGTTTTGTGGGGAGGAAAAATGGACAACTTTATTAAAAAAAATCTACTTTTTAAGAAACCAGTCACAAAAAAAAAATCATTATTTATTTTGCTCTTATGTTCCAGAAAGAGCTTCAAAACTCTTGCATGAATTTATGGATCTTTTATTTTATTTTTATTTTGTTTAAAGAAATGTCCAACCTAGTAGAAAACAATTTTTCTAATTATTATTATTATTTTTATTGCTTAATGGCCACATTTTTATTTCTCTTCATTGCTGTTAGATTTTTTTTTTTAAAATCTACTAGGAAGGGGATGTGTGTGAAAGAGGGAAGTGGCTGGCTTTAACATTGGTTACAATACCCTCGGGCATGGATTATTTGGACATGATTTCTGCATTCTCTTTCTCAGTGTGAATATCTTGAGGTAAAAGTGTGGCATTCTACAAGAGAACAGATACACTGGACAAATGGCTAAAAGGTTTTCCATAGGGAACAATCTTGCTGTGGCTGGAGAGTAAAACAGGGGGAGCCTGGATGTCTTTCTCATCATACTTCTGTTAAGGATGTGTGTGGACTGATAAGGGGCATTCCCACCTCAAACCATTTAGCCTGCCCCGAAGGCCTCTCCCTTGCTCTCTCCAGCAGCATGGCAGCACAGATACCAGGCAGCTTCTCATAACTGATCTCATTGCCTTCGCCCAGACTTCCCCAGCTTGGTGTCCTCTCCCCAGTTGGGCTACAGTTACTATCTCCTCAGCCAGTATGACTCATGGAGAGCAGGCAAGTCCCAAGACCATTTGCTGCCTGAGGCTAAGAGCAGTTTGTCCTCTCCCCATTTAATGCCTAGGAACCCACTGAATCAATAGATGGAGCTTAACAATAATGATGTGAGGCCCTCAACCCTTCACCTCCTTCCATGGCTCAGTCTGCTGTGTTGAAAATCTGCAATAATGTCTTGCATTAGGATCCATAAATTCTCTTCCGAAAATGCTGGGCATTTCTGCCATTCAGGTTTATGCCAACTGCCTGTATTATGCAAAGACAGTTTAACGACATAGTGAACTGCCTTACAAAGACCAACCAACCCAGTACTGACCATTGCAGCAGCTGTCCTCTGCAGCTTGTCCTTCCTCTTCTGTAAGATTGTTTAATAGGAGGTGCCAAGTATTGAACCTATGAAAACTTTTGATGTACGAAGCACCTATGCTGCCAGGTAGCTGAAGCCTTTTCTCTAGGGCAGTGTTTCTCAACCTTGGCAACTTTAAGCAAGCTGGCTGGGGAATGCTGGGAGTTGAAGTCAACACATCTTAAAGCTGCCAAGGTTGAGAAACACTGCTCTAGGGGACTGTATTCTTAGATTTAACACATAATTTCAGATCATGGCAGGAGACGGAAAACCCTTTTAAGCTGAACAACCCTGAAAGGATCCATTGTGATGGTTCAATTTAATCAATTTTGTTAGGAGATTTGCCCAAGACGCATAAACACTTTGTCCAAGCAGAGATGGAATTTGCCACCTATAGGCACGCATGTTGTGACAAATGATCTGCTTGACAAGAGGGAAAAAGCAGAAAGAAAATGAAGATCTGCAAGACAGGGGTAAGAGAAAGAGAGAGATTTTCGACTTTTCTGACAGGTCAGACGTAGCAACAGCAAGGGAAAGCGATCTGCTTGTGGGGAAAATGGGGTATATGGTTTCCTATAGCATATATATATATATATATATATAGATTTGTTTTTAACGAAAATCACAAGTATTCAGAAACAGAGTTGTCTCCCATTCTGAAACCATATTGTACGTAAAAAGATGAAAAATAAAGCTCTTGCCAGTGTGAAATGTATTCTATTGATTGTTATGATCTGCTGACTTTCATGATCACAAGGTCCAATATAACATATGATGTACATATTTAGCTATATTTCTGATGAAAAAAAATGGCCCCAATTAACAAAGGGCTTTGATAATGTAAATCGCATAAACTTAACTCTGTGGCAAGTTTTTAATTGTCTTTTTTTTCAACGTTTTTTTATTCAAGCCCAACTGTATCTTTAACTGCAAAAGTCTGCTTAAAAGAAAAATCTAGGTGTCCATTGTTTTTGTTTCCTCCTATATCTGTAATTCAGTTTTTGGTAAAAGAACAAAGGACCAAGCATTCCAAGCAAAATGCCTTTTCTCACTTTTCTGGGATTGTGTAGGCATAATGTAGCTGCACTTTGTGAAGAAGTAGAAATGACAAAATGCCCCCCCACAAAGCCCCACAAAAAAAACCCCAAACCAAAATTGAAAGCAATTCCACCTGGGATAAATTTTAATTTCTGTTAACCAAGACGGAAATTATTTACTCCTTTTCCTTTATTTGGGTGCATGTGTGTGAGTATGTGAGGAAAGGGATTTTTTAACATATATATGGTACAGTTACCCACCTTTTGTAGTGACCAGCTCAAATTCCACGAGAGTCAGGAGTGGGTGGGAATGGCTGGGTGAGAGATTGAGGGAGATTATAATGCTAGGAAACAAATCCACCCAGCACTACTGCTGCTGTGTCAAAGGCGAGGCCTACTCATGCCCTCCTTTTATGAAGACTGAGACTGCACATCAGGAATGCTTGCTGGACCCAGTCCAAGGTCGACAAAGTGCAATAGATTGTCAGTCACTGCAGCATAGAAGAACCGCAGTCAGGATTTAAATTATTTTGTACTTGTATCAGCATAAAGATTTGGCAGTATTTTCTGGGTTTTTTAAATTGGCTTAATTTTTGGATTAGTGAACTAAGTTATTGTTAATTATGTACAACATGTTTATATATTGTCTGTAAAAATGTATGCATCCCTCATATTCCTTCAAGGTGAATACTGCTAAGAATAATAATAATAATAATAAAAAAAGATTACCCCCTTTTTGTGAAAGCAATTCTTGTTCCACTTCATGCAGTCCTTGATATTCCTGTTCCTATGCAGGGGGACCCCACATTCCTGATGCAATAGTATTGGTGTAGTGGTGGTGGGGAGATAGAGGTAGACTATAGGAGGTTAAAGATGGAACAGAAATGGTTGATTTCTTTCTAGAACAAGGTTAAGGTTTAAATAACCGTTTACGTCTGGAAAAGAGCTTGTCCCTGTGCAAGGAAGGTACATTAAACCTTTCTCAATATACTGTAGCTCCTAAGTTGAAAGTCAAGAATCCAAGCTAGGGATTGTCTTACTAACTGGCTCAGGCTGTTCTACCTTGAAGGAAGTGGATCAGAAGATCCATGGTATTAAATTGAGGTGAACTGGAATAAGATGCCCTCTGGAAGTCTCATGCATGCTTCTGGGCTTGCCATCTAGTTCCTTGGTCCTGGTGATCGTTCAGTTCTCTGTTCTGAGTGGCAGTGGTACTGGAACACATTGTTTAAAGTGTCTTTAAAGTATTCAGAAAAACAAAATTGAAACTGTGCCTAGCAACGTCATTGTTTTGTAAGGAGTCAATGAAGAGATGGAGAAGGAGGACACCGAGAGAAAGAACCTCTGGTGACTGCTGGAACTGTATTTTATTATCTGTTTTTAGTTAATTTATTAACTACATTTATAAGGCTGCCCAACTCAAATAATATGACTCTGGGCAGCATACAGCATGAAAACAAATGATAAAACCAAAACAAGAACACTGCAATGAGCACAAATGTGGCACTTGCTCTCCTCCAGTACTCAATCTACTGTAATTAGTTAAAAATATTTGGAAACTTATGGAGTGACTGATATGCCTGCCTATTAACTTGAAATAATCCTGAGGTTTAAACTTTAGAAAGTTTAAACCTCAGGATAATTTCAAGTTAATAGGCACATACCTGTATATCAGTCATTCCATAAGTTTCCAAACATTTTTAACTAACTACGGTAACTTTCTAACTATGTTCATAATAAAAACACAAGCCTAACATTTCAAAAAATGAGATTCTGAGTCCCTTAAGTAAAGGGAAATTGTTTGCAGACTAAGTAAAGAAATAATCAAGCTTTTCTCCTTGCATAAGAAAGCTACATACATTAGAGAGTATGATTCCTCAGATCCAGTGAGCCACAAACAACAAAGCAGGCTGATTTGGGGGCCAGGGAATTTTAAAAATGCTCTGTGAACCACCAGCCCAGGACTTGCTAGTAGCTGATTTTTGTATTAAGCCATTCAGCATAATTGTAGTATTTTAAGATTTGTTTCTATTTATAATTTGAGTTTCATTTGCGCTGTTTCTGTCAGGTATAAATTCCAGGTAGATAACCATTTTAATCTAATATATATTCTGATCAGTGTAGTTTTACATTGGCATTTTAGAACAATTTCTACTTTTCTGAAAACACACTTAGCTAACATTCAAATGCTCTAATTGTGGGTTGGGCAGTAATGTAATTTAGAATTTGGCAGTTCTACCAAGGACATGAGCTTTCATAATGCAACATATTTCATCCTATTTGCGTCTATTGGATGAAATCCAAAGAAACGGGATGAGCTGGAACTTAATCACAGTCTTAAGCATTTACGGCTCTTTTGTCCTAATGGGGATTTCAGTTGTTCCAGCTTTCTTTGGACTGAATCTTTAATATTGGTGGTGCCAATAAGGATGGTCCAATCATACCTCCTGCCTCCATGGTGACTTAATCCAGTGTGTGCAAATAATTCCAGTTTTCCCAAAATCAGGTAATTATGCAGACTAAGATATACTGTATAAAGAGCAAATTTAGATATTTTGTAGGAGATGTTTGCAGATGTTTGCAAACCCTAGAAGCATTTTTCTTTTTGATATCATAGTTCAGGACTGATTTTGGTTGGGCTATTTCTCCTCAAACTTCCTTCTCTCGGGCTGGCAAAACAAATGCCAGTTCTTCTCATAGGAATAGCAAAGTTTCCTTAGCTGCTACTCTTTACAGTACAATTATATTTGTGTCTTCAATGATAAAACACGGTAAATTCAATGAGTACGAAAACGTATATAGTAGCCTTCCCAAGGCTGGAAGTGAGGATTGACATGCATGCCCAACTCCATCTTGGATTAGTGTTGGTTAGGATGAAATTGAAGGCAGGATTCATTCTCTAAGGCAGAGAACTGCTTTCATTTGGCAGTGCTACCCTCTGGAACACAGAGGCAGTAACCAAATACCTGCACGCATAACTTTCCTTCATAAACTTCACCACAACTGGCGTCTACATCTAGGAATCCAAAAAACTCTGAATGTTAGGTCAGAGGGGATAGCTTCAAGGCAAGCTTTATAAAACTCTATTTAGATACTATTCCGTTTATCCAGAAGAAAAACAATCCTGAATTTATGACTATTATCCAGGACAAAGGAAGGTTAGACAGGAATAACTAAAAAAATACATATTAAATTCCTGTGCAACATCCAGCTTCTCTGTCATACTGGAGTGACCAGTTCCAGTTGAAACCAGTCCTAGTTATTTTTTCTTCTCCATAAATGTGTGCATAATGCATTGTATATATGTCTGCATATATGCCTGTCCTTCTCACTCTCATTCTCACATATACATAGAAGTACGTGTATGTATAACTCACAGACCTTTTCTCCTCCCTGCAACAGAAACAGTATGAAGGAAAAAAAGAGAAATCAAGAGAATGGGAAGTACTGAGGTACGGCTAGAGAAGGGAAGGCTAGACAAGAAAGAGGTTTCATTCCATAGCATTGGGCGAGTGTCTGCAGAGAGATAGGAAGAGAAGATGAAGCTCCTGCCTCATTAAGAGTGAGAAGGACACTAAAAATGCTTGGAGTTCTAGGATAGAGGATGTTCTTCCAGCATGGACTTCTCAACGTGTTATTTTCAGGGGGACCTCAGTAGTGTCAACTTCTGTTCTGCAAATGCAAGACAACGCTTCCACTTCAAAGGTAATTATTGGAGAAATTCTTCCATCTTCTCTTCTGAGGGTGTGTGTGTGAAATGGCAATTGCTGTCAATTAGTATATCATAGAAACCTTTCCTTGTTAGCACCATAGCTAGATAAATTAAACCAACTTGTCACCATAGGCTTACCATTTTTGGAAAAACAAGCCATCTTTCTACAATCTGATTTTAGTGTTTGAACATATTTCATATTGATGATGACGATATGCCATGAAGTTGTTGTCAGATCTTAGCAATCACACAGATATTCTCCATGATGATCTGTCCCTAACCTGGTCCTTCAGCAATTCCAACCATGCACTCATTGCTACTGTAACTGAGTCCATCCACTTTGCTGCTGGTCATCCTCCTCTTCTCTTTCCTTTCACCTTTCCCAGCATTAGAGCCATATCCAGAGAGCTAGGCCATTGCATAATGTGTCTGGATAATTTGAGCCTGGTGATTTGCATCTCAAGTGAGAACTCTAAGTTGATTTGTTCAATGGTCCATTGGTTTGTTTTCTTGGCTAGATGCTATTTTTCATTAGCATCTAGCAAAACAATGTGTCAACAGGAAACTGCATTGCTTGTTTATTGATTTGAGGTGGACAGTGTTATTTATTTATTTAGATTCACACATTGCTTTTCTGCATTCAAAAGTGGCACAGATTAAAAAATACAATACTACAATAAAATTAAACATCAAACACTTTGCAAACAGCTGATAAAACTAAGCAATCTGGAGATAAGGTTCATAAACTGAGAGAGAATGTTAAGACTGGAAAAAAAGAAAAACAGGTTTTTGCACATTACCTCAAACCTACAGTAAAAGGTAGATTCTCACCTGAGTCAAGCTTGACTCCTGATGACTTTGTGGACACATCCATTTGTTTTCCTGGCAATGATATCCAAATGGTTTTCCACTGACATTCTCTGGGATGTTTCATCTATATCCCAGTTTAGAGCAAATCCAATGTCTTTTTCTCTTTCTTTCAGGGAGGGAATTCTGCTATGCTTGTGCACTATTATATCTATTTTGTTTTTACCAGCAGTCACTTTATGGCCAGCTATGGCAGTTAAAATATTGACTCCATCAACTTAACTTAGAAGGCCCCACATCACCGGAGGGGCAGAATAGAATGAGTCCAAAGAAGGGCATGTGAATGTGTCCTACAAGAATGTATCCTACAAGGAGAGAGTGAGGGAACTGAGTATGCCTTGAGAAGACAAAATTGAGAGTCTACATGATAGTAATTTTCAAGTATTTTTCACAGTATGTCCTTAAGTCACACAGAAGACTGTGACCTGTTTGGTTATTGTGAGCTGCCCAGAGCTGTTGAGAGTTGGGCAGCATATAAGTTTAATACATTATTATTATCCATATTGTATTAATAATGATCTTAAGTTACATGAAGGCAAATTCTGGTTGAATGTTTGAAAAAAATTAAGCGGTAGGTGCAAATAATTAAGAATAGTTCAACAGTAGAACTAATTACTAAGAGATGTTTTCAAATAGAGGTTGGACAGCCATCTGTAAGGGACAGTTTACTATGGAATTTTGCACTGAGCTCTTCCAACTTTATGGATTCCATGATTCAGAGTTACTATATAGTTTCTGAGACCCAGAATCTTTAGGCTGTTATAGGCCTTCCTTCTTTTCAACTCACTTTCTCCATAAAAATGGATTCTGTCTGTTCAAAGTCCTGACATTGCTTGCCTTTGGATCCCATTGTTGGGATTTATGTTTTAAGCTATGCTTATTGGTCATGGCTCAAAGACCACATCAAACAGGTTGCAGGTAGTATTTGATGTCAAAACAGAGGAAAAAGATTCCGAATTTTTAAAAGGCCCACCTTTTTGGATTTTGTTTGATTATTTTAATATAACAAAAATGCCTTATAAAATAATAGTTTACTATTGCTTATTTTTATGGAAAACATCACTGTTTATCTGCCACTGTCTGAAATAATGCCTTCTCTTTGGTGGTAAATTTAGTAAAACGTGCAAACTTCTTAAATTAATTGGCCTATAAATGGTTATATCAGGATTTCGTTTTTTATTTCCTTGCTGAACATATATCACTTATATCTTGTAAACTAGAAAAAAGACGGTAAAGAACTCACACAGTGCGAAGCATATAAATCAAGGGCAAATATCTGGATCTCCTTCTCTCTTTCCATTTCTTATATTAATTTTCCATTGCTGAAAGATATCAGATTTTGTAAGTCCCTACAAATTAATTAAAAAAAGTGTAGGAGGGCCAAGAGTCAGGCTCACTTCCTGTGAACAATGACCCTGACCTGGAGAGTGAGAAAGGAATGCAGATGCTCCCCTCTTGCACTTTCCTTTCAGGGCATTGCAAAGTAGCCGGGGACCAATTACTGCTGACCTCACGGGGCAGCTTTGGGGAGAGAGTAAAATAAGACTGTAAGGGTACTTTCAGACAAGCAGTTAAGATGGTGAAGCCACCAACGTGTAATCTGTGCATGGACGCATATATGTGCATCATCATCATCATCATCATCATCATCATCATCATCATCATCATCATCCTGAATCAGCCCATTGCCAGATGAAGGCCTCTTCACTGAAAATTAGAGACTGTATCTACCACACTGGTCCAATGAGGGTTGCTAGATAAATGTTTTTTGACTTTCCATTTTAGGGCTGAGAGAAAGGGTGATTGGCCCAAAGTTACCCAGCTGGCTTCCATGCCTAAAGGAGGTCTGTCTGTCTGTCTGTCTGTCTGTCTGTCTGTCAATCATCTATCTATATCATCTATCACTGTGATATCTTCATAGATAAGTTATGGCATTTCAAGATAATTCCAAGAGGCCTATTTCACTCCTTTGACTGTAGACCTTTTTGCAAATGAGAGTGGTGCTGATCTCAACCCACTTCCCTGTGTCCTCACAGTCTGCAGGTTTTGAGAAGGTGAACTGATTAACTCTCAGTTCAGCTCCTGCTCCAAAGAAAATGCTCTAAAACATTTTTGCAGTTATTTCCAGGGCAAATAGTTTCTCACTGGCAAGAAATCTGACTTTTTTTCATCTCCTGGCTCCTCAGATCTCTCTCTCTCTCTCTCTCTCTTCACCCCTCCCCATTCTGTATGTTTATTTGGAGTGGTGGCTTTTCTGCCTTCCTGGTTTGTCAGTGATCTCCCCCCCCCCCCCCAGTGAAAGATAAGGCAGTGAAGAAACAAGCACTGGCTGGAGTGCTGATTTTCCTACTCCCCCATTGCCCACCCGGATGGTATTTCCTTTTTCCCCCTTCCTCATCCACACCATAGAGAGAAGAGAGAGAAGGACATGTAGAAGGGAGCGTGTACCTGCATGATAAGGGAAATGGAGCAAGGCGTGTCAGACAATTCAGAGAGAGATCACAACTACCAAGAGAGATGCACACACAGGCTTGGTTGGCCTGACCTAAAGTCTGTCTTTAGAGAAACCTTGGGGTCATAAAGAGCTGCGGAGCCCATTTAAGAGCCAACACAGGGAAGAGGTTGAAGTGTAGGACTGGGTGGGGACGCTCGGGGTCCAAGTCCCCCTCATTGGGTCATTTTTGGCTAGTCACTATCACTTGGTCTAACCTATCCCATGGGGAGGGAACTAAGGGCATTGCTTTGGGATCCTGGAGATCTGCTGTATATGTAATAAACAGATGTAGAAGTAAATAACTAGCGGCTATTGACATGGCTGCTGAAAGGTGTGCAGTTGCAGTTGCTTGAGAAAAAGGCTGCTCTTCATCTAATTGTGGCAATTGTTGACTTTCCACCAGTGGTGCTGATCCTCCACAGAAATGCCTCTGAGCTACGGCACGTAGTTCTTCTCCAGAAGGTATGGGGCTGGGTATCCTGCTACATAGCACCTACAGGGCCAGGATACTTGTGGGGCTGCATCCCACCAGATCTGATAGGATGGGCAAGAATGTTCCAGGCCCCTTCTGTGAAGCCAGGTCATCTCCTGGGATCTAGGAGTGAGCCTTTCGGTCATGTGCTCACCTTGTGGAACAGCCTCCCCTTGAGATGCAGATGCCCCAACTCGGCTGGACTTTGGGAAAGCCTTGAGAACCTGGCTCTTCCCTTGGGCTTTAGGAGCAGGATTTTAGTGGAGCTTGGTTTGGGGTTTTGTCCTGGAGGTGACGATTTTTACCTGGCGTCTTCTATTGTCTTGAGATGTATGTTTCTATTTTTTTGTTAGCTGCCCAGAGTTATTTCAGATGGGTGGCCATATAAATTTGCATAATAAATCCCAGAGTGCTTAATTCATTAGTTAAACATTCCAAGAATCTTGTTGGTTTGTTTCTGTGTTCCCAGACTGTTTTAGAACAAATCAGCAAATACAGTGGCTCCCCTCTAAGACTAAAACTAAAAAAACCCTAACCAATAAATAGGATAAGTACCTGTTTGTTGCAAACAATTACCCTCCAGCCATATATAAATGGTAGGGCTGTTTAATTCTTTGAAAATTGGTAGACAGAATGTGCCCAAGGGTAACTGTATCATGTCAATGTGGCTTGAAATCAGGAATGACTCATCAAGTGGCATTACACTGGTATTTCAACCTAAACTGGAATAGTGTGGGAAATTTTTAAAGTAAAATGCTTTCTTATTCCATATGAGGAGGCCTCTGGACCCTTTGTGAGAATTATCACAATTTGAGTTCATTTGAACTGGGAACAAAATTGGGGTGAATGGATTTTACCTCAGCAACAATTTTGCTGTTTTTAATGTTTATAAACTTGATTTCTTTTAAATTTTCTAACTTCAAATTCCAATTTTAAGAACGCTGCTTTAAGAATGACATGCAAGTATACCTGGTTTAAAAGTTAAATACCAAACCTCAAATGTACCACATTTATTTAGGTTTGCATCTGGTTACAATGCTTTTTCGATTACATTTATAGCCCGTCTTCCCTGTGCTTAAGATAAATTACAGGCAATCTTTAGAAGTAACACAGTGAAAATACTTAGCCTGTTTTCACCTCATCTATACTATATCTATATTCTTGTTGAACGCCTAGCAATTGTTTACTCAGCTGAGTTACCTGCATAACAACTTTCTGAGGTGGTAGATCCATCATTTTAGAGATAGGGATGCTGAAGCTCAGGAATAATGGCTTGCTAAAGGTTAGTGTTAATATCTCAAGGTAGAGCATTCAGGGCTTCATAACTTACATTGTTTAATCCAATTTAAAAATAAAGGTTTAGAAATGAATAGCTGTAATGGAAGAGGTGATCTCTCTTCGTCCTTCTGCCAGCTTCCTAGTGACGTAAGCCAAGAAGCAGGGAATTTAACTTCCTGGGATTGTTCCAAACCTACGCTTCCTCACAAGGGCATTTTCTTGCTCTCTCATCCTTATTTAGGGATCTACAGAACAACCCAAGTCCTTCTGAAAGCCTCAAATATAGGCCAAGCTATTCGTTCTTGAATATTGTCTGTGTTAATTGATCATAACAACACCCTCAGCAGCCACATTTATTATTGCTAAATCAATGGAAATAGAGATCATATCATATTTCTATGTGTCACTGAAAAAGCTGGGGACAAGGATGACTGCATTTGAATGTAAGACTCAACTATAATTCAGTGAAAGGGTAGGAAATCTCCCCCACCCCCGGGACAAATTGATTAGGGATGACATGCCAGTGAAAGGCAAGTCTGGAGCCAAAATACTTTTCTCTCTCTTTTTATTACTTCCTTCTCTCTTCTTGAGTGAATGAGGAGGAGGTTGAGTATTGGTGCAACAAGTCTGGTTGGGCAGCTAACTCAGGTGACAGTCTAGAACAGCCTTTCTCAACCTTTTGACCCCGGAGGAACCCTTGAATCATTTTTCAGGCCTTGGGGAACCCCTGCACATTCAGGCTCAGATATAGGCCACAAGTTACAAAATTATTGTTTTTGTTTCATGTGTAGGCCTGTAGATAGGCATGAACAGTGTTCTTAAACTAAAAATAAAGAATGAAACTTTATTTTGAGAAGTTGCCCGAATTTGAAATAATTTTTTAAATAAATCATGATCTCCCAGGGACCCCCTAGTGACCTCTCATGGAACCCTAGGGTGCCACGGAACCCTGGTTGAGAAACCCTGCTCTAGAATTCTGTGTTCTGAGCTCCAAATCAAAGTAAGTGCTCCTTAGAAGCACATGTACTTCCAGGCAAGACTCCTCAGCCCAAAGGTCCTTTATGAAAAGTGGGATATAAGTGAAGTGATTTCATTATATAGCTTTCTCCTGCATGTTGTGCTACATGCCTGTTTTCTTAGATGCAAATAAGGATAGATATAAGGAAGAGCAGGGCATAATAGATTCAGTTGGCTTTATAGCTCTCTTCATTTTAGCTTATTGTTAGATGGTTTTAATAAATCCTCCATCATCATGGCTGTATGATTCTTGGCAGCATTTGGACAGTGGTAACTGCAGTGATGGATTTGTTTCATTTGGGGGCACAAAGGGGGAAAAACAGGCCTTGGTTACACCTTTTTTTTCCCCCCTGTCAACCAGTCTCATTTCTGGGTTGATATTTACCTACCAAGGCTAAACTTACAGGGAACCTAAACAAAACTAGGTTCCCACAAGGCAAAGTCAATCTTTGTTCCTTTTTCCAAATACCGATTCTGGACTAGTTCTTCAAACTGAGAACACTGGGGGGTGGGGGGGACTTTGTGCGGTTGTGGCTGCCATCTTGACTTGTTTGACACCTCCCCCCTGGCTGTAGATGCTCCTGGACAGGGCCAAGCCCTTCTCCCTTTTCTCCACCTTCTCAGGGGCACAGAACCTCTATCTGTGTTCTTTCACAATACTGATCAACTCAGCACTTGACGTCTTACGGCTTTTAAGTTTGCCAACTTTTTTTCCACTTAAGCTCCTTTGCTTGCAAGAACTGCAAGCCAGACAGAAATGCAGCAAATGTGGAGTCCTTGCCTCTTTGTGCTGGAGGATCTTGCACTGTACTATTCACATGTAAAAGGAACAGGGGAAAAAAAAAAGGTTATCCCTAAATGTGGAACTATATAACCTTCCCATTCTCATTCCCATTCCCATTCCAAAGGGTTTTTATCATTATCCGTTTTCCTTTGATCAGACTGATGCCTGCCACCAGATGAGTCCAGACAAAGCTGTTTGTGACTACCTTAAACCCTGTGTTTCCTGTAATGATTTGGGCAATCATTATGACCAACAAGAGAGGTCTTATTACACTGTTTTGACATGTCTCCCATGCATCTGTCCCTTTTTATTTTTTTTGGTTTTGTTCACACTTAATCTAGCTGAAGTTTGCAGCAATCAAAGCCATCCACAGGCAGGGATTGTCTAAATATGGAAAACAGGAAGTGAGTAACCTCTAACAGGAAATAGTTCATCTGATGGAGGCCAAGACCTAAGTTCCAGTGCCTTTAAGAACCACTCAGAGTAAAGCCAGAAATAGAGGTTGGGAGAAGTACTTTAGTGCAATGGATTCTGGGTTTCAAAAAATGGAATTGCTTGTGGGAAGGTTTATTAATTAATTGCAAGTTTTACAGATAAGGTGCATTGAAAAAAAAGGAGGGGGGAGGGATGAGATTAATGTTTTTTTTTTAATGAAAAGTAGTTTATTTTCTTATTAAGAGTTCAATAGATGAGAGAACAATAGATTTGGTAGACCCAAGAACTTATTGCACCCTTTAAATGAAATAAGAACCAAAACAATGGCCACAGCTTACTTCAAATGTTTCTAGGATGCAGTGGTGTTCTTTTTCCCCCCAGCTCAGTCTGAACTTTCAAAATATATGCAGGGATTGGTGGTGATGGGGAGTCATTAGGAAGGACAGTGTTTCTCAACCTTGGCAACTTTAAGATATGTGAACTTCAACTCCCAGAATTCCACAACCAGCAAGGTTGCCAAGGTTGAGAAACACTGCATTAGGATGCAACAGAGCTCCATCTATATCTTAAAAATTCAGACCAGTTTGGAAGAAAATATGACATTTAATTTAGGGCAAGGGACACTTTGCTAATGAAGAGTCAGTTAATGCTTCCTAGCCTGGAACAAAATTGCTTGCAGAGTTCTTGGTGCTCTCTGAGTTGAGAATTGCTTGTGTTGAAGCTGGGCTCATATGCCAGGATCCTGATTTCTCTGTCTCTAAAAGGAGGCAAATAGGAACTCTCATACTACTTGATTGATGTATGTTTCTGCTTTGAACACATCTGAATGTATTTTGATCACTATTGCTTATACCCCTGCTATAGAGGCTGCTCTGAGAATAAATGAAAAGATCATTCTGGAATAGCGGGTAAAGAATACCGTGGAATTAAAACCGAGTCCTCCAAGTCTGCAGCAGATCTTTTGCAGTTCTCTTTATCTGTAAAATTGATAATGCCCCAGTTGCAGAAAGGAAGCATCAAAACTTTGCTCTATTATGCGGATGAAGTGAATTAATTGGAATTCTGACTATCTTTCTAGATAAGCCCCTCCAAAAGACACTTTGCTTTCTAACATAACATGGATGGGTGAACTTTTGGAATACTTGAGGGTGAAATATTTGGGTAATTTTAACCAAAAGTATGGCTACCAGGTGTAGAAATCCAGACAACTGCTAGATGGCAGCAGAGTTTTCCGATTCTCTTTGCTGCCATCTAAGGTTGTTTGGATTTTTGCAGCCCAGATATGGTGACCCTACCTTATCTTCAGTGTTGGAGCTAGTAAGTCTCTCAAGAGTTGAGAGTGGGAAAAGCGTATGTTTGTGTTATCACTGTTTGCATCTTAACTAATTTTACCATACCTCTTTTTGACTTAGAAGACCAGAGTTAAAAAGTAAATGCTAGCTCTGCTCTTCTTCAATAATTTTTCAAACCACTTGCTTTACTTTATTTTTTGGAAAAGTACTCCTAATTGATAAACCATATTTGCAGGGCTAGGAGTTCCTGATCAGATCTCCTTTCTCTGGCTGGGAGAATTCACGCCCTGTCGTTTTAATCCCCCACCCCCAACTTGTCTTTAATTGGGCTTCATTCCCCGCCACAATGAAGGAGAGATGGGCCTTGTCTCAATAAGGCAGTCTGACCACTGCAAACATATGCAGACGGTGAGCTTTCTGAGACTGTGGAATAGCACAGTTGCTTTGATTCATGGCTGAAAGAATAATAAAGCTAGTTATCACCCAGCAGATCTGGGGTGTTAAACAAGAAGCCTGTGATTGCCAGGAGCTGCAGCTGGCCTTGGAACCATCAGCCTGCCAAGTTGGGAAGGCCCACCTGTTAGCCATGCCTGATTAATGGCTTTGATGCCCTTTTCTGTGCAATAAGTACCTGTAGCGTTTCTCCTTTGCCCCTTATTCATTTCCTGTGTCACTAAACTTTTTTTTTACCCCTGAATCTTGTGTAAATCAAACATAACATAGCTTGGTCATGTGTGTTTGTTTGATTTGGTGCCAGTTGTCAGAAACACAAGGGGACAAACTTGAGGCTCACATTACATTTTCTTTCTTTCTTCTATCTCTGTCTTCTTAGCTATGAGGTTGGACACAGTGGGTGAATAGATAGATTTTGCGCTGAATTGAAGCAAGCAAAAGACTGATGGGTGTCACTTTCTCTTAACTGACCACTGCCCTGAAGCAGCACCTCTCAGTGTTGTGCCTGCTCATCATCTCTCCCTCTGGGAAAGGCAAAACTGGGTCAAGTCGGCTCTTCAGCACATAAATATACCATAAGAATGCCAGGATAAAGTTATACAGCCAGCCTTTCCCTTCAGATGTGTTAAATTCAACTCCCAGAATTCCCCACCTACATGGCCACTATGGAGAATTCTGGGTATTGAAATCCACACAACTGGAAAGCACCCAGGTTGAGGAGGGCTATCTTATGCCTCAAGAAATAACTTGAAAGCTCTTGGGAAGAAAGAATCTGAGAGAATTAAAAGATGGCCTGATTCCCTGAGGCATGGAGTTCTGCAGACAGGCTTTAAAAGGGAAAAGCTCCACTATGGTTATTTCTTTTTCTTTGAGCATTTATAATGCAATCCCATATATGAGATTTTTGAATTCTAGGGCCTTCCAGGTGTCTTTAACTACATGTTGGTCAAAGTAGTTGGTGATGGGAGTTTAAAGCCTGCACGCCTGGAGGATAAGCAGTTGTAGAAAACTAATGTGCAACATTTCCCCTGAAGCAGCTCCAGGGAAGTAGTAGCTATGCATAATATCACACTGCTAAAAATATTTTAAAAGAAAGAATTGTTTATAAATAGCCATTACAAGATCCCTATGTTGCAAAGTCCTTGGCAGCCACTAGCTACTTTTGTCTAGAGATGTACAGCATCATTTTTGAGACTGTGACACACATTTATTCATACATTTGTCCTCTTTCACCCATCTGCTATCTAAGAGTCGCTCGGCTTAGGAGATTCTAGTGTTTTAGCTCCACAGGCAGGCTTCAAGAACAGATTATCCTATTTTTCCCCCTTTCATATTTTTCAACTCAACCCTGACAAGATGGAGTGTCTCTGGATTTTTGACCCCCCAGGTCCAGGTGATATTTTATCTCTGACTCTGGACAGGGTGGCACTCCCCCAGACTGAGCTGGTGTGCAGTTTGGGGGTCCTCCTAGACTCACAGCTCCTGCTTGAGGAGCAGGTGGCAGCCATGGCCAGGGGGCCTTTGCACAGATTCGTCTGGTGCACCAGTTGTGCCTCTTCCTGGACGAGGAGGCCTTGCTCATGCTCAGTCATGCCTTGATCACTTCCTGTTTGGATTACTGCAATGCACTCTACATACAATAGCCCTTTGCTGCATGGGCAAAACTTTAGTCCATATGGAATGTCTTTGTATCTCCCTTCTAAGACCGCTGTGGGAAGGGCATTGAATCAGACCAGAGAGAATGCCCTCCCACATTTAGGGATTGTGATTTGGCTATGTGTCTTGTAAGTCTAAGAAGAGTGAAGAAGCTGCTTAGGAATATATCTTTGGAAAGAGATGCCAGGTTTCACTCAAAGCTGCTATTGCACTCTCATGCCTGAGCATGCAGAGTGGAGTTAAAGAAAATCCAGGAGCTCCAATTTTTTGTCTGTTGCTTTGCACCATGATGAGACAAAATTATCAATAAGAATCTGAAGTGTCAGACCTACAGGAGCAAAGAATATTGTGGTCCAGTATCTAATAATGTGTAACCAAGCATTAGTCTCAATCTTACTGATGCCAGCCAGCTTCACAGAGAAGAATTGCATTGGAGACGCAGCTGGGGACTTGGAATATGTTTCTGAGAAATTTGGTCTGGACTCTTTCTAGAGGAACAAAAGAACTATGTGGGCCTAATTAGGCACCAAATAGCAGTTGTGCTCTAACTTTGGTTGGGTACATGCAGAGCGCAGCAAGGATAAATAATGCCCCTTTGGTGTAGAGGAATGATTGCAATGCTGTAGTGCCTCTCTGGGGGTTTTGTGCTGCATATTCCCTGTACATGAGGTCATGGCATGAAAAACTATGCCTAGGTATTTAAATGATTTAACCTGCTCAATAGGATAATTATTTAATGTCCAAATATGCCTTTTAGGATGTTTCACATTTTTTAATATAATATAGGTACACATCTCCTGGGTCCTTCTGCTTCTCCCTAGATCATGTTAAGCGAGGCAGTAGAAAGATCCATCAAAAAAGAGGCTGAAGGATCCATGATAGTTGCTTATAAAACCTTATATAGTTCTAGGCCTGGATATCTAAGAAATCACCTCCCTTAAGTAGGTTTGCCCATCTGATCCCCTCTTATCATGAGGTGGGGGGGATCACCTTCTCTATGAGGATGGCCCCCACTCACCATGGCTTTCCAGGGACTTGTAAACACTTGGCTTTTCTGGAAGGCTTTTGGGATGAATTACTGGAGTCATGGGCACCAGAATGTTTTTATTATTGTTGTTTTATTACTGTTAATTATTGTTATGTTGCATTACTATTTATTATAATTCATATCTTTATATTGCCTATAGTCCATCTGGATTGAGGTGGTAGATAAATTTCATAAATAAATAAATAAATCCTGTTTGTTTGCATATCCTGTTTGGTATTGTTCCAGTGGAAAATTGGCTGGTTTAGCTGTAGACTGAGTTTGTTCTTTATTATTTAAGAATTTTCAGTCCTGCCTTCTAGGGAACCATTAAGTAGCTGATTGATTATGTGCCATCAAGTCATTGCTGATTCTTAGCAACCATGTATTCTCCATAACAGTCTGTGCCTAACCTGATTTTTCAGGTCTTCCAACTGTGCATTCATCACCACTGTAGCTGAGTCCATCCACCTTGCTGCTGTTCGTCCTCTTCTTCTCTTTTCTTCCGTCAGTCCCAGCATTAGAGCATTCTCCATTTGGACATAATGTGTCCAAAGTAGGATAATTTGAACCTGGTCATTTCTGCCTCAAGTGAGAACTCTGGGTTGATTTGTTTGATGATCCATTTGTTTGTTTTCTTGGCTGTCCACAGTATTCTCAGGAGCCTTCTCTAAACCTTCAATAAACTTCATATCCTGCTTCTTCAAAGCCCAATTTTCGCTTCCATAGAGTGTCACAGAGAATACCATGACTGTCAGCTATTTTTAAAGTCGTACCTGAATGTTAACATGCATCATGGTTCCACATCCAACCAGAGCAGGTAGTAGTTATGCTGAGCCTTTGAGTGCTGTCCCGTGATAAAAATGCACGTTTTTGTCCTGGTCGGTTTTGATTTCTATAGTAATGGTATCGATGTGATGCTTGCTGACCGGTATATAATGCGGGCAGTCATAGGTCATTGTGATGAAATCATTGTCTTCCCCCCACACAGGCACACAGCACAGAAATGGCACATAGAAGTCACCCACTATCTGGGGCTCTGCAATGTCTGTGTAAACATATAAGGTGCTGAATTTGGGGAACATGCCTAACAGATGTCCAAGTTCTCCACTAACTAGAACGGTATGTGGTTCATCTCCTTTAAGATTAATTTTTCAAGCCACCGAATCATACTTCAGGGTTGTCTTAGGTCCATCCTTGGCATTTGATATAAGCTTGTTCATATTTTCTAACAGTTGTTGGATGCTGGTGTAGTACCCACTTTTCAAAGAAAAATGCGATCTCTTTCTCTCGTTAGCAATTTCAAAATATCCTGGAGAAGTTAATGTGTGCCAACTATGTGGGTACTGTATCTCTGCTAGCCCTACTTCCCATGACTCTGGAAGATCCAATGATCTCGCTAATTGAATAGTAAAATTAGAATTTTTGTTTTGGGGAAAAATTGCTGCTGATGCATTGCTGGGAAGGGTGATGTAAAACCCTACCATATCAAAGATGTTGTACTTCAGTCTCCTTAACCCAACTGTTGAACTTCTCTGGCCACCCGGCCCATTTGACTAGAAGCTCTCTGCATCTCCCCCGCCCTCTTTTTCGGATAACTTTTTCTATTCTGTATACGTGTTGTTGGTCAGCAGGAACCTTTTGGAGCTCCTCAGAGTAAAAAGACCCCTTTACAGGATTGCCTGTGTAATCATTTAATCTATACACTGCTCTTTCCCCCCTTGTCCCCAGTTCTTTGACGATGAATATTTCATTCGTATAGGTTTGCTGATAGCCCTTTTCAGACTTACCCTTCAGTCTGGATACCCTGACGTGATCACCCACCTTAAGACATTTTTCCTTTCTTTTACTTTTTAAAGCTTCCCCATACAGCCTCATCCAAACCTCCCTTTCGTTAGACAAATTTATGGTGTTAGGAGCAGTCCCGATGCTACGATGGTGAGTGTTATTGTACCCCTGAAGAATAGCAGGCAAAATGTCCACGTACTGATGGGTATTTCTAGCTGTAAAATATCTCCAGGGTTTATTTTTTAGAGTACCTCTCTATAATGGCTGCTTTAGTCTCACTATGAGTGACAAAATGGTGAATGCCATAACGTGCTAAAAGTTTCTTCAGAGGAATATTTAAGAACTCTTTACCAGCATCCGTCTGTATTTTTTGGGGTGCACGTCCTGTTTCAAAGATATTCTGGAAGGCAGCTGCAACTTCTCTCCCTGACTTGTCAGATAAAGGGGAGGCCCCAGCATATTTAGATAACATGTTGATAACTGTTAAGGTGTACTTTTTTCCATGGTTTTCCTTAGAAAATTTGAAGACATCTATGAGGTCAGCCTGCCATTGCTGATCTAAGCTGGACACCACTGTTTTATTTCTAGGAAAATTAATTCTTGCAGGTTTATGAAGCATATAAGCATCTTGCCGTGACAGCCATGTTGTCATGTTCATCGTTCCAATGTTCTGAATACATCGTAACGTTTCGCATGTCACTTTCCTGATACGTGTTTGCAGAGTGGGGATTTCCAGCCGTGCCAGGCTGTAATCTCCTTACTGTAACTGTGGAATGTATGTTTGGGTTATGGAATGTCTTCAAGGTTACTTTCTCAGGCCAATGTGGGCAACCGTTGCTAACACCTGGGAGGGGGTGGTTGCTAAGCGGGAGCAAGGATGGAACCAGGTTTGAGGCGAGGGTTTTTAGTTTGTATTTGGCGCGCTTTTGCTCATTCTCAGCTTTCTTTGTATTTGCACACTATTCTTTCAATAAATCAGTTTTCATTAAGAACCCACTTGTGAGGCTGAGTATGTCAGAATAGGCAACCATTACATAAAGCTGAGAATCTAAAACTCTTACCACTAACCTCCTTCCAGTGTTACTGTGAGGAAATAAAGTTAGTGATGACTGAACCTACTTCCCACTCGGGAGAGAGTGAGGATTCCAGTGTGGGGGAAACGGATTCCATGAGGCAAAGAAGGGAAAGGACCCTCACGCCGGAGTCGGAGGAGCTGTCGGAGTCCTTGGATGCCAGCTCAGCTACTGTGAAAGCGGTAAAGTCCAAGGTGGTCAGAAAGGATGAGGGAGCCCGGTCCGGAACGCCCCAGGCACCTGGGAAGCCAAGGTATCCGCTGTCCCCAGATGTGGCCATAAGGGTGAGGAGTGGGTCGGATGTCTCCGAGGGCAGTGAGAAATCACAGAGATTGGAAGCCCGGGTAAAGTCTCTAGAAGACATGATGGCAAGGATGTCATTTGCGAGGGGCAGCCAGGATAGAGGAAGAAGGGAATATCGCTACAGACAGTCGTCTCCATCTGTTTCTCCCTCCTCCCCCCCAAGTGTGAGGAGGAAAGACCAGAGGAGTTACTGGGGGGGATCGCCACCGCGCAGTCCCCGGAGGGCGTCCCCATCGCCTCCGCGGCGGGCTGAGGATGCAGGGAGGGGACGAAGCAGGGATCGGAAGAAAAGTCCCAAAGTCGGAGTTGCGAGTCCCCCCCCCTTGGGAGAAGAGGTCTCCAGAACCCAAGAGGAGGGCCGGGGGGAAAGAGAGGAAGAGTAGCCCACAAAGTGCCAGGTATAGGGATTTCAATGTCAAATTTGATGGGGATCCCACAAAACTGTCATTCTTCCTGACTAATGCAAAAAGCTATATGGAGGAGTTTGGCAGGCTGTTTCCTTCGGAAAGGGCAAAGATAAATGCTGTATCTACCCAACTGGAGGGGAGGGCAGCTGACTGGTTTGTTCAATTAACCAAAATGGACGCCCTGGAGTTGGATGATTTCAGAGACTTTCTGTGGGCGCTAAAAATGCATTTTGCTGACCCGTTGTTGTTGTTGTTTATTCGTTTAGTCGCTTCCAACTCTTCGTGACTTCATGGACCAGCCCACGCCAGAGCTTCCTGTCGGTCGTCAACACCCCCAGCTCCCTCAGGGACGAGTCCATCACCTCTAGAATATCATCCATCCACCTTGCCCTTGGTCGGCCCCTCTTCCTTTTGCCCTCCACTCTCCCGAGCATCAGCATCTTCTCCAGGGTGTCCTGTCTTCTCATTATGTGGCCAAAGTATTTCAGTTTGGCCTTTAATATCATTCCCTCAAGTGAGCAGTCTGGCTTTATTTCCTGGAGGATGGACTGGTTTGATCTTCGTGCAGTCCAAGGCACTCTCAGAATTTTCCTCCAACACCACAGTTCAAAAGCATCGATCTTCCTTCGCTCAGCCTTCCTTATGGTCCAGCTCTCGCAGCCATATGTTACTACGGGGAACACCATTGCTTTAACTATGCGGGCCTTTGTTGTCAGCGTGATGTCTCTGCTCTTAACTATTTTATCGAGATTTGTCATTGCTCTTCTCCCAAGGATTAAGCGTCTTCTGATTTCCTGACTGCAGTCAGCATCTGCAGTAATCTTCGCACCTAGGAATACAAAGTCTTTCACTGCTTCTACATTTTCTCCCTCTATTTGCCAGTTATCAATCAAGCTGGTTGCCATAATCTTGGTTTTTTTGAGGTTTAGCTGCAAACCAGCTTTTGCACTTTCTTCTTTCACCTTCATCATAAGGCTCCTCAGTTCCTCTTCACTTTCAGCCATCAAAGTGGTATCATCTGCATATCTGAGATTGTTAATGTTTCTTCCAGAGATTTTAACTCCAGCCTTGGATTCCTCAAGGCCAGCTTGTCGCATGATGTGTTCTGCATACAAGTTGAATAGGTAGGGTGAGAGGATACAGCCCTGCTGTACTCCTTTCCCAATCGTAAACCAGTCTGTTGTTCCGTGATCTGTTCTTAGTGTTGCTACTTGGTCGTTATACAGATTCTTCAGGAGGCAGACAAGATGACTTGGTATCCCCATACCACTAAGAACTTGCCACAATTTGTTATGGTCCACACAGTCAAAGGCTTTAGAATAGTCAATAAAACAGAAATAGATGTTTTTCTGAAACTCCCTGGCTTTTTCCATTATCCAGCGGATATTGGCAATTTGGTCTCTAGTTCCTCTGCCTTTTCTAAACCCAGCTTGTACATCTGGCAATTCTCGCTCCATGAACTGCTGAAGTCTACCTTGCAGGATCTTGAGCATTACCTTACTGGCATGTGAAATGAGTGCCACTGTTCGATAGTTTGAACATTCTTTAGTGTTTCCCTTTTTTGGTATGGGGATATAAGTTGATTTTTTCCAGTCTGATGGCCATTCTTGTGTTTTCCAAATTTGCTGGCATATAGCATGCATTACCTTGACAGCATCATCTTGCAAGATTTTGAACAGTTCAGCTGGGATGCCGTCGTCTCCTGTTGCCTTGTTATTAGCAATGCTTCTTAAGGCCCACTCAACCTCACTCTTCAGGATGTCTGGCTCTAGCTCACTGACCACACCGTCAAAGCTATCCCCGATATTGTTATCCTTCCTATACAGGTCTTCTGTATATTCTTGCCACCTTTTCTTGATCTCTTCTTCTTCTGTTAGGTCCTTGCCATCTTTGTTTTTGATCATACCCATTTTTGCCTGGAATTTACCTCCAATGTTTCTAATTTTCTGGAAGAGGTCTCTTGTCCTTCCTATTCTATTGTCTTCTTCCACTTCCGCGCATTGCTTGTTTAAAAATAATTCCTTATCTCTTCTGGCTAACCTCTGGAATTTTGCATTTAATTGGGCATATCTCCCCCTATCACTGTTGCCTTTTGCTTTCCTTCTTTCTTGGGCTACTTCTAGTGTCTCAGCAGACAGCCATTTTGCCTTCTTGGTTTTCTCTTTCTTTGGGATGTATTTTGTTGCTGCCTCCTGGACAATGCTGCCAACTTCTGTCCAGAGTTCTTCCGGGACCCTATCTACTAAGTCCAGTCCCTTAAATCTATTCTTCACCTCCACTGCATATTCCTTAGGAATATTAGTGAGCTCATATCTAGCTGATCTGTGGGTCTTCCCTAATCTCTTTAGTCTGATCCTAAATTGTGCAAGAAGAAGTTCGTGATCTGAACTACAGTCAGCTCCAGGCCTTGTTTTTACCGACTGTACAGATGTCCGCCACCTTTGGCTGCAAAGGATGTAATCAATCTGATTTCGGTGTTGTCCATCTGGTGAAGTCCATGTATAAAGCCGTCTCTTAGGTTGTTGGAAGAGAGTGTTTGTTATGCAGAGTGAATTGTCTTGGCAAAATTCTATCAGCCTATGTCCTGCTTCATTTTGTTCTCCCAGGCCATACTTACCTGTAATTCGAGGTGTAATTTGACTGCCCACCTTAGCATTCCAGTCTCCTGTGATGAAAATAACATCTCTTTTAGGCGTGTTGTCCAGTAGGTGCTGCAGATCCTCATAGAACTGCTCTACTTCAGCTTCTTCAGCATTTGTGGTTGGGGCGTATATTTGGATCACTGTGATGTTAGATGGCTTGCCCTGAATTCGAATTGAGATCATTCTGTCGTTTTTTGGATTGTATCCAAGCACTGCTTTAGCCACTTTACTATTAATTATGAAGGCTACTCCATTTCTTCTGTGGTCCTCTTGTCCACAGTAGTAGATCTGGTGGTCATTTGATGTGAAGTGGCCCATTCCAGTCCATTTCAGTTCACTGACGCCCAGAATGTCTATCTTTAATCTTGACATCTCACCAATAACCACATCCAATTTGCCCTGGCTCATAGATCTTACATTCCAGGTTCCAATGGTGTGTTGATCCTTAGAACATCGGATTCGCCGTTCACCACCAGCACCGTCGGCCGCTAGCCGTCCTTTCGGCTTTGAGCTAGCTGCGTCATCACGTCTGGGGCTAGTTGAGCTCATCCTCTGTTCCTCCCCAGTAGCATTTTGACCATCTTCCGACCTGGGGGTCTCACCTTCCGATGGTATACTGACATATCTCTGGTTGTACTGATCCATTTAGTTTTCACGGCAAGAATACTGGGGTGGGTTGCCATTACCTTCCCCAGGGATCGCATTTAGTCTGACCTCTCTGTCATGACCTTCCCGTCTTGGGTGGCCCTTCACGGTTTAGCTCATGGCATCATTGAGGTGCTCAAGCTCCAGCACCACGACAAGGTAATGATCCTTTGCTGAAGGCTGACCCGTTAGCAAAAGAAAAAGCTAAAGTGGCTCTCAGGGAACTGATCCAAGGATCAAAGTCCGTGGCAGATTATGCCCTAGAATTCCAAGCCCTAGCGGCCAAGGTGGGTGATTGGTCGCCAACCACTCTAATAGAAATGTTCAAAGACGGAATGAGACCCGACTTACTGAGATGGGCGTTGGGAAGGGCAGATCCACTCACCCTATATGACTGGATTCAACTAGCGGCGAATGTCGAGCAAGCCCAGGCTAGGTTCGCACAAACCAAGAGGGGTCCTAAGCAAATGGCCATGACGAGGACGGCGAAGCCACCAGCCACCACTGGCAGAGCGGGACGTACGGCTTGGCAAGAGGAGAGGGAGAGCCGTTTTGCGAAAGGGCAATGCCTGCGATGTGGGAAGGAGGGGCACCGAGCAGCGGCGTGCCCACAGAGGAAGACCGAGGAGCATCCGGCAAAGCCGTCAGGGAAATCCCCCTCCATGCCCAGGAAGATGAAGGCAGTGATGGCTGAAACCGAGGCTGAGAACGTTCCTTTCTATGGGGATGAGGGGGAACTTGAGCCATCTCAGCCGGCGGGAAACGCCAGCCACCTGCCCTAAGAAGCACCGCTGGGCAGGTGGTAGAGGAGGGGCGCGACCACGCTTCGGTGAGTGGAAACTTCCCTACCCTGACCGTGAAGGTAAAATTGGGGTCACGGACACGGACTGTGGAATTGTGGGCGATGGTGGATTCGGGGTGCTCACGGTGTTTAATGCATCCTGACGTGGTAGCTGCATTAGAGTTACCCACGTTCCCTTTGAAACGGCCCATGATCTTCACCCAATTAGATGGATCTACGGCGGGGGGGGGAAACCGGTGACTCACTCCACAGGGGTGGTGGCACTGCAAATGGGTAGCCACTGGGAGAAACTGCCTTTTGTGGTAGCGCCTGTGGGGGGTCCATTTGTCATTTTGGGGATGCCTTGGTTTGTTCAGCAAAACCCACACATAAATTGGGTGCACAGGACTGTGACTTTTGCGGATGGATTCTACAAAGCCCCTGAGGGGGATGAATTGGACAACAGCGAGGTGGGGAGGGTGGCAGCAACAACTCCGCATCTCCTTACTGGTCCGCTAGATGGACTGCCGGAGCAATACCAAGACTTTGCAGATGTGTTTGGCAAAAAGGAGGCGGATCAGCTACCACCACACCGCAAAACTGACTGTGCCATAGACTTTATCCCTAATGCAAAGTTGCCTAAGCCAAAAATTTATGCTATGACCCAGAAGGAACTGGCAACGTTAAGAGAGTTTATCGATAAAAATCTAGCCAGAGGTTTTATCGAACCAGCCAGTTCCCCAGTGGGTGCTCCTGTTCTATTCAGACCAAAGAAAGATGGGACTTTGAGATTATGTACAGATTTCTGTGGATTGAATGCAGTCTCAATATTAAATAAATATCCCGTCCCGTTGATCAAAGACATGTTATCACATCTGGCGAAGGGGAAAATATTCTCCAAGTTGGACCTGAGGGAGGCATATTTCCGCATTCGTATACGGGAGGGGGATGAATGGAAAACTGCTTTCAATTGTCCTCTGGGCTCTTTCCGTATAAAGTGTTACCTCTTGGGCTGGCGGGAGCGCCGGGAGTTTTTATGCAACTGATCAATGAGATCTTGCATGACCATTTATTCAAAGGGGTCTTGGTGTATTTGGATGATGTGTTAATCTATACTGAAACAATAGAGGAACATATAGAACTGGTCAGACAGGTGCTCAGCAAGCTTAGGAAGGCTGAACTGTATGCTAAATTGTCCAAATGTGCTTTTCATAAATCTCAAATTGACTATTTGGGCTATAGAATTTCTGACAAGGGTATTGAAATGGATCCAGCCAAGATTGAAGCCATTCTGGCATGGGAGGCACCACGCACACGGAGGCAGCTCCAAAGTTTCCTCGGCTTTGCGAACTATTATCGGTCATTTATCGAGGGGTTCGCGGAGATAGCGTTGCCCCTCACTGATTTGCTGAAAACTAAGGGGCAAGGGGACACACGGAGATCAAAAAATCCGGGGGCATTACTGAAATGGACGCCTGCATGCCAGGTGGCTTTTGACAAGCTTAAGAAACTATTCACAGCAGAACCCATTTTGCAGCATCCAGAGCCTAACAAACCATTTGTGGTGCAAGTGGATGCCTCTGATTTCTCTGTTGGAGCACTCCTGCTACAGGCAGATGACTCGGGGTGTTTGAAGCCTTGTGCTTATCTCTCCCATAAATTCTCCGAGACTGAAAGGCGGTGGCACGTTTGGGAGAAAGAGGCTTTTGCTGTTAAAGCTGCTTTAGACACTTGGCGCCATTTGTTGGAGGGGGCTACCCACCCTTTCGAGGTTTGGACTGACCACAAAAACCTCGAAGCACTCAGCGCACCTCGTAAGCTCAACCCAAAGCAAATCAGATGGGCTCAATTCTTCAGCCGTTTTGATTTCAAGTTAAAATTTATCCCGGGGAGAAGAAACTTTCTGGCTGATGCACTTTCCCGCAGACCCCAAGATTCCAGCACTGTACCTGATATAGTAGGTACACTGTGGACGGACCCACAGTTGAGTCTGGCAGCGGTGACCCGCAGCCAGACTCGCGCGCAACAGCCAGTCGCTTCAATTTCACCCCGTCCGGGACGCTTGCCAGTTCCCTCAGACTTGCAACAACAGTTTCTTTCCCAATTGAAATCTGACACTTGGTTGCAAGCAAATTTACACACTGTTACTTTTGACCGTAATTTTGCTTGGAAAAACGATCGTCTCTATGTGCCTGATGCTTTGCGCAAAGACATTTTACTCCGTTGCCATGATGACAAACTCGCTGGACATTTTGGGTTTGTGAAAACACTCCACTTGGTTAGACGCCAATTCTGGTGGCCAACACTAAGGCGGGATGTTAAGGAGTATATTGCTTCCTGCCCTGTACGTGCTGGCTCCAAACGAAAGGTTGGCAAGCCCCAAGGGTTGCTCCAACCAGTAGCCAGTCCCTCTCACCCCTGGGAGGAGATCTCTATGGATTTTATCGTGGATTTACCTCCAAGCCAGAGGAAAACTGTGATTTGGGTTGTGAAGGACTTTTTCTCGAAACAAGCCCATTTCATTCCATGCGCTTCCATTCCCTCAGCCCAGCAACTTGCCCGCCTCTTCTTTGTACACGTGTACAGGCTCCACGGGAGCCCCTCCCATTTGGTGACTGACAGAGGCACACAATTTACTTCCCAGTTTTGGCGGGCTTTTATGAAATTGGTGGGCACCAAGCAAGCGCTCTCCACTGCGTCGCATCCTGAGACTGACGGATCTACAGAGGCGCTTAATTCCACACTGGAGCAATATCTGCGTGCTTTTGTGAACTATCAACAAGATAATTGGGTCGATCTCCTGCCATTTGCTGAAGTTGCCTACAACAATGCAGTGCATCAGAGCACGGGTCAGGTGCCATTTCGCACTGTCTTTGGTTGGGATTTTGTGCCCATCCCAGAGCTGCCGCAACCAACATCTCCTCCTTCTTCCCCTGCAGACTAGGCAGCACGTCTGGGAGACTCCTGGCCTAAAATCAAACAAGCTCTCGCCGATGCCCAGGCTGCTTACAAACGCCATGCTGACACCAAACGGGCACCTCAGCCACCCTTCAAAGTTGGAGATAAAGTTTACCTCTCCACAAGGTTTATTAAATCACCCCAACCATCTAAGAAGTTGGCACCAAAATTCGTGGGCCCCTTCCCTATTGTGGCTCAAATTAATCCTGTTACTTTTAAGTTAGATTTGCCTCATAATCTTAAATGTTTGCATCCCGTTTTTCATTGCAGCTTACTCAAACCCTTCCACCAATCGGATTGCTGGCACCCCCAACCCTCACCACCTCCTCCCATTATGATTGATGGCCAGCAGCACTTCGAAGTCCAGGAGATTCTGGATTCTCGACGCCTTCGTTCTACTTTGCAATACCTGGTCCGGTGGAAACATTTCCCTCATCCTGAGTGGGTTGCTGCCCGTGATGTTCACTCCCCTCTTCTGGTTACCCATTTCCATACTGCCTATCCTGCTAAGCCTGCTCCTTAATTTTGCCTTTTTTTTTAAGGGGGGCGGTATGTCATGTTCATCGTTCCAATGTTCTGAATACATCATAACGTTTCGCATGTCACTTTCCTGATACGTGTTTGCAGAGTGGGGATTTCCAGCCGTGCCAGGCTGTAATCTCCTTACTGTAACTGTGGAATGTATGTTTGGGTTATGGAATGTCTTCAAGGTTACTTTCTCAGGCCAATGTGGGCAACCGTTGCTAACACCTGGGAGGGGGCAGTTGCTAAGCGGGAGAGAGGGCGGAACCGGGTTTGAGGCAAGGGTTTTTAGTTTGTATTTGGCGCACTTTTGCTCATTCTCAGCTTTCTTTGTATTTGCACACTATTTCAATAAATCAGTTTTCATTAAGAACCCACTTGTGAGGCTGAGTATGTCAGAATAGGCAACCATTACACATGTCTTGACTTGCTTCATGGACAGGTTTTTATCATGTTTTCTACCCTCCTGAAATAGGGTATTCACACCTCCATAACTCCCTACACAACCAGGTGTATAATAAATGCGCCTTAGTAGCTTTGAATGCATTGTTATACTGAAAGATCACTGACAAATGCTCACACGTTGCCTTTAACACACGGTTTTATTGATAATACAGAGTTCAGAGGAGCATGGCTCCACCATCAGAAAAATATCCCTCATCATCACTATCAGCATCAGAAGATAAGGTGTCATAACATGCTATTTTACAATATGTTGCCCTTTCTGACCCGTGTGTATCCCACAAACCATGTCCACAGTCGCAAGCAAGCCAGGCTTTACATAAATTGCAGCTCTTTAACTCACAGGGCAGACAGCACAGTCTCTGGGGTAGAGTGGAATCCTGGTCATATTCTTTTTGTTGTTTACTCGTTCAGTTGCTTCCGTCTCTTCGTGACTTCATGGACCAGCCCACGCCAGAGCTTCCTGTTGGTCGTCAACACCCCCAGCTCCCCCAGGGACGAGTCTGTCACCTCTAGAATATCATCTATCCATCTTGCCCTTGGTTGGCCCCTCTTCCTTTTGCCTTCCACTCTCCCATCCTCTCCAGGGTGTCCTGTCTTCTCATTATGTGGCCAAAGTATTTCAGTTTTGCCTTTAATATCATTTCCTCAGGTGAGCAGTCTGGCTTTATTTCCTGGAGTATGGACTGATTTGATCTTCCTGCAGTCCAGGGCACTCTCAGAATTTTCCTCCAACACCACAGTTCCAAAGCATCTATCTTCCTTCTCCCAGCCTTCCTTATGGTCCAGCTCTCGCGGCCATATGTTACTACTGGGAATACCATTGCTTTAACTATGCGACCTTTGTTGTCAGCGTGATGTCTCTGCTCTTGACTATTTTATTGAGATTTGTCATTGCTCTTCTACCAAGGATTAAGCATCTTTTGATTTCCTGACTGCAGTCAGCATCTGCAGTAAACTTCGCACCTAGAAATACAAAGTCTTTCACTGCCTCTACATTTTCTCCCTCTATTTGCCAGTTATCAATCAAGCTGGTTGCCATAATCTTGGTTTTTTTGAGGTTTAGCTGCAAGCCAGCTTTTGCACTTTCTTCTTTCACCTTCATCATAAGGCTCCTCAGTTCCTCTTATCTGATTAGAGTTACGACCTCGTGACTCATGCTTTTCTTGATGGGATTAGGTCATATCCGACCTTGCGAGTCCTACACCAGGGGAGGAGGGCTATGCACGTCATATCCGGGGGTTGGGGGCTGGGCACATCACTTCCGCTTAGGGTCATGACCTGGTGACATAAGCACCACGTGGGTTTGTTTACTTTGATGACATCACTGATGACGTCACTCTGATTAAATGTACTGAAAAGCCAGCATTGAAAAAAGTATGTACTATTACTACTAACACTGTTTCAATTTGGGTATCTCCCAAATCCACCCAAATCAGCCTGATTTGGCTCAGGATTTATCAAGTCAAAAGTACACTACTTCTTTTTAGTCATGTAGTCATGAATAAATTGCAGAATCCAACATTGCTGAAGAACATTCTATTTTTTAGCACATATTTTGAAGTCAGCTTCAGGGTCAAAGTATTTCTAGGGCAATTGGCCCAGCTACAGAAGTGATACCCACATTGTGGTTTAGCACAATAACACTAATCCAGGAATGTAAATGAGTGGACATGAGTATTTGAAGGGTGGGGAGGAATTCAGTATCAAGATTTGGAGCAAGTAGGATGATCAGATGCAACATCTGTTCATTTCCAAAAAAAATTGGCAAAAAAGGAATTTTGGCTGTTTTTCCCCCCCCACTCATACAACAAATTGCACTTGCCTAAGCTCCTATTCTGCTCAAGTACTACAGTTGTTCTATAATGTGGAATGTGAGTTTCTATGGGCTAAGCTGTTTGCACTACTATTATAGATTTTTCAAAGTAGAGCTCTGCATAGATGTTCATGTTTCATGACCATACTGATTGGCTCCCCTTCACAGCATACTGGATTCCACAATTGAAGTTCCATTTGCACCAGCATTTATGCATGAGACTAAATTTGTATTGTGTAAAAATGGAGAGTACATGTTATGAATTCCAGAGGCCAAGTGAAAATGGTATACTGTATACACATGTAGGTTCCAGTGCTATTGGGACTTTCAATGTGTGGAAATGGGAAAGAAACTAGTTTCTGTAACTGTGACTTCTTAACCACCCAGAATCATGTATATGAGATGGGTGGCCTATACATTAATTAATTAATTAACTAACTAACTAACTACTTGGGAGTACAGTATGCCTGCTCATACAGATTATATATATGCTTTGATCAAAGCTGCACAACTTTCTTACATCCAGAGAGCACACTATTCAGTGGTATCATAATGTCAGTGGTAAAGGAGGAGCCAAACGTTGTGGTCCTTTGCGGGTTGTGTGTGTGTGTGTGTGTGTAAAAGCAGAAAATTGGATGCATGTATTGAAGCTTAAGTCATCTTTTTTGCTGTTTAAACACCTCCCTCTTCCAAATGGGAAGTGTTGTTCTAAACGTTTGAGGTTTGGAAGGGATAAAATAGATCTTTATGCCTTTAACCACCCCCTAAACCCCAAAGTATCAAGCCACCACTTTTGGCTCCTAAAACACACCTGAAAGTTGAGGTGCTCCAAGGTGCTCTCCTGAGTGCCCCTTGCTCTGGAGGTCAGTTGTCACTTCAGTGTGAGAATACAATGGGATCACCTCCATATCCTCTGCCTTAAGCCTCTTGGAAGAAGCCTGGAATAGAAATGTACCAAGCAAAATAAGGAAGTTAATACCAGTGGAGGAAAACTCAGGATCTTAAATGAGGTAATAAGATAAAATTATGAGCAGAGAAGAAAGGGGAGAAACGTGTTTAAGAAATAGCTCCAGGATCTTCTTGGAAGATCAGAAAGAAAATTTACCCTAGAAATGAAGAATGGAAGAGGCAGCTAAGCAAGGATACAGTCAGTCAGGGCTTGCAGGGAGAAAACATGCAAAATGAGTTAATAATAGCCAAAGGGATTAAAGGGAATAAATGGTTTTTAGAAATATATCTGGTGAGACTGAAGGACTAGGCAGAAGGGGAGAGAGGTAAGAAAAGGCAGGATGGACATGGATCCCAAATGTAAATGATCATTTCTCTTACTTCTGGCAAAGGAAAAAGTGGGACAAAGCCTACGGATCTTTTAATTGTTCAATCTGTTGATGCAGTGAATTCAAGCAGACATTTATATTTAGGGATTTAGTTTTATAGGCTACTTCAGTCGTAGATGACTGTGACGTAAACTCCAATACAGTAAACAAGAAAAGTTGAAACAATAAATGTTAGTAATACAATAGAAAGCTTGGAGAAATATGAGGTCCACATCTGTCCCTCCAAGGAATATCACTCTCAGTAGAAACAATCACCAACTGCAGGGTGGGAACCCACCATTCTATCAATTCCCCAGGGCCTTCAGAATAGCCACGTCTTGGCAGCTTTTGTAAATGCCAACAGGGTGGGTGCTGATCTGACCTTGGCTGGGAATTGTATTTCTCCAGCATACAAACAATAATATTGTGCCCCTAAAATTGTTACTGCCTGGCTAGCATGTCTAATTACTGTCTAATTGAAAGCTAGGTACAGGTATTAAATAATTATCATGACATCAAATGGTGATAAGCAGTATTTTTGGCCTTACTTTTTTGTTTTTATTTTCAGTGTCTGTGAATTCCTTATTACAGTATTTCACTGGAATGTTTTTAAAATGGTTTGTTGCACAGTATACCCTGAAGTAGCTTCAGTAGTCAGTGGTATAATTAGATTTTTAATTATGTTTTAATTATATTACCTTTTTATTAGCTACTTTTGAATGTTATCCAGTAGCAGAAAGTGAAATGTTTGTTTTCATTTCCCACAAAGGGACAAGCCTAATTTTTATTGAAAAGAAATGAAGATACCTTATTATTTGTAACATAATGCTTTAGAAAATAGAATCTACTAGTTTAATTGAATGCATAATAAGAAAAGGGGAGGATTATTACAAGCAACTTTTAATTCTTTAAAAAAAATCCTCCCAGCTTCTTCTTCCTCCTCCTTCTCCCCTTTTCTGAAAGTTAGTGCCTAATTTTTCCAAGACTCTTGTTCGCAACATTATATATATATATATATGTATTGATGACATTAAAAGTGGGGTGATTTTAACATTACAAACATGAACTTGAGAAAGTGACTCACTACATATATAAATAAATATGTTGCTTCCTAAAAAATAAATTGCATTCCAAGCAGTATATAAATAGAATTTTCTCAAGACTTTAGAAAATTATAGAGTAATAGAGAGAGAAACTCTGAGGTGTATTCTCTAGTCTATAAATCCAGAAATGTTGACTTTAAATTGAATTCACCTTATGGTAGGGTGGGGCAGGATTTGTCCCAGTGAACCATCTCACTGAAATGTGTGGTCTCCAAGGGTACCTGAGTGGCAGGAATCCTCAGAATTCCTCAGAAGAGCAGATCTCATGGATCTGGCTGCCCCATCTTTTCCATCAAACCCTTCCCCAAATGCACATCTCTCTGAGATTTCTCTACTGAGAAGGTTCCCGCCCTGCAGTTGGTGATTGTTTCTACTGAGGGTTTATAAAGAGCTGTTTATAAGTTCATAAAGAGCTGAAGGCCAGCACTTGATGCCCCAAGCCTCCCCTTTGGCCAAAATCCATGGATTCAAGGGCCTTGTCATCTGTTCTGACCCTTTTGTGAGAATAACCAGCCAATCTGACCTAAGGGAAAATTCCTTCTTACTCCCAAATATGTGGATTAGTTAGCCTCTTGGCATGCAAATGAGACTTGTCTGATAAACCTCCAAGGACAGTATACTCTGGAGCAATTTTAGTACAAAATGACAAGTCTTGTGTAGAAATCTGTAGTGATTCAGAGGAAGAAGAGGAGATTGAAATATTTTAGACAGGTAGAGACTTCTAAAAGAAATTTTACAAAGTCACCTGAGATTAAAATCCATGATAAAGTTCCACGTATACACATATCAGGTGTTGCATTAGTATTAATTAAATCTAAAACTGCTGCTGTTGTTGTTATTGTTCATATCTTGCCTTTCTGCCCACGGAGCAGAAGTTTTAAAAACTGACAATCTTTTAATTGCTTACTGTAGGAAGAATAGATCTGTAATCTCTACGTGTTTTGCTGCCTCTTCCTTCTCCTGCTACTGTCTTGTACTGCTATTAATGAATGCGATTTGAATAATTCCATCTCCTCTTCAAACCACACCTCGGGCCACTCCTTGTGTCTGGCCTTAACAAAGCAGGAATGGCTATTGTCATGAGAATCAGGTGCCAGTAGGTCTGACTCTGTTTAGTAGATGGGATAATGCTACTTCATAAAGTGACAATGACTGATCAAAAATACTTTGGGGCTGAAGGTCTTTTGTTTTTCTTTTTCACCTGAAGAAAGGAATCTTGCGATCCTTCCACCTTTCCCCATTTATTCTTTCTCCTGGCCACTGATGAGCTTTCTCCCCATCCATCCTTACATCCACACAAAATAGTGCCATCCTAAAATTTGCTAGCTCTGTTGACAATCCCTTTCCTGATTCTATTGTATCTGTTCTGAATCACTATTAAATCTGGTTGTTCTGATTTGTGAGCATGCCACTAACTTAGGCAAGGTGATTCATTTCGTGCAGTGGATTTGCTGGAATCCACTTTCTCCAGGCCACCAGTAGGAAAAGCATCCACTGATGGTGTATTGCAGCATGAATGAAAAACGTCTGACTTTAAAACTCTGGCTGGGCTTCTCTTGGCTGGTTTATCTACCCTTTTGGCCATGTCCCAAATTAAGTTAATGTGTAATAAAGAAATATACCTGAAGAAACCTAGACAGAAATAGCCCCAGAAAGCAGGGAGGCAGATCCTTTCGTGATTATGCTTTTGTAGAACAGTGAACGTGACTAGCTACTTCTCTTCCTTTGTGGGCAGGGGAAATGATTAGGCTGACCATATTTCCTTGAGACAAAAACGGGCCATTGGGATGGCAAAACAGGATGGGGTTAAACTTATGTAATATTCCATAGTCACGAAAAAGACGATTAAAAAAAGGTTATCAACAGTAAGCTGGGAAGGTGCAGGAGGGGGAGGTGCGGCAATGGTTGGGTCCGGAGAGGCTGGTGCAGGGGTGGCGTTGGGCAGAGAGGTTGCAGGAGGGCTGAGGGCGGCAGCGAGCTGGGACAGGAGGACAGGAACGGAGGACTCTAGTGAATGGTTGTCCCCGACAACCTGTTCCTCTCTGGAGCGCCCTTTTATTTTATTTTCTTCCCGCCATTTTGGCCCGAGAGCCAATCGGCTTCTTTTCTGCTGGACGCACTTTTCCGACCGTCTTCCACTGCACTGACTGACAGCAGTGACTCTTCCTCTTGCTCACCACGATCAGCTGTTCCTGCAGTTCCCGCTCTAGGTTTCCCGCCGGATTGAGAACTGCTGCCAATGGGTAAGTCAGCCTCCTTTTCAATTTCAATTTCAATTTCATTTTTTTCCTATTTTCCCAATAACAGCTTCAATGTTTTTAAAAAAACGGGACAAAATTGACATTTATATTAAAACGACGGGACAGTCGGGAAATGTTAAAAAAATGGGACTGTCCCGTTCAAAACGGGACGTATGGTCGGCCTAGAAATGATGGAACTTGAAAACTGGCAAATCAGCAACAAAACTCAGCTCCCTCATTATTTTTTGTCCAGTGCAATGAAGAAAAGTGCTGCTGCTGCACCTAAAGGTAAAAATTCTCACCAACGCCGTTTCAGAATTACATTAATGGAATTGCACAAATATGACCCTCTTCTTCCCCAGATAAAATAGTGGAGGTTTGTTCATCTCTCTTCTAGCTTTTTGGAAGCCTGGAGAGGTTAGCTTAAACATGTGAAAAGGGGCAGGGACATATGTGAAGGAAGCTCAGGAAGCAAAATGCTAATGGAGAAAGTGAATACTGAGGAAGTTACAGCTGCAGTAAAAGCACACCAGCACTCTCAGAGCACCCTTCTCGCTCCACTCAGAAACGGCCACTTGATCTCAGCTTCAAGATAATAGATGACAGAATTTCAGAGAATGTTGACTTAAGGACAGAAATACTTTTAGCACATGAGTATGCATTAGTACACTGCATGTAACTCCAGCTTGAAGGATGCAGGAGACAGTATGTTGGCTGCTTGCAAGTAGACTCTAGATTAGAGATCCTAGATGTATAGGATAATGTGAGCATGCTTGGGATAAAACAGCTTTAGTTGTCTTAGTAGTAAATTGACCAAATGTATCCGAACGGATTGGTTAGAAGAGAACAGGGCTGGAAACTAGAGCTGGTAATCTTTATTTTCTCTATCTTATGCAAAAGATAATTTACAGTTAAGCATTATGCAAAAGCCTTGGCTGAAAACCGCAATAAGTGGTAGAGGAAGACTGTGACTTAGAAAGTAAGATGGGTAAATGGTAAGGAGTCTGAATTAAGTGATGAAATTACAGAAAGAAAAATAGCTAATCAATATCACTATTTGGGAGTGTTGAGAGTGGTTGTTGGGGGAGAAATGAACATGGAAAAAAAGAAAAGTTTTTTTTAAAAAACCCTAGAGTGAAATGAAAAATACAAGTCCTGCATGAAAGTATGAGTTCTGTATGAAAAAGGTAGGTTATCTCCCAACAGAAAGAATGAAAAGCTGTCATAAAGAAAGAAGGTGTGGAAGCTAACTGGAAGAGATAGAAAAGAATAATATCATCAAGTGCCACAGAACCGTGGAGAGTTACACTAATTAGAAGTATGAAAAAAGATGCTTAGTTAAATGATGAAGTCAAGTGGAAAAGCTTGTGGATGAGGGAAAAAAAACGATGTAAGAAAAATGCTGCAAAAATGAGAATGAAATATATCGTATCATGGGTGTAGAGACAAAAAGGTAACAAAGAATGTGGTCAAAGAGAGTAGGGAATTATTAAGATTAAGAGGCAGAAAAATGCAGATCAATTTTGATGAAAATAAAAATTGTTTTGGAAGTTTATGAAAGGGACTAAACAAGACCCTCCAACAGAATGAATAGAATTAAAAGTAAAAATGATGAAATAATTTAGTATGAAATTGAAATGAGGCAGTGATGAAGGAATATTTTTGAGTTTTGTATGGGAATGGTAATGATATATCAAAGATTAGAACTGAAGTGAAATGTGTGTGTGTGTGTGTGTGTGTGTGTATACACACACACACACACACATGTGTCCAAGAAAAAAATGAATGGAATGGTGTAATCTACTTTATGAGAACGTTGAAAAATGATAAGGCTGCAGGTACAGATGGCATAACTGGAGAAATGCTAAAATATGGATGTGATTTGCTTCTGTACAATTTGTTTAATATGTATGTGAAGACTGCATTTGTTCCTGAGGGTGGAAGAATGTCGTTATTGTTCCTTATACAAAGTTAGCAATTCCCATTAGCCAATTACCATGCTGGTCTTCCATATATCTGGAGGGCATGAAGTTGAGGAAGGCCAATATAGAGACATCAGGAACACAATTAAATAATATCACTATTACTTCCTTAACTGTTTTTCTTGCATATTGCATATTTCTTGCATTTTTGCACCATTTTCCTTATTACACTTACCCTCCTGTCCACAGCACAGCTTATACTAGGATTTCTCCCCCTCCTCCACAGTTTGTGAAAGTTCAAAGCCATTATGAATCTCTTGCTAAATGTGTTTACATCTCTTGAGAGATGGTCTGGGAAGAACATCTCAGTTCAAAAGTACTTTACAGCAGACATACAAACGAAAGTCCAAGTATCCAAACCTACAATGTCATCTTCATAGCCAAACCTTCATTTCAGTATTTTTTTCTTCTATGTCATTACCTTCAACAGGAACAATTAATGATGACTGTTCTGTGCCTCAAAACCCGTCACTTTATAGCCATATAAACCTTATATATTGAAAGACGTGTCAGGCAATAAAAGTGTTCCCCCATGGCTCAGCAGAAAAAGTTCATGATGGTTGGTGAATCTTTCTCTTGCCTCTCTGCTTCTCCTTTTATTTCTGTCTTCTTGAACTTACATCCCACTCTCTAGTCAGCTCCACCAGCCACCACCTTTCCTCCTAGCAGATGCACAGGCACCTCATAGCAGTCCCAGAGCACCCCTTTTGCCACTGCCATGTAAAACCTCTTGTTTACTGCTCTTTTTGGCCAGTCTTTTTCAACACTACTGTGAGCTAGACTTAGCTTGACCCATCCGAGGTTGATATTTGTTTTGCCATTTGCCAAACTTCCTTTTTACTGCTTAGACATAAAGGAGGGGGTCCCATTTTGCTCTTTTTTGTAACTGGAAACTCTAAGGTCAAATCCTGGCTGGTTGGTTGCCAGCCCAAAGATAGATATGAGAAACTCATGGCTGTGCCAAAAGGAAGTCTTGATCAAGGCACTAAACTCTCCTTCATGTCTGGTCCTTTTTAGGAAGGTCTCAAGAACCCTTTTCAAATTTTCTCCACCTTGTATATTAGACTTGATAATTTCTATCCACCAGGATTTTTGCAAGCTGGGAGGGGGAGCCTATTTGATGTCTCACCCTGTGAATGATACTTGTCATGTAGCTTCCCAAAGCAGAGCTTCCTCCTTCGTTCCTCCCTCTTCTGCATCTGAGCATCCTTAGAAGAGATGGCCAATATTTCTTGTCTCATTGGATCACTGCTTTTATTTCTCCAAGGAGCAGGTTTGTGAGAAAAACAACAAGAGGTAGCGTTGGGAAGAGGCTGAAAGGACCCAAGCCAACAACCATCAAAGCCTGAAACAGCAGCAGGAGCAACGGAAGGCAGCGCTTTGAGTAATCTAATGAATCAAGCATGACATTATCTAGAGTGAAATGCCTGGGAAGCGGGTTCCCATGTACTGTTCTGACCTGAAAGGTTGAATCCAGAGGGACCTTTAAAGGCTTTTTCAAAATGCAAAAGACAACAACTAAATCAGAAGGAAATGATATTTTATTTAACCTTGGCGTCAGGGGAGTCAATGACAGGATCACAAGAGATAATACCCTGGGATTGAGAAAAGATAATTCAGCAACATATGGGGCTTTCACTAGAGCCGCGTATGTGCCAACAAGAAGCCAATTCTGCCTCCCCCTCCTGCTCTGCTTCTGTGACGGGCTGTCACTCACTTTTAAGGAGTGAGAGTGGAAGATCTCACAGAATCTGCACTAACGCTGTGGCCACTGCTGGGGGAAGCAGACAATAAGTACGCCTGGTGTTTTGTTTTGTTTTTTTTGTTTTTTTTTGTTTTGTTTTTAACAGCAGCAACGTGAGAATGAAACTGGTCTTTTATATGGTTATTTTATATTGTTTTTTAAAATAGGATTTTTATATTGCTCCTTGTTTTTTAAATAGCTTTTTAATTGTTGTAAGCTGCCCAGAGTCATGTATTTGAGATGGGCGGCCACATAAAATGAATGAATGAATGAATGAATAAATAAATAAATATTGCAAATGCTTTGAAGGGACAAGAAAGTACCCTTTGTCAAAGGCTGATATTTCTCATCAAGGTATTTATAAAGTTGAAGCCAAAGCCTATGTTTCTTTAGGAGACCGCAAACATTCCTTATGGCAAGAATTGCTTTTTGGTTTTCTAGGACTAACAGCATACCTTCCAGACCAGGTGAGGGGGTATATATATGACAGCTAATTTTGGACTTAGTTTACAGATCACAAAAACAGTGCTAACTTAGTGATATATATGAACCAGGCCAGGGTGATTTATTCAGCAGGAAACCAGGGATGTGCACAATATGGGAATCAAAAGTATTTTACTTCAGCCAGGGAAATAAAAGGTATACAGGATTTATCTTCATGGATCTCGGTAGATTAGGCTGAGAAATAGTAAGTGGCTAGTATTACTGAGAAATAGGGCTATGCAACAAAAAGGATTTGAGAGATTATTTGGAGCATGCATCGCTATGGATGTTGCACTTTTTAAAACATGTCTGTTTGGGGGATGGTGGGCTACCACAAAAAGATAGCTTTTTTAAGGCAATGCCAAGAACTGCAACTTGTGCAGCCACATGTGCTCCAAACCACCTTTCCCTTTCCAGTCTAGAACCCTGCACAGCCCTAGTAAGCAGCCTCTGGGACTGAGCAGAGGTTTCAACTCTGGTTGCTCAGTAATTTTTTGAAACTTCATCTACACGCCATTTAATTTTGGTGTGCATAAAGCAGAACAGGTTGGTGATAACATGAAAAAGTAGTATTTGTCTGATACTAGCCACTTACTATTTCTCACATACTGGGAAAGAGGATGACTCTTGGTGTCCAGAGAGGCCCTTCAGATTTTCCACTGCCACCAAACCTCTTTGACTGAATGGCAGGTTAAAAAGCCCTGCCAGCTGTAATTCTTGATGTCCTTTGCCTTAATGAAATACTCTGTGATTCCATTTGTAAAGAAACCAAAGACTCCTCAGGTTTATGATCAAGTTGTAAAGATTTTATTTACCCCATATTTCCTGCTGGGTTATTTATGAGGCCTTTTGTCAGGCCTCATAAAGCTGCCTAGTAAAATATATTTTCTTACAACAAAAATAAAGTCGTTCGTACAAAACATCTTAGGACCACAGAGGGCAGATGTGATAGGACACACACATGTTTAGATGTCACAGTCAAAGCCTCAACCCACAAAGTTTTGTTGACTTTCTTTATTTAATTATATGTTAAAAATTAAGACTGCAGCCCGTACCTTTGTCTGGGCATTGGGTGCCACTGAATTCAATTGGCTTTACTTTTGAATAGACAAAATACATAGGATATTACTGTTAATTCTCTTATAGTTCTTTCTGGAAAATGATCTGTAGAATTGAAAATAATTATCTACTGAAAACTGCAAGACGTCAGTTCTAAGGCTTGTTTTTGTCATTTTCAAGGTATCATGGTAAGTGCTTGGTTCTTAAAAAACAGGATAGAATTAAAGTTATGAAGACTACAAGCTTAGATAAACATTTGGAAGTAAGTGAAAGCAAGTCTAAAAATTGAAGTGGGGCTGGAACTGGCTTCTCAATAAACATACATGTATTTAAGTTCATAGCTCAGTCTTCCATCTTGAGCTTTTACCACTATGCAGTTCTGTCATGTTTTATTAAAAATAAGCCCAACTCATTTCAGCTGAGGTTCTTCAAGTATAGATGGTTTGGATTCTAGTCCTATTTTCATTGATTTCAGATTGATACGAGTATTTCTAATGACTATTTGTTCTTTAAATCACTTTCTGGGGGCAAAGTGCGGTGCCATGGGCGGGAAATCTCCTGCATTGATATCTAGCTAAAATTTGTGATCCTCACATTTCACTTTGGTCTACTGAAGTGACTAGGGTAAAATTCTGAAATGTGTATGGGAATGTTTCTTGTTCTGGTGGCACATAATTCTTCAGAACAGCTGAAGAGTTCTTTTTTCACTTCAAATTTAGCAACAGTCGCATGTCAGAAGGAGAAAGAAGAAGGAAGTTTGAGGCTGATACAAAAGTGAAGGGTAAGGAATGATTTGCAGTGGGTCTCAGTCAAACTACTCTCATCAAATGTGGGGGGGAAGAGAAGGGGAGAATAAATAAAAAGAGACAAAGCAGAACATTAGTCTTCCCTGTAGGAGATTCTGCTGCTCTCTTCCTCCCTTCACTGCCAAATGACATCCAGAGCCAAGTTATTCCCATTGATACAGAGATACCAATTGTTATAAAACTAGATAGATGCTCTGCTGGGTAAGGTGGCACAGTGATTCTATTTACTTTAGTGTAAAAAAAAACACCAACAGGCTGTGGTTTATATGCCATTACAAGGACTGAATTCCCCATTCTTACAGTTCTTTAAAACATGTGGACTGGACTATCTATCAGTCTGGACTACCGTTCTTTGTAACTGTAATAGTAAGTGGGAAAGACCTTGGGAGATGGGGCAAAGAGATGCTGCCAAGGAAACAGTTAGATGAAACATGGCATAGCCCGCAACCAGATAGTGGGCAGGGCAAGAGACTCAGAAGAGACCATCCCTAGTTTCTCAGGCTGTAAAGGAGATGGGGGGAGAGATGTACTTTCAGACTTGCAAGTTTCTGCCAATGTAGCTTTACAATAAAATAGAATTAGCTCATTTGGTTGTGATTCCTATCTGGTTTACCCCAGGAGGCCAACAGTAACAGAAGATACATAGCCCCCTGGGCAGAGGTGCTGTATCTGTATTCAGCAAAAGAGTTGGAAGTACTAGGTATTTGGGCTCCAGTGTGCTGCCAGGGAAATTGATTATGATATTACTGGCCTGGTAATGAAACATCTGCAAGAAAACGATCAAACTCAGCACCAAAATTTCAACCCTGAACTACATATATTCTCTTCTGTTGGTACCACATATGGGTGTCATACATTTCAGAAGGCAGACAAATGGGAGAAATTTGCATGTAGGCAAACCACCACCCAGAAACAACTATTCTTTTGGCATGGATGGCTATGACAGCATGCCCTGCTCATCAGTGTAAGATACAGACCTCCGATATACAGTATTGTGCAGCTGAATGGAAAATAGCTCAAAAATTGTACATCTGATGATAATGGATGCTCACCTCAGACTACATGCATACCAGCACACACAGCTTCAAGGAGCAATTAGAAGTTGCAGAGCTGGCAGTGGAGTTATCCAGACTGATGGTGCTGGAGGACTTCAACTTGCCTTCTCTGGGCCCAGAGTTGGAGGTGGCCTGGGAGTTCATGGCCACCATGGCAGCAGTGGACCTGATCCAGCTTATTCATGACCTGATTCAATGGGTGGTCACATTTGTCTTGGAGCAGTGGCAAGGTGATCTGGGGCTGAGGCACATTAACATCAGTCCCTTGGCCTGGCAAATTACTTGTTCTTGGCCGTAGAGTTCTCTGTAGCCACCCCCACTGCAGGGAGGTTGGGCCTATTCAAATGGTCCACCCCAGACAACTGATAGACCCACTAGGGTTCCAGAGGGAGCTTGGAATTATTCCTGAGGCTCTAGTGTATGATTCAGCTGAGGCCTTAGTCACAGCTTGGAATTTACTCATGAGAAGGGCCTTGGACCAGATCACACCTATGCAGACTCTGTGCTTGGATCCCGATGGGCTCCCTGGTTTATGGAGCAGCTCCAGGAGATGAAATGCCTAGAGCGTAACTGGAGGAAGATGAGGGATGAAGCTGACTGGACACAGGCAAGAGACTTGATCAGGACTTCCTTGTGGTAAGAGTGGCTCCTGCTGGAAAACAGGTAACAGCCGTGGCCAGGGGGGCATTTGCAGAAATTCATCTTGGTATGCCAATTGTGCCTATTCCTGGACCGGGAGGCCTTTCTCACACTCACTCATGTCTTAATCATCTCCCAATTGCATTACTGCAATGCAAAGTGCATGGGGCAGCCCTTAAAGACCATCTGGAAATTGCAACTAGTCCAGAATGCAGGGGCGCATGCAGTTTTGGGTGCCCCACAGTTCACCCAAGTTACATCACTGCTCCATAAGCTGCACTGGCTCCCAGTTGCTTACTGGGTGCAATTCAAGATGCTGGCTATCACTGTTAAAACCCTACATGGCACAGGGCCAGGTTATGTGTGAGACTGCCTCTCCCTGAGGGTATCTCCCTGTCCCACTGGTCAGATAGGATGGGGGCACTCCAAGTTTCCTCCCTTAAATGCTGTCATCTGATGGGACCTTAGAGACTTGCTTTCTTTGTAGCAGCCCCAGCCCTTTGGAATAGCTTCTCACCTGAGATCCAAGGGATCCCTACCCTTTTAACCGTCTACAAGGCTGTGAAGACCTGGCTCTTCCCCCAAGTGTTGGTCTAGGATGGTGTCCTATCATTCAGGAACCACGCTGAGACGAGGAATAAGTCTCTAGTGTTTTATTTCTGCTACGTTAGACAGAAAATCCTAACAAACTAAAGAAGCGTGAGAAAACCTGTACAAATAAACCCCAAAAGTCAAGGTGGGTCTGTTCTGTGTCTCTTTGAATGACTGCTCAACTCCTCACTACTACGCATGTGTTTTCCCCCCTGGATAGGGGCCCCCTCCTGCTCACCATCAGTGCTCATGACAGATGGGGGTTGAGTCAGGAGGTTAATAGTCTGGTTGGTTTGGTGCCTGATGGGAAGGGTGGTTTTGTTTTTATTCTTGTTTTTATTGTGAGTCACATAGGATCATTATATGAGATAGGTGGCCGTATAAATTAAGTAAGTAAGTAAGTAAGTACCTATCAAGGAAACATCAAGGAGAAAACCACACTTCCACCAAGACTGGCAGGGCAAGCTGCTATAAATAAACAACCAGCAAATTCCACTCTCCCTCACACTGATGATGTTACCTAGCCTGGTAATGAAACGCCTGCAAGAAAACAACCAAGCTCAGAGAGCACCAAGAACCCAACAAATTCATGTGCTTCTGGACCCTTCCCTTGGTGACTGCCAGGTGCACTGCCTGTCCTGCCTTTCTACATTTTTATGTATGATTTTATTTTATGTATAAATTTGGGCATATCCTGGGGGTAATGGAGTAATTTATAATCACTCTCTTGTGAGTTGAGGATCAAGTTTGGGACTGCCACTACCGAGATACTTTTGTAAAACAACACAGTCTGTTTTTTTGGGGGGGAGGGGGGTAATGTCATCAATCAAGTCTGGGAAAAGGGGTAATTGAGTCAAAGAGTTTAAGAGCCACTGGTTTAGCATCTCCAGCTGTCTTCAAAAGAGACAAAGGCAAACTGGGGAAGGGGAGCCACATGCATCCTGCAGGTTGGAAGGATTGGTAAGGAACACTCTTACCAGCTTGCTGGCTTGTAAAAGTGACTGGCCAATCCAAAATGGCAGCCTTTTGGAAAGAGAGCATCTACAATATGCTCAAAAATTGAAAGTTGCACATTGTCCCCAAGCTTTTGTATAATAATAGGAACTTGGGCATATTTCTATTTTATACTTTTAAATAAACTGTGTTTCCAAACTTTCAAGAACATATACACAGTAAATACTGCATACATTTTGAAGGCTTAAATTCCAGCATTAGTTTTGTTGCTTGGAAACAGAAGCCATTTTTTTCCTTTTTTCAATTGTTAGTAACTCCAGATATTTTCCCGAAGAATTCCTGCCAGTAGTATCATTACTGTATTTATAAAAGACTATTGTTAAAGAATACACTTAATACCCCCCTCCCCATCAGTATTTTATTTAGTTTTGTTATCAGTTTCTCCAAAATCTGAAGAATTCTGCCCAAGAAAGAAAGAAAGAAAGAAAGAAAGAAAGAGAAAGAATTTAAGCCCTGAATAGAAATTTTTCCAACCTTCATTCCATTTATCTGCTGAGGAGTGTTCTCTACATCTTGCAGAGGATTCTAGGACTTGCCTTGCAATTAAACCCAGCTTATCTACTGGCCTTTAGGATTGCTTTATGTGACCTAAGAATATGCTTGAAGCTGATGTAGAATTTGGCACTGCTGTGCATGTTGCCCATGTCCTAACTTTCCCCCTACACCAAGGCAGACATCTGTTTTCCGTTAGTTACCACATCTGCTGTCATCTGCCAATGTAATTTTCCCACTGTGTCACTCTGTAATCTGCATAACACCTCTTTAGTATTGCTCCAAAGGCCTAGAAGCTTGAGAAGGATAGGAAAATGGGGTGAGGTGGCAGCTGAAAAGCACTGCTAGCTATTAGGTCAGCCTTTTTGCTACTCCTGATGCCTGTCTGACTCAAGACAAGAGAAAGACCATGGAGTTTAACCAGTCATTCTATTTTAGCCCAACGATCTACCATACAGCACTGTTGTGGGAATAGAATTTGGGGTGATTTCTTTATACGCCGCCTTGTGCTGTTATAGAAAAGGAAAGATATAAAAATAATCAAATAAAGCAACCACTGTTGTCGCTGTCACCTGATAGGGCAGCTTAATTACCAGTTTTCTCACCACTGACAGTGGAAATAAATGTCAACAATGCTGAATGTGCAAGTATAATTTTTAATTGGCTTATTATTAAGAATTCTCCAGAAAAGTAGATAGCATTTTTTCCTGTACAGGTCAAATTATTTTCTTTTTTCTTTTTAATGCCCAAGCATTTGAGTACAATATCTTAATCAGGTCCACTGTATTTTTCATAGTGCTCTAGGACTTCAAGGCAGTAATTTACTTAGGTGAACAGTTTAGGGTTCATTTTTGCTAAGTATGATGTTTCCTCCAAATCCTGCTCTGATAGGATCACAGTGGATGCCAATTTAGGATCAGAATTCAGATTGTCTATCACCCCTGCATCTCTTGGTACATTTCTGGTGTATAGAGTGCTAGATCTTTGTGCTGTTTTTAAGGGGTGTATGTGTCAAAAGCAGTAAATAAAAAGGGGAAAGTAATAGGTCAAAGAAGCTAACCTTTCTCCTTGTACTTCGTCCCATCATTCATGGTTTTCTCTTGTGTCTTGATATGATACAGTCACTAGTAGGCTATGCATCCCAAGTTATAGAAGGCAAGTGGCTTATTTGAAGGGCTGTCCAACGATTGTCCTTATTTGAAGGCATGCTCTGTGTGAATAGTTTCTCACTCCAAATCTGAACCACAAGAGCAGCTGGACAGCAAACACACAGATTATCTTCTCACTCTTTACTGCTATGGTGAAAAATATGATGTGGTATAGCAATTATAGCATACACTTCATGTATCAATTTCTAGGTAAGTCTGTGTTTTCTTTTGTCTTCTTTTTTATCAGTGTATAAATGGCCAATCTAATCTTAGCAGCTGGTATTAAATCCCAGAATTTAGACTGAAATCACATGCAACATTAAGTGATGGTGTGATCCATATCTCTGTACTGTTCCATTGCATTACTCTGCTCTCTAAATGTGTTTGCTTCCAGAATTTCCAGCCTGAATAGGAACATTGTGTCAGCAGATTATAGAGTACTGTGATCACGAATCCTAATTTTCTTATATTCCAATTTATCATACAAAAGGAAAGTATTATTAGATTTTTATTTTTTATCATGCAGCTAATGTTTGAAAACTGAAGTTTAAAATGTCATTTTAATTATAAGAAAAATGAATACTGCTCTCTGTTGTAAATTTTTGCTCCTGTGTGTGTGTGTGTGTGTGTGTGTGTGCACGCGCGCCTTCAGGTCAGTTTTTGACTCCTGGCGACTGCCTGGACAAGTCCCTGCAGTTTCTTGGCAAGATTTTGGAAGTGGTTTGCCACTGCCTGCTTCCTGGGGCTGAGAGAGAGGGACTGGCCCAAGGTCATCCCGTTGGCTTTGTGCCTAAGGTGGAACTAGGACTCACAGTCTCCTGGTTCCTAGCCCAGTGCCTTAACTACCACAGCAAACTAGCTTTCTTTGGTCCCTTAATCCTCATATAATTCAATTATTGTACACCTACTGACCTTTCCTATCTTAGCATGGCATAGGAAGTAGACAAATGAAGGCACAAACTGAAGACCTGTCAAGTATGACTGAGGCAAACCGGTACTCTGTCAGGTCTGTGGTCTTCTTTCTCCTACTGCGCTGGGGCTGTTTGATAATTGTACTGGCTGTCTGGAAGATGCTAGGAAGGGTAAACTGGTGTCAAGACAGATTTCCACCAATCTAGCTGACTGGACCGAGGCTTCTCTGTATAAAGAGCTAGTGTAGGTTCATTTTTAATGTAGCCATTTATAGACTGTAACTTGGGAGGTAATCCCACCAAGCTGCACAGTTACCTTAAAAACCTGACAAGAGCCTTGCAGTTAGTGAGAGCCTTAAATAACACTGATAGTAACTATGCAGAAACATCATAAAAATACTAATCAAGTGCTGGCTGAGAAAAGTGGAGCCTTTAAAGGTGTTCGGTGGGCAAAGTCACAGAAAAAAAATACAGCAATGCTTCTTTATTCTAAGTGGCAATTTTATACAGTAAGCAAGTTCCGTTTTCATTTTTTATTTCCTAGATCTGAAGAGACGTTTTTCCTTTGCATGTATTTGTGCCAAAGTTAATTCTGGTTTATTGGTAAATGAAAGTGACCTTAACGCTATGTTGCACACAATTTTGTGGTAAAAGCAATTCAATACTACATGTTCTCCCTTTGTTTTTTGTTTTTTAATACTTCCCTTTGTACAATGCTGGATCAGTAGCCAAAATATGAAATTGCCCAAGGGCTCCAGGGCTGTGATGGGAACTACACTGTAGCAACCTGATAACTGGGATTATACCACTAGTACTGATTGAGCTCTATCTGAAAATGTAAAAAATGATTGCCATGTTTCAAATATTCTAATATCTAGCAGATATTTATCCTACCCTACCAAATCTGAATTATGTGCTTTTACATATTACATATTTTACAGGCTTTTAAAAAACATTATATTATATTCAGCTCTGTAGATGAATTCTATTCCATTAATAACTGAGCCTCCCAAATCTTGCCTCACCCTTTGCTTAAGATGTGCTTTAAGTGATGGACTATTTCAACCTTTCCTTATGGATCGCTCAAAAGTTGTATTAATGTCATTTGGGAATGGATCGAGTAGTTATGTATTATTGTTTTCACTATCTTCTATTTCTGCATCTGGTAGTCGTGCAGGCTGCTGTCCCTTTCATCCTCTTGTATGTATGTATGTATGTATGTATGTATGTATTTTATTACAAGATAAACCTTACACCCAAATGGTGAATTACCACCAAATCATCTAATTATTAATCTAACATCTTGGTGGAAGGTTGCATTGATCTTTCTACATTCCATTAGATGTGGCCAGGCTATCTTTTACTATAAACATAATACTTTTGCTTGTTGCTATTTGTAATGATCATTTAACTTCCAGCAAAGGAAGCATCTGGAACAGGACCTCATCCAATTGTCTTCAGAGTTAGGGCTAGGGAATGTCAGTACAATATTTTGAGGAATTGGTCCATTTCCAGCCACAGTTCAAACTGCTAGGTATGACCTATAAATCCATGAAAGACTTGGGACCATTTTCCCTCCAGATCCTAGTACTATTAATCAAAATGTATTTGCAGATTTTTTGTCTTTTCATCCTTAACAAGTTTCCTGTGGAAAGAAAAGAAATATTTAAAAAATTACAGGAAGAGGCAGAAGGGTTACAAATGGAGGATGTCATAAAATTCTATAAGTACGTGTGTGGAGTTATCAAGTAATAAAAGCTTTATCTGGAAGGATCCCAAATTATCTGGAAGATGTATTCTCTGATATGATTGGGTCAGTGTTTGATCTTTCAAGAACTTCTTGCACTTTCAAGAACTATTTTTGTTCCACCAGCTTCTGAAGAATGTTTGGTGGGAATTGAGAGAGGGCCTTGGAACACCAGGGCAAGGAAAGTTCTATCTGCTTCCGTCTGTAGGCTAGTACCTTTTTATTTAGATTTGTCTACTGCCTCATAAGATGACTCACATGGTAACAGTAAATACTGCAGTTTAGTTGGCTTGATCTTAAAATATTTTGATTACTATTTGTATCTTACTTTGCTTTTTATTGCAATCTGTCTTGACAAACAACTAAAATATGGGGAAAAGAATTCCAAACAAGAATGTTTGCTGGACTGCCAACCAGACCAATCACTTTAATGACACATAACTGTGGATTTTTCAGTATTTATCCATTTTCAGCCAGAGTGGCCATTTAATATAGTCACCAACCATTCTGTGAAAGAGTCAGTTGTCTTGCTCAAGAGGAGTCAGGCAGGGTGGCCATGGTTTTACCCTTCCTTCAATTTTTCTTCTGTCTTGACTGCTGAGTCTGAAGAGCACCACTGCTCTACTCAGTGGTTCAGTGAGATATATAAGCTGCTCTGTTTCCCCTCCTCCTCCTCCTCCTCCTCCTCCTCCTCCTCTTCCTCCTCCATCTATATTGGCTTTTCAGTTTTCATAAAGACTGCAAATGAGGGAAATTACTACCTCATTCACATTTTGGGAGTGCATAATTGTGGGAAAGTGCCTGTTTTTGTGTGTGCATGCTCGGGAAGGAGTAGATGTAATTCGTTCTCCATCCCAGTCATGCCCCCAAATATCTTGAGCTTCCATTGGATTGGAATTGTTTTTGTCTCAGAAACGTTCCCCTATAACATATTTGCTCAGCTGGACTTCTAGCACCTGGTTGAAACCTTGGCTGGAATACAAGCTGTCTGGTAACACAGGAAATGGGAAAACGGTTAAGTCATTGACAAAATGACTAAATGAGCTAGATATAGCAACAAAACAACACAAACAAACCCTTTGTCTCTTGATGCTTTCACATTTTCAAATAAACTTCCAGGTTCTTTTATTAAAAAAATTGGCAGTGGTAATGTATTCTTGGAGAATTTCCATGAAATACCTTGATTTGGAATGAAGGTTTTAATGGTCTGTTTTGGCTCCCCAAGTATCTTATCTTTACCAGAGCATCTCGACTCGAGACAGAAACTTCAGCTACTCTGATAAAACCCTTATTACAGGATTGCCACCCTGTTGTCTATCTTTAACAGCTTTGTGAGGTGCAGATATTTGACGGGTGCTCTTTGCTGCCAAAAGCTGCACCAGGAGCCATGCTAATGGAAAGGTGGCCATGCGGATACTGTCTGTCATTTAGATGTTGGGCAGAAAGGTACTTTTGATACTGCCAAAATATGAAATGCCTCACATGGTATATGTGGGAGGGGGCAGCCCCTTTTACGAAAGATTATGTTGTCAAACTGTGTTAGTGTAATCATATATCTGGAACGCAGGATAGAAAAGAAAGACTTAAACCTCTGGGAGAGGGCTATGAGCCAGGATCATAACATCTTAGGTTAGGTACCAGCTCCACCATGCCTTTAGCAGCATCCCTGGCACAGTCACCTTGTTAGTCAGAATCCACAGAAACCTTGGCTGCATTTGGTTCAGGGCTGCATCCAGCTGGCCATTTCTTCAACTCCAGGGAAGACTGAGAGCAATTCTACACTTCCAGTGTCTCTCCAGTCAGGCATTAAAATACCCTCTCCAGCTTGTGCTAATACTACATAGGCTTTAGGCTGGCAGGGTTTGGTGTCTCTTCAGCCAAATACTTCTCAAGCACAAAGAATTAGGAAGGTGAGAGCTTCTCCGCCACATAAAGTAGATCCAAAATTCTCATGTAAAGCAAAGTTGAGTAGCAACACTCATGCTTAGTGAAGGAAACTCTGACTAAGCTAATATTTTTAACATTTTGTCCATTAGATTTATTCTCTGTGGTCAAGAGCTGAGACGGGGTGCAAATACGCAATATTGTAAGCCATTTTGAGCCAGAATGTAATGCGATTTGCAACAAAAATGGCTCCTATCATGATGGATATCCATGGTAAGTTCCGGGCAAGTAAATAAAAGGAGGGTTGAACAAAGAAAAGAATAGTGGTAAGGAATAATGATGTGAATGGTAAAATGAAGGATCCAATTCCAAGATTCCATCATTATTTTTCCGGTGTGCTGCCATTAGAGTGATTAAGAAGGGTCTGATGCCAAGGGTCGGTCTGAATCTATTCCTTTTCCTCTTTCCCATCCCCCCCACATCATGAGATTTTATGTAAGCAGCAAGAATCTCTCCCCGCACCCCCTGCTTTTTGGGGGTGTCACACTGTCATTTGTAGTGTGTTGGAGTTCCAACACAATAAATCAGAACTGGAATTTTGCCTTATAAGCTGGACTACAATCTGGGCTTCATTTGGGCTTCACTGCAATCTGATACAACAACACTGTTAATTTCTATACTGGTACCAGATGAAAGCAACTTTATCTGCCCAGGTCTTAGTATTTCTTAGAACTTTCAGACTAAGAAAACAGAAAAATCTAAATGTCCTTTTAAGATTCTGGTTGTTCTGTTCCAAGCTTTTTCCTCCTGATAGTTAAAAGGCTCCCTATGACTTCAGTGAGCCTCAGTGGTGATAGCAACAGCAACTGTCTCAATCAGCATTGGGAGAATTGCTAATCAGGAGCATTTGGGGAAATAATGCTCAGTTATGTGCAAGTAGTGGTGGTGGGTCCTGTGTGGAGTCTCTCAGCAGCTGCTCAAGGATACTATTTACTTATCCTGGACCTGAGTGCCAGTTATTGGATGCAGAAACAACTGGGTAGGGCTGTTGCTTGCAATGCCTTTTTCTGAACTTCCCAGAAGCATCTGGTTGCCATTGTGGTTTACTGGTTTTAATGTTCAAATCCCAGAAGAGCCCATTTTCACTGTTTTCTATTCAGAAATGATATCCAGGGCTCTAATGAGGCTGAATAAAGCTGGGAATACAAGCCTATGCATGTGTGCTGATGGTGTGCCATTTGGTGTATGTCACAGGCTGTGAATAAGTATTTGGTGACATTGGGAGCATTGAACTAATCTTTCCCAATTTGATTGGTGCCTTCCATGGGGAATTCCCATAATCCCCAATTATCTTGTCTAGGTTTTATAGAAATTGTATTCCAATCCAGGTGGAGGAAGACTACATTGAACCATTGGACTAATACATTGGGGAGGAATTAAGGAAAGGCAATGCAGAAAAGCCCTCCAATTCCTGATAGAGTGTTGGTATAGTCAAAAGGGGAGAGGTGAAGCTAAGGACAATCCATATTAGGATGAGAGCAGATAGCACTTTGCAGGGTTGAGCAATCGAATCTACCAAGAAGTCCCCCCGTAGGGGAGAGATGGGCGGTGAATAAATTTATAAAATAAATAAATAAATAAAATAAAGAAGAGGGAATCAGACCTTGAGGAAGACAATGGCAAACCACTGTTGTATTTTTGCTAAGAAATGTGTGGTTGAAGCTTTTAGACAAGTTGGGTTTACAGGATGAGAACCCCAAACTGGAAGGGTCTCTTCTAGTTACTGAGGATGATAATCAAACTTTCAGAAATAAATCTGGAGCTGTTGACATGGCCAGATAAAAGCCACAGTTTGGAAATATTGAGGGCAGAATTCTTCATTTTATAAGGAGACATACAATTGGGAAATGGAATGTGAGAACTAAGAAAAAGTTGAAATTGTCAAAATGGGACAATGAGATCAAAAGAAAGAATGGAGTGCACAGTATTCAAAAAGGACATTGCTAAGTATGTGCTCAACTAAATACACAACAGAATTATATTTATTAGAATTAGTGTAGAGTCACTAAACATATAAGTTATACAAAGACATTGAGGAATTCTATGATTAATTTCAATAAAGTAGTAAGTGCAACATCAAGAAGAGATGCAATACTACTAATGCGTGATTATTATAGGAACATTTGAATAGGGTAAATGAAATAATGCAGGAGATCAAGTAATAGAGTTTTGTGTAAAGACATCTTTGTTTATTACTAACACCTGCCTTGGGCATCATAAATGCAGACCTCACATGTAGCCATTCCTAGAGCCACAACACCAGAATAAAATTGACTATATAATAGGAAACAGAAGATGGAGAAATACAACCCAATCAACCAGGACACTTTCCGGTGCAGATTGTGAAACAGGCCATGAATTATTCGTGTCAAATAAATGGATTAAACTTGGAAATTAGATTTGACCTGGAGGATATATAGTAAGATTTGATCTGGAGGATATATAGTCAGAATATAAAATCAATTTAAGGAGCAAATTTGGTGCTTTCAAGTTATGCAAAAGAGAACCAGAGAAGCTATGGGAAAAGATAAGACAGCATATGAAAGCCAAAGAAGAAGAAGAAAAAGAATGCCAATGTTTCAAAGCAGAAAGGATCCAAGCAGTTTTCAGAACAGACTACCATGATAGCCAAGACAGTTGTAAAATGAAAACCCTCTGATAACCAAAAGATTGTACCACGAACAGACTTTCAATGTTGAGAAAGAAAGGACAAGCAAATATATCCCAACCAAGAATGTCATTAAGCATACAAAAATAAGAAGAAAAGGAAAATGAGGTGTATTTTTAAGAAGAGTGGAGAAATTACAGATACATTTTCAGCCAAGGTAGGAATACCCAAGCATAATTATGGAAAAGATCTAATTGAGACAAAGAAGGTTCAAGGGAGATAGAAGGACTCTACTGAAACTCTTTAAAAGAGATTATAGAGTAACAGAAAGATTTGCAGGAGACAGTATGTTCAGGAACCTACTCCATTAGAAAGGGAGGTCCAAGAGGCAACAGACAAGCTATCAGACAGAAAAGCACTAGGTGCAGATGGAATGCCCATTAAAGTGTTTAACGATTCAGGATTACAGGTAAAGTGCTATAGTTCTATTTCAACAAATATACTGTAGAACAAGACTGTGTAGCATAGAGCTTGGAAATGATTGGTGCATACATCAATACAGAAAAAGGCAGATGCAAGGGAATATTCAAATGAACGATCTATTTCACAATACCTCATGCAAGTAAAGAAGAAAAGAGCCATACATGGAGAGAGATGCCAAATGAACAGAAAGGTTTCAGAAAAGTCAGAGGGACACATCAGGGAGCTAATGCAAGATGTATAAGGAAAAAACAAGGTTTACTTTTGCCTTATTGACTACAGGAAGGCCTTTGATTATGCTAGAATATGGAACATATTAAGGCTATTGCTTGTGCCAGAACACCTGATTATTCTTCTGGGGAACCTTTACAACGAACAAGGAACTACTGTCAGAACTGAATTTGAAGAAACAGAATAGTTCAGAATTGAAAAAGGGGTGAGACAAGGATGCATATTGTTCTCATATATGTGTAATATATCGTGAATTTATTATAACCATGACAGGATTAGAAAAGATGACAGCAGGAATCAAAGTAGGAGGCTGAAACAATAACCGTTTGGGATATGCGGCCAATACTGCTTTGTTAGTCCAAAGTAAGGAAGATTTAGAGCTGGTGGAAAATGAAAAATGGAAAGTGAAAGTTGTGGGTTAATGTTAAATATTACGAAGACAAGGATGATGTCAATTAGCATGCTTGCTCAACTTAATCATCTATCCAACCCCTTTCTCAGTGCAAAATCCTCTACAGCTTCGCTGGCAGATTATTCTGTCTCTATTTAAAGACCTCCAGTGAAAGAAAACTCATCACTTCATGTGGCAGCCTGTTCCAATGGTTTATAGCTCATACAGTCAGGCAGTTTTTCTTGACATCTAACCTGAAACTCCATCCTTGTAGTTTTAGTCCACTACTTCTGGTCCTACCCTTTGAAGAAATAGAGAACAAGTTCATTCCCTCTTCTATGTGATAACCCTTCAATGAAATTAACAGTGAAGAATTTAAGGGAATATTTCCTTGGTCTCAAAAATGGATGCATTGTGCACTAAAAAAGTAGAGGAGATTAATCCTGAGGAGAAAGGCTATGACAAACATGGGCAAAATCCTGAAGGATATTTCTATGGTAACAAAGATCAGAATAGTTAAACCCATGCTAAGAGCATGAGAAAGAGCTAGTAAAGAAAGGTAGCTTAAATTATGGATCTGGATAGTCCAGGTCCATGGATTGCAAGAAGACCCAATCAATCAGCCCTAGATCAAATGAGGGTTAAGTGCTTTCTTTTGGTGATGGACAACAGAAACTCAAACTCATACTTTGAAAACATGAGTACAGTAGGTGATACACAGTAGAGAAAATCACAGGGTTAGGCCAGATTGAAGGAAATAGAAGAGGAAGACAGGGAATAAGGTGGATGGGTAAGGTCAAAGAAATTACACGACTGTCCTAGGAAGAGCTATAGGTTATTACTAGAGATGGGTTGAGATAGTGCAGCATTTGTCCATGTGGTCACTAGGAGTCAAGACCAATTCAATGGTACATAGCTAAGTAACCAATGATTGCAGGAAAGAAAACCTTTCCATTGAAAATGTTTGTACAGGCAGCAGCTTCTCCTTGAACCTTTCCCCTTGAGATTTCTCTCCTGCTTCTATTTTTTGCCCTTTCTGAAACCCAATCTGTATTTTGACTGTTCAAAAATGTAAATCTACATCTGCAATGAATGAGGTATTGGAACAAAATAAGGAAGGAGAGATGAGACAAGCAGGAGACAGAGGAGAAGGGGAAGGAAAGGGTGGGTGTATGAGAGGGCAAAAGGGTTTCCAGAGAAGGAGGAGGAGGAGGAGGAGGAGGAAGAGCAGCGAGAAAGAGAAATGGCCAGCCTTGATGTGGTTGCAACCAGACGGCCTGGTTACTTCAACCACCCCCCACCCTTTCCCCATCCTCATGGCCTGGACTAACTGTAGCAACATCTGTTCTACTTGAGCTCTGCTCAGCTAGTGGTCTGTTTGTTTAATTGTCAGCCTGGTTTGTAATTTGGCTTCCCATTAGGAAGCTGAAGAAAAGAAGAGCAGGAGGGTATTTTCATTCTGGGAAATATTTCACTAGGACAATGAGCTTCTCTCTCATTCTCCCTCTCTCTTTTTTGATACTTGTTTGTTTGTTTTTTCTTTTCCACAGCACTGAATGGCCCAGAACGAGCTGTACTGCTTCTCTTGACAAGACAGACGCTTGCAGAGGCCATTGTTCAACCTGATGTATTAAGGCCTCACACTTGTAATTTTGGCGCTGATCCCCTTTTCCTATTGTGCAGTCAGAATAGGCTGCAAAAGGAGAACCTGGCCTCTTTATTTGCCAGCCAGCAAAGAAGGCAGTGGTGGTGCAGGCAGCACATCTTCTCTCCCCTCCCCCCTCCCTCCCCCACTTTCTTTTCTCTGTTCATCAAAGTTTTCTCTCTCCAGTTTCAGCCCGGGAAGGAAAAGGTTTCCTAAACATTCAAAGGAGAGTGCCCCATGCCTTTTCCTTTTGTTGAAGATACTTGGCAGGTTTCCTGCAGGGCTGGATTGAGACATGAACATTTTGGAATAGTGGGACTTCTTCCTGAGGGGTTTGCAAAGTTTGAATAATAATAACTAAAAAAAAAAACTTTCAAGGAGAACCGTTGTAGTCCTGGATGTCAGCCCTGAGGAAGAGAATGATCTGTTTACATACTGGCTGAACAGGAAGTTGTGCAGAAAGCTCCAGCGTCTTCTTTGCTTCATCACTGGTCTGGGTTAAGGTGATATTTTTTGTCAGTGTATCTTGAACAGGCTTGTTCTTACCTGAAAATGGAGCTATCTTGTATTTGGAGAATCTTGGCCTTATAATATCTGGAAAGAACTTGTGTCTGGGTCAGGAAAACTCTTGGGCTAGAGAGTTAAAATAAGCCCCACCGTCAAAACAAAACAAAAGTAGGGGTTGGAACTTAAGAGGTACCAAGATAAAGACATTTAAGGAGATGAACTTTTAATCAAAGCATTCCCGGATGAGATTCACTGAAGCCTTCTGCATTAAAGGAAGAGGTAAGAATCAGGGCCAAGGACAAGATGGCACCTCTTGCATTCCAGATACAGAAGCTGGTTAATTTGGGAATTGAACCTTTTTTCAGCTATCTACAAAAATGTAAGGTCTTCCACCACACCCGAGGGCACCAGGTGACATAGATCTGTCTCCCAGACAGTCTTGGGAGACTCAAAAGAATGACTGTTGTCTGCAGACATATTCCTCTGTGTGGATTGCTTCACTCTATCTTATGATAAGTACGGCTGGCCGCGAGAAGGATATAGCCATAGGATAACCTGCAAAGGATATAAATAGTTAAGTTGTCATAAGACATGGGCAAAATATTGAGAAATGGTTCTGAGATGAGTGGTGACATAGCAGTTGAAACATGAGAGTGGGAAGAGCTGGTTCAAATCCAAGTCAGCCATCATGTGCACTGAGTGACTTGGATCCAGTCACTGCCTTTCAGCATAACCCACATTAAAGGGTTGTTGTAACCACTAGACCAAAGTGTCTAACACTAGACAGTTTGGTCTGGTGGTTAAGGCAAAGGGGTAGAAACCAGGAGACTGTGTGAGTTCTAGTCCCGCCTTAGGCGTGAAAGCCAGCTGGGTGACCTTGGGCCAGTCACACACACTCAGCCCAACTCACCTCACAGGGTGGTTGTTGTGGGGAAAAGAGGAGGAGGAAGGAGTATTAGGTATGTTCACCGCCTTGAGTTATTTATATATAAAAATAATAATAAAGGCAGGATAGAAAATAAATAAAATAAGACAATAAAAAATAAAAAGGAGTATGTGGAGAACCATGTATGAGTTATTTATAAAAATAATAAAGGTGGGATAGAAAATAAATTACGCACACACACACACACACAGAGCCTTGAGCTTCTTGGGATATAATTATAATAAACCATGGCCACTGAGAGAAAAGGCAGATCCTGGAGCTACAAAACAGGAAGAATCAGTAGTAGTTGAAAAGTATGTGTAGAAACTCAAAGAGGTGAGGAATAATGTTTTTTCTGGAAGACTGTAACTGTTATGACCTGTTCTCATGGGGGCAGCATGAAGGTCACTCCACTGATTACCTGTAATTTGCTTATTTTTTTCCATGTGACCTCATGGAGAAATCTTTTGCACCAATCAGGCTGTAAAATGTGCTAACCAGGTGGACAGCCATAGACCCCCATCCACCCACCACTCTTGATGGCTGCTGAGTTGTTTGAGCTTTATCCATGTTTACTCCAGTTCTAGATTGAGGTTCTTTAACAAAGCTCATAAAAGAAAGGAAAAAAGCAAGTTTACACTTCACTACTTACACTATTTCATACAGGACTTGAGAGGTGTAAATTTATATCAGCTACATGTCTGAATGTGAGAGCTATGTAAGTCTGTTGTAACAAATCAGCAGAAAGCCCAGAGGCATTTTATGACTTTTTATTGCAACATGAAGGTTTTTTTTTTAATGAACTAATTTAAGGGCCCAGTAGACTCAGTATTATGTTATTGACTCATTTCCTTTCTTAGTCAGGATAGGCAAGTATGGTTGTACGTAAGTTTTTAAGATATACCACCTGGATTTTTTTTTTTTAACAAATTAGTTGGGCTGATTTTGAAGCAACAAATTCTATAGATTCTGAGGGAGAGGGTCAGGAAAGCACCTGGATTGTAACCTGAGATCTTGACAAAGTTGTTCTTGAAGAATTAGGGTTTATTCCACTGGGGCTCCACTGACTAAGTATACCAACGTGGTATCTTCTAGATATATTGAACTACAATTCCCATGATTCCCAACTACTGTTGACTAACACTAGGTTGAGAAAGGCTAGAATACACTATCAAAGAATAGTATTTCCATTGTATTAAACTTCCTCAGAGCTCTGTAGCAGATGAGAGGTGCGAAATGTTTATTCAAGCCCAAGCTCCCCCCGCCCCCCCATTTTTTGTAAAACATTTTCTCACTGATGTGATAATTGCTTTTGGATAGACCTGTCTCCCTGCATCCCTGTGTCTAGGCAGTTTCACAGCACTCCCTCTGCCCCCAGCAGGGCTAATTTAAAAAAGACTCCACTCTAATGAGATGTTCCAATGGTTCTCAAAAAACAACAACAGTCGATCTCTCAAAAAACAACAAAGGGGACCAATTGCAAACAAATGTGTTGAAGGGTCCCAGAGCTCCAGGCAGGAGGATTAGGGCTGCCTAAAGGTCAAAATAATTTAGGGTGTAAGGAAAGAGGAGGGAAAGCAGACAAACAGGCCAGTTTTTGTTATAGACAAAACAAGTCTGGTCAATTAAAAAATGAAAACTCTTTTTTCCTGAAAAACATCTCTTGAATCATTTGTTAGGTTGTGAAAAGTGGTGTCCAGAGCCCTTAAACTGGCAACTCACCATATGCTGATGGGATTTAAATTGGTCATGACTAGCCAGCAAAGAAATTTGGAGGAAACATTGGTCTAAAATAGAAATACATCACCCAAACAGAGGTGACAGGTTTGCAAATACTAATTAACAGTATATATTAATGCACATTTAGAAATTATCTTTCAACAGGAATGCTTCATTTATGCCTGCTCTAGCCAGAGGCCAGCTGTTCATGGACAACTTCAAGGCCAACCATTTATAGGTACTTTTTCCCCCTTTCTTAGGATTTTTTAATATTTAAACTTGATTTGGACCAGACAACCTTTCAGATATAGAATGGCTTCAAATCAAGGATGATCCTCTGATGATCCGTCAGGCAGATGACGCATCGCTGTGCACTGGGTCATGTGGATACCCAGATTGCAGATAGTTCAACCAACATGGCAGCTTGTGTCAGAAAAGGCGCCTTCCTATGTTAGGGACTATTCGAAAAGGAATCAATAGTGACTGGATTCACACATCATACTAAGCCACAGTGTGTTTATTTATGGTGCCCTGAATGCCATAACTGGTTGGTTTCACATATATGCTCAGCCATAAAACATCATTCACAAACAATGGCTGAGCTTGCACAGCACACTAAATTTTAAAAACATAAATCACATTATTTTTATTTATTTTATTTATTTATCATATTTTTATCACTGCCCATCTCCCCCACAAGGGGGGACCCTGGGTGGTTCACAATAAAAACAATTTAAAATCCAGTAAAATCATAAATACCAGTAATCAATAAATATATAAAATACAGTCAAATCCAAGTAAGGGCAGATCTAATTCAGCCATAAGCCGGTAAGACCGGTCCCGGGCAGGACTAGGGAACCAACTGGCCCCAAGAATGGCTCTTCTTCTCCCCACTCCAAGCATGCTGGCAAAACCAGGTCTTCAATTTTTTTTTATAGTGCAATGTGCTATGCAAACCCAGCCAATATCATATAACGTCTCTATAGTTAATCAAATGTGGCATAGCAGTTAAGGTGTTGGACTAGGATGTGGGAGACTCAGGCTGTTGTCCAACCTCAGCTGTGGAAGCTCACTGGGTGCCCTGGGGACAGTCACCATCTCTCAGCCCAACCCAATGCATAAGGCTGTTATAGGTAATAGGTGGCGGACAGACTGCTATGTATGCTGCCTTGAGTTCTTAGAGAAAGCTGGGTATACATCAGGCAACCAAATAAACTACAGTTGTATTTGGAAAGCAGTATGAGTTCTTATCTCAAGGAGTATACCCTATTCAGGGCTGAATCCTTTCCCATGAAGAAAGCTGAAGCATTTGGAGTTTTATAGTTTAAATAAAAGATGAATCCAGGAAGGAAACAAGACAAAGGTTATAAATTACGCAAGATGGAAAGAAATGGGAAAAATAAAAACTTTCATCTTCTCACCTATTACAAGAACTTGGATCACCCAGTCAGATGGAATGGGAGGAAGACAAAAAGGAAATCCATGTTTATGAAACACCTTTTAGACTGTTTGTCATCATGTGATGGCCATGGGCCTAGATGGCTCTAAATGGGATTAGACAAATCCCATTTGATAGGTCCATCATGATATGTGGGATCTGCAACAAAATGCTGCTGGGTGGGGTACTTCTGTTCATGTTCTGTCAGCCAAGCCCTCTTCCATTCCGTCCTGCTCCCACCCACATTTCTGATTTTTCCCTCTTTCAGCTAACATTTTATGAGTAAGAAACATGCTCACTCTTCAGTAGATTGTTTCTGGTTTCCTGCTTCCTTTTAGAGTCACTCTTATCCATTAAATATGCTGGAGGTGTGCAAACCACAGATTCCCCTGATCTGCTGCTATCCCTTGGTATATTGGATTATTTTTTTTAATGTTATTTTTAATTTATTAGAAGATTACAAAAAATAAAGAGAATACTGTACCAGAATATACAACAGCAAAATTAAAACCAAACCAAGCCAAACCATAAAATGAAAGAAAGACCCTCCTAAACCCTAAAAGACTGTAACAGAGTTTAACAAATTGCATCTAACATATATCTTCAATTTATAGGTAGTTACCACTTTACAAAAGATACCTTATGATTTTGTAATCTTGAAGCAAGAGCAGCTGTGGCCAGGAGGGACTTTGCAGAGGTTCATCTTGTGTGCCAGTTGCACCCTTTCCTCGACTGGGAGGCCCTTCAGACAATCACTCACATTCTGGTCACCTCGTGATTAGACTATTGCAATGTGTGCTACATGGGGCTGCCCTGGAAGACCACCTGGAAGCTACAGCTGGTTCAAAATGTAGCAATGGGCATTTCTCGCTAAGCCCATGTGTCACTGCTGGTATGGGAGCTGCATTGGTTGCTGGTTGGCTTCTGGGTGCAATTCAAGCTGCTGTTTGTTACTTATAAAGCCTTCTATGGCATGGGTCCTGGTTATCTGAGAGACTGCAGAGTGGGTAGAGTGAGTATGCTTCAACTCTCCTCAATTAAACATTGTCATCTTGTGGGACTGAGGAAGTGTGCCTTCTTTGTCATTGCCCCCACCCTCTGGAACAGCATCCCCTTGAGATACAGATGGAACCTGAGTTCCTGGGGTTCCAGAAAGTCCTTAAGACCTGGCTTCATTCCCAGGCCTGGGTTAATGTATTTGTGGGGGCCCTGTCATATCTTTACTGTTACGATTGTTTTAAGTTCAGGGTGTCACGTTCTGTTTTATGTTTCAACTGTTTTAATTGTGCATATGGATTTTGTAAGCTGCCCAGAGTCTACTAACAAATTAATTAATTAATGATTAAATAAATAAATAAAATAATATATTGTAACCACATTAAATTAAGATAAAAAGAAACTACCTAGTAAAACCACTGTTATTGTAAACATCATAAAATCTATACCAAAGAACACATTGCTTCATTCTTTGATTACAGTAGTTGAAAATATTGCCTTTCCAGAATGGATAAATTACACATTGCCATAAACCAATCTTTAATGTCTGGAATAATATCACTTTTCCAATTTCTCAGTATAATTCTTTTTGCCAACACCCCTCCCCCGTTTAATGATTGGTGTATGGGCATTATCTGTTTGACTATGTAAGCAACAACACTCATTCTGGACCTTGCAGGAGAAAGAATAACCGATATGCCAAACCTTCAGTTCCAGAGACGTCTTGTCCCTGAATAATAAAGATTAGAGAGCAACAGTGGGAAGGTTATTGTCTTCAAGCTGCAGAGGTTTGTTCTCTGCCATCCATCCATCCATCCTCTATCTATCATCTAGGTCTGCCCACTCACTCACTTGCCCGTCTGCCAAGTGACTCAAGGCAGCTTACAAAACCTTTCCTGATTTGTTTGCAGCTTCCCAGGAACTTCTAGTAATTCATTCTTCTATGTTCATTGAATTGTTGCATTGTGCCATTTTTGTAAGATGGTGACATGAATGAGAATGATGAGAATGGTTACAATTCCATAGATAGTAAAAGCTACATTATATATCTCCACCAACAAGTTCAGGATATGGGTAGAATTGATCCATTCAGAAGTGGGCATGCATCCGGGCAGCCTTCTCTAAGCTGATGGCTTCCAGATGCATTGGATTTTAATTCTTATTATTCCCAGCCACCATGATGGAGATCTAACACATCAAGAGGGTATCAAACTGGGAAAGGCTGTGGTTGCAGAACAGTTGTAACCCTCATTTATAGAGTCATTGCAAGGATGCTGGGTTATAGCTAAACTTGCAGATTCAATGTTAATTTGATTTTGAAGAGGAACTGAAATGCCAGAAAAAATATTGTGTGGTGGAGCTGGTGCAATGGCTGTACTGATTGTTTTGATGAATGGGGTTACCTTGGCTTTGAGTTTTATGTATTTTATGGTGGTTTTTTATATCCTTTTATATTTTTTCTTGTTTTTAAATTATTGTATTGTTCTTATTTTGTTATATTTTAATTGTTTGTAAGTCACCCAGTCATATATATGAGATGGGTGGCTACATAAATGTGAAAAATAAATAAATAAAATTATATTATTATAATATTATAATATTGTTATAAATAATAATAATAATCTGTTATGTAAGTTTCCCGTTTAACATGCCCCCCCCCCCAAGTTCTGAACAGGTCTCGCTGTGCCATTGCAGAAACAATATGAAAGTGCAGTAGTAGAGGTCAATAGCCAATTGGTTTTTGAACAAAACTTATACAGCATAAGCATGCTGGCTGGTGAATTCTGGGAGTTGAAATCCACACATCTTAAAGTTGCTAAGGTTGAGAAGCACTGACCTAGATCAACATTGTCTATGCTGACTGGAAGTAGCTCTCCAGAATTTCTTCCGTGTCTTTCCTTGCAGGGATTGTGTTGTCTATCCTTCTCCATATAGAAGATGTGTCCTATTTGAACTATAGTTTGTTCCCCCTAATAGGATGTGTAACTCTGAAGATGGTAAGGTATTGCCTGAAGTTGAGTTTGTTTCCTAGCACTCTCCTTTTTCCCCTTTTAAAATGAAAACAATCACAGCCATAGAAATGAGAGGGAGGCAGACAAAAAGTCTTTGGAAGCCATATGTGGCCTACATACATCACATACATCCTCTTTGACCTGTATAGGTCAAAGGAAACTACATTGTGTCAAAACAGCCTAGCTACTGCTATCTGATTAAATTGCTTTCTCTGTAGTCAGGAACAGGTTTAGATCAAGCGCTACTTCCAGGAACACGGCATTGATATGCACCTCAGGTCCTGAGGCTCAGGAGCTCTAAATAAACATCTCCCATGCATTTAATGTGTTTACTGGGGTGTGGTGAAGCTTAGTTCAGCTTGACCTAAGTTGAACAAAATGTGTGTGAAAGCATAAGAACTGCCTTGCTAGATTGGGCTGAAGATCTTTTTCCTTACTTATAGTGTATACCCAAATCTCTCCGGAAAGATCGTAAGCGCTGCAGACCAAATGGTGAGATATTTTTATTTTATTCCCTGTAACTTCTGCTCCTGTGAATATTCACATTTATTTAAGTAGCTATAGTGAGCTAGAAATGATGCGTGGCTTTTTTTCAGCGCTCAGCAGGAAAGGCCGACTTGTCCTTCGTCTGTCATAACACTTGACTCGAGTCATCTAATGGATCTGAATGAAGCAAAATTCAGAACAGAAGAACGGAAATACTTATTCTCACCACACATATAGAATTTATTATTAAAAAAATACCATGATGGCCACAAAATTGGCCACCAAATTGGCCAACTTTAGGAGATTAAATAAATTCATGGAAGTTAAACTATCAAAGCCTATTGAGAGTCATTGAAAGTGATGGGTTAGTCATGAGGGTGATGTATCACCTCTAATGGCAGTGACTGGTTCATGCATCATGTAAAGCTATTGCTTGCTTAACCATGGTTTTTGAACAAACCATAAGAACTGGGTTCACCTAAACCATAAACCATGATATGCACACTGCAGTGGCTTTGTTCATTCAGCTCACTAAGCCAGGGATCCTCAAATGTTTTAGATGTTGCCTCAGGCATGGCAGCCCAGCCCAGACTGTTGAGTATGGTTTTTCTCAAACCCTTTCTACCTCCTTCCTTTTCTTAGCAGGCACCTAGCATTCAATGAATCACTAACACTAATGTATTTTTACATTACTGTTTCTGTAACAGAAAGTTATCTTGAAAGGCTTTGTTTATCCCCACAGATTTATTTTACAAAAAATGTTTAAATTGGTCTATCAAAACCTGTCATTCTGTGAAAAGCAATGATAAAGTTTTATAATTTGCTTTGATTAAAGTGTAATATATTTCATTTCTGCCGCTTACCTTCCATTTAGCCTTCATATATGCATCTGTTCCACCACTGCAGGAAAGAGGATGATGGGCTACTACCTGCATCTTTGGTGTAATCAAGTCAAGCTTTTATTTGTACTAGTTTAAGAACAAGACCTCTATTTGGAAACGTCCTCTGGTTGAAGACCTTCCCACTCCACATCCAGTTCAGAAAGCAAATGTCCAAAGAAAGGAGACCTGGAGAGTCTTGAAAGTACCAGTCATTGTAAGAATTGAGTAGAAGGCCCGCTGGTCATCTTCCCTGGTATGGTGAAGAACTGTTTATTTAGATTTGAAATACAGCATATATTTTCAAATTTGCATCTATGCATACATTTTCACATCTAAAAATCTGAGGTGTCATTTCTGTTTTTCTGGATTATGTGATTTCTTTCTTTCTCTTAATAATGTATGAACTCCTTTACCTGGCAGGAGATGAAAGAAAGGAAACTAGGTTTTATGACATTATTCTTAGGGCTGCCCCCATTGGACAGGCAAATGGTGAGGAGAAGGAGGAGAACCTTTCCTTCCTTCCAAGAGGTCTTCAAAGGAGATTGCCCCCCACCCCAACACCCACAGTTCTAGGGAGCTAAATCCATGGAGGGCAATGTCAAACGCTGCCCCCAAAAGTTTCCTTGCAGCTTTAATTGCTTTTTGACAGCATTTCCTCACATCTAAACATGAAGATCTATAATGTCTGAAATAGTGATGTATTAAGATCCACCTATCACATGTCCACAAAGCTGCCATGTCTAGGGATGGCTGCTTGGGTGACACAAGTCTCCACTTATTATCTTTAAGAACTATCCAGCTAAATCTGTTTCAGAAATGACTGCTAATTGCCCAATGCTGCCCAGTCTCTCTCTCTCTCTCTCCCCTTCTCTCTCTACACCTCCTCCCCTTGTTCAGCTATTTCCATCTTTTGAAAAAAGTGACTGAACAGCAATTTTGTACATGACTATGTAAATCCCCTGCAGCTGATTAGCCTGGTAACAAAGATACCTTGTCACCCACCCAGCTTAATCCATGCATTTCAAAGGGTAGTTTTATTGAGCATTTTCCAACCCCAGATCTTTATTTATTTGGCTTGATTGCTTTGAAAACCCACCACTTTCTTATTAATTCTTTCATTTACATATACTTCGTTTCATGTATATATGTACAGCCTTGAATATTCAAAGATTTCCAGAGAGTTGGGGTTATATATCCTCCTCCTTACTAAGAAAAAGTGTGTGATCAGCACTTGTTCATTTTAGCAATGATGCACTATTGCTGCTAAAATGATGTTTTTCCCTATCTATGTCTGGGTGTATGTGAATGTTGGTGTGCATGTGGGTTTATTCTCTATCTCTATCTCTATCTCTATCTCTATCTCTATCTCTATCTCTATCTCTATCTCTATCTCTATCTCTATCTCTATCTCTATCTCTATCTCTATCTCTATCTCTATCTCTATCTCTATCTCTATCTCTCCCTCCTTTTTTTAGAGGGAGTACTGAGATGCAGCAGGTTTCCTCTCCTCTGCCCTTGCTTGGAAGAGAGAAGAAACTGGAGTCAGACAGTCTCCATAGAGTGTCATACTCCAGTCAATGTAGGAGAATATCTGAGTCGTAAATCTGTCAATACAAAGAGAACAGCACACCGCAAAAATGTGACTAAAACCAAGAAATGTAGCATAATTACAGGTTCATTATTGCAAACAAAAGCATCTCCCGTTTCCACCCCTTTGGCAGGGATGGAGCCATTCAAAAGGGCTCATTATGTTGTTACCTGGCAGGTTTGGAGGCCCCCTGAACTGTTGCTGCTGGTCTGCTTATTATCCTGCTTGGGAATTTGGGAATGCTGCTGCTCAAGAGGTGGAGGACTATGGCAACAAGAAGACCCCCTCCTGTTCCATTGTTAGGTCATTCCTCCAAAGAGGATCTTGTTTGCGTTTCTCCTTAATATTCTTTAGCATGGCTGAAAGGTGCCGGATTGACAGGCCTGGAGACAAAAAGTCCTGGGTTTATCCATGCGATAGGTGGGGCAGTGAAGGATTGCTTCACTGCCTGAGCTGCATGCTTCAATACTGACCTGGGGAACCTCTTTGGAGGCTCTGCATACTTAGCCCAATTTGGGACTCTCAAGGCATGTCTGTACAAGGGTCTTTCTTGTGCTTGTGTTCACAGACCAGATCCTGGCACAGGCAATATAAATGTACAACTTTAATTTATTTTGCAGGATACCTGAAGCCATAGGTGTCTGAGTCAGACTAGAAGTACAGCAAACATACATGCACATGCACCCATATACACAGTTGCTACCATTGAAAAGGATAATAATGGATACAGCCTCTCTTTCCTTACCATCTTATAAAACAGGATACTGTTTTCTGTTTCTGTTTTCTGTTTTCACTGCCGCCTATTTTGCTTCTGCCTTGTCATCATGCCAACATTGACATGTGACTGGCACTAAATAGTAGGCAAAATTGTTTTCCTGTGAGCATCAGAAGAACATGTGTTGATTACATAGAATGGCTCGGTAGCGGATGCTGAGGTTTCATGGTTCAGCTTCTCCACCAAACACTCTCATGAGAGGCCATACCCGCATACATCCTCCTCTGTTCTTCTCCATGATGAGAGGTCCAGCTTTATTGCTTTGATCACCTATTGGGCATCTATTTAAGTATGCCTCCAACGAGAGCCAGTTTGGTCTAGTGGTTAAGGCAACAGGCTAGAAACCTGGAAACCATCAGTTCTAGTCCCACCTTAGGCATGAAGCCAGCTGGGTGACCTTGGACCAGTCGTTCTCTCTCAGTCCTCAGAAGAAGGCAATGGAAAACCGCTTCTGAAAATCTTGCCAAGAAAACTGCAGGGACTTGTCAAAAAGTGACTTGAAGGCACCAAACAAACAAACAAACAAACCAAGCACTTCCAATGCCACGTCCTGGAAGAATTCCTACTGATACTACCCTTCTTCATGCCTGCTCCTACACAACCACTCCCTGGTATTATATTTTCTCCAGGGTTACCACCAGTGTTTGTCCCTGAAATACCACCTATGCTACCCAGGGCAGAGATATGGGTGGAAACCAAACCCCAGATAGAAGGGGTTATTGCTGTAATGCCTAAACAATGCGTCAGCATAGACCACTCCTGATGAAAAGGGATATAGAGCTGACCTTGGGGGAGATATGAGTGAGGCATGAAGGGGAGACTTGCAGCAAATATTTCATAGTCCTAAAACAGAGAAGCATGAGAAAGAAACTCAAAAAAACCCTGCCTTGATTTTGTTTAGTATAAAATGGGATAGAGAAATACTTAGACAGGCTTTCAAAATTCTGTTTTATGCCTTATTACAATAAAAGAGCATTTCTGGAGTCTGCCATGCCTGTTTCTTGACCTGGCCTACCTTGAAGGGATGACATCAGTTGTGTCCAAATTTGACAGAGTTGCCCTATAACATTTCATCATTCTCCCTTTCTGTAAACCCTACACATTACAGTTTGGTAACAACTTTTAGAGGTCTTTGGGAAGTATGCTTAAGGTTTCTAAGGGCCACATACAGCCTTGGGGCCTCCAGTGATACCCCTTTACTTTATGAAGACGATGCATTTATTGCTGCATTCTCCAGCCTGGGACCCTCTAGATTACCGATCCTATCAGTTCTTATCCAAATGACCAACCAGCTAGGGAACTGGAGACCAATATATCTGGAGGCACTGAATTGGGAAATCAGTCTTTTTGGGGTGGGACAGTCCTTGTAAAAGAAGGAAAAATGTTTATTGCTTGTTTGATCTGAGATATTTGTATTCATTTTTAGAAGTTAGCAAGATAGCTTCCAGCACTGCAGTAATTCAGAAGAAGGTTAGAAAATGCTTTATGAATAATGAGCAAAACAAAATCTATAAAACAGCAAACGCATTATTAAACTCAGGATCCCTGTTCGTAGAAAGCCTAAGTAAATAAAATTTATCATAGACTTGACAATCAGTGGAATTGCCTTAGGGTAAACTTTTCCTGGAGGAGTTCTACATCTGGGAGGATAACTTTAAAAAAAAAAGGTCTTCTGGGACAATCAAGTTGGCCAGATCTATTCTAGTTATAGAAGGTGGTCCTGGATATATCTAGGTCCCAAGTTAGAGGTCTGTATAGGTCAAAAGCAGCACCTTATATTTCACCTGACAACCTATTGGAAGCCAATGCAGGACCTGTCGCACAGATGTAGCAGGCACCTGGCAATGTGTCTCAGTTAACAGGTTGGCCACTGCTCTTTGAATCAACTGCAGATTCTGGATGATCTTCAAAGGCAGCCCCATGTGCTTTCCATTCCCTTCTGCTCAATGCCCTAAGTCAGAGGTCCTTTGTATTTATGATGACTCCATGAAGGCACAAGGTTCATCAGCAAAAGCCTTCCTAGATCATATTATCATACAATTCCAAAATGTGTAGAAACAAAGTCACAGGGAAATCTCCCATGAATACCTTCCCCATGCTCACAGTATAATCAATATGTGTGCACAATACCAACTTCATTCAGTCAACAGCATAAGATTCATTCTTAGATCTTCTTTTTCAACAGACAAGCATTACTGCATAACGGGGCATGCTTGGTTTTCAGTGGGCTTGGGTCTTTTTGCCTCCTTTAAGCATGCTCACATTTTTCCTGGCCACATTTTAGCTCCAGTTCTGCTACTGGTCAATAACCAAGTTTATTGTTAGGTGCATAATGGCAGTGGAAGTTACTCCCAAGCAAGTAAATGTGTAGGGATTGTCAGATTTATGTACTGCTCTTTTTTAAAAAATTGAATTTATTAGCCACCGAACTCCAATGGATTCTTGGCACATTGTATAATTGTAGAGTCCTTGGTGCTCTCTGAGCCTTGTTGTTTTCTTGCAGACGTTTCATTGCCAGGCTAGGCAACATCTAGGAAGAAAACAACAAGGCTCAGAGAGCAGCAAGGACTTCACAGTTCAACCCTGAGCTACAAATATTCTCTTCGATTGGTACATTGTATAATTTTATAAGCTCATTATTTATGGACAATTCTGTTACCCTCTCCCCTGAGGCAAAATAGGATGGAAAAAAATGTCATAGGCATCTGTTCCTAACCACGATGATACCAAAATGATGAAATGTGAATTGTGACATCACAATGCAAGTTTTGCCTTTTTGTACTTGGAAGCCAATGAGGGGTGAAAGGGAAATACAGTCAATTCTTGTTATTTGCAATATGTTAAGTTCTATAAAGTCACTGAGAACACTGAATTAGCAAATCCTGAACTATTGCTTCTAGGGGAAGTACAGGACACTTGTTTATAATATGAGAACTGAAACAAGAAAGCAGAGTGTCGCCTTATTCAACCTCAGCTGGAAACGTGCATGCCAGGCAATTCAAATTTTTCATTCCTCTGCACATAGCTGCAAATGACCGCAAATTGTATCGATTTTGGGGTTAAAAATAAATTTTAGCGAGTAGGCGAATTCGCAAATATGGAATCCCCAGATAATGAGGATCGACTGTATTCCTAACATTTTTTGAAATGGAATGCCATACCAGGTAGATCTTGGATTGATTCAGCAAAGCCTGATCTGCAAGACCTGAATTCATGTTACTCTTCGATTGGAAGGACTTGAGCTGTACTTGCTTTACCCATCCACTCCTTATCAGTTTACTTCTATTACCATTACTATTATTAATTCCACTAAATCTCAAAATAGCACTGTGAAGGCTAAACTTTGTATTTTGGCCTTAAAACTGCTGTTATTAGTACTGTTATTAGTACTATTGAAAATTATCCAACTATTTCTTGAAAGAAGATTTAAATCTCCCTGGTAATTCCTGGGGCATATCAATATGTGTGCATGCAGCCTTTTACTCCAGACAGGTTGCCCTCATGAGACACCCTTTGGAAATGTACTGTATAAGCAACCTGCTTTGATTCCATTATCGTAGCAAAGAAACATATGAGTTCATGTCTTCCAGTGTTAATTTAATATATTTATTTTAGAAGAAGGTTCTTTCAGCACTGGAAGAATAACAAGGACATGAAAAAAGCTGGCGCAACCAGATTATATGGGGAAGAAAGCAAGGTCAAGTATGGAACTGCATGTCCTTCAATTTTGGCCTCTAAAGCAGATACTGGGCCTGTATTTCATGTGTTTTTGGTCAAGCTCTCTTCACCTTCCCTGCTCTGACAGCTGGTGTGAAGTTTCTTCTCAGAAAAACATGGGACTGGTTTTTGCTACTTGAGATGTTGTAGCTTATAGTAATGTCTCTGTGAAAACATAATGGCATTAACTATTCCTTGGGTCTTGAATTACTGTAAAAATGTATGCCAAACACAGGGTTTAAGAGTTCAAATAAAGGAAAAGGTGGAGCAGTGTTTCACTGGCTGTTTCCCTGAAGAATGAGAATTCCAGGCTTAATAAAGCCATGTCTTCATAAACATACCCTTCACATGATTCAAACCAAAAGTGCATAGTGATTATTCCTGTCTTCCTTATCTTTCCTTCCATTAAGAACTGTAGGTTTCTAATTATGCTGAAATCTAAATGACTGTGAGTATGGTATGATACAACAGAACAGAAATATTAGGTAATCAAAATAAAAAGAGGAAAAATAAAAATGACTTTTTATTTAATTGTATATTAATTATAGTGCTTACTTGAAATGCTGGGAAATCTAATTTGAATGAAATTGAATACATTAATTAATTAAACAAACTCCTGCTAAAATTGTGGACTATGTAAACTATAGATATTTCAAAGATTAAGATCTTATTTCTTTTTTTTTAACATTAAGATTAAAATTCATTAATTTTAATGAATTTTTGAATTGGTCTTCTACTTTCAGGCCAGCTAGGTGATAGTATCTACCTGATCTTGTGTGATCTTGGAAAGCTAAGAACAGAACTGATTGAGCCTTGGATTGGAGATTACCACAGAATACCATGACTATAAGCTAGCCTGGAATTAAAAAAAAAAGTTCCAGAAGAAGGCAACGGTAAACAATATCTGTGTTGCTGCCAAGGAAACTCCATGTATGTATCCTAGGAATCAAGGTGATCTCACCTCTACTCTCAAAGCAATTGACAATAAAAACATACAAAATAAACAAATGAATTCCTACTCCATCCCTATCTCTAAAACGAATTGGAATAAAAGAAGGGAACATTCTGAAATCAAGGAACTGCATTAATTACTAAAACCTTGACAGAACACTCTAAAGGCTGAATGAGGAAACCAAATTAATCTCCCTAAGGAGGAAATTTTATACATGGGATCTTCTACAAAGCAGTTCTCTCTCAAATTTGTCCCCCTCTTATCATTATAAGCCCATGTGTCTCCTTTTGATACAGTAATATAGATGGGAATCTACGCTTTAACAGTCAGAAGAACCCAAAGTTAGCTCCTATCGTTCCCATATGATGAACAAGCTGGATCTGGGAGTGGTGGTGGTCCTTCCTTCCTCATTTAACAGCTATCTCTGGAAAACATACAGCCGTAGAATGACAGTGATTGTGTTGTGAAAGATGAAATCAAAGAGATAATAACGCGAAGAAATTAAAAATTATGGCTTTGGTTTGCCAAGCAATTTTAATTTTAAATAAATTATCGAAACTGCCTTGAAAAGGACTCTAAAGTTATGTTGTGGTAAGTCACTATGGATCTAGATGATTTGGCAGCATACAAATTTAATGTTAGTGTTGTTGTTGTTGATGATGATGTATAACCCTGGACCATGTGTTTGTTTGTTTGTTTGTTTATCAAATTTGTCACTGCCCATCTCCTCTCACCAGAGGGACTCAACACACTTTACCCAACACACTTAACTGGATCGCTGAAAGACTAGAGGCTATACTTGCTCAGTGTGCAAAGTTTGGCTAGGTTTAATCTTGGACAGGTTTGTGTGTGTTTTAGTGTGTTATATGTGCTTTAGTGTGTTGTGGGAACTCACCAACTATGACCAAGTAGATGCCTTCAGAAAGATGGATAGGTGAGTGACAAGTCCCTTAATTCTCATCTAGCATGACCACACTGGCTGAGTTAACAGGAACCATTATCCAAGAGAACTACAGGCCACCACCTGGAGAAGTCTGGTTTACCTGGTTTAGCATCCTGTTTCCCACAATGGCCAACCAGATGTTTTTAGAAGTCTTACAAGTTGGACCTGACTGGGTTTGGATGACAGGTTTCTGCAGAGATCTGAGTTCAGTTGTCACCTCTGTTGCCATTCTAGCTCAGTGCTCAGAATAGGAGAAAAGCAAACACGCTGATATCCACACCAATAGCACCTTCCTTTGTTTTGCCACAGATGACCTAGAGTGCAACATGTCGGCTGAGTGGCTGAAAATGTTATTGTCCTTTTCTTTCAGTGTTGTGACAGTTGGGGCTGATGGGCTGTGTATGTTTTAATCCAGCCACTAAAATCCCACCCCCACCTTCCACCCTGCCAGCAAGGGGCATGCGCTGTCTGGCTGACACTGCCTACAAATTCTATTAGGTTTGTAATTAAAAACAGCTGTAATCTGATCAGGTGGAGATCATAGTTACAAAATGAAGGAAGCCATTAGCAGGAAATGTTGTGGTTCAGGCAGACATCAAATCAGTTTAAAGAGATTGGATTTCATTGTTTTTATACAGTTACTCCATTACTATAATGCACTCACCCCATTTAACTGACTCACTCCAAGGAGCTCTCCTGCAAGGCAGGAGTGACATCTATGAGAAATTAATGGCATAAGCAGAACATTGCATGCAGGAAAATTTATAGAGAAATCTATTTTCTGTGGAGAATATTAATGCATGCTGACTTGATGCCTGTTTAGGGCCCAGTTTTAACTCCCTTTGTCTCTCAATATTTCAGTGCCATTTGTTCTAGCCTCTCCTTACGCAACGGATCCTCTTAACATATCTGCTCCAAATACTAAGACGTTATTCCCTTGAGGCTACCTGCATGCATACATTAGTTGTATGTATGTACTGTATACATACACACAGGCACACACTCATTCATTCATTCATTCATTCATGAACTTCAACAGTTCACAAACTTATAAACTGGGGGTGCTGATCTTCCAGATGTGGGACTCCAATATTTATCAGGGGCCCTTAGTAGCTCCCATGGTTAGGCATAATGAAAACTGGGAGTCCAGCAACATCTCGAAGGCACGGCTTCTCACTTTGTAGAACTTCAAAGGATAAGGTTCTCCTTAGCCTCCTGCTGAGGAGGCTAAGGAAGGCAGTCTGATACTAAAAGAGAGGGGATTGTGAGTGGGGTGAGAGAGCAGTGCTTAATCTGTGTCCTCCTGAGATAAGTGAAAGGGAAAGAACAGATTATGGGGAATTTATTTACAATGATCTATGGAAGGATGCACTTTTACAAAGGGAACATGAGAATCACATTGCATTGTGAAACCGGGTATGTAAATTTCCTTGGGCTCAGACTAGATAATGGAGGTACCTGTTAAAATAGGTGCTAAAATATATTTAGTAGTGATGCTATTTGCACAACTGTGTGGTTTTATCTGGGACGGGACTAACTAGAGAATTTGTATCCTTTGAGATGTTGCTGAACTACAGTCCCCAGTACCCCTTTTTAATAGTCATATTTGCGGAGGCTGTTGAGAATAGAATAGCCTTTTTCACTCTGGTGCTATGTTTCCTGAACAGGGGCAAAGGAATTTCTTTTTATTTTAATCCTTTAAAAAGAATGAAACAAGCATGTTCATTTGTTCATTCACTCAAAGGAATCTTTCCTGTTTCCTTCATGCATCTGTTCAGAAAGTAGAGGTTGACAGGCTAAGGCACAAGCCAGGGAGGAAAGGCTTAACACAGCTTGTTGTTGTTGTTGTTGTTGTTGTTGTTAGTTGCCGTTGAGTCATTTTCTTTTGGAAATCACTGCAACATAAGCCGAACACCAAAGCTACAAAAGACACTAACCCATTAATAGCTGAGATCTGAGTCTCATCCTAAGAGCTCTAGTTTACACTTCAGCTGGTGGGCTGTGGACCTGAGGAGCTTCCAGCTGGCAGCCATCAGTCTGAGGTCATAATATGCATTGTTATTTATGCATTGTTATTTTTTCTCCACTGAGGATAGAAGTGTGGCAAATTGCCTCTCTTCAATCTCTTCTTAGGCACTGACACCAGTTACTTTCCCAAATTATTCCAGAGTCATCTTCTCTATACCACATAGAAGCACTCTTCAAATGGAACCCCTCACCCAAGAGAGAGAACAAGGCCCATCAAGGTCTCTTCTAGGTTCTGCCTAATGGGAATGTATAAGAGCCCTATGCTTTGCTTCTTGTTCTTTCAACAATACTGAAGAGGCATTCATATGCTTCAAAGGGCCATCATCTGACTGATGTCATCCATCCTTGTGATGTCACATCCTGATATAAGCCTCTCCTTTTAGCTTAGATCAATGTTTGTCAACCTTAGCAACTTTAAGACGGATAGACTTCAACTCCCAGAATTCCCAAGTCCATCTATCTTACAGTTGCCAAGATTGAGAAACATTGGCCTAGATCAACCTTTTACTTAATTTGGGCACCCAAGATTTCAAGGAGCATACTAGTAATGCTCCTTGAAATCTTGGAAAAATCTTTCTGAATCTTGGAAAAATCTCTAATAAAAGCCCTGCACTTGAAATGATTTTGTAAAATCCCTTTTTAAATGCTTGTGATTAAAAAACAACAAGCATGGCTTTGACTTGCAATATGGCTGCTCCATATGTAAATGTATAAAATAATGAAACTAAAGCGTATATAAATCCAAACATCTTTGGAAAGATACATCTTCTAAAACTTGAACCAAATTTGTTTAAACAATGACCAAACAAAAAATGTCCACTTTTTAAGGTTAGCCTAAAATACATTTCAACAGATAGCAAACTGGAGCTAATACAGAGAAAAGCCTGTCTCCATGCTGAATAGGAATTCCTCTATATTTGAAGCATTGACTTGTCTCATATTCAGGGCAGATTTTCTGAAAGCTTGGTAGAGTTTAATTGGTGACCACAGCTGCAGAAGAGCTAATCTTTTCCTAGTATGGTGCACCCAAAAGTTGAATGCTTGAGCTTCTTCATTCAAGCAGCTAAGGAGATTTGTGGCTAGGACCAACTCCTTGAGTAAATCTATGTCCCACCCTTACAGGCCAATCCACTATTTAAGGACTGCCCAGTTCAAGGGGACTTCCAACAGAACAATACTGTGTGGTTGTCTTGTCTCATTCATGGAATTACATAGAGGTGATTCAACAGACACAATTTCCTCCTAGGCTTCTCCTTTCCTTTGCCTCTTCAAAATCCACCATGGAAGGAATGACAGGGTATTTAAATTATTACTAAAAGCCTTTTCTCAGAATGTCCCCCAAGTTCAGCTTAAAGAAAAAAAAAAACAGGGAAAAAGCTGCAACCACAGGAGCCTTACATCTGATCATTAATATTAAGCAGCTAATAGCAGACTGCATGCCCAATCTAATTTCCACAGTTGTGAGTTACATTATATTTCTCCTTCAGTGATAATGATTATTTCCAAATCTGCCAATATTTGTTCTATGCAGATCTGTTTGAAATCACTCCTGCTCTCTTGTTTTATCATTATCATGCCTATCTGGGCCGTACTCCTGACGGATCCTCCTATTATTTTCATGGGTTTGTGACTGAACAAACCCATGAAGGGACCTTGAGTTCCCTCAGCCTTACTTTGCATCCTGTCACAACTTTTGTCAAACAAAGGAGACCTGAGTAAGGGCCATTGTATAGCATGATCATTCTGGAATTCTCCAAGTAAGGATACCTACAAAGCTTAAGCAGCCAAGCTATCATATTACAAAAAGTGCAAAATCTATAATATACATTGATTAGGATGAGCTAGAATGCCACAGCAAATAATGAGCAAACTCTTTGATTATGGAGCTCTCCTGGCAAGCTCTCAAAGTTGGCTCTTGGGATATCTCCCTAAGGGAGAGGGGGCAGGTTGGGACACTCCAGGAAGAGTCCATCAGTGAGTCAATTCCAAGGAAGGCAAACAATGCAGAGAAATGGAGATAAAAGGGCCTCTGCCGACAAACACTCAGCCTGACTCCTCCAGAATCAGCCCCAGTCTAAGCAAACAGACCCTTTCTTTTTCTCACCAGAACCCTTTCATGATTTAGATTACCACTTAAGTCTCCCTCTCTCTGTCTGTCTGTCTCTCTCCCTCTGGTTGAAGCCGGCTCGGTCAACTTCACACGAATCCAGTTCTAATGTAAACAGGCAAAGTCCTGTCCCTGCCACCTCTTATCCCCCACTGTCTCCCATCCCCCCTCCCAACTGTATCGAATGCATCAAAGCCCAAGTAAATTGCATCCCCTTTGACCTGTTGGCGATAAGTTCAGCCACAGTACATTAAAGCAGCCATGGCTGCGGTTTCATGGTCAGCGATGATGGAGCCAGAAAAGGAACTGCAGCCTTTTGCAAGCTCTAATCAAATCACTCGACTGCCCTTCAAGCCCTGTTTGTGAACTTTGGATTGGGACCCATTCTTACAGACCCAAAGTTTAGCCTTCCTTTTGGAGGGCTGCAGATGCAGATGATGGCAGTAGACAAGTTCTAACCCATTTTGGCTTTCCCTTTCAGGCCCAAGTAGGGAATTGCCTTAATCTTGCCACATCAGAATATGAAAAAAGGAAAAACTGGGTCAGTGACAGATCAGTTTGCAAAAGAAAGACAGCACTTATGCTTTGAACAAGGGACAACTCTTTAAAATACTAGTCTTTAATATTCAATTCTCAGGGAAAAGGCAAAGCTATTATTTAATGCAGTAGCAGCTACAATCTTGTGTTCTCACTGCTAGAAAAAAAATCAAGATTTCTAGTATACAAGAATGAATGATCAAACAGTGGAATTTAGTACTAATGTTGAATGAGTCTAATGAGTCTGCAAAAGGGAAGCAGAATAGACACTGTCAAGGGAAAACTGTTACTGATTATTGGTAGCTGGAATCAAATGCACAGTGTAAATTTAATTTTATTTATTAGGAAGTCCACATCACTCAAAGATTTGCACTCTAGTAATTTGCACCCTATGATCTGCACACCAGCTCTCACTGTGGTGACACATCCCAAAGTGGACAACCTTGAAATTGCCACTACAATGGCTGTTTAGTGCCATTAATCAGCATAGGAGTCCTCTAAGTTATTTTCTGTTTTAGCCTTGGTTTTTGGAATGAGAAATAACAACCAAGCCAAATGTTCCTATCCATACTTCATTCTAAGCCATAATTGAAATCAATAAGCCAACCACAAATCTTCATTTAAAACTATTGTTAATTATCCTAAAACAAGCCATGGTTTCATCACTGATACCTTGGCATCACACTAAGCCAAAAATAAGCAGCTATGGCTTAGCACAATATATGATCCAAACTGTGTCAGTATGTCTAGATTTGCAGGATGACATGTGGCTTACTTACCTGTAATTGCGACTAAGCGTTGGGCATGACTGAAGTAGCCTAAAAGTCTGAATGGTAAATAAATAAAGACCTTTAAATGCAATTGCCCAAAGTCCCTCTCTGATATATGAAAATTATAGCACGCGAGGGGTGTGTATGTGTGCTGTTCTACCCCCTTTGATTGGTATTTCATTGCTTTCATATGCAAGGGGCTTGAATCTACAGCAAGTAGTCTTTATCTCCTTGGAGGCTTCAGAAAGATTAAGTGAATACATTCACCTCTCATCTTTAGCATTTTAAAAACATGCTGAGCATTCCCACAAACTGACCATGACTAGTCCCAAAACACTAGTTTACTAGAAGGCAAACTGGGACTTCTCATCAGTCCTCTAGCCTTTAGGGTAAGTTTTATCATCCAAGCTTACCTTGACTTTGGCTTTTCTTCTGGATAGTTGGGTACAGCAAAACTTTAGGCTTACGACTATCCACCATCTGTATTTTATAACAATATCTAGGGAGCTTCTTGAGCCCCGTGATCAGTCCTACAAATAAAGCTAATTCTACAGTGGTGTTGGTTTACAGCATGCCAAGGTCCCATTAGAAAAACAGTCAGGTGGGGTGAACTTTGCAGGCACTAAAGAAGATACTTGCTGGCTTAGAAGCCATGCTGGTGGCTTAGAGTTGGCGCATTTCTCCTTCCCATGCCAGAAGAGGGGTAATGAAAAGGTGAAATTAAGAACACTTAATTTTTTGTAAAATGCCAAAGCTGTAGCAGACTTACATTGTGGAGTACTTCCTCTTCAGGATTTCAGTGACTCAGGAATCAGCAACCTTTTCCAGCTGTAGGCATCATCTTGCATGATCTTGGGTGCTGAAAAGAGAGAGCAAAACTTGTCTGAAATCTCAGAAGGTTGCTAAATATTATGAGATTTTGACTATACCAAACTATTTTAATGTTTGCAGGAGATTTCAGTGTTCTTATGTACAATATCATGACAGTTTTGGGTTTTTTTACCATCCTGTGGCATTCTGGGCATTTTGAAATATATTTATTTAATAGAAGGGGGAATTGAAAGCATCTTACTTAGAGGAAAAAGCATCGTACCTGTTGCACCATGTTGTCAGCCTGTGAGTTTCTCCATGCTATTCTCCCGCCATCATTTTAATCTCTCTCATCCTCCTATCTATTTCTCCTTCCTTCTTTCCCAGTTCTATGGCACTTGATTCCAACTGCTCTGAGTATAATGCAGCATAAGCAAGAATTCAAAACATCTGGAAAAGACTGTAGTATAACCATAATGGCACCATTTGCCAGAGGCAAGCCCCTTGACTGGCCCAAGGTCAGCTGTCTCATCCCTAGGAAGAAGAAGGCAAGAGCAAATCACTTCTGAAATCTCACCAGGAAAACTGCAGGGACTGGTCCAGGCAGTCACCAGGAGTCAGTGCTGACTCAAAGGCACAAATATATTGGTATTGTGCATTTATGTTTTATGTTATGTTATGTTATGTTATATTATATATTTCAATGGAAATACTGAGGGCTGGAGGTCACGAACTATGGAAAGCACTGGTGGAGTGCCTCACCAGGTATGTAGAGATGCAGAAAATTCTTGACTGCTGGAAGAAGTCTACTACAGTCCTACTGTATAAGAAGGGAGATCGCAAAGATCTCAAAAATTATAGGCCAATTTGCTTATCTTCGACTGTCTATAAGCTATTCACAAAAATGATTACAAACCATCTTACAAGAAATTTAGATGAGCAACAGCCACGAGAGCAGGCCGGCTTTAGAAGCAAGTACAGTACTACTGATCATATATTCACTCTTACTCAGCTCATTGAATGGTCAAGAGAATATAAATTTATGCTTGCAATCGCATTTGTTGCCTATGAAAAAGCATTTGACAGTGTCAAAGTCAATGCAGTAATGCAAGTGATCAGTGAACAATGAATCAACTCCGACTACATTGTGCTGCTCAAAGAAGCAAATACCAACTGCTTCATAAATATTACTCTTTGAAACCAAAATATGAATACCAATGGAGAAAGGTGTAAAGCAAGGCGATATGATCTCACCTAAACTTTTCAATGCTTGTTTGGAAAATATCATGTGCAAAACAAAATGGGAAGACGGAATTGATATAAACAGAGAGAAGATAAACCATCTCAGATTTGTGGACGATGTTGTACTGATCGCAAAGGATGCTTGAAAGCTGCAAAAAATGCTTCGACAACTTGACGCTGAAAGCAGAAAGGTGGTTCTAAAGATGAATCACACTAAAACAAAATATATGCAGAAAGGGAACCTTCCAAAATTCCAAATGAGGCTTCAGAATGAACTTATCGAAGAGGTTGACCACTATGTCTACCTGGGACAGCTAATCAAAATGAACAAAGATCAAAGAGAAGAACTGGTCAGAAGAAAGAAAGCTGGATGGGCTAGATACAACTCCATTAGGGAAGTCTTACAGAATGAGATCAAAGGAAAACTGCGTGCTAATCTTTTTAATTCGACTGTCTTATTGGTGGTGCTATATGGAAGTGAAACATGGTCGCTAACGAAGGCAGAAGAGGAAGAGCTTTCAAGAGCAGTAAGGGCTATGGAAAGATCCATGCTGAAAGTTTCTTGCCGGGACCACATCCCAAGCAGCCAGATTAGAACACGAAGTGGAATAAATGATGTCATTGTTGAATATCGAAAACAGAAGCTATGCTGGGCAGGACACGTTGCACACATGTCAGATGGCCATTGGACAACAGCAGTTGCTGAATGGTATCCAAGAGAAGTAAAAAGACCTATCCACTGACCTCCAAAGAGATAGGAAGACCCAATAGTCAAGAACTTTGGCCAAACCTGGAGAAGAAAAGCCAGGATGGAAAGCGAGTTGTGACCAGCAGGACTCTGTCCAGCGACAGTCTGGTCAATCAAGGTGATCAAGGTGATTATTGTACATACATCTTAGGGACTTCCCCACCTATACCTCACCACAGCACAAATACGCCATTTTTTGAAATAGCCAAATAATCTTACGCTCATTAATACTGACATTTTAAATTGTAATCAATATTGATATATTATTTCTTCCTTTCCTTTTACCCTCAAAGGTCTAAGTTATCTAAACGTTAGTGTGTTAATCATCTTCAGTCAATACTGTACAACTATCACTGTACTGATACAATACAATGTGTTATGTAAGTTTTACCACAGCATAATAAAAAATATTACTAAAAAAAAATGCCATCTTTTTTCTGCTGTGTCCCCAGGACATTGCCTTAATTTCATCCCAGCCTTGAGTGAGACAGCCGTAAGTCATTCTTAGTTGTGTCAGTGTTCAAGCAGCATTTTCCTCCTTACTCCAACAGACTGGCCAAGGAAAGACTTATGGCTTATAAAGGCTGTTAGGCTCTGCCTCTCCCTTCCATTGGAGGGATGTCAGGTGATTGCAGGGAACAGAAGCAACAGAAAAAGCAACTTGGAACAGAGACAACAGAGACAACAGAGGCAGGAGAGAGATTGGCAATGGAACATCTGGATGACTCCTGGATGGTAGCCAAGAGATCCTGAAAACTTTATCTAGTGGTTGTCCAGGTTTTTGCATCCTGAATGTGGTAGCCCTAGACAATGGAGACAGTTGGGTTCATGTCAACATATTTTATTGCCAACTCTAGGATGTCTTTTCAGTATTAACACTTATTGGGTGAGATGGGTACTGGTTGTCACTTTTAAAGCCCTACATGACTCAAGACTGGGGATCTTCAGGACTGCCTCCTCCACTGGTGCCTATTCAATAAGAACTGGAAGGAAGGGCTTCCTTTGGGTCCCCACCCTAAAAGACTATATCAGGGGCCACAAAGGTGGGCCTTTTCTATTGCTGCCCCATTCCCCCCAGGATCAGGTTAGTGCCAACTTTGTTGGTGTTTAGGAAAGCCATTAAGACCTGGCTTTTCTGGGAAGCCTTTGGGGTCTGAGTTGTGAGTTGCAGTAAGTGATGGTTTAGAGATTTTGATATGATTATTCCTTAGCATAATATGACACAATTCCTTTAATTCTTATATTGTGCTGTGGTACATCGTCTGCCAGTTCACTGAATTTGAGTGTATGCTGCTTAGACTCAGTTGCTGAAGATTCATTCAATCAACTTTCCTGCCAGGGCTGCAGTGAGGCTAAAATGCAGGTCTTGAAAGAAAGTTGGATAGGAGCATAGAAAAGATCTTGAAACTCTTGTGCATAACTTATGGCCTCCCAGATATTGGCCTCCAATTCTTACCAGCTCCAGCCTGTATAGTTAATGGTCAGGAGTGATGAGAGCAGAGTCTGAGGGGAGGCATAGATTCCCTGTTTTAACAACTATCTGCATCCTCATCATCTTGGACTTTCTATCCCATACACTATGAGCTTCAATTAAAAAACCCCCCATAACTCAAATTACAACTCATTCTTCAGCATATATAAAAAGTCCCTTACAAATAAACTTCAGAACAAAAGCATTAATATCTATCTATCTATCTATCTATCTATCTATCTATCTATCTATCTATCTATCTATCTATCTATCTATCATCCACACACACACACACACACAATGTATATTCACAATTAAAAACATTTCTCCACTGTGGTTATAGTGCTGGGGAGGGGCAATGACAAATATTAATACAACCTCATGTGTCATTTTTGAGTTTTATAATAAGTTTGCACATAGATAAACAAGTATCTTCTACAGTGATTTCAGATGAATATCACAAATCTATGAATTTTAATGTACTTACCTTTAATTTTTTTAAAGATGAGGCAATATTAAAAACAACAAGGTATGTAGCTTCAATAGCTGGGCTAGGGAGAGGAGCAGAACAGTTCCTCAATCCTCCTATCACAACTTCTTCTGCCAGACCATGCCAGCAATAGTGATCAGAATAAATTAATCAAACCATAGTAAGATCCCAGCTGTAATTTGATCCAAACAAAAGAGAGGTGTTGAGAATTGGGCAGTCTAATGATCTGGATGATACTAGTCCTGAAAAGCCAAATAGATAATATACATATTAGGTTATTCTCAGATCTGGCTCAAACAGTAGATATCCAAGGTAGTGTTAATGCCAGTAATGCTTTTTATTAGTTTTGGCCAATTCACCAACTGCAGCTTATCTGCAATAGGAAGGTCTTTCCTAAATGACTCATGGTTCAGTTATGTGAAATCTAGATTATCATAGTGTACTTTGTGTGCAGATATCTCAGACTTTGGGGCTTAGAACATCTGCAGGGACTAGGCATTCAGATCAAGTTCTACCTGCTGCATTACACTGGCAGCCTGTTTATTTCTAGGCCCAAAGTAAGGTGCTGATATTGATCTTAGTTTAACCTTAAATAATTTGGGATCATGATATCTGAAAGGCCACCTTCTCCCAAATGTCCCTGGCAGAGTTGTAAGATCAGCATCAAGGAGCTTGTTGTCTGGTCTAGTAGCAAGAGCTATTATGTTGATAAGTATTAAGGTCAGCAACTTTCGATAATAACTCCTCACCTCCAGAATCCCCTTGCCCTTAATGACTTCTTCATTAAGAAAATAATTAAAGATATTTTTATTTGGGTCTATATCTTGATGATTATATTGAGCTTTATTTTTGAAAGCATTTCTGCTGTTGTTATTTTAAATGTTGAAACTTTGTCCTTTCTGCTATTCCACTGTTATTTTAATTAATTTATTGTGTTAGTCTATAAGTGAAACATTGCAACAGCAGGTAGCCGGAAAGATGGGATAAAAATCTAAATAATAATAATCAACATAGCTGTAATTTTTAATGCAGAAAAGCAAATGTTCTGACTATATTGGTGTAATATGCCACAAATCCAAAATATGAAAATAAAAATCAAGACACAGAAAAGGTCTTCCACATAATTTAAAAAAGAAATTGGAATGTTAGGCATTCTTTGCATTATTGCTTTGCAACAACACACTCACATTCAGATGTCCTGGTTTTGTCTTTGTTTATAGGCAGTACAGTCTGTTTGTCCAAAGAGTCAGGCCCAACCACAAACATCGGGATCTGTGAAATTTTGGACCAATTTTTTTAAAAAAAGAAATATCTTTGTTTTCTTCTGAGGAGCCTGCTGGATCTTTCATCAGTTTGTTTTTTTCATTAGCCAGCACAGACTTTGTACTTATTTAATAAAGATTAGGATCTGCTGCCTGCAGCCCACACTTTTTGCTTCTCTGTCAGCCTGGGGGGGTTTGGTCTTCAACAACATGTTTGATGTTGTATGACAGGAGTTTAAATAGAGGGCAAAAGATGCCCAACCTCTTGAATTCACTTCCTGGAGAGTCCTTCATTTCCCAACTGCTCCTTGGCTGGATTGTTCAGATTGCTGCCCTCAACTTCCCCTGGTCCAGCTTACTCCACCAACAAGGAATACATTCACTCTTGCTACCACTGCTATTTCTCATCTTAAATGAGCACATTTCTTTGCAGCATTTCTGATATGGTACCATCTAGGTAACCCTCTTCTGAATTTGGGACTACTGGACTAAGACAGGACAGCCCTGTTTGGACATCCTAGAATGTGTGGAGGGGTAAGAGAAATCATGCCTAAGTGCTGCTCCCATCTCCATCCTGAATGTGTAGATTTTGCCTTGTGGAGAGAGGTTGCACACGGACAATCTCTGCATGTACAATCCTGAACCCTGCATTTTGCAAGATGTTGTGAAGACAAGGAGATAGAGAAAGTCAAACCCACTGTGTGAGTCATCCTGGTACATTCAGTCCTAGAAATTTGCAAAGCAGCCTGACTAAAATGGACAAGTCCCCACTTGAGCCATATGGGGCTGTACAGAAGACAAGGGAAATGGGGGGAAAAAGAAAAGAAAAGGAACCTTCTTATTTAGACTGGCTCCAAAAAGGCTGCCTCCCTGAGGGAAGTCTGTTTCAACCTCAGTGCAGATAGTGTCAGGATGAAGCCCAGATTATTTTTGACAGGCAATCTCTTGTGAAAGCACCCTAGTGTCCCCAACACCCACCTCTGTTGCCATGCAGAAAATTTCCACTAGCATTAGTGGGAATACTATTGTCTACTTGAAGACAATAATCCATTTGGAGGCAGAGCCTGTGTGGCCATCAGTGATCCACTTTGACAGGAGTGCCCTGTGCAAGAACTTCCATTACCAGGGAACTGTTGTTTACCTACGTTCAAAATGCTTATTCAGATTGCCAGTCTGTTTCTTGTGCACAACTGTGATGTGCCTTTTGCAGACTGAGAGGCAACTGCGTTCACATGATGGGCACATTGAATGGTGCCCACAACATCAATGTAATATATGTTTTTCTGCATTACTATATTATGGCCCTTTACTCCTGCTTTTCTCCTTTGAAAACAACATACTTGCAGTTCCCAGAACTCTGACACTTCTTGCAATGTAAACTTCTCCCTTTCTAATCAGCTATCTCTGCAGCAAGTCGCATTCAGTCAATCACATCCATGGGTAACAGATAAATCAGTGCTCCGCAGGAGAGAAACTTTAGGTGACTACCAATGACTCTTTGACTGGTGCACAGACAACCATTTGGTAAGCCAGAGTTCTAAGCCATCACTCCAAATGGGGCCAATTTTATTAATTCTTAGTTTCCTTCCATGGATCTGTAATCAGATGCAGGTGTGTACTGATGCCACTTTCTCCCTTGACAGGATGATATGGATGAACTTACAAAGAGGACTATCTGTTGCCTGAGATTACTAGCCATTTGGTAAATTGCCTTGGGTCTTTAGCCTTTGCCTGGTGCAGTCACTAGGAGGCTAAACAAACCATGAGATTGCTATTCCTGACTGAACTGGCATTTCAATTTACAAGAGGGACCTCATAGGATTAGTTCCTGGCCATCTGCATAAGATAAAACATAGTTTTCTGCACAAGAAATGGAGGAACAATAGATACTGGCTGGACCCAGACAACTTTAGAAGCTACTTCAGTGAACTTCATAGTTCAGGGGATGGTGAACCTGTGTTTCTTCAGATCTTGCTCTCAGCATCCCTCACCATTGGCCACACCGGCTGAGCTGATGAGAAAATAGTCCAGCAACTCTAGAGGGCTACAAACTTCCCATTCAGACTGTTGATACTGACCTTGAAAATCTTCAACATTTTCCTAACTGCACTTGACACATATTACTTACTTTTCCTTTTTTAAATTACGCTACTTTTTCTTCCCCTTTCTTAGCTGTTACTCTTGCTTTTAAATCTGTACTTTCTCCTCCTTAAAGGCACTAGAAAAACTACTGTCCCATAAGGCTCTGCCAGTATTATTTTCTCTTGTATGGTCTTCCAAGTGCTAAATGGGCAAAGAATGAAGTTACTGTCCAGCCTAAGAAAAAGTTAATAAAAATTCTGGACCACTGTCATCACTGTGAGATTTTAGAATGTTTGATTAGTAGCCAACATTTTGACTGAAGTAGGATTATCATCAGATTACATTAATCCTTTAGAGCAACTATCCCCAACCTGGGGCTCTCCAAATGTGTTGGGATCTCAGCTTTCAGAACTTCCAGCTACCATGACCACTTTTGAAAAAAGTGGGGTTTCCAACAGTTTACTAAAGTGTTTTGATATTAGCCAGGAAGTTGAAAGCTCTTTTTCCTTTTAAAAAAGAAAAAAAGGCAAGGGGGAGGGGAAAGAAAGCACTGAACTTTAAAGGCCACCTTTAATAAAAAGCTTCAACTATTTTTAGTAGCACTCTGTTATTGCAAATATCTGTAACTAGAAAGAGCTGGGTAGCTTTATGACCAAATGGTCAACTATGTAAACTGGGTTTATGCAACTCCTGCTTAAGGGCACAGGCTCCTTGCCTGCAGGAATTGGAGATGGAATTCCCCCTCCCCAGCATTGCACAACTGACCCAGGTGCATTGTGGGGCCATGTTTTTTTCCTTTTCTTTGGAAGCAAGAAGTACTTGAGAAGTTTCATCTAAGTTACAATATTTGCTAAACCAAAACTATCATCCTGTGTCTCATATCTAGTACAACAGGGAAAGATTTTTTTGGGTGGAGGGAACATTCAGTCATTTTAATATGATTATGGTTTTGGCCAACTTGCTATGGATATTTTTGTGTATGTGCATTGTGTCTCTCCGTGTGTGCCTGCTTATGCAACTGCTGTTTTAGAATGTCAGGTTTTATCGGCTTCAGAGTGGATTTCAGATGGGCACAAGAAAATTCATGGAGATTTGCAAATGTGCCAGAAATGCTTACAGACTCCTGGAAATGGGGAAGGCAATAACATTGCAAGCCATGGCCAATCCTGGCTATCCAAATAACAAATGGCCCCAATAACAAACATGATTTATTTGATTATGATAATATAATTTGGAGCATCCCCAGGCAGTAGATGAATTTTATAGATTTACCACATGCATTAAAAAAATCTGTGAATATTGCAAGAGAAAAAGATGATATTCTAGCCACAGAGTTGTATGCTTTTAAGGGACATTTATTTTAATGAGAGAGCTAATAATCTGCTTAAGTCTCTCCCCTTGGAATTAATAGCACTTAAAAGAGCCTACACTTGACCAGACTGCGTCCTCTGCAAGTCAGAAACAAAACATCCAACTAAAACAATTCAAATTTACTTGCAAGACCAGTATATTTTGATTCATATTGTTAATTCTTTTTCCATTTCATCAGCAGAGTTGAAATCCAGCACAGATCATCACAGCACAATGTTCTGCACCATTATTTTTACAGATGCTTTCAGCACTCAAAGCCAGTCAGGTATTCACTCTTGGTCTTTCTCCTTTTCTACTTGGGCTATATGATGAGTAAATAAAATATCGAGGGTTCTCCCTCTTCTCCTTTATATGTCATTTACACTCCCTTCAAAATGGTTTGGGGAAGGGAGCTAGGGAATGCACGAACCCTTAATAAAGATAACATCTAGCTTGAACGTCTATAAAAACTAAACTCAAATTCCCAGTTACTAAGTATAAATGGCAGAGTTGGGGGTGGGGAGCAGAGACTGTAGTTATTTATTAATAGAAGGGCATTTCAATATAGATCTGAGCAAATGATACTGGCTTGAATGGCGCCGTTTAATGAAACAATTGTTGATATGTTTTATTCAGCCAGCTCAGACATCCCCACACCCATTAGGCTTGCTTCTTAATGACCAAAAATGTCATGCAGGAGACTGACCACCAGGCTGTCATCTTTCCAAATGGACAGACCTGGATGTGATCACTAATTTCTGATATTTGCAGAGATGGGGTAGACGGTTGCACCAGAAGATTGATGCCCACTGACTGATCCTGTCATCCTGATCTCATGTCACTTACTGTATGATTATTCCACCGTTAATCCTATTTACAGCAAGGAGGAAAAGGCCAATCAGAACTGTGGACTGGTGGCATTAGACAAAATGTTCCTGATTGTCTAGAACTTGGAAGCTCAAGGCCCTTCAGATGAGCCGTGGGTACTTGGTGGTGAAGGTAATATATGTTTTTGTAAACTTATGATTAAGGCATAATCAATCTGGGGCTCAAAAGGCAAGATGGTGTCTGTAACCATGTGATGGAAGCCCTGCCCCTCTTTCATGTGTATTGCCCACACAACATGTAAAAACACGGTGGGGCTTCCATTATATAGTCACAGACACCATCTTGACTTTTTTTTTACCCCCCCCCCCGAAAGACCCCTGAAGCCTGTTTGCTGGAGGTTGAACTCTCATCCGGCAGGGAGCTCCGAATGATACTTTTGGTTCTTGCTGCTTCTTGGGCACTCTTCCTTGCTATGCTGGAAGAGTTACTGGAATTCATTATTAATGCTTCATCTTTTTGCAAATTGATGCAGAAGGTATTGAAATTAAGTGGTGTGTATTGCATGGCATTGTTCTTTAAAATGCATCATGTATGTATTCATTCTTTCTTTCAACTGATATTCTGCCTTCATCCTGTCAGGACACTGCATGTAGGTCCTAACTACTGGGATATGGACAAGTGTATGTTGCCTTGTAAAGTAGTTTCAGATTAGAGATGCCAGCTTGTAAGGAACAGTGTGGGCACGCTTGGGGTAAAACAGGGGTTTAGTTGCCCTTGTGGTACGACGGCCAAAATGTGCCCAAACGTACTAGTTCTCACCTCACTGGTAGCAGGAAATGCTGCATCTGGCTTGGGTGCAATTCTGCTGACCTTCACTAGAATGTCTCTATTTTATGAAAAGCGTTATAATGAAAGCCTTGACTGATCAAAGTCACAATAGGCAGTGGAGAATAATACCTATGGGCCGATTGGTTGATGCTCATGGCATTTGGGAAAATTGCAATTTGCAATGTAAGATGAGGGCAGGACTTAATGAATGAAATGAAAGAGATTCAAATAGATCTGATATAAGCCTGGGAAGAGAGGAGAAAAGGGAAGATGCAATAGATGTGAATGTAAATGACTTAATTTAATGGGTGTGTGTGTGTCTGATGTATATCTAAAGGGAAATGAACATATAGGTTTAATTGTGAATAAAAAATAAAAGTTCTCATCTAGATTGTTGTGGGTGCATGTAAGAATAGGAATTTATGAGCTGATGATAGTTGCATGTTACACTCCAGTGAATGGTGATAATGGAGGATGTTTTGGGTTTGGGGTGGAATCTGCTGCTGCTGCCCTCCTTGATTTCAAGCTCCGCATATTCCTCTACTTTCCCATCTCCCAGAACCTTCCTTTCGCTCACCTTCATTTAGCCACTCTCAATAAGAGAACGTGGTGATGTTTATCCTGCCTTTTTACTCAGGCAAGTACATGACAATTAACAACAACACACACAAAAAAACCCAGAGTGCAGTATGATCAGTTTAAAAACATAAAGTTAACACTAAAAGGAACCCACCAGTAAAATCATAGCAAAAGAGATGCATCTTTAAAGATATCTAAATGCTGAATGAATGGGGACCAAATGCCAGTCTTGAAGGAGTGCATTCTGTAGTCTGGAGTGATAGAGGGAAAAGCCTTATCCCTTAAGAGGAGGCAGGAGTATTAGGTATGCTTGTCATGTCTGCCATTATTTTCACAGATCTCAGAGGTAGGACACAAGAGTTAGATTTTGTGTACAAATCATGGGAGAAACAAAAGACTTGTTGAAGACTATGGGTGAGGGGCATGGTGGCCGAATACCATGGCAAGGTCCCAGGTGAGAGAAGCCTGGGCTACAAGGAAGACTGAGTAGCACTTCTTGCTGATATGCATGAACAATGTCTCTGTAAGTATCAGGCAGTTCAAACGATGCTGCCAAACCCTTCCTCGTTCTGTTGTGTTTGGCTCCCAAGGCTACAATGCAACAATCACATACAGAAAAAGCGTACCCTTTCACTTATCACCCCTTATCTAAAGTTACACTGGTATTTTTAAAATTGTGTGTTTGTGTGTGTGTGTGTGCCTCTGCATGTGTGCATCAGAGTTCTCTCTCTGAACCAAGCCTTTCGAAAATAAACAAGAAAAGAAAGGCCATCTCCTCTTGGAGGGCTAGCAACAAATCTCCTTCATTAACACTTGTTGCGCTCTGTTCACTTGATTACAGACGGTTCCCCAAAGTCTCGTGTTTAGCCTAGACTCATTAGCTGTGCAAATAAAATGCACCACAGTGAATTGACCACCAATTACACACCCCCTTTCTTCAGCACAAAGCCAATGACAATTGGTTGGGGGGGTGTCTTTGGGGAGCTGCTTTGGGGAGGCAGACTGTGTCAGCTGCTGCTCTACCTTCTGGGGCCACCAGGTTTTCCCACCACTCTGAGAACCCTTGGGAGACAGCTTGCTCCTGTCGTCAAAGGGTTTGGTCTTTCCACATTGTTAATCTCCATTTGCCCAGTGGCTCCCAAGCTCCAGCCTTCCCTCGGGAATCCTGTGAAAACAAGCTGGAGTTCTCATTGCTCCTTTCCCCTGCTTTCTCTTAGAAAATGTCCTGCACAAGAGGAGGCAGGGGGAGAAACTGTGTTTCCTTAATTGATTGGGTTGGTGGTGGAGGAGGGAAAGATGCAGCACCAGCACTGCTAGAGGAGTTAGTGCCAAGCCCATTTGCACTTTTGAACTAGGTAAGGTCCATGATCATCACCTCTTAATTGGTACACAGTGTGAATCAGATGTAATATTGCACAGCAATCCCTCTCTCACTCTTTGGGGAATTTTATTTAGTCAGAGATAGGAATGGGCTGTTCTCTGTTCCTTCCATGGTGCTGTTGCTTAACATTAACCGATTCCAAAGGCATTCCATGGAATTTATTTACACCCCATAGGCTAGGGTGGAAGTGCCTTTACCTGGAACAAGAGCCTGCTTCAAAGGAAACCACTATTTCTTTCCTGTAGGTCACATATTTCAAGCTCCATTATTATTACACTGAAAATATTCCTATTCCTTTTCCACATGATTGGCTGCCATGGGGGAAGGAGCAAGGAGCAGGGAATGACAGCCTACTGATGGACCACACCAGGTAAGTGGCCCCTCGCACAAGGGGAGCAAGGTAAAATGGTAACATAAGACACCCATACACATGTTGTCCTCTGAAGAAGCTCCCAGAAATTCTTCCAGGGGGTTTAAAACTTGTTCAGGCGGAATAATGTGGTAGAACAAAGGGGACTCAGATTATCCAATGCAGTGTTTCTCATCCTTGGCAATTTTAAGCTGTGTGGACTTCAACTCCCAGAATTCCCCAGCCAGCAAGGATGAGAAACACTGATCCAGTGGGCCTTTGGCCAGGGCCACAACTAGGGGGCTGCAACCAGGGCATGAGCCCCGGGTGCCACGCTGGCAGGATGCCAAAATGAGCCCGGGGGGGGCGCCAAAATGAGCACTGGGGGGTGCCAAAATGAGCGCTGGGGGGTGCCAAAATGAGCGCTGGGGGGCGCCAAAATGAGCGCTGGGGGGCGCCAAAATGAGTGCTGGGGGGGGTGCCAAAATGGGCGCGGAATCCATGTTTGCCCCAGGTGACACAAACCCTAGTTGTGGCCCTGCCTTTGGCAATGACCCTAGCTGAAAGAAATGGAGGGGATTTTGCATTCATACCTGCTGGGGACCTTAGCCAGCAGTAGTTGCTACCAGACTACATGGCTGTTGGGGACCATGGAGGCCCTATTATTGTCGGGGGTGACTTTCAAATAAACACAGTAGGATTTCAGCTTCTGGGTAAGGGAGGCATCTACCCCTTAAATGGTACATTTTATGCACTGATACCATGATAGGAATTCAGGAAGTTGCTGCCATCACTGATAAGCCTGTAGCAGCAAAAAACAAAGGCTTATTTCACCCAGTCATGAGCCTCTCATGAGCCTCTCTCCTGCTGTTGCTTTGCATGTGAAGGACAGAGCATAATTTTGACTAGGCTTCTATCAGGTTTTAAGAATCCTTTATACCCATGGAAGGAGATGGATTTACAATCACATTTCAGTCCATCTATGTATTCATGAATATGTGTCTAGAGAATCTCTCACAACTGTTTAGTCTTGTGCCTGCTGTTTTTGCTGAGGACTCCGCATGTTTGTCCTCCATCTTACGTGGTAGTGTTTATTTGAGAGGCTCAGCCAGGTTTCCTTACTGTTTATTGAATTTTCTTTTTCTTTTCTGTCTTCTTAGGTATTTGTAATTCAGCCACTTTCTGTAGTCCCGCACTTAATCTCCAGTTAAACTGATGAGATTTAGAGCACAATCTTACTCAGAAGTGTCCCATTGTATTAAACAGAAGAAACTGCCTAAATTCTGTTGTAGATTGTAATCCCATGGAGGTTTTCCCATGGAATATAGAGGTATTTGTTTCCAAATAGATATGCCTCAGCAGATGGCAGCATCTGGTTGACTTTGGGTGAACTTTGAAGCTAAGCAGGGAGAGACCTCATTAGTACTTGGATGGGAGACCTCTAGACAACTCTGAGCTAGAATGGGAAGTCAGGAGGCATTTTACCGGAAGACAGTTGCAAGCTACTTCCTTATTGTTCCCAAGAAAACTTCACGGATATGTATGGGTTAGGTAACCACCGGGAACTGAATTGGACTCTATGGCATTTTAGACATGCACAAGATTTCCTTACCTGAAAAATATATAGAATACAGATATTCATGGATTAATTTGAAGCAGGCAAAATGAAAAAGGAGTGCCAAAAAATACTCCCTCATCTGGAGCATTAAAGATGAAGACTGAAAATGTACAGGCTCATCCTCATCCCCAGAATTTTGGGAGGGGGATAATATAAAGCCTACATTGTCAAATACAAACCAGTCAACATAAAATATGAATGTGACAGCTATTCTATCAAGCCACTTTTTATGGTGCAAAAATGAGAATTATTCCCACCAGTTTCAAGAATGGATACTTCCCAGCTCATCTTATGTACATTTTTATTTTTCAGACATATTTTTGGGCTTTGACATTCAAATGCAACAATTTTTCTGGCTGTGCCAAATCTTGGTAGCACCATAATGAGTGCATCAAACTTTATCCTCCAGATGCTTAGATTTTTTTCTGTTAGGGGAGATGGGCGGTGATACGAATTTATATAAATAAATAAATAAACTTAACATTATTCCAGAGTGAGGAAGGCTAGCATAGATGAGAAAGTTCTTGTGTGTCTCCAGTGTGGTTTTCCTCTACAGCGCATAACTGTGGTGTCCATTCTTTAACTGCCATGATGAAATCATTTAAGGATATAGCATTCCTGTCTCTGTTCTGAGGTGTGAACTGAGCTCCCCATGTGAATCAGATGCCATGAAGAATAGCACCTCGGGAGACAATAATCTGCCTCTTTGTCCTCCCACCCTTGCTCATCAGAAAGGGAAAACAGGCCCATGTTTCAGCAAAGGGCTTTGAAGGCCCCTCAAGGGAGGTGATTAGGATCACGGGCCTGGAGGCCTGATTAGATAGGAATGCCTGCTGCAACTTGATAACTCAGGGAATAGGAGGCTTCAAAAGCTGCTATCAGATTTTTTGGTCACCCATTGTTTAAAAAAAGATGGCAGGGTAGATGAATGGGGAGATTTAGATATCTGCATCAGTGTATTCTGACTCATCTTTACTCAAACACACACACACAATATGCACACTCAGAATATCTAAATATATGTGTAAGTGCAAATCATAGAGACCATCACTTGCATATATCAATGAAGTAGCCCATTAAATTGCTGCTTTTCTTGTTTCTAGTTTTTAATCTCATCTGGAGGCCGCCAGCTGAGGGAAACTTGATCTAGATTATCACAAAAATGAGAAAGGAAAATGATCAGAACTGTGCTTGGGGTATGCATTGGGAATCTTTTCAAGCATTTGTAATAACTTGATTAACAATATTGAAGAGACAGCTTGCAGAAGTCTTTTATTATAATTAGAATAACCTGCCAAAGGCACAGATGAAACCTGTGGAGGAATCATTTTCCTATATATAGTTCATCCATCCAGAACTACAGGACATTTTAAATTACACACACACACCCCTCAAACACATATAGCAGCACATGTGACATCTTGATAACTTCAAGCAAATAGATGAAGTTCCTTTATACCATAAGCTCAAAAGTTACGATGCTAAATATTAGGGCTGCACAAACGGAGGGCAATTTATAAAGTGCTGCTCTGAACCTGCTATGTTGCTGGCAAGCCTGGAGGAAGTGTTTTCTGTGCACACACCTGCAGTATTTACTCAGAAACCGCAGGGCAACTTGGAGCCTTGAAGGGCATTTCCAAGTGGTCCACACAGCCCTACTAGACATTCCATTAAAAATAACGGCTCTGAGTCTGCAATGTATTTTCTGCCCTTCATGTTAATAGTCAGAAATATATATTTATAAGCAGAATTGCTCCTTTGTTGGGAAAATTCCAGGAAATATCAGGGCTATAAGCTACACAGGCAACTAATAACAGCCGCCGCCACCGCAGCAACAACAGCAACAACTTTGTGTGGAAGATAATGGCAAACCACTTTCATAATGCTGCCAAGAAAGCAGCGTAACATAAAGTCTCCAGGAGCTGTGCATAACTTGACCTAGACCTGACTTGCACATAGCATAATTTTGACTTTTCACTCTTCAAGCATGAGAATACATACTAAATGTTCTATAAAAGTTATCTGCACATACTTTCAAGACAAACTAGCCTTAAGTTTTCATTCATCAAGTGCATTCTTACCCATCAGCCTGTACGATACAAATATGTCCTTATGGATTCACCTTGTACATCCCTGTCCAGAGTGAAAGATTTCTATACAGTATACCTTTTGTGAATTAAGCACTGCAAAGAAGAACAATTGAAAAGGCATTCAGATTCTACTTCTGAACTTCAAAATGCTTCAGTTGTCATTAGTAAAGTCAGATTTGCATAAAATGGGTAGGCATCTCTGTTTTTGCCTTCACCATATGAAAGTGAAACATTTCGGTGATTTACTCCAGCATCAAGGTGTTCCACTTCTCCCCTCCTCCCAGCAAATGTGCCTATTTTCTCTGACCCTGACCTCAAAACTGTCAATGCAATGAATTCTAAGCACCCATAAACTTCAGGGGCAGTGACAGTTGGAAATGACCTTGCAATTGTCCAGGCTATAACTCTCTGACTGGAAATTCAGCTTCCAAGAACACAGATTTCATTCATACCACCCCAGGTAGCAAAAGGGGAATCAGCTACAGAGAAAAAGCATGAGTTGAACTGGGATGGAACAGGGGCGAATGGTACAGCCTGGAGGAGAACCCAGATCTGAATGTTTCTCAACATCCTTTCTTTGACACTATTTAAATTAGGCTCCTGGGAAAAAAAGAACGTCAAAGTGTGATAGCTGAACTTCCTGCGTGACCTTGAAAGAATATTGAAGGTCTGTCCCAGCAACTCCCAGGAAATCTGTTGTCAGATAAGGATGATGATACAAGATCAGACTTTTCTATGCTATGGAAACTTCAAATATTCCTTAATGAAATCATTAAGCACGTGGCAGGTGAAAGTCGCTATGTGAACTATTGTCTTACTTAGGAAGGCATCATGTCTAACAAAGATACAACATGAAATAAAAGGAAATGCAGGACTGTAAAAGAAGACACAGCTTGACATAACATTTCTAATGTTAATGTATGCCACTGATGCACATTTTGGAAGAATTATTATATTTTTGATAAAAATAAATGCACTATAAAAGAGAAGACTGACTACAGGATCATCTTCTCAGCCTGCTGCCTGCTTGCTAGATGGCTGTTGATAAATGATGCCAAGGCCCCTGGGCTGACATTTCCCCCCCCTTCTGCATAAGAAACAGCCCACTTTCTGCCCTTCTTCAAGGCATGTTGTATATAGCAGGAATACTCTACCCAAAATCCAGCCCACATACTTTGTGGTTAAGAGCTATGGGAATTGTGGGCCAAAATACCTAAATAGATCAGGTTTCTCTTCTCTGCTACACAATATTGACCATCTATTGGTTCTAATTTGCCCTAGCAAATTCAGTTCAAGGAAAACTGATCCTTCTCATTAAAATATTTTTCCTTGTCAACCCTTAAAGCCACCCATTAATGCAAAGTGTTGTGCGAGAATTGTACAACATTATAGAGCTGATAGGATGGATTGGATCAAATTCTGCTGTTGTAAGTTTGCAAATGTTCATGTCTCACAGTTCATCTTCAAGCTGCAAAATAATGGTTTAATGAGGGGTGGAATTTATTTCCAAAGTAGACTTGCAACACTGGCAGGGGTGATATAAAGATGAGAGGATCTGAAGCATGTGCAGAAGGCCTTTCTCTCAAGGTTGAACACTTATACAGTAGCTACCTTTCAGGCTTGTAACATTTGAGTGGAAAAAGTCAGGCTTCAGGCTTTCAAATAGGTTCTCAGGAATTAAGCATTAAAAGTGACTCATTTGTTTTGAAGCCTCATTTCAGTCAGGGAAAATTAATCCTTTTCTAAAGCTTCTGATTTGCCTATGAAGAACAGTAAAAGAATTAAATATATGAAAAGAAAGAATGTGCAGAGTTCTAAAACTGAATTATTAATGTCAGTGATTTGTGTTTTTATTTTTGATTGTAAATTCCACTCTGTGCATATATTTTAGACGCAATCTAATCTAAATATGGGAGTGCCTTCTGGTATGCTTCTGTAGAGCCATGTATATGGAAGTGCTCAGAAATAAGGAAAATCAGCTGAGAAGCGCTACCGGAGGTTGCCTCAAGTCACTTGTAGTTGTTCTAATGTTAAATTCGTATCTTCCCCCTAACTCCAGCACGGTTTTTGTTGTGGATATAATCTGACGCACTTAATCCAGTGTTTCTCGACCTCAGCAACTGTGAGATGTGTGGACTTCACCTCATGGTGAACATGGCTAGGGAATTCTGGGAGTTAGTCCACACATCTCACAATTGCTGAGGTTGAGAAACACTGACTTAGTCAATCATTCTGTTGGTTGTGTCCTCCAGTCACTTTGTGGGGGTGGGATTGGCCCAGCTCCCACTGATGATTTTAGGCTGGGGTGCAAATGCCTCTTCCTTTCTGGCTCCTGTACTCTGTCTCCCAGGCCATTCTGCTAGAGACCACATGAAAGTCCAGTTCTTTCAAGCCAAGCTCTCCATCCCCCCCCGCCCCCTTTTTGCCTTTGAGTCAGTGCTGACTCATGGCGAGTCCCTGGACAAGTCCCTGAAGTTTTCTTGGGAAGTTTTTTTGGAAGTGGTTTGCCATTGCCTCCTTCCTAGGACTGAGAGAGAGTGACTGGCCCAAGGTAGCCCAGATGGCTTTGTGCCTGAGGCAGGACTGGAACTCAAGGTCTCCCGGTTTCTAGCCCAGTGCCCTAACCACTACACCAAACTGGCTCTCATGTCCCCCTGAACGCACGAGATTTCCAGCTGATTAGCTTGAAAACCTGGCTTTGAAACAGGGCTAAGAGGTGGCCAGCAGTAGGGGATAGTGCCATCCCCCATCTGCTGCCAGTCAGCAGATAATTGGCTCATTTTGAGCATGGGTTTAGTACTCTTCCCCTAAACCCTGGTTTACCAGCTCCAATGCTAGTTCCCAGAAGATACTAAACCAAAACTAAACAAACCACATTATAGTCAAATGCATTGTGTCAGCCTAGCTGAAAATGAATTTGTTTGATAGACGGTGCTGAGCATAGTTGCTCTACGAAGCTTTACCACAACTATTGTTCAGCACACAAAGGACAGTCCAATCCTTCTATTACTCATCTTCACTCATGGCAAAGTACTCTTATTCTTATTTTACTGAAGTGGAACTGAGTCTCAGAAATAATGACCTGTCTAAGGTTCACTGACTGAGGTCATGGTACATTATGAATTGAACACAATCTAAGACCAATGAAATTCCCAAATGTGCTGATTTATTGTGTTATCATATCAACTTTTTATATTTTGAAGGCAGAAACTTTGGCAGTTCCATCATTGCTGATGTAGATTTTGATTCTTAAAGAGAGAGGTAGATTAGTAGAAATAAAACAGTGACTTAGACACTTGGGCTAGACATAAAATAAGTATCTAAATGTTGCATTTTGGAATGGTGAGAAAGATGAATTTTGAATTTTATTTCCCAATCTGTAATGAATGCTTAATTGAAACAATTGAAATAACAATTGAAATGAAAAACATAAAGATAACCATTTCCTCATACTGAGCTTAGCTCTTGCTGACTACATGGACCACTTCTTTCTGTGCTATTTAGCTACAGTATGGAAACCGTTTGTCTTTGCCTTCTTGCTGGAAATTTTTAACTTCCCATTCTAGTCTACAGCTCCAAGATTTCCTGATAGTCTATCATCCAAGCACTGACCAGCTCTGACCGGTTTAGCTTTTCATTCTCTGGCAAAATGTTGCTGTGATGTTCTTCAGTGAAGCACTCTTTAATGACAAATGTTGCATTGAACGTATTTGAAAGCAAACGGTTTCTATTTGACTTAGAATAATTCCTAGAGACTTTGCAGTTCCCTAAACCTGGGTTATTCATATCAAAAGAATAAGCCTAGTTTCAAACCAAACTTGTAATTTCCTTGCCATATGGAGTTTTCTGTTTTTTGAAAGCCTCTAGGAAGAGTCCTCTGTACACCATGCATTCTGTTTTTTCAGAACTCCCTGCATGGATGGAATAGAGAGAAACGTTGTCCTGCTGTGGAACAAATTATTAACCTGACAGTTTGCAAGCATTTAGAAAAGGATGCAATGCTGGCAGAAAACAGCATTAGTTAATAAGGAATAAATCACATCAAACCAACCCGAATTCCACTTGATAGAGTGACCTGTTTAACCAACAAGGGAATGTGATGGACATTTACGAAATCATGTAACGAAGTCTTCTATGAGCTTCTTGTAGAGAGGATGACAATATGCTACCATTAGATGGTGTACATCAGTGGCTCCACAAAAACTGGAAGGAAGCATTGAGTAGCATACTGCAGGGCTCCATTCCAAGTCCTGTGCTATTCAACTTATTTATAAATTACTTGGATGAAGGGTTGAAATATGATTATCAAATTTGCAGTTGACACAAGAAACGGGGTGGGTGGGTAGCAAACTATCAAGATTCAGCTGGAACATTAGGGGGACAAAACAGCAAGACGAATTTTAGTAGGGACAAATACAAAATCCTACATTGGGTAGGGAAAAAAATCAAAGTATGAGTATAGGGGGGAACAGGACCACAACTAGGGTCTGTGCCACCAGGGGCAAACATGGATTCCGCACCCATTTTGGCCCCCCCGGCACTCATTTTGGCACCCCACCAGCGTGGCGCCTGGGGCACATGCCCTGGTTGCCCCCCCCCTAGTTTTGGCCCCAGGGGGGAACCATGCTGCAATGCAATACATGGGAAAAGATTTAGGTATCCTCGTAGATCACAAACCAATATAATCCCACAGAGTGATGCAACTGCAAAGAGCAAATGCATCAACACAATTGTAGCACCAAGAACAAGGTAAGTTACCATTTCTCTCTATTCTGCATTGATCAGACTGCATTTGAGGAAGGACTGTGATGAATTGGCACACATCCAGAGAAAATCAACCAAGATGGTCAGAGGCAGGTGCTGTTAAGGAGAGACGTATGAGGAACAATTGGAGGCACTGGGTATATTCTGCATAGGAAAGAAAAGACTGCAGGGAGACATGAAAGCTATCTTCAAGTGTCTGAAGGATTAGAAGGTAGAGCAGAATGGTTTGAAGTTGTTCAAGAAGAGAGGACAAATCAAATGAGTTTTCATTATACTATTAAATTGCAAGATTTTAGATGGACATTGAGAAAAACATTCTAATGGTAAGTGTAATGATTGCCTATCCTAAAACACCATCAGACTCATGAACAGGTTCATAAAGGTATCTGATTTATTAAAGAATAGTATGCAGGATCACAAAGAAAGCTGAGAATGATAAAAGCGCGCCAAATGCAATCTAAAAACCCTCGGTGCAAATGAGATCCCTCCCCCCGTAGAATCTTCCCAGGCTCACAATCCCAGGTGCTCCTAATGGCTTCTGATGGTCTGCGGGAGACGTCCTTGAACAGAGCACATAACCCAAACACATTCCATTGTAATGAACACAGATAGAGAGCTTGGTACAAGGTTTCACAGCAGCTCCCTCCCAAACAGAAACGCGCATCAGCGCCATGGCATGTGAAACGTTACGATGTACAGTGCGCATTGAAACAGTGAACATGACATACCGCCCCCCCAAAAGAAAGAAAACTCTAAGCCGAAGGCTTCAAAGGGTAAGCTAAGTGGAAACGGTTAACTAAAGCAGGAGCATTAACGTGGCGAGCAGGCACCCATTCAGGATGAGGAAAGTGTTTCCAGCAGATCAGGTACTGGAGGGTGCCTCGAAGCTTGCGGGAATCAATGACCTCCTTGACTTCAAAGTGTTGTTGCCCATCAATCATGATCGGAGCAGGAGGAGGAGGTGGGGGATGCCAGTGGGAAGATTGGTGAACAGGCTTGAGCAGGCTGCAATGGAAAACAGGGTGCAAGCGTTTCAAATTGTGAGGCAAGTCCAACTTAACAGTAACTGGATTGATAAGACCAACAATAGGGAAAGGACCAATGAACTTGGGAGCAAGCTTTTTCGAGGGCTGTGGGGACTTTATGAATTTGGTAGAAAGATAAACCTGATCCCCAATTTTGAAATCATGTTTCACAGAACGGCGTTTATCGGCTTGGAACTTGTAAGCAGACTGGGCATCAGCCAAAGCTTGCTGAATCACTGGCCAGGAGTCAGCCAGCTGAACAGCCCAGTCAGAGGCAGAACAAGATTGGGGAGGGGTTTGTGGCAGCTCAGGGATGGGAACAAAGTCGTGCCCAGAAACCACACAAAAAGGGGTCTGCCCAGTGCTCTGATGGACAGCGTTGTTGTAAGCCACCTCAGCAAAGGGCAACAAGTCAACCCGATTGTCCTGAGGGTAATTTATGTATGCTCTAAGGAATTGTTCAAGGGTAGAGTTCAAAACCTCTGTAGATCCATCAGTCTCAGGATGCGATGATGTGGACAACGCCTGTTTGGTGCCAATCAGTTTTAAAAATGATTTCCAAAACTGGGAAGTAAACTGTGTCCCGTGGTCACTGACCAAACAGGAGGGGCTACCGTGGAGACGGTAGATGTGGATTAGAAAGAGGCGGGCCAATTGTGGGGCTGCCGGGGTGGACGCACATGGAATGAAATGGGCTTGTTTGGAAAAAAAAATCCTTTACAACCCAAATGACAGTTTTCTTCTGACTGGGAGGCAGGTCCACAATAAAATCCATAGAAATCTCCTCCCAGGGATGGGATGGGATGGCCACTGGCTGCAGAAGCCCCTGTGGTTTACCCCCTTTCTGTTTTGACATGGCACAAACAGGACAGGAAGCAACATAGTCTTTCATGTCATGCCTTAAGGTCAGCCACCAAAATTGATGGCGAACCAGATGTAAGATTTTGACAAAACCAAAGTGTCCAGCAAGTTTGTCATCATGGGAATGCTGCAAAACATCAGCCCTCAAAGTTTCAGGCACATAAAGGCGGTGCTCCACCCACGCCAGACCATTTTCAAAAGAAACATTGTCTCTATTAGCTAGCAACCAAGTGTCAGATTTTAGTGCCTGGAGAAAGTCTTTTTGTAACTGGCAAGGAACTTGCATTTTCCGCTTCCCAGGTGGGGCCAGGGGCCAGGGGTTGGGGTTGCCTGCGCACTGGTCTGGCTCCGGGTGATGGCAACCAAGCCCAGTTGTGGTTCAGTGAGAACAGTCCCAACTATATCTGTCACGTGGTCAGAGTCCTGAGGCAAACATGACAAAGCATCAGCTAGAAAGTTTTTCTTTCCTGGAATAAATTTTAACTGGAAATCAAAGTGACTGAAAAATTGAGCCCAGCGAATTTGTTTAGGACTCAGATGCCGGGGGGTGCGGAGGGCTTCCAAATTCCTGTGATCAGTCCAAACCTCGAAAGGGCATTTAGCACCTTCTAGGAGGTGACGCCATGCTTCTAAAGCAGCTTTTACAGCAAAAGCCTCTTTTTCCCAAACATGCCACCGGCGTTCCGTTTCAGAAAACTTTCTGGACAGATAAGCGCAGGGCTTTAAGTGATTTTCCGAATCTTTCTCTAACAATATAGCCCCAACTGAGAAGTCAGAAGCATCCACCTGGACAACAAAGGAGCGGTCAGGATCGGGGTGCTGTAAAATTGGCTCAGCAGTGAAAAGGGTTTTTAACTTTTTGAATGCTGCCTGGCATTCAGATGTCCAATTCAGCACTGCCCCAGGATTTTTCACCTTGCGTGTCTCTCCCAGACTCTTGGTATGTAGTAAGTCAGTAAGGGGCAAAGCAATCTCAGCAAATCCCTGGATAAACTGCCGATAGTAATTACTGAACCCTAAAAAACTTTGTAATTGCCTCCGGGTGCAGGGCCATTCCCAACTTAAAATCGCCTGAATTTTTTCAGGGTCCACCTCAATGCCTTTGTCAGATACCCTATAGCCTAGATAGTCAAGTTGGGTTTTGTGAAATTCACATTTGGAAAGCTTGGCATACAGTTTGGCATCTCTAAGCTTGCTTAACACCTGTTTGAGGAGGCGTTCGTGTTCCTCCTCGGTTTCAGTGTAAATGAGAACATCGTCTAAATAAACCAGAACCCCTTTAAACAAATGATCATGTAACACTTCATTAATCAATTGCATGAAGACCCCAGGTGCCCCTGCTAACCCAAAAGGGAGGACTTTGTACTGAAATGAACCCAATGGACAATTGAAAGCAGTTTTCCATTCGTCTCCCTCTCGTATGCAGATGCGAAAATAGGCTTCATGAAGGTCGAGCTTGGAAAAAATCTTGCCCTTGGACAAATGGGCTAACATGTCTTTCATTAGAGGCAGAGGATATTTGTTGCAGACCGAGATGGAATTTAACCCCCGATAGTCCATACAAAGTCTAAGCGTGCCATCCTTCTTTTCCCGGAAAAGCACAGGGGCCCCAACTGGGGAATTCGCAGGTTCAATAAACCCCCTTGACAGATTTTTGTCAATAAAGTCCCGCAATGCCTCAAGCTCTTTCTGAGTCATTGGATAAATTTTCGGCTTGGGTAATTGTGCATTGGGAACCAACTCTATTGCACAGTCAGTCTTTTGATGGGGGGGGGGGGTAGCTGATCCACTTCCATTTCCCCAAATACGTCTGCAAAGGCTTGGTATCAATTGGGCAAGCCTTCTAAATGTGCCAAACTAAGGTGCGGCATGGCAATTGCAGCCCTTCCAACCCCCCGCACGTGAAGCTCTCTCCACTGTAGGGGCTTGGTAAAACCCATCCTTAAAAGTCAGAGTTCTGTGTTCCCAGTTTATATATGGGCTTCGATAGGTCAACCAGGGAATCCCCAGAATTACCAGGGGATTGCCAACAGGTGCCACTACAAATTTTAGAGACTCATGGTGGCTGCCCATTTGCATCGCGACAGTTCCAGTGAAATGGGTTGCTGCCCCCCCCCCCATTGAACCATCTAACTGTGTGAAGATTAGAGGCTGCTGGAGGGGATAGCTAGGCAGGTCCAAAGCAGCCACCAGATCAGGGTGAATCAGACACCTGGAGCACCCAGTCAACCAAAGCCCAGACTTCTGTAGTCTTTGTGCGAGAACCCAACTTCACTTTTACTGCTAAAGTGGGACAGTCAGCACTCACCATAGCATCCTTGCGCCCATTCCCCTCCACCTGCCCACAGGCACCCTTCATGGCAGGTGGCTGGCGTTTCCCGCCGGCTCCTTAGAGTCATCTTCAGCCTCTCCCGAAAAGTAGGCTACTTCCTCAGTGTCGGCTGCTCCCTTTGCTCTGTCATCCTCCACGAGCGGGGTGGCGATTTGGCCGGCAGCTTCCCACTTGTGCTGTAGTCTTGGCTTTTGGGCAATCAGTTGCTCAATGCCCTTCCTTCCTGCATCGGAGGCACTGACCCCTCGCATAGCGCCAATATCTCTCCTCTTCCCAGGCTCTATAGCCTGGCCAGGCAGCAGTCACTGTACTTCGGGGTCCCCTCATGGTGGCTGGTTGTTTTTCAGGTTGCGTGGCTTGCATGAAGGTCTGCTGGGTGTGCTCAGCCTTGCCAGCCAGCCAAATCCATTTGTGCAATGTTTCTGGGTTGTCTCTACCCAACGCCCACCGCAGGACATCCCGGTTGAGCCCCTCTTTAAACTTCTATTAAGGTTGACTGCAACCAGTTGGGGGTTTTCCCAGCTAAAGCCCTAAATTCCAGGGCGTAATCAGCTACAGACAGTTGCCCCTGGGTAAGATCCTTCAATGCCTTTTTAGCTCTTGCCCTGGCTAGAGGATCCTCAAAATGCAGCTTTAACGCCCCCAAGAAGTCTTCAAAGTGCTGAAGCTCAGGGGAGTCAGCCTCACTTAATTGAACATACCAGTCAGCTGCTCGTCCCTTCAACTTGGTGGCAATGGCGGTTATTTTAGCCTCTTCAGAAGGGAAGCATGGTCCAAACTGCTTCATGTAACTTTTAGCATTAGTGAGGAAGAAAGATAATCTGGTTGGATCCCCATCAAACTTGATGGAAAAGTCTTTCACCCCACTCCTGTTGGAGCTGAATCAGCTGCTGCTTGAGTGGTTGTGGCCTCGGTTACCGCATTTCTCCCTCCATGGGGTGGGGGCACTGGTGGTTGAACTCTGTGGGGTGGGGATTCATCCTGGGGCCATCTTCTTCCCCGCTCTGCTGGCAGTCTGGGCGGGGGGATGGGGGATGATTGCGCGGAGCTGGAATCTCCTTCGCGCCTCAGCTGCCCCCCCATGCTAGATACAAGGTTCTTAGCATGTACTCCATCGATTCTAATTTTGCCTCTACCACTCTTAGCCTTTCAGGGGTTTGAGATTCCTCCCCTCCCCCCCCCCGGCATGTTAGGCTGTCTCCCCGTTGACACCGTGGTAAACTCTACGTCTGGGGTCAGCAGGAACTGATGCAAGACTCTCACTGCCTCCCAGGTGATCGACTCTGCGGGCGATTTGTTGGGTGATGGCGGCTCTGGTTCTCTCCCATCATCGGTGTCATGCGCTGCCTACTACTGAGTAAAACACAGACACTAATTCAGGGAAGATCAGGTTCTGGTTTATTTCAGCATAGTGCATAGCTAGAAAAAGCTGAGAGTGAAGGGAGCGCACCGGTGCGGGGTTTAAATAGCCCGCGCCAGTCAGCACCCCCCCCCCACCTTGGGTTGTGTCATCCCCCCAAGTCCTGTATGCTTCGTTGCCGGTAGGTGAGGGGTCGCGGGGCCCCTGCTGGTGCCCCGGGCTTCACTCATAATCGTTTTCTTCCTCCGGCCGGTGATTGCTGTCAGCTGGGCGATATCCTTTGCGTTCCTGCTGACAGCTTCAGGTGTGCCTCGTGATCCGCCCAGTCTTTGTCGCTCTTTCTTCCCCCTTTGTGTTCTCTTGACTGGTTTTTCCGGCTGGGGTCATTCCCTTCTCCTCGGGGTCTGTGTCTGTTGTTGTGCGTCGCTTTGCTTATCTTTTAATCCCTTACTCTTGTTTCCGTGGTATTGTCATGTGTGCCGTTGTGCTGATGCGTTCAGCTCAACGGTGCTCATGACAATCGGACTCCTCCACCGCAGGGCTGGAACTTGGATCCTGCCTGAAACCCAAGGGTTCCGGGGTGAGGTTCAGTTCTTCACTCTTACCCGTTGGCTCGACCATCATTAACTATTTTCCCTCACAAGAATTTTTCTTGGTAGGAGCTAACGGTATAACTTTTGTTTTGATTCTCAGCTTTATGTAATGATTGCCTATCCTAAAACACCATCAGACTCATGAACAGGTTCATAAAGGTATCTGATTTATTAAAGAATAGTATGCAGGATCACAAAGAAAGCTGAGAATGGGAAAAGCACGCCAAATGCAAACTAAAAACCCTCGGTGCAAATGAGGTCCCTCCCCCCGGAGAATCTTCCCAGGCTCACAATCCCAGGTGCTCCTAATGGCTTCTGATGGTCTGCGGGAAACGTCCTTGAGCAGAGCACATAACCCAAACACATTCCATTGTAATGAACATAGATAGAGAGCTTGGTACAAGGTTTCACAGCAGCTCCCTCCCAAACAGAAACGCGCGTCAGCGCCATGGCATGTGAAACATTACGATGTACAGTGCACATTGAAACAGTGAACATGACAGTAAGAGTTGTTTGATAATTGAATAGACTGCCTCAGGAGGCAATGGACTCTTTCACTAAAGGCATTTATGCAGAGGCAGGCAGGCCAACTGTCAGGAATGCTGCAGTAGTGAACTCCTGCATAGCAGAGGTGATCTTTAGGAACCCTTCCAAATATGCCATTCTATGATTCTATGGATAAGAGGCCTGGAATTCAAGTCATTCAGACTGTTACAAGGTAATGTGCACAACTCCAAAAACAGTACATAGATCTGACAATCAAACTGAAATACTAGCTCTGTTATCCTGGTTATCATCCATTCTAATAATCATTGTCTTTACTAAGGGAGCTCAGATGCAATAAGAAAAAATATTCATTAGTGTGTATTTGTTTAGAAATACATTTCACTGGATTCAATGAGGCATATTTCTCTTTAGACGTACATGTGATCCTGGCACTTTCTTTCTCTGTTTCCCACTTCCTTCTTTGAGTATATTCATATGCTTTCTTGTCATTAGATCAACAACAACAGCAGCAGCAGCAGCAGCAGCTGGATGAAAACACTATCAAAAAAACTTTCAATCTGAACACAGCAAATGCTCCACAAGTTTCAAGTTTCAAATTGTAAGCTGTTCATTGGTGGATTTAAAAAAGTAAAAAATGCACAATCAAGATCATGAGTTTTAAAAAAGAAAATCTATACATTCCATACCACAAATCAATAAGTACAGTAATGATACAAAAATGTGAAATCTGTTGACATAATTCTGAAAATATTTTTGGCTTGTGTATTCTAATTTTAGGGAATGCCCAGGTCTTAATTCCTCATGAAGTATTGATTTAGTTGTTCAACATAATATGTATCATGTTTTTCTGGTTTTGGTTGTGCTGAGTCCTGGATGACTATGATTCAAAATGTAAGGCAAACAAAATTTTAAGGTCTCAGAAAACATATTAATCCAACAGGGAAGTCAAGGTCTCAGTACATTTTGAGCAATTCTTCTCTTCTTCAGCAAAAATAAATATAACAGTGGAGACCAGTGATTTGCTTTATATCATGCCTAGTTTTAAAAATGATTTTTAAAAAGTTTACATAAGTTAAAAAACCAAATGGGTAGGCATCTAAATATGTATCAGTGAAGGTATCTGTTGCCGTAGTGGTTAGGAAACTTTGAATTCATATGTTCCTATATTTTCTGCACTTAAAAGATATGTGAAAGCTGCTTTACTTTCCCAAGCATCCCACATCTCTTGTCTCTGGTTTTGCAGTTTTTGGAAGCAAAGTGAAAACCTGCTGAATTTTTTTGTCCCAGACAAAAAGACGAGGCACAATTTCTTTCAAGCCACCTTCAGTTCAATGGGCACTTCTACATGTGGTCTTTGTATCTTTCCAGAACTAACTCTGTATTGTTGTGGTCTCACAGCATCATCTATGTTCAGCAATTGATCCAATTTGTTTCTGGATGAGTGGAAGTGTGTATTTGAAATTGTATTAAAGCTAATCTTTTCTTTGAAGCTCTGAGTTTCTGTGGAGTTTCTGGGTGGTCCATTTTTTTCATCTGCAGGTTTTCTTACCTACCCCTGTCATCCAGCTCCTGGATTTCAGCCACCTGAACAGGTCTTTTAAAGGGAAACAGAGCTTGACAGCTTTGCAGCTCCCTATCACAAGAAACACTCAGGTATTTTTACATACAGCCAAATGCATATAACATGAAATAAGGATATGGTAAAAGAATGCAAGCAATTAATTATATTTCTTTTTTATATGGAGTGATGATGAGAAGATTTTTGTTGCTCTTCAATTTGCAGCAGCTCAAAATGAGGTAGTGATTATATTCTTGTTCTTAATGTTTCAAGATTAGGAGAAGTGAAAACAATTGTAGACAATCTTCAAATTGCTTTTGAAAGATTGGAGAGTAGAAACAATAGCAATAAAAAGTGCCTTCTGGCTTTATAGTCTCCTTTGAATTGTGTTGGATTGGCCTTTATGTAACTCAAAAGTGCAACAGCATTTTGACTGATTGATTATGTGCCATCAAGTCAGTATTGACTGTTAGCGACCACATAGATAGATTTTTCTCCACAATGATCTATCCCTAACTTGTTCTTTCAGATCTTTCAATGATGCACCCATCACCACTGTAATTGGGTCCATCCATCTTGCTGCTGATCATCCTCTTCATTTTCCTTCTACCTTTCCCAGCATTAGAGCCTTTTCCAGAAAGCTGGGTGTTCACATAATGTCTCCAAAGTAGGATAATTTGAACTTGCTAATTTGTGCCTCGAGCATGTCTGGGTTGATTCGCTCAATGTCTCATGTGTTTGTTTTCTTGGCTGTCCATGGTATTCTCAGGAGTCTTCTTCAACACCAAATTTCAAAAGTGTCAGTATTCTGTCTATCCTGCTTCTTTAAAGTCCAACTTTCACTTCCATGGAATTCACAGGGAATACCATGGCTTGTACTATTCTGATCTTTGAAGGTAAAGATGCATCATGGCATCTGAATATCTTTTCTAGGGCCTTCATGGCTGCTCTGCCAAGTGGTCCTTTGGAGCACATTTCTTGACAGCTTTACTGTTGATGGTTGATCCTAAAAGACAGAAGCTGTCCACCACTTCAAATATCTTCAATATCATCATCAATTCTAAGCAATAGCATTTAGGCATGCATAAAATACTGGACCTGAACTCAAAGGGGTATAATTTTGAATAGACCCAGAGAAGACTGCAGTATTAAAGACTGGTCCCTATTTGCACTTACACCAACTATGGCATAAACATGTCCTGCTAATGTTTTTTTCCTCCCTCTCTCTCTCATTCTCTCTCATGTTGCTGAAATATTGTCTTCATCTTATCCCTAGCCCATAAGTGAGACAGGTTTAAGTCATCCTTAGCTGTGTCATTGTTAATGTTGTGCTTTCCCCCTTTTTCCAACACTATCCAGGGTAGCCTCAAGATGTATAAAATCTGTTAGGCTCTGGCTTTGTTTCTATTTCCTTAGAGAGAAGTCAAGTGACCAGGAACAAAGGAAGCAGAGGCACTATTGGGATGTGCAGTTTTCATACTAGAATAGTTTTCTGCCAAATGAAGGGTGGGTGGGAAGCACTTCAGCTTGGTAATGGGGAAAGACAAAAGGCTGCCACAAAAGAAAAATCTGTTCGTTACTGAAAAATCTCAAGTTTTTCTAATCAGAATGATGTATAAAAAGCAGACACTTAGATATAATTAGAAACTTTCTTTGTGGACATGTGTGAAATTTGTTTTCAAAATGTCCTTCACAGTCCTTTCACAGAACGCCTACTCTTGGTCATCCAAGTTTCCTTCATTTACTTAATTTATCCAAGTTTCCGTCACTTAATGTAGGTGGAAAAAATAATTAGTTTGCCACTACTGTTAAACAACTGAGAGTCAGAAGACTTTGCTGACTTTCTATAGATCATCTACAGTTCTAATAGTTGGATCTGTAAATCCTGGTTCTAGCTGATCTAGTTTATATGATTTTACAAGCAGTTCCAGGGTAAAAGCTCATGTTTGCCTCCTGTTTTGTTTGGTGCTATCTTGCAGGATTTACATGACTAGACAGCCATAATGGAGTAGTGATTAAGTTGTTAGATTTGCACTAAGGAAATCCATGTTCAAGTCCACATTCAACCAGGGAGTTCACTGGATGAGTTTGGGCCAGCAGACCAATCTACTTCATAGGGTCCTTATTGTGAAGATAAAATTAGGGAGCTGGCAGAAAATTACAGTCTATAAGAACAACAAATAAACAAAATAAATATTGTACACATTATCAGTACTAGAAGATAAATTAAGAGCAAGCCTAGCTTCCCAGATGTAGATTTTACCAAGGTCTGAGACACAGCAACATCAAAGAAAGCTATTTTACAAAATCAGGCAGGAATTCCTGTGCCATACCTCTTGAGAGGTGTTCATTGGGGAGACGTGTGGTAAGGGGGAAAGATCTGATGACAGTTTGACTGGCAGAATGAAGTGTGACCCTTGTTTGTTTGGATAGGCAAAGTACTTAGAGCAGATGTCTCAAGCTCATGTTGCTTTAGATAAAAGAATCCAGGCCTTGTTGTGGGATTAATGGACCAATCATGAACCCGTCAGCCTGCCTCCCTCTTCTCAGTTTAAAGGACTAGCACCATCACTATCTTCCAACACCCTTCTTCTAAAACAAAGCAGGGGAATTCAGACAAGTTTCACAACCTGGAAAGATATTCTCAGGTCAGAGTAAAGGACTTTTACAAATATAATGAAGGTAGCAGCAGCAGTTCTTCTCCACAAACTCTAGATTAATGGAGTCTATAATTGAGGGACCATTTTTTAAAAAGTATATAGATTAGTTTTCCAATTAACAAAGGTGTTCTGTGTAATGTACAATAGATTTTTTAAAAAATAGAACAGCAGCAGCAGCAGCAGCAACAACACACGCACACATACTGTACATAGGCAGAATCTTGAATAACAGAAAATAATCATGCTTAATAGATTAAGCCATAATTCAACCTTCTTGCATCTTTTTACTCTGCAGCTGTGTGGAGGCAGGTTGTGGGTGGGCACGGAACAGACCTGGATTGCAGTTGACAGTTCAAGGACAAGTACTAGGTATCAACAAGTTCCCTTGCAGGACTGTGTCCTCCTGCCCGATTTCCCTCATCTTCAGAGCTGGTATCTCCTTGTTTCCCTTCTATGAAGAATAGTGATTTGGGGGGCAGGTGCTATTTGTGCCAGAGAAGTGGCACTGAGATAATGTTTAACTCCACCAGCATAATGATCCTAGTTCCTGGCATCTTTTAGGAAAACCATAAGACGTACAGTAGATGGCAGTCATATTTAAAGACCTGGCAGAACAGGTAATTTTTCTTGCAAATACACATACTTATCTACCCTCTTAAAGATCAGAAGTTTACCTTAGGACTGGTAATAAAGTGCTTCATTGTGAATGTATCCTTAGTGGGATGGAACTAGATGTGAAAAACTGTTCCTACTTTCCCAAGGTCTCACAGTATTGTAAACCAACATTTCTTAAACTATTCTACACACATACAAACACACACATTCAGATATACAGAATACCTAGGATTGTTTCTTTAAAACAAGAAAATAACTAAAAGAAATCATGTAAGTAAGGTGGTTATTAAAACATGTTTTATTTTTCCTTATATTTAATACATCAATCAAACATCTTAATGAGATGTATAAGCTTGCATATGGTGGCATATTCCATCAGTTTGTGGAGTGAAATTACTTTAAGGAAGTCTTAGAGTCAGTGCAATATCCAGCCTGTTCTGATCATTGATCCTGACTGTAGCATGTGCTAAAAACCCACTTTCACAGGGTATATTTTGGAGCACAAGACAGGACGCTCTTCAGTGACCTTTCAGTAAAAATTCATTCTATGACCTTTCATCCAAAAGTCTTCTAATAATCTCTCACCCCAAACCCCAGTTGTTTCAAAGTGATGTCTGAAGAAAGACTTGCCAATATCCCATCTTCATTTATGGAAGTGATTCTTGCTTGAAGAATGAAACTAGATGGATCAAAACCTTATTTTGGCCCTTTGTATCAGCTTGTTGGACATCTATAAATTGTATGAAGAATCCTAACATTCCACAGAACATTATGTAAGAAGTTCAGTTGTGAGCCATTCAGAGAACTTAGAGTTTATACAGTTTATAATATAAATACTATGAGCCAGATCTTTCCAGTCTATAACACACATATACGTACACACAAACATCTTGGATTAGAAATCGCATTAATCTAGCCAGCATTGCTGTTGATTATACTGGGTTGAGGGTAATGCTGCATGCCCTGTTAAGTCCTTAGCTAGTCAAGGGGATCATTTAGACATCAGCTGTGGATATGAAGAAGTTTATGTTTTGATGTAGCTTCTTGGAGTTAAAATGTGGAAGTGATCAGATGATTGGTTTATGAACCTCAACTTTTTTGAGAGCTCCAGCAGCAAGACATGTAGTCACTGGAGGTGGGTATAATATCAAAGAATGAAAAGCACTCAGGAGACCTTCAAGGTATTCCTTGCCACTATGTCTGTCATATTTAATGCAATGGCAGCAGTTGGGTGAAGACCACAGGAACTTTGTCTGACATTCTGGAAGAACAAGCTAAGTAAGAGGAGAGGTGGAGGAGGATTGAAAGCTCCAAGGAAAATAATCACCATTAAGGTTAGTCTGTTTCATGATTGTTTCTTATTAAAAAAGAGACTGCACTTTATCTGTGCAGGATATGCTCTTCAGATGAGGGAATTAGCAGAACGACTGCCTCCATATCATCTAATTAGCAAAAATGTTGATAAGCAGATACAATCACATATGATTAGGATCCTTTTTAAAAGCCACTCCATTAATTAAATAGACAGAGAGGCTGCCTCCAACCCTCACGTGCCACTGATTAGAATACAAATATTTACACTAATCTCACCTCCATCAGTCAGGGGACACTTTTGAGTATTTTCAGTGACATCTGATTACTATTGATTTTCATCCCCAATGTCAGGCCATTTTGTTAGTATCTGAAAGTGCTGCCTTCACTTTCGGATGCTTTAAATCATGTTAAGGGTTTATCTTAATGACGCTGCTGATAACCACTGCTCAGGTCACTCGTACTTTCTCTTCAAAGAACACAGCCTGGGCTGGTTTTTATTGTTTGTACTTGAGATTTAAGATACGAAAAACATTTCTCATTTCAAAGCCTCCATTTCTAGGGACTGGGCTGCCTAGCTAGTTTCCCTGTGGGTAGTTATTTCACGTGGGCAGCTCTCTTGTCCCACCCTTGATTTCTTCTCAGCTCCTTCTTCCTCTCCAGTTTGCCTACGCACCTCAGTTCATAGTCTGTCTCTCTCTCCTGCCCTCAGTTACACAAGCCAGACTTACAGCAGGGGCAGGCACTGAAACTGCCGAGACTCCACGATGCCTGCTGTTGACTCTTAGATGTGGGGACTGATCAGTTCCTGGGAAGAAGCAAATACCATTTCAGATTCAGCTCGCTATCGCCCCAAAAGGTAGTTTCCATGCAAGGGTCATGGTGAATCCAAACAGCAGGGTGGAGCTGGGGGTGGGATTGCGGCTGGTGCCCCATCAAAGAGGCATCTTTGGCATGTACAAGCACTGCCCACACAGTGTTTATGATGGGGCTATGCTGCACTTACCTGTGTGCCATTTTCTGTCCATCCAGATGAGTGGTAAAAGTCAAACCCACAGAGTTGTCATCAAGAAGCAGGAACCCAGGCACCAGTGGACTTTCTTTTATCAGAAGTTGGCTGGGGGAGATCTATCCTCCCTTGCCCTTTCAGTCACTGAGAGCTCCAGGAGGTGGGGGATGGGATATGGGCAGGGGTAAATTTATCTTTTTTTTTCTTTTTAAATTCTTTTTGAGGTGGTCATTTTATCCTTTGAAATGTACTGTTCCTATCAAAAGGCTTTAAGTCACTATACGTCTTTTGTTTTCCACCTGAAATTGATGAAAATTTATTCTGCTGATGTTCAGAGATTTGCTGTCAAATTTCAGGGACATGAGTCTAGGAGGCTCCAGGGACTGGAGAAAAAAAAAAAGCACCCAGGGAACTGTATGCAACCAGCGCATAGCATGCACTCCACTCTTATGGTTTATGGAATAAGTGCCCAACCAAGAGTAAAGGACCTCCTGAACAGGAACATGCCCAGTGTTGTTTTGGCGAACATTCATCATAAATCAAGCAGCACTGGCTACAAACTAGCAAAATACTCTTCCTATGAAAAGTTTCCAATCTAAGACTTCTGGCATGAGTTGCATCATAGATGTGAAATATGACCTTTCAAGAGAGCTAATTTACATAGCAGTCCCAACCAATAGGACTGGTGCATGTCTCAAAGGAATTGAAAGCCTCTCCCCACTGATTGGCTGAGATGCTTCTGATGTCACAATACAACTCAGCAGCAAATGCCTTGAAATCAAACAATATGAGCAAGCAGCCTTTCTCTTTCCCTTTGGCACCAAAACCATTACCATTGGGCTGTGAGGAAAGAAGTGCCACGACTGAAACTACTGGATCCCTTGGATCCAGACCATACAGGACCTTGTGTCCCCTGGGAAAACCAGCCAAGTAGTCTCCAAATCCAGCTACCTTTTTCTTTGGGATGGTTAACTATTACGAAGTCCTAGGACTGAACCAAAATGCCTCGCAAGAAGACATTAAAAGGGCCTACCGTAAGCTGGCATTAAAGTGGCACCCTGACAAGAATCCTTATAACAAGGAAGATGCAGAGAAGAAATTCAAAGCTGTAGCTGAGGCCTATGAAGTTCTGTCAGATCCTCAGAAACGCTTGCTCTATGACCGGCCTGTCAAGGAGCCAAGGTTCAGAGGGAGAGGAGCCTCTGGCACTTACTTCCGTGGCCCGCCTGAGTTTGACTTTGTGTTTCGCAGCCCTGATGAGATCTTCAGAGAGTTTTTTGGAGGAATGGACATCTTCGCACACGACTTCTGGGACAATGAGTTTGACAATGACAATCGTGTAGAGGAAAACCAAAGCGGGTTGCAAAGTCCCTTTGGCCTCTTTTCTGGACTTGGTGCCTTTTCCAATCTTGCATTTAATTCCCTTGGGCCCGGTGTGCACACTATGTTCTCCTGCAGGTCCTTTGGCGATGATAGCAGTGGAGCACAGAATTTCAGATCTGTAGCGACTTCTACAGAAGTGATCAATGGACGGAGAATCACCACCCGAAAAATTGTCGAGAATGGGCAAGAAAGGATTGAAATCGAGGAGGATGGTCAACTGAAGTCCATAAGAGTAAATGGAAGAGAACAGTTGAAATGCTAATAACTCTCCACTTGTCTGTCCAAAAAGCGATAGTCAGCTGCTTGAACGATCTTAAAAGGACTCTTGTTCCGTAAAAACGGAAACCAACTAATAAACTCGTTCACTGAGTTCAAGACCTATGTGGTAATGACTTCTGAATTACTTGGAATAATTCTGTACTGTGGTGGTCAGGGTGTGGTTTCTTTTGAGTGATCCCCAAAATAGCTTCATGTGATCACCTCAGTATATGGTCAATGATCTTACTGTTTTAGGTTGTTATCCTCTAAAATCAATTGCTGGGGGACAAATATCCAACTTGGACAGGTGTTTAATTAGAATATTTTTGCACAAAAGTTTTGAGGACAGGATCAACTGTGCATACACAGCAGTGTAACTCTGAATTAAACAGAAAATATGTAATTATAAAGACAGTCATGAAAATGATAGAAGAACTGGGATAGAAATTCTTCTGGATAAAAATGAATTTTGATGGTTCTGTAGACATACAGAAATAAAGTTAACAATATCAATGATCAAATCAACTTCTTTCTGGAGCTTTAAGTCTTCTTTTAGATTAGAATATGCAAACTATAGTACATTAATATATTTTTGTATGGAATGAAAACATACACACACACACACACACACTTAGAAACTATTGACCTGTTCTTAAGATAAGCCAAGCATATATTGTTTTTAAAAACTAGAAAATATTTTTTTAAAAAATGAAGATACCAAATTTATATATGCCAAAATGAAATATTTGGGATGTATAATAAAATTGCAAGAAGTAAGTTGGAAAAGTTAGTAGAAGCAACTAGGATGCCATTTGATAAGAAACAATGAATTTGTCCAATAAATCTTGAAGCATGGACTGGGGACAGTTCAAGAGACAAACGAAACAACAATAATTTAGATTACAATTAGGGAACCCTCTCCCAAAGTTATATATCTTTATCTAATATTTTCCTGATTATATGATTATATCCTTTGCTGGACCAAAATATTAAGTTGCTAAAGATCAGTGAGTATATTACTTTGACAGAAACATGAACCTGTTAAGCCTTAGTCTACCACATTTGCTGTACAAATTCAATGTATTTTAAGACATTGGTCTGCATATTTAAATTAACATTATGCACTGATGTTAGAAAGACCATAGTGCTACCAAAGATTTTAAAAGCAACATTTCTTATTATTTACAGTATTTATTGTTAGATTTATATCCTGCCTTTTTATTCAAGAGCTCCTTCCTCCTATTTTCCCCACAACTTAACCTTGTGGGATAGGTTGGACTAAGTAAATGGTCAAAATCACCCACTGAGCTTCCATAGTTTGAACCTGAATCTCTGTGGTCCTAGACCAACTTAACCACTACACCACAATGGCTAATAGAACTCTTTGTTTAAACTTTGCGTGTGGGATGTCTATGCTCGGTTCTTGGTACTTCTAATAAGATTATTATGAGATAGCAGAGCTGAAATGGACCTTGTCCTGGCACCTAGAGGAGCCATGGTCCATCGGCATGGGAAGAGTTTGAGACAGCACAGCACTGGTTACTTTAGCACAGAACCCTGAAGTCATCTAGCAAGTCATATTTGATACATACGATATTTGATGCATATGAGAGCCAGTTTGGTCTAGTGGTTAAGGCAACGGGCTAGAAACCAGGAGGCTGAGAGTTCTAGCCCTACCTTAGGCACGAAAGCTGGCTGGGTGACCTTGGGCCAGTCACTGTCTCTCAACCCAACTCACCCCACAGGGTGGTTGTTGTGGGGGAAATAGGAGGAGGAAGGAGAATGAGGTATGTTCGCCACCTTGAGCTATTTATAAAAATAATAAAGGCGGGATAGATAAATAAATAAATAAATAAATATTCGCCTGATATAAGCTAGATTTAGTCTGAAAGAAGATAGTTTTTTACGTGTAGAAGTGATATTTGAAGAAAGATGGCAAAACAGACTGCTATATAATCAGGAGGGCATTCACAATCATTTAATATTACTTTTATTAGGACTTACTACAAATCACAATGCAGCCTGAAGCACTTCAAATCACATAGAGCTTCCTTTGGTCCTAAACCAATTGGATTTTTATAGTCTTCCATTCCTCCAAGAAGCTCAAGAGGGCATAATGGTTCTTTTCTCTGACTTATTTTATGCTGACAACAGCCTACTAGCCCTGTTCCTACAGCCCGCTTAACTGGTTAATGGGGTTTAGGTGCTGTAAGGGGATCTATCCCCTCCCTGAAAGATGCATTCACCATCATCTGGATTCAACCACATGACTTCTCCTGGGAAGCCTTAACCAACCGTGGGACATGGGATATACAGACATAGACCTAATATACAAGTAGCCGTATTTACAGCCCTGAGGAGTCTACCCACTTAAGACCAACAGGCTCAAACTTTTCCTACTGATCACACTAGACTGTGCCTCAGTCAACTCCAAAAGGCTTACACAGCTGAAATCAGACTAATAGCAGATCTGAGTGATGTAACTGATACATGCCTACAGTAGTCTCCACAGCAGCCCCGCAGATATTCCTTTTCCCCCTCCTTCCCCAGGAGGGACTGAGTCATCCTAAACTGGGCCACCGGATAGCTATCTGTGGATGTGATAAGAGTGGAAAAGTAATTATGTTTTGCCACCCTTATCAACACAAGATAATCTTTAGGAAAGGCTCTTACTTATGGTTTTTTGTTTTCTGCCATTGGCACTTTAGTCATCTTTTCTGCTGCTTCATCTCCCAATGCTCCTCTGAGAACCAGGGAGCACTCTGGGGTGCACAAGAGAGAACCTGCATAGGGAGATCTGATCCAAGACTGTTGCCACCCCCTCATTCCAGGCAGTGACCAAGGCACTAGTTGAACCATGCATCACAGCCTCAGGAACAACCCCTATTTGCCTCTGAAACTCAGCAGGAACCATCAGGTGCTTGTTGTGGATTGGCCCTTCCTCCCTGCAGTTAGGAGTGGCTGCAGAGAACTCCAAGGCTAACAGAGATCATGTGACCAAGACAAAAGTTAATCAGCCTCACAACCAATTATCCGCAGACTTGCGCCTTTGGAAGCCACCAGGGGTTCTTGAATGACCATCACTACTCCATCACCCTGCCCTGGGGTTGCTGGTACCACACACTTGAAAACCAGGTAGTCACATTCCAAGAGGGAATCCCCACTCCCCATGCCCATCCAGGCCTCAGTAATGCTTACCAGGTCAGCCCTCTCATCCACTGTTAGCTCATGGATGTGGGAGGCCATTCAGTAGGAACGTCCAAAAGATCAGGCACTGAGGCTGTGCACAGGGACATGATGCACTGAGACTGCCTTCCCCAAGAGCGGCCTGTCTTGTCTCCCAGCATAACTCACCCTGCTCATTACCACTGTGATGCTATTATGTATTCTATTCCTGACATATTACCCTCCACCCCTTTCCTCCTTCCCCCAAAACAAGGGGCTCTAACTCATATGCCGATGCCACAAACATCCCACTGAGAGCCAGTTTGGTGTAGGGGTTAAGGCATCAGGCTAGAAGCCAGGAGACCGTGAGTTGTAGTCCTACCTTAGGCACCTTGGGCCAGTCACCACTACGTGCCTTAACCCCTACACCAAACTGGCTCTCAGTTTGTGGCTGGCCAAATTATTTGGCTTTTTAGGGGAAAAAACCCCCAATAAGCCCATCTTCTCAGGATTAAAAGTACATTTTTTAAACTTTCTGCCTGTTCATAATATCCTAAATCAGCTGCTTCAGACCACAGCCCCTCGCCATCCAACGACAGGACCATCCTGACTTGGCAAAATCACTGTGCCTTCAGTTCAGAATGCAGTGGCTTGGTTGCAGGAAGGCGTCCATAATGCACATACAAAGCCAGTTCAGCTCAAATGCATTTAGCCCCTGTGTTAGTAGTTTGCCCAGACATGATTTCATTAACAGCCTGATAGTACTTTAAGGAGCACTTGGCCTGCAAAAAACAAAGCAGAACAGAAATACTTAAAAGCATTTGGAATTACTTCATAAAAAACAAAATCACAGTATTAACCAACTGACCTTTGCTTGGCGCAGACCTGCTAATTTTAGCAATTACAGCCAACAACTTGAACATATCAAGTGGGCAACTGTTTAACAATAATGACATCTGCTTGGAAAATCCAATTATGTCTAAACATCTTTAAATCCCCACTAGGGGATACCTGCTTTCTTTTTGCTACTGTTAGTTCCTGCCTAATAGGATTTTAAACTCCCAGCCTGCTGTACATTGCAGGCACAGTGGCCATCTCTCCCAGGAGTGCCAATGGCATGGCTGCGATCATATTAACCAACAAGCAAGACTCTCCTCGGACAGTGATGGAAGCGGTTTGATTTTTTGATGGCCTAACCTGATAGAGCAGCGCATTAGCCAGATCCCTTCACCCTTGCATTTCCCCGGCCCACCTCCCCCTTCTTAACTTGGATATTTTGTACTTTAAAAGCAAATGGTCAGGTTAGGGAATTCCCCAAGGCTTTCATCTCAACAGTGGGGGAGAGTTACTGCTGATCTTGCATTGTTACAAGAGGATTTTGTGTGTGCGTGCTTTGCTTCATGCCTTCCTGGACTGGATTTGAAGCCAGAAACGTCAACTGAGAGAAACTGTATTGAGATCAGGCTGTGTCAGTAACGTTGGAATTATCTTACATATTAGGCTACGAGCAAATTGGCTCCCACTTCTGTGTGAAGAATGGTGCCACTCTGCTTTGGGTGTTGGGAACCTTTGTATGCTAAGTCTGGGTAGTTTAGCTGCTGCAAAATGCAACTACCCAGGAACTGGCAAGAGCTAGACAATCTGTTTCTGTGACACCTCTATTGGATCAGTTGCACTCAGTGCTACTTTTTCCCAATGCCCAGTTTAAAGTGCAAAATTTTATCTTTAAACCCCAATTAGGAGCTGGGTTATTTGAAGGACCATCTTCACTCACACCAACCGGCCTATGCTTTCAAGAATGGCAGACTTCTCACTTGTCCATCTCTGAGAAAAATCAGATGAGTGGCCAAGCAGCAGAAGCTTTCACTTCTACACCAATCCCATATCTGAAATACTTCTCCATCTGGAAGTCTCTCGTACGCCATTTATTTTTGAGGACTTTCTCAAGTTGGGCGGTTTGGGAGCTGCCAAAGGTTTTGAATTGTTTGGTATGAGGGAGGCTGTACCCCAACATTTCTTCAGGCAACAGGTTCAGGAAGGCACATCTATTTTGTAAGCAACCAACGTTCAAATGACGAACGTCTGAGTCTGGGCATCCTGGCAACAGAACAATCACGGCTTCATTTATGTATTGCAAAGAGGAGACCACCAAGCAACTTTATTTAAAAAGAAAAGGAAGCTTCTAGCAGCCTGGACTCAAGAAACTAATCAGAGGCCAGTGCTTCACAGGTAACTTGGGCATTTCCTGGTATGGTAAGTTAGGGGAGCCAATATACTGCATAGTCCACAGTGTTGTTAATGTTATGAGCAAGGCTTCTATAAGTTTGGGAACACTGGATATTGATAGCTTCAGTCAGTTTAGTTCAGCCTTTCACAATCTTTTTATCCCAGAGGAACCCTTGAAATAATTTCAGGCTCAGAGAACCCCGGTATAAAAATTACTATATCTATAGGGTCATGGTATGTTAGCACGATCAGTAAGCTGAGTCACGGTATGCAAAAATTCCCACCGTTGCATGGGCTAGTGTTACATAGCACATGAAGTTCAAAACACGATGTTTGTTTATTTTCCGTCACGATTTCTCAGGGAACTTCTAGCGACTTCTTGGGGAGCCCTAAGGCTGGTTCAGTTTACGGTGTGAGATCTGCCGTGGCACAAGACTGAGCCATAAAAGCAGAATTGTGTGACTTCTGGGGTGGGAAAACATGCTCTTAGCCCCTGAGTGGTATGCTATGGGCTGCACCCTTCAAATGGGGAGGGCTGCTTAGTGAAAATGGTGAAGCCAAAATAAAAACACTATTTAATATATAGTACAGTTAAATTAGTTCAACATAGAAACATGATTATTAAATATAGAGAGAGGAGTGCCAAATGCGTTTGGTGGCAAACCTTTGAGGTGTCAGCCCTTTGAGGTAGGCCAGGTCAAGAAACAGATACAGCAGAGATTCCAGGAATGGTGTTTGAAACTGCCCAGATCCTTCACAGCCCCCTTTTAAGGACAACACAGTCAAGGTGGGCTGTTCTGAATCTCTTTCTCACACTTTTGCCTTTTTCAGGAGTGAGCAACTGGTCTGCCTCGCCCAACCCCGCTCAAGGCGGAAGCAAAATTCCTCTCCACTGGGGGTTCTTAACCTTTATGGGCCAGGACTTTTGAGAGGCTGGGGAAACCCACAGAGTCCTGCCCTGAAAAACAAATTTATATGCATAAAATACATAGATATAGATTGTATTACAAAGGAAATCAGTTGTGCTCAAATACAATTATCAAAATATTTAAAAATAACAAATAAGTAATATAGTAATATAGTAATTTGTGTGCTTCTTTATCAATCCATTAAATCAATAACAAGGCAGGCCACATTTCAGTTTTGTTTTTAATCATTTTTGTAATTGATTTTTTGTTGTTGTTTATTTTTATGTATTTTGTGTTTTGTGTTTTGTTAACTGAGACACCCAGAGTCATGCATGTGAGATGGGCAGCTATATAAATTCAGAACAAACAAACAAACAAATAAGTAGGTTGGTGAAGCAAAAGTTGTAATATTCCTCCTAACCAAGTTCATGTACCCCCGAAATCTATTTGGGGAACCCAGATTAAGACCCCCTTCTCTACCCCGCTTTAGAGTAGCTTTAGAGACCACAATGGTGGCATTGGGAGCAAGCGCAGGTGGGGTGGAGGGCCCAGGTTGTGCACCGTTGCATGGCAGGAAAGGGCAGCCATGACCTCTGCCCTGCTGGACAGAAGCAGACCTACCTCAGGTCCCACATAGCTATCAGTAGGATCCCTGGGCGGGATGAGGATGGTCTCATGTGTTATGCTATAAAGTGGCCCTGTCTCATCCTTTCCCACTTCCCTTGGGGGTATGTGAAGGAGAAAGATGGCAATCACAGATTTTCCCTGGGGCTGTTTATTAATTTTATGTTTTGTTTCTTCCTCCCAAAGTGGGTCAGCTCAGGAGCCTGCAGGCTCTGCACCTGCAGCAATGATCTTGTGGAATCAGACATGGGCTGCATACTAGTAACTGAGACCCCAGAATGACAAGAGTGGAACTACCGAACCATTTGGCTTCAGTTTCTGCTCAGGTTCATCTGAGTTTCTTATTTACCCAGCTCAGAAATGCCTGGTAGCAGAGGGTTGTCAAAACAGTCTAGATGGCGGTTGCTACTGTGTGATCAAAGCCCCCCTCCCTTTCTACATGTGTAAAACAGAGGATAGAGGAGCACACGGGGTGCTTCAGTTCAAGTTGTCTCTTCTCCCGTTCTTTCACTCTCTATGAGAATCCCATAACTCCAGGGGTTATATTCGGTATAGCTCTGCATGCAGCGCTCCAGTTGCAGATGGGATGTGAGTTACTCACAGTAGTGAGGAGTAAAGAAGGCGTTTCTTGTATTGGATGAAGCCATAGTTTACAATTGTCTTTCCCAATCTGGTGCCCTCCTTCCCATATAATGGCTGCACCATTCCAGCCAGCAGGTTCAGTCCCTTTAAGTATTACTGGCAACTAAGGCCCATTCGATTTTTAGTTTCTTTTATTCATAGATACTACCAGTCCTGGTAGGATGGGTGATCTGGCTACTCTAAATTATCTCTGCCTTTCTTTATACTTTTTAGAGGAGAGGTTGTAGGCTACACATTATCTGAAAAGGTTCAAAAAAGCTTCCCCAACATGTTTGATGCCTACCTTGAACTTTTAGACTAGTTGCAAGCCTGGATATCATCACCGAGCTATAGTTACATTATCCAAAATGTACAATATTGCCATCATGAAGATTGTAAAAATTTTGGTAGGAGAATTTTATGAAAATGTAGCAGCATCTGTGTTGGGTCTGTGTCCATGTGTCTGTGTGTGTGCGTGTGCGTGTGCGTGCAAACAGGCAAGATGGAGGTCATGGCATCACAATTGAAGCCCCATCCCTTTGTGTGCGTGTGTATGATGTTAAACATGTACAAAAGATGCAGGGATTTGATCACAATGCTGTGGCCACTATCTTGACTCCCTTGGACACATGGTTTAAATTTTCAGTATATGTAATATAACCATATGCCATTTTTATACATATCGTTATGATAATGAGTGCTAACTAAATGTGTAATATTCAATGTAATCTTTAGTTCTACCTTCTTGAATATGGGATAGGTGACATACTGTACACAATATGCAACTTTACTCTCTAGAGGCATAACATGCATACCATTAACTTACATACAGTTTCTTTACATTCACAAAAAGATTCAATTTAATTTTATTAAATTAGATGATTTCACTGATCAAAGGTTCAATAGAAAATGAACAGCAATGACTGTGACAAATATTGAATAATTAATTATTATATAAAAATACTGTGGTTGCTCAAAAATCTGGAATTGTTATTCATTCTTAAGCATTTGAGGTTTTAGGGAAACTTTGGGCAACATAGGTGCATTTCCTTATGGCAGTGGTTTTTGAACCGACAGGTAATTTGGGCATATCCTGGGGCAATCTGTAATTGCTTGTTTGTGAGTGAAGGATCCAGTTTGGGACTGCTGCTGCTGAGGTGCATGTGTAAAACTCCAGAGTCTGGTTGTTGTTTTGGTAGGGGTAATGACATTATTCAAGATGGGGGAAAGGGGTAGTTGGGTCAAACAGTTTAAGAATCACTGCCTTATGAGCTTGGAAAGCCAATGGTGGGTGATTTCTTTTTAAATCAAGCTATATTACAAACCTTACATCTTCCCAATGTAATGAGTAACATAGATTATGAATCTGTATTGCACAGAAAACTGTTGTTTTGATTCTGCTGTTTGCTAATCTAATTCAGTTTTCTTTACCTTTCCTAATCTGGTGAAAGTCAGTATATTATCCACTATTGATTTCACCTACCTACTACAGTTTTAAGTTTTAAAAAGATCATTTTAATCATGGTCCAGCAAAACTGGGTAAGCTCAAATACAATGAGCATGCTTAAACTGAAACATTTTTCTATGGGTTTAAATGCAAACAACTCTGTATTGGATTGTGGTCCAGGTGTGCTCTAGATTTATTTATTTTAAACCATTATTGTCTCATAAAGGCCCTAGTTTAACCCTTACAGTACTTTGATAAGGATAATGTCTCATCTACTGAAGGGTCTATCAGAGGAACCAATAAGGGTGATTTGTATCTTACAAGGCCCTTGAATTAGCTGTGTGTGTTTCTGTGTGTGTGTGTGTGTGTGTGTGTGTGAGTGAAGTTCAGTAACAGTGAAGTATGTGTTGTTGGCCAGTTGGGAGCAAATGTATATCCACTCTTGCAGAAATAGTGATTTCACAAACTATGATTAAAACATACATACACAATAACCTTGAAAAATTCATATTTCAAAAAAGGAGATTGTCAGGAAAGAAGGATCAAACAATTTAAGGGTATAGTAGTAGCACATCAGATCTGTGCTAATTCCCAACTTGCATTAATATAGTTCGACTCTGTTCTTTCTTCAAGGAGACCAAATGCCACAGAAATTGGGCTAGATCTAGGTTTCAGTATGCTAGGGTTCCCAGATCTGGGTAGCAAAAATACAGATGGCCACTAGCTGACAGCAAAGAGTTAGTGTTTTATCTGTCTGTCTGCTACCATCTAAAGATCTTCTGTTTTCTGCAACCCAGATTTGGTAACCCTAATATACGTGCAAGTGGGCTGGTGGAAGCAGACAGTTTTGATCCTCACAGCAATTCCACAAGGTAGATCAGGAAAAAAAAGATAGTAATTAGCCAATATGACCCAATGAGCTTCCTGAATGTGTGGGGATTTGAACCCAGAACCCTTAGGTTCCAATGCAGCCTTTACCAACTACTGCCCTTCAAGGGTATTGGACTGTTGCAATGTGGTTCCTTCCCCTAAGGGTTTGTCAAGATGAAAAGCCCTAGCTCATGTGGGGCAACGTATAGAATATATTATGAATTCTCTCCTGTTATCAGGCCTCCCAACAACATACAGCTGTATGGGAAAGGTATCCACCACAGTCACTCGGATGTGCCCCAGTAACATTTTCCTTTGCCATCCAAATGGCTAAGGTCAACCTTTTCTCCTCAATCTTATTTGAACTATAGGCTTACACTAAAGCTTTTCAGATGTCCCATTTTCATCCCTCAGCTGTCTGTTCATAACTAAAAATGGACTTATCAGACTGCCTTACATGTAATCCTGTTTACTCAGAAGTACGTTGCACAGTGTTCAGTTGGACCTAATCCCAAGTAAATGCATTTAGGATTATGGCCTCAAATTTGCTCCCAGATAACTAAATACTTGTTTCTCAACTCCTGAGAAATCTCACATTCTTTTACCTGTTCTGGACTTATTTGAAAGAGGTTGTCCCATTAAAGACAACTGGCCTAGGCCTTGTTTACATATTAGCATCCTGCGCCTCCAACTAGTTGTCATGCTTTCAGACAAATCCTCCTGGCATGTTCCTCAGCTGTATTCAGACTGACATAATGGCAATACTAACAATGTTAAACAGAAGCTGGATGAGTCCAGGAAGCACCCAGGTGACTCAGTTCTAAATGACATCAGTGTTACAGAAGACAAACACAGCTACAAAAACAGGGGAGAAGTGAGAAACCCATGCACAGTGATAACATATTTTTAATCTTATTTTTTAATTTTATTATCCTGTCTCTTGTGGTTCTTTCAGCTTCCAGAATGAACAGGGAAGGGGGTTTATTGCTTGAGTTAAAAAACACGAATTTGCATTACATCCTGGCTCCTGCTGTAATACTTCAGTCTTGTTTCTCTCTCGTCCCCTCTCCAGAACAACTGATCCTATCGCAGCCTGATTTAATTTCAAAGACGGATTGTGATTTGGCAGTCAGGGGGGCGGGGGGGGGGGAGAAGAGCCAAGCTAATCAAAAGTCACCATCTGCTGCGTTGCCATGGGGATATTCCTCCCCAATAAATGTGCTCTTTGCCAAAATCACAGATAACAGCACTGGAGAGGGTGGGAGGTAGGGGAAGAAATAAAAGAAAGAAGTTCCAGCACTACTGGGGGAAAAATTGGGAAAAAGAGAAACCAGGGGGGAAAAGAGACAGGCAGGCAGCCATCAACAGAAGCAGGAAAATCATCTGGAGAAGACACTATTATGAAACAGAAAGCGAGGCTAGGGATGCTGAGAAGCAGCAGAGGATCAAGAGATGAGAGATGAAGAGAGATAGAAGAAAACCATAGAAGAAAATGGTAGAGAGTCAGCCAAATTTGGAGAGAAGGAAAATGGACCTCCTTGATCAGATGTCAAAAGTAAGAATAAATGATTGTATTCAGATAAAACACTCTAATCATGTGGGAGGTGCAGAATGAAAATAATGCTGGTTCCACTTCAGAAAGGCATCATGCTCAAAACCGAATATGATTCCTGAACCAATGAAGGGGTGGAGATGGCTGCAGTAACAACCATGAATGTTTCTGAAACACATTGTAAAATAATTGTACTTACTGAGGAATTATTTATCTGGAAATCCTTGTGATAGGTGGCTGTTCTGGACTTCAAGACTACTCAGCAGAAGCAGATGTCTCTAAGTGCCTTGGATGTCAGATCATAAAGCCAAAACACTGTTTGCCTGGAACTTCAAAATACAGTAGGTGTGCAGGATTGCTTTTGTGATTATGACATGCTGTAGTTCTGCACACCAAAAAAGGGATATCAAGTTATGCCCAATTGGATGTGATAGTACAGAATTATAGACAACCCCAAATAAGGGATACGAAGCAATATTATTTATTACTTACAGTATATACCACTTTTCCAAGAAATAGGCTAAGAATACTGTCAATCCTCCACAAAGTTTGAAACCAATTCATATTAGAATTCATTTCTGACAATCCCAACACAGAGAGAACATCATCAACCAGTCAGTGTTCACCTTCTTTTGTCTTCCTCTTCCTCATTCTATGCCTTCAAATTAGTCTTGACTGATGGTGGCAACATGAAGAAGTCCCTGCAATTATCTCAGCAAGATTTTCAGAAGTGGTTTGCCCTTGCCTTCGTCCTATGGCTGAGTGAGAGGGACTGGCCCAAGCTCACCCAGCTGGCTTTGTGCCTAAGGTGGGACTAGAACTCATGGTCTCCCAGTTTCTAGCTGACTAATAAGAGAATGGAGAGAACAAAACCCATGGAATAACAAAATCCCCTCACTTCTACTTCTAAGAATCCCATCACTTCTAAAGGCAAATAAAATGCACTACTAGCACTGCATCCACCACATCCATTTAGTTGTCTGATGGTTTGCCAAAATAATTTGAGATTTACTATGATGGAAAGCTATGCAAAGGAAGGTCTATTTTAGAAATGAAATCCAAGGCATCAGAATCCTCCTAAGCCTTCCCAGCTACTTTGCCACCATTCCTCAGTTGCATTTAAAAGCTCCTGTATTCATGAAAGTGAAATGAGAGCATGCTGACAAATTAGATCAAAACTTTATTATGGTCACTGACCAGAAATCCAACATGAGGAATAAAAACTGATACGCGACAAAGCAGTCAACATTTTTCATATGTAAGCATGTTGCCAATTTTGCAACCGGATTGAGGCATTAGCAGCAAGCCACAATTTCATCAAAATAACAAAATGTAAGCTGTGGAATCATGACACAAATACAAAAGGAGTAGAGTATGCAACACAACATTGCAAGGCATGTTTTGCCATTGCCCAGGCAACTAGATACTTCCTCTAGTTGCTGTAACCAATGATTGCTTGTTACTGCAATGGCTGCATGAGACAACCACTTTTTACAATGTATACAAGAAAGGAGGCTAAATCATTTTCAGGATGGGGAGAAAAGTGACAGCAATAGCTGGCTTGAGTGCAGGAACCAGAAAATGGGATGAAGTAAGAATTCCCACCAGCCTGAAAGTGAACCACCCACAATGTCTGCAGAATCTCAGCAATCGAAAGGAAAATGCCAGCTTTGCTGCCCTTTCAATTAAACCAGAATGGAGTAAGAAAGAAATTGATTTGGCCACTAGGGCAAGTGAAATCATAGGATCGATAAGATTCAGAACTGATCCGAAAATGGTATAAAACATTTATGTGGAAGTGTCTTAACAGCATGTGGACAAACCACAAAGTTTGCAGTAAAACATTACTGTAAAAGTTTATAAATAGAAAATTAAACAGTAAATACCAGCTGTACAGGAATAAGAACAACTACTTAATGAACTTTAGAAGCAAGAAGGGCTTAAGTAAATGAGAAAAGGCCAGAAATGATGACTTTCAATGTGAAGTAATATAACTTCTTGACTGCTTTACATAGTCTTACAAAGCAATCAGTCACACAGGTTTATAAGCACTTATATTGAAGGCAGTGGCTTCTTCATCTTAACTGGTGCTCATCAAACCTGATCTATTCATGAATACTAAGCTACTATTAAATAGGCCTTTATTCCTAAACACTCTCTTTTTTGTGATTAAATACGTCAGTACTTCTCCACCTTCTCTTATATGACCTTGGTTCTTGTGGACTGGATGGCTGAACTAGTGAGTCTGCATCAGAATCTTGGGTAAAGATCCTAGGCTATTGGGCAGAGCCAGCTCAAGGATACGGTATATAGTACCCCTAGGCCACAATGACTGATGGTGCCACCTCCCGCTGATGAAAAATCTGCATTTTTAGAATGATTCAGAAGGAGGGGTGGCATAGGTGTCCCCTAAGCTTTGGTGCCCTAGGCCAGTTCCTACTTGGCCTTAGCTTAAACCAGCCCTGCTAGTCAGAACTGATTTTGGTGCAAGCCCAGTGCCAGGACCTGGGTCACCTGGATCAGAGGACTCTATGTGATTGTTTCACCTTCTGAAGAATGCTTCTCAAATCAGGTTATGTCACAGGATCTTCTTGGTTGTAGCACCCTTATTCATCCATGTTGTAAAATTCTAGACAATAACTGAAACTATATAATCTCTCCCATATGTGGTAAAGTACTCCTAGGACAGGAATTGGCAACATGATATTAGAGTATCTGCAACTCTTCACAAAGCTGTCTACAGCCACCCCCACCACTCCTCCAAATTAAGATGGCCAATTTTTAGAAGACTGTGTAGATCTTTAGGTGATCTTTTAAAAAGTGGGTAGTTACCTATGTCATTGCGTAAGCTTATACCTGGCATCTGAAAATTTGTCAACCTTTCCCTAGGATTATGCTGGTCTTAAATTCATGCTTCTAGTTTCAGAATTTTCTGCCCTGAGCTGTTTTGAGAGACTGGGTGGCATATGAAAGTAGTAGTAATAACAGTAGTAATAAATAATGCATTCATTTTCATTTCTGCCTGGGCAAGAGTTCAATGGTTGCTACCTAACCCCAGAAGCAGTCTTTTGAAAATGTCACGAGAGAACCAAGCCTGAAAATGCAGCTTACTTTATTCAGTGCTATTACTAAATCAGAAGTTGCCAACATCACGTGTTTTAGTACATGCATCTGTGTACTCCTTATATTTCCTATTAACTGAGAGCTACACTGGATGGTGTGGGCAGGGCTCTGTATAAGCTTCTTTAAATAGAGTTTCTACTGTGGCATCCACTAGCTGTGCCCAGCCTGGCTTCCTTCTGCCATGGCTTCCCCCATCCTGACCTAGCAAGTCACTGATTCTGACCCAGTAGCCGCATTTTGTGAAAAGTAAATCAGTAGTACTTGTGCCAGTTGGAAGCCTCCAGACAATGTTATCTCTTTGCTTTGCTTCTGGCATGACGAACGGAAAATGCCAATTATATACATGTGGAATTTTGTTTTTAAACAGCCATAGGTCACTGGCTTAACTGTTACCAGACAACCTATTGTTTTCCATGTATCTGCACTTTTAGGAATTTTGGGTCAAATCTGATGATTGCTGGTCCAAAGGATAACTAAATTGTAGGTTGAGCTTTCAAAATATGGGAATTAGATTCATACAGCTGTTGTTCTTGTTGCTGATGGTGGTAAAGGTGGCTTTTCTTTTTCTTTTTCATTTTTAAGTTTTCTGATTAGTGGCTGGTTTTGTAAGGTCAACCAAACACAATTTTTCCCGAAAGATCTCCACCCTCCCAGGGAGAAAAGGGCAAATAGAAGATCCAAGAACACACTAAAATTTGGAGTATGCTTTTGGGGTGTATTCTTTGCTTTCCTCTTGAGCAAATTAAGGAAAACAGAGGTGGCTCAAGCTGGATTAAAAAACAGAACAACAGAATTTTGGGAGGGAAATCAAGGTTCCTCTAAGCAATGAGAAGGAGGATCAAGTTATCACATTGTGAGGCCATGACAGGCCAACTTATCACTTTGTGAACCATGTCATATAATACATTTCCAGTTAGAGAAGCCCCTGCCCCTAAGACAGTGAAGTCCAGAGGGTTTTAAATTACTGTACTTGTACCATCACTAGATGTGGACAGTCTTTCCTCCCTCACAGTGGCCAAGTGTCTTACTTTACAAAGCCCTACCTTTAAAGACTTCAGAGCTTTCTTACTTGAAAGTATCCTTCAGCCAAACCTGATTGATCTCAAAAACTAAGCAACTGCAAGCAAGCAACTAAGCAAAAACTGGTTAATACCTGGATGGGAGACCATCAGACACCCTAGGGCTGTAAACCAAACTGGGAAGGGGTAAAATAAAGCTGCCGCCCCCAAATATTACTTCCCTAGTGTTGCCAAGAAAACCATCAGAAAATAACTTGACTCAGAGGAAATTTTCCTTTATTTACCTTTGTTTGAAGAGCTGTCCAGCAAGTCTTGTTTGCAATTACTTGACAAGAAGGTGTGCTATGTACACTTAGTTGGAGAGAAAGCCCATTGGATTTAGCAGGACGTACATCCAAGTCCACATGCAATGAATGACATGTGTCTCTTCAGTGTGTGAACTATACAAACTCCCACCATTATATCATTGGTATGGGTGTGCACACAGAGGTGTTAAGTAAACATTGTTCAGTGTAACGTCAAAGGCGCAAAGATACAGGAGGCAATGACAATGACTTAAAAATAATAAAAAAAGAAAGAGAGGGAGATTTATTTGTCAAAGCTTTCCTCCTTTCAACGAGCTTCTCATTTCTTTTTTCAAATTAGCAAATTATACTTATCAAAGAAAAGAAGGTAAAGAGAAATCTGAAAGGCTGTGGGGGAGAGCTTTATTAGTACAGAGGCATGAAAAGCTGTTGAGCCCCTTAGAAATGTACATGGCCAATTATCAAAAAAATATAAGAGATGCAGAAAGAAAGGTCTGTCTAATAAGTATGAATTGCGGGCCGTTTAGAACATCAGTGTTAAAGCATTAGAGTTAAATGGAAAAGTAAAAAGGGGCTGATGGTTTTAACTATTTCACAGGAGGACAAGAGGTTGATACTGATAAGACAAGCAGTATAGTGAAGTTAATTATCTGCGGCCCATGGTGCACAAAGCTGTTTGAGCTGGTGATTAATAGAGATAAACCATTCAAACACCACATTTCTAAGGTGAATGAAGATGGCAGAGGAACTGCAGCTGCAGCATACTAACTATGTTGACAGCAGTGGGCTTGCTCAGAATGCCTTCTGAAGGCCTCCTTCAGAGGAATCACTTCCAATTGCCATCCTCATCCCCCTGCCCCAAATGGAGAAAGATTTAGGAAGGGAGGGAGATAGACTAGATCCACGGTGCAAACAGGTGCTTGCCGAACATAAGGACTTGCCAGCAAAAATGCAACCGTTCAGCTACACACAGCGTTTTCTTCTAGCTGTTCACTTTTTTCAGAATAGCACACTTGAGCAGCATACAGTTCAGGCTTATAAACAGCCAAAGAGACGGCCATGTGTGTGGTTAAAAACAGCTTCTGAGTGCATTGTTGCTGTTGTTGTTATATTGTCTATTCATCCAATGAATGTAACAGTCTTTGGACCATGTATCTTCCGATAATTTGAGTTCTAACCAAGAATCATGGAGGTATCGTGGGAATATCATCACAGTTTGTAGAAAGAGCTAACAAGGTGCAAAGCAGTGGTGTCTAATTCAGTGAATTGAAAACTTCCAAATATTTTATTTGGTGAATTTATTTATTTATTTATTTATTTAGTTAGTTAGTTAGTTAGTTAGTAGAGTTCCCGTCAGTTGGTTTTGCAGACATAAATAATTATTGCAGACTCAAGAAGGTGGGCAAGTTAACAACATTTCTTTTACTGTGCAAACAAGCAACCTTTCTGGACTGACTTCAAAGATAACTGGTATTTATCAAATGATGGGTTGGATATTTGTTATGAATTCTAGATATAGAAGCTCTGTAAGATCCTTCTACTACAGTACCTTCTCTAAGTCTGCTTGTCTTGAATTCTAGATATTAGTTCATCATCCTGTCATTATACATGACTTTGCCATTACAATATATACGATTGTGCCATTATATGTAACTCTGGAATGTGACTCTGATTGTTCTTCTGAGCAATCTCTTTGTGTCTGTATCCAAACTTCTTGGACAAGTTCCCCATCTTCTTTAGGGCAAGCAAGAAAAGCAGAACAAGATGGGGTGGGGCAGGGGCAACTAAGCTCACCTATGTCAAGGGCAGTAGATTTATTTCAGCTTCACTACAGTTTTCTGTTCTTCCACTTGAGATAATTTGTAGAATCAGATGTTTCAATAGGCTGTGTAATATTTTAGAGAGCAGTAGAGGAGTGGAATTTAGGGACTGTAGGAAAAAGTAACTGACTAAATCACTTCTGGGGAAGGGATCAGATACGGACTTTCTTTTGTATCCTGATGGAATGAACAAGCAAGGAAGTTAGGAGAATGCTTTACTGCTGGATTTGGACCTGGGGAGCAGAGATGTGACAGAAATTACAGTCAATTCATTCCCTTCATCTTTTCAAAGCAGATATAGTTGACCCCTCAGAGGTTAACCATATTTGAACCTGGCAGATAAGGCTTAAAGAAATGAACACACATGCTATATGAACAGATGGATCCCGACTATAAGGAATTTGAGGCAAAGGATTCAGAAGGCAGTGTTGTATTTGAACAGTTGGGGCTCTTTTCAAAACTTTTGGGCTGGATCAGCAATAGGTATTCAGATGTCTCCTGAAATATTTCAGAAGTTTCACAATGTCTGTTTTTTCTTTTTATTTATATTAAACTGAATTTTTTGCTGCTTCTTCGCAATGGCTTACAAAATGGTATATAATAAATACAGAATAAACAAGATCAAATGAAATATCTTTTAAACAGATAACAAAACCAGAAGCTCTTTAAAATAAGTTTTGGCAACCTGATGTCCTCCAGATATTTTGGACAGCAACTCTTATAAGCCTTGATCAGTAAGTCCAATGACTGGAGATTGTAGAAGTCCTAGTTCAAAAGCATCTGGAGAGTACCTGGTTGCTTATTCTTATCATAAAATATGAACAGAATCAGCAGTAGCACCTGAAGATACTGTGTATTTGCATCGTGCATCAGACCAGAATGTATATGTGCATCAAAATGTAAACTGTTATCAGTCAAAGAAAAACTAATAAAGAAGTGATTAGGGAAGAATTTTAGGGAAGATACTGTACAGAATTCCACAGCTTGGAAATGATGGGGCTTGGAATGGTCCTCCCACAAAGGATCTCATCAGACACTTAGGAAAGCATGGGCTGTGAATACTCTGTTCTCCAACTGTTTAGGACATTCTCAAACGGGCTTAAAAACTAACCAAAAGCCAATATACAGTAGCTCAGGTAGTACTGGAATACTATGATCCAAAACCCAGATCCCATCAGAATGTCGGCACCCTTGTAGTTTCCTAAACCCCCTCTGAGAGTCAGTCTGACAGAGATAATCTAACTGGGATGTGAATAAAATGTGTGTGACAATGACCATATCTATTTTCCTCAGAAAAGTGTGCTGCTGGCACGTTAGCTACGTGGTGGTACTCCTGGCCACAGTTTCTACATTCTTAAGAGTATTCTCAAACATCTTTCAAAAGACATCATTGATTCTTCAAAAAGCCACAGCAGGCTGTAGAGTAGTTTTCCTATGTATCCAAAGCATCTCTGGATTATTGCAGCTTGTCTGGATTGTTTTAGACTGCTATCTATATCTGTTCTGATATACTGTATGCTATATGGGAAAAGCCAGCTTCTCTGTTTCTCATATACAGGTGGTGGACCACAGTTTTTGTTTAAAAGTAAAAGGCTTAAGCAAACAAGTTGGACAAGAAGCATTCAATCAAAGACACTGAAAGTAGGACAAAGAGATGCCCGTTCTTCTCAGTGCCAAATACCAAGGTCCTTCTGTACTTTTTCTGAAAAATTTTAAAAATGAACTTACATGCAGATAAATATAGGAGCGTTTAATTCAGTTCTGGATCTTAATTTTACCTTTCCACACAGGACCAAATTCCAAAGAAATCTAAACAAGCTTGGTTTCACTCCGGTCATGAGCTATGCCTACTGTCCCATAAGGCTGTGTTATGGACATTACTCTATCCAATTAAGATGTCACTTTTGAAATTACGGACTTATCTCCCTCACTTTGCTCTCTCCATCAGTGTCACGTTTCTGCTGGCATTAAACAAATGGATCTGAACAGCCAGACACAACAACAGTAAGGGGTCTGTTACAAGAGGATAATGGTGTAAGAGTTATTTGTCTCTAGTTAATTGATAGTGTCAAATGCCTATAATGTACCTGAGCCAGGTCAAGGGTGCATCGGGCATGAACCTTATAAACTAGATTGTTTCATCCCTCTGAAAAGCGGTGAGATGCATGCTGGTTTGACTGCAGGAAAACTGCACTAAACCTCCTAAGTGGCATTCCAGGGACTGTTCTGAAGGGCAAATGTTCTACAGCCCTGTGCACATGTTATATGCTGTGCTCATGCTATACTATAACTCATTATCATGTGATAATATCCTTTTTCCTGCTTGGCATGGTGATGCCGACTAAGTTATGTTAAGACGGGGCGTACAATTTTCTATAAGGGTTCAGGCAAGCCTTAGTTTTTGCTACACATCTGATTGAACTTTGTATCTGACACGTGGTTGCTTGTTTAGCTTCATGTGAATGTACTTTGGCTTGCTTGTGCCTTTTACTGCCACCATTTTGATACAGCACTTAGGAACAGGAGCTGCAAGAAGGAACAGATGGGGGAGGAGCCTGCATAGATACTTCAAAAACCTAATCAAGTAGATTTCCTTCCTTTCTCCAGATTTTTCAAGAAGAAACAATTTAAAGTTGCAAGCTTCAAGTTGTAAAGCACACAGTTTTGAAACTGATGGTTTTATGTAAATAGTATTTGGTCTCTGTAGGTTCAGTGAAATTGGGTAGGCAGCAGAAAACTGTGCAAATCACATAGTTCCTAATTTTGTAGAGCTAGCAATGAAAGACATACAAAGTTGGAGCAGGGCCTAACACCAGGATGGTGTCATCCAATCTGTGCTGATCAGCTTAACATGAAAGCCTCCTTTTGAATGTCTGGATGGTAATTGTAATGCAAAGATTCACTCTCGCATCCAATCTCTCAGCAACAAGGCTCTTTTACTATCCTGTCTTGGGGTTTTAAAAATCTTCCAGACTGAATTCAAAGTGTTGATTTCTATCACATTAATGCACCTTTAAATTTCTTGGGGGCTATGCCTTTGAGACTTAAGCTCCATAGATGCTTGAATGCACAAATACAGGGTTCATAAGCTTTCCTTCTGGAGCTATTCTTCAGGAAAGCTACTGTCCCTGAAATTGTAATATTTGGGGAAACGGATGCTCATTAAGTTCCTAAGAACACCAGAACTTTTTGCACTCACCAGGAAAATTGCAAGCGGCCAGCATATGGACCATTTCTGACTCTGGTAATCTGTGGGCATTGCATGGCTGTGTTACATCCATTCCTCCCCTCCCTTTCCCCCTATGGACCTCAAGGTAGCATACGAAGGAATCTTGATTTGTTTCAGTGATCAGACCCAAACAGGCCTAACTTTAGAAAGGCCTGAGAGCCACAGGCTAAGCCAGGATCATTTTCCCTGAATCGTAGTTTCCTCTGCAACTTCAAGTTGTGGACACGTTTCCCTGTGAGCAGTCTCAAGTTGGCCTTTATAATAAACATCACTTCTTCTAAGAGGAAGAGAAAACAGGGCAAGTCAAAAGCCAGAATTGCTTCATGCATGCACCCTCTGGATTACTTCATTTCTGTGTGTTGAAACCAATTTGCTACATTAGGTTTCTCCTATCTTTTGCATGTCCACATTGCCACAAGGGTTTTTTTAAAGAAACCAAACAGACTCATCACTCTTTCCCACAGGATAAAAACATGGTTAAATACTTGCTGTAAAAAAACCATTATGTGATGCGCTGGCCAAATAATACACTAATACTCTGGATGTAAGTGCTTTTTTGGCTGCTACTCAAAGGAGCAAAAATCACATCGTTTTCAGTCCTAGTGATAAGATTACACAAAAGAAAGCAAAATATACAAACTGGGAGGGTGATAAATATTGTACAATAAATGGGGAGAAACCCAGGATTCTTGTTCTTACACTCGGCACAGTTTATGGTAATTTTCTATAATTTGAGGCAATGGTGCCAATAACTTGTATCTTTTGGGTATCCCCCCAAAAAGCTGACAAGCACAAGGTTTTGAAAGATCCCTTCTTTTGTCAGCTGTTTTATTCTTTTTCAAGTGAGCGTTGTGAAAGGAAGCAGGGGTCTGGACACCAGAGTTGCATGTTCCCTACAGATGCAAAGAACATTCCCAAGTGCAGCTTCATTGGCTATGCTGGTAGAGGAGGATGGGAACTTATCCAACACATCTGGAGGGCACCATGTTGGAGAAAATTGCTAGAGACCCAGCAAGGGAGGAGGTAGAGAAATTCCTTACTTACCTGTGAATTATTCTCACCAGAGAGTGAATTCCTATACTTGATCCAAGATGGCACCACTTGTATCCCAGCTGACAAATAAGCCTTATGACAGAGGCAATTTAAGAAGTTTACAGACCAGACTGCATGCCGTATTGAATGAGAGAGAGGGGCATTACAGAAAATTGGTCTGTATCAGAAGCAAAGCTCTCTATTTCTCTTTTAAACAGTTGTTTCCTTCAATTACCTAGGTTCATCTAGAAAAGGATTTACAGGGTTTTTAATGTTGTTTTTGTTGCTGATAATCAGAATCACATGAACAGCTTACCAGTTAGCAAAGACACTCAAAGACCTCCTGCAGGGATGTCTGCAGCCTGTGGTCAAAGAAGTCAAATGTTGGCCACAATGGTGCGATCAAAGCTCTGCAGGTTTTTTATTTAATTTAATAAATAAATAAACAAATAATTTATTTAATTATTTAAGGCCTTTCAACAACCACCAGCAGCGGTTTCCATAATGAAATTGGACAGTGGGTACAGCATCTTACAGTAAACTGCCTTTTTTGCTGCTCTCCATCTCCAAAGTTTTCCCTTTAGTCTTATCAACTTTTGTGAGCAAGTGGTGGCACATTCCCACTTTTTCAAGCTCTGACAATGTGACAGTGACCACTACCAACCACATGTTCAGGTTACCATGCCTCTGCTCGTGTCCTCAATGATCTCATGAAGCTGATAGCAAACCATCCCTGATCTGTTTCAAACTTCCAAAAATTCTGGAATCTTCACTTAATCAGCTTCTTTCCCTCTCTCACTTCTGCTACATTAAATTGCCATCATCCTGTATTACTGGGCTCCTTCCTTCCTTCCTGTCAGGCTCTGCCTGCTACTCAATAAGACACAGACGCCAATTTAGGAAAAATCAGGTTCTGGGTTTATTCAAGTATAGTGCATGCCTAGTTAAAAGCTGAGAGTGGAGGGAGCGCGCCGGTACGGGATTTAAATAGCCCACGCCGGTCAGCGCTCCCCCTTCCCTCCGTCGCGTAAATCCCCGAGCCCCAAATGTCCCGTTGCCGGTGGGTGAGGGGTCGCGGGGCCCTGCTGGTGCCCCGGGCGTCTTGCTTAATCTTTCTCCTCCGGCCGGTGATGACTTTAAGCCGGGCGATAATCTTCTGCGCTTCCGTTGACAGCTCCGGGCGTGCCTTGTGCTCAGGCGTTGTCAGTTTCACCCTTTGCAACAATGTATCTTCTCGATTGGATCTTTCTGGCTGGAGTCGTTACTTTGTTGCCAGTGTCTGTTGCCTGTCTTTGTGTGTTGCTTGCATATCTCTTAATCCCTTGCCCCTGCTTCCTTGGTATTGTTATGTGTGCCATTGTGCTGACACAATCAGCTCAACGGTGCTCATGACATACTGCCCCCCTTCCGAATGGTTAACCCATGGGTTTGTTGGGGTAAGCAGTGTGGAACGCTCGAATTAGGTCCGGTGCTTTGACGTGTCGTGCAGCAACCCATTCTGGGTGGGGGAAGTGTTTCCACTTCACCAGGTAGTGTAGGGTGCCCCGCTGCCGGCGCGAGTCGAGCACTACTTTCACTTAAAAATGTTGCTGGCCGTCTATCATTACCGGGGTGGGTGGGGGCGTGTTGGGATGCCATCGGGAGGTACTTGCCGGCTTTAAAAGGCTACAGTGGAATACTGGGTGAAGTCTCTTTAAATTGTGCGGCAGTTCTAGGTGTACTGTGACCGGGTTAATTATTTGTGTTACCTGGAACGGCCCAATGTACTTCGGGCCCAGTTTCTTCGAGGGTTGGGGCGATTTTATGAATTTGGTAGAGAGATAGACCATATCTCCTACCTGGAATGTCAGTTGCTGGCACTAGTGCTTGTCTGCTTGTTCTTTGTAGGCTGACTGTGCTTCTTTCAGCGCTGCTGTGATCACTGGCCATGATTCTGCTATCCTCTGTCCCCAGTCACCAGTGCCCGGGGGGGGGGGGCGGGGGTTGCAGCAGCTCTGGGATGGGGGTGAACTCGCGACCTGATACCACCTCGAACGGGGTTTTCCCCGTGCTCATGTGAATGGCGTTATTGTAGGCGACTTCTGCGAACGGGAGAAGATCGACCCAGTCGTCCTGGTGGTAATTGATGTACGAACGGAGGAATTGTTCTAGCGTGGCATTGAGGATCTCCGTGGCTCCATCCGTCTGGGGATGCCAGGCTGTGGATAGGGCTTGTTGTGTCCCGATCAGCTTTAAAAAAGCCCGCCAAAACTTTGAGGTGAATTGTGTGCTCCTGTCGGTCAGCAAGTGTACAGGACATCTGTGTAGCCTGTACATGTGTACAAGGAAGAGTTTAGCCAGTTGCTGGGCAGACGGGATTGCTGCACAGGGGATGAAATGTGCCTGTTTGGAGAAGTAGTCTTTCACCACCCAGATGGTTGTTTTCTTTTGGCTGGGTGGTAGGTCGACTATAAAATCCATGGAGATCTCCTCCCATGGCTGGGAGGGCTCCGCCACCGCTTGCAGCAGTCCCTGGGGTTTTCCCGGTGTCCGTTTGGCCATCGCGCACACCGGGCGGGATGCGACGTATGCCTTGATGTCCCGTCTCAATGAGGGCCACCAGAACTGCCTTTGTGTTCGGTGCAGAGTTTTTAAAAATCTGAAGTGTCCCGTCTGCTTGCTGTCGTGCGATCTGCTGAGGATCGCCTGGTGCTGTGAGTCCGGGACATATAGTCTGCCTTCTCCCCATGCTAAGTCTTGCTCCATTGTCACCTTGTCGGGGTTGGCTAGGACCCAGGGGTCAGATTTGAGGGCGGCGGTGAGGTCTGCGTGTATCCCCCCTGGTAGTTGCGGCCGGCGCCGTCTGTGAGCTGGTTGGCTTGCCGTTGTTTGTGTCGTGGGGGTGGGCTGTCTCCGTGAGCTGCTCTGAGTGGCCGCTGCCATCCCCAGCTGGGAGGTGGATAGTACGGTCCCTACCATATCTGGGATGGGCTCCTCGTCTTGGGGCAGTCGGGAGAGGGCGTCTGCCAGGAAGTTCTTCTTGCCTGGTATGAACTTCAGCTGGAAGTTAAACCGGCTGAAGAACTGAGCCCATCTGACCTGCTTAGGGCTGAGGCATCTGGGCATCCGGAGGGCCTCGAGGTTCCGGTGGTCTGTCCAGACCTCAAACGGTTGGGAGGTCCCTTCAAGTAGGTGCCGCCACGTCTCCAGCGCCATTTTCACCGCGAACGCCTCCTTCTCCCATACGTGCCAGCGCCTCTCTGTCTCCGAGAATTTTTTTGACAGGTAGGCGCGTGGCTTAAGGATTCCTGCGGGGTCCTTTTGAAGCAGTATGGCACCCAGGGAGAAGTCAGACACATCAGCTTGAACTACGAACGGCCGTTCTGGGTCCGGGTGTGCAAGGATTGGCTCCGTTGTGAACAGCGCTTTCAGCTTGTCAAACGCTGCTTGACATGTGGGGGTCCAATTAAGCATGGCCCCAGGGTTCTTGACTCTGCGTGTTTCCCCAACTCCTTTGGTTTTGAGTAGGTCTGTTAGGGGGAGGGCTATCTCCGCGAACCCCCTGGCAAAGGACCTGTAGAAATTTGCGAATCCCAGGAAGCTTTGAAGTTGGCGCCTATTGCGTGGGTGTTCCCAATTCAAAACTGCCTGGACTTTCATGGGGTCCATTTCCACGCCTTTGCCAGAGATTCGGTACCCTAGGTAGTCCAAGCGCAATTTGTGGAACTCGCACTTGGACAGTTTGGCATAGAGTTTAGCCTCCCTTAATTTGTCCAGTACTTGTCTGACCAGCCATTCGTGTTCTTCCTGTGTCCTCATGTATATGAGGACATCGTCTATGTACACTAGTACCCCTTTAAATAGGTGTTCATGTAGCACCTCATTGATGAGTTGCATGAACACCTCCGGGGCCCCCGCTAACCCGAATGGCAGTACCTTGTATTGAAAGGCGCCGAGGGGACAGTTGAAGGCTGTTTTCCATTCGTCTCCCGCCTTGATTCGGATCCTATAGTATGCCTCGCGGAGGTTGAGTTTGGAGAACACGCGGCCCGTTGACAGGTGGGCGAGCATGTCCTTTACGAGGGACAGTGGGTATTTATTGGAGGAGGATGCGGCATTGAGTCCCCGGTAATCGGTACAGAGCCGTAAGGTGCCGTCCTTTTTTTCTCGGAAAAGGATGGGCGCTCCGACGGGCGAATTCGCTGGCTCTATAAAACCCCTGGCCAGGTTTTTGTCGATGAACTCTTGGAGGGTTGCCAGCTCCTTCTGGGTCATGGAGTATATCTTTGGTTTGGGTAAGGGGACGTCTGGGAGTAGCTCGATTGTGCAGTCCGTCTTGCGGTGGGGGGGTAGCTGGTCCGCCTCCTCTTCTCCGAAGACGTCTGCGAAGTCAGCGTATTGGTCTGGTAGTCCTTCTGGGTTTGGGTTGGTGTCTTGGGCGACCCCTTCAGCCCTCCCCACTGTCGAAGTGGGTATCATGTCTGGTGCTGGGGCTTGGTATGTGCCATCGCTGAATTGGATGGTACGCGTCCTCCAGTCTACACAGGGGTTGTTGTTTGCTAACCACGGGATGCCCAGTACTATGATGGGTTTCCCTATTTGGGTCACCACAAAGGTTATTTGTTCTTTGTGGGCGCCCATCTGTTGCGTGGCTGGTTTCCCCCCCGCTGTTGAGCCATCCAGTTGGTGGAACGCCAGCGGTTTGGGGAGGGGGAGGCATGGCAGATTGAGCTTCGCGACGATGTCAGGGTGAATCAGGTTTTTGGAGCACCCCGAGTCCACTAACGCCACGGCTATGGTGGCTCTGGGGCCGTAGCTGAGCCTGATCTTTGCTGTTATGACGGAACTTTCGTCGCTCTCCTTGTGTGTGTCGCGCCCCCTTTTCACCACCTGTCCTGCAGTGCGCTTTAGGGCAGGTGGGGAGCATTTCCCGCTGGTTGTCCCAGTGTGTCGCTGTCGTCCCCTGCGAGGTAGGCATCCGCGTCCTCATCTGGGGCTGCTAAAGCTCCTGTCAGTCGCTGGGGGGGTGGGTTCGCTGGTTTGAGCGGCGTTTTCGGTGAGGGTCGGGGTGTGCGGTCCGGTGCTCTGTTTGCGAAGCAGTCTGCCGCCTTGTGCCCCATTTTCCCGCACTTTGCGCATGGTGCGTGGGCGAACCTCCGCTGTTGGTCCGCGTGCCCAGTTGGACCCATGTGCGGGGGCGGTCCTCTTGGGTAGGATGGGGATTTGTCGTCTCTGGTTGACAGCAGGAACGTGCGGTGTGCGTGTTCCGCTTTGCCAGCAAGGCAGATCCATTCATGAAGTGAGGTTGGGTCGTCCCGGTAAAGTGCCCATTGGATCACTTCTCAGTTGAGTCCCCTTTTGAACATTTCAGTGAGGGTGGCCTCTGACCACTCGGTGATTTTGCCCGCGAGGGCTTTGAATTCCAGGGCGTAATCGGCTACAGTTCTTTTGCCCTGTCTCAGTGCTTGCAGTGTGCACTTCGCCCTCTCCTTCACCATTGGGTCCTCGAAATAGTGTTTCAAGTTGGCGAGGAAAGTATGGAAGTTTGATAGGGCTGGGGACTTGGACTCGTATAGCTGGACGTACCAATCCGCCACCCTGTCTTGCAGTTTGATGGCTACCGCCGAGATTTTTTCAGCTTCGAAATCAAAGTAGTGTCTGTGGCGGGCCATGTATTCTCTGGCGTTGGTGACAAAGAAGGACAGCTTCGTGGGGTTCCCGTCGAAGGTAACTGAAAAGTCCCTTGGGAACCTCACGTGCTGTGGGTCGCCCCTCCCCGTGCTTTGGTACATGGGCTCTGCTGTTGTGGAAGCACTTGCCGCTGCAACTTGCATGCGGGCGTGCCCTCTCCCGTTCGGGGTCTGGTTTGGGGTGGGTACCTGCGTCGGCATCGTGTTGTAGGGTCCGTTGGTTATCAGGGACTGTAACATGGCTCCTAGGTCCCGTAGTTGGGCTTCCATGGCTGTGAGCCTGGCTTGCGTGTCCCTGTCAGCTGGCCGCGATGTTGTTGGGAATGGTCCGGTCGGTGTTTCGGGGTAGGTGAGCTCCCAATTTGGGTAGGGTGGCTCTATCCGGTGTTCTACCCCGTCGGCCCAGTAATGGAGTGATTGGTCCGCAACTTCGTCCTCCGCTGCGCTTCTTGCGGCTGGGCTGAAGCTCCAGGACCGGAACTGGGGTGCGGTGTGGGCCGGGAGGGTGCCCGTGGCTCTGGTGGAGTGCGTTGTCTCCAGCCGTTGTGGGGTCGCCTCTGCCTCTTGCTGGGTCCGAGACTGGAGAGTGGGGTGGGCGAGGAGGGTGTCCATGGCTCCGGTGGGGTATGTTGTCCCCGGCCACCGTCAGGTCGCCTCCGCCACCTGCTGACCGTCTCGTCTGTCTTGGGTGCGGTTTGCCAGCTCCATCGTTGCTCCTGTTTCTGCCTCTCGCCGTCTAGTTCCTCCCGCGGCTCGTCTCCGTCCGGTGGGGCTTGGCGAGGTTGGTTCTGGTGACTCTCAGCTTTCTGTCAGGCTCTGCCTGCTACTCAATAAGACACAGATGCCAATTTAGGAAAAATCAGGTTCTGGATTTATTCAAGTATAGTGCATGCCTAGTTAAAAGCTGACAGTGGAGGGAGCACGCCGGTACAGGATTTAAATAGCCCGCGCCGGTCAGCGCTCCCCCTTCCCTCCGCCGCGTAAATCCCCGAGCCCCAAATGTCCCGTTGCCGGTGGGTGAGGGGTCGCAGGGCCCCTGCTGGTGCCCCAGGCGTCTTGCTTAATCTTTCTCCTCCGGCCGGTGATGACTTTAAGCCGGGCGATAATCTTCTGCGCTTCCGTTGACAGCTCCGGGCGTGCCTTGTGCTCAGGCATTGTCAGTTTCACCCTTTGCAACAATGTATCTTCTCGATTGGATCTTTCTGGCTGGAGTCGTTACTTTGGTGCTGGTGTCTGTTGCCTGTCTTTGTGCGTTGCTTGCATATCTCTTAATCCCTTGCCCCTGCTTCCTTGGTATTGTTATGTGTGCCGTTGTGCTGACACAATCAGCTCAACGGTGCTCATGACACTTCCTTTATATAGACCAGTGTTTCTCAACCTCAGCAACTTTAAGATGTGTGGACTTCAACTCCCAGAATTCTCCAGCCAGCATGCTGGCTGGAGAATTCTGGGAGTTGAAGTCCACACATCTTAAAGCTGCTGAGGTTGAGAAACACTGATATAGACTATTTAACATTCACCCCTGCTTCCCAGCTCCATTTCACTTAGCCCAGTTGAAGAAAAGCTCTGAAATGCAGTTTTGTTGACTGTTACACTCCAGATCTGTTGGGATAACATGCTTCACAAAGCTTGGAATAGTCCCATGTTGGATGAAGGCTTCCTCCTCCTCCTCCTCCTCCTCCTTTTGCTTTCCTTTTTGTTTCAGAAAGCATTGGAAAACTCCGTGTGGGGAGTAAACTCAGCAACAGGCAACTTTGATGCAGAGGAGTGAATGCTGATTGGTTAGCATTCTCAGAGCGCAGGTATTGGCTGACTTAGCACCAGCAGCTGTTGTTGAAGAAAAGTCCTCTCTGCAATCTGCAGACCCTGCAAAATGGGTTTTGAGTCTGAGAATAGTCTGGTCAAAGTGAGGAGACTGAAGGCTGCTTTTCAAAGCATGTTAGGGATAATTTGCAAATGGAATGGAAGGGGATATGGAAGAGTTTAGTGGCTAATGGGACCACTGGAAAGAGGGACATACTCCCACTCCTTTTGCTGTGGCTGCTACATTGCTGGGCCCAAGATGGTCATGAGGAGATAGAAGCCCCAGTATTAAAAAAAAATGCTCCATAGAATATGAGCTTTATGGGGCTCAGATAGAGCAAATGATATGTGGGATATGGGAAGAGGGTTGGGTATGGAACTATTTAAAGTGCCTTCCAATCTGATTACCTGTTGTTTTTTTTAATTTGAGACTCACTCCTATGTTGTTTGCATGAGGTAAAAGTATAAAAGTAACTAACAGGGAGTCATAAGTGTTCCTCCAACTCATATCTTGGAAGGAACTTTGTGGCTCAGAAATCTATAGGCAAGAACTGCATAAATATCCAGTAGAAGCCATGATGATATCACCCATATCATGATGTCATCACACAAGTGACACAAATTATGTAAGTTTGTGAACTGGGATGTAAGAGTCCTTCCCCAACAAGTGAAATTAAGGGAGTTGGGCAAGTGCATGATGCTTCTCAACATATCCTCTAGCCTTATGGAATAACTTGCTGCCTGAGATCAGGATGCCCCGCTCCTTATTAGGATAAAGTATTTATGATTTTTAGAATTAGGCATGGCCACATTATATGGACCCTAGGGTACTTGTGCATTTTTGTCTTGGCTTTAATTGTTCTAAGAATTTTATGACAATGATTGTGGAGTTCCTGATATATAAATACTGTAAATAAATAAATAGCTCATAGAAAGATGTACATAAAAACACCATGAGGAGTTCACATAAAATCAAGTCCCAACAAAGAGACAGTCCACCTTGACCATTCTAACCTTGTAAGAATGCAGATCTGAAATCTGGAATCTCACTATTCAGACAGCTTTAACTCATATCATTCCATAGTATTTTCTTAACGTCCAAAGGAAGTTTGTTGTTTATAGCAATTTCAATCTGAAGGCTTTCAATTTACAGATATATTCAGAATGCAGATTTAGGTCTGTCACTTGTAGCAGACATGAGATGAGATGAGATTATGAAATGGTTGATAGATTGCTCTCTCTCTCTCTCTCTCAAGTTAAAAAGACTTTGCATCTTATTTTTCCATAATAGATGATCTTCAAGGTATCTGGTACAAGAAGAGCACTCTAGGATCTTTCAAGATCAGGTTACTCCAAAACCTGGCTAATCCCTAGAGATTTAGGATCTAAATCTATGATGCAGATTGGTCATAGCCATACTATACTTGGGGCAATCTATGTTAGAATGGACAGATTAAAGACTGTTAAGTGAAATGTAGGCTAAGAGTGAATAAGCTAAGAATGGGGCAGAACGATCATCATTAAACTTCAAAAGGCTATCTAAACAGAATAATTTTTATCTCCTTGCAGAAAACCAGAAGCAAGGAGGCCAGGCACATCTCTAGGGGCAAAGTGTTCCAGAGGATTGGGGCCCCCATAGAAAAAGTCTGCCTTTGGATCCATATCCCCCTCACCTCATGAGGGGTTAGGGTTCTGAGAATCACCTTTCTCAATGATGTGAAAGAATGGGAATCATGTAGGGCTTAAAAACAACACTTTGAATTGGACCTAGAAGCTTTTTGGTAACCAATGCAGCAAATCCAATATCTATGTTATTCTGAAATCAAGGGTCTCTCTCACCAGGAGCTTGGCCAGTGCTTTCTTACCAACTGTACTCTGTAAGCCACCCAGAGTCATTGTGTGAATTGGACGGCCATATACATTTGTTTAATAAATAAATAAAATAAATATAACTGTAGCTTCAGAATCATCTTCAAAGGCAGCCCCACAAACAATATGTTGCAGTAGTCTACATATGAGCTAATCTGGGTGTTAAGTCACTGTCATCATCGAAGGGCCACAACTGGCCCACCAGCCTAAGCTGGGCACAGCCTCCCTTGGCCATGGCCTCTAACTGTAATTCTAGCAGGAGCTCTGAGTCCTAGCTTTGACTCCATATGCATCAAATTCATGTGAAAATCAGTTTCAGACTGCTAACTGTAAAAATACATGCATCCTACAGAAACACCACTATAGTAAGAAAAACATTTGCTTATTTTGCATGTGGATAAAGTATCCAAGGCCTTCCTCAGCAGCTCCTCATCCTCTGAAGATAAGACCTCTGTGCAGACCATGACAGGAAGTCTCCAGAAAAATAAAGAAATAGAGTATACTGTCGAGTCCTTGGTGCTTTCTGAGCTTGATTGTTTGCTTGCAGATGTTTCATTACCCAACGAGGTAATGTTCGTGAACTGATGATGCTACCTAGTTGGGTAATGAAATGTCTGCAGGGAAACAACCAAGCTCAGAGAGCACCAGGGACTCCACAGTTCAACCCTGAGCTTGTTCATTGACCAAATAAACATTATTACTTACTTACTCAACCCTGAGCTAGATGTATTCTCTTCTATTGAAATAGAGTATAGCCCAGTAATTCCTGAAGCAGGTTGGAAGTATGAGCTGTCTGCAGAGTTCAGGAAAGTAACCTGGCTTGGATCTCCCTGGCAACACATCCAGTGCCTTATAAAATGGCCAAAGTCCATAGTTAGGCCAAAAGAGAGACAAACCATTGAGCAGGCCTGCTAGATCCTCTAACTGAAGACAAGGGTCTTCCAATACCTCCAAGAGGGCCACCTCTGAAATGTGTGCTATCTAAATTTTGTGACCACTTATAAACAATGGAAGGCCTAGTGTGATTCATGAATCCCACTAAGTGGGAAGCTGGCTAAATACAGCATTGGCTGTTCCACCGAGAATGATATTACCTCCAAACCAACTAGCAGTCCAAGCAGAGAAGAAATGAATCACAAGGAAGAGGCCATGTACCAGTTAATCACAAGGAGAATCGTATTTTCTACAATGGAGGTAGGCAACTTATGAACTCCAGATGTTGAACTACAACATCCAGCAGCCCCAGCCAGTGTGGCCAATAGTGTTGGGAGTTTCCTAGACCTTCAGTACAGGATCTCTGTTAGAGACATCTCAATAGGTTTCAGTGGTCTGTGGCAAAGAACACAAGGGTGCATCTTTCTCAGGAGGCAGAAACTGGATTGACAGCCATACTGTGCTTCAGTATTGATGGTCCGGTGACCTACAGAACTATGCCATAATCAGCCATCAGTTTATTCATTAACATGTTTCTATGCCACCACATTTTTATATGCCACCCACAGCTTCTGGTAAGACAATACAGTAATAACAATGACAAATATAAAACAATAAAACCAAACTTCCAAACCAGCTTCCATAATTAATTGCAACAGCTTGCCTCTTTCAGATCAAACTTCAGAGGTTCAGAATAAACTGTCTGGCATATACAACTTTGGCCTCTAAAACAGGAGAACTAGAGGGTTCACACAAGCAGAAACCAGTGGCTGCTCCCAGTCTCCCCTCCAGCCAGTCACCTGCTCCCTGGCCAAGACCAGCCCCACTAAACGAGGCCTTCCCAGCCCAATCCCCTCAAGGGTGTTGGCCTGCAATGCATCTGGAAAGCCATCATCTTCAACCCACTTACCCTTATACTGTATGGAAAAAGGCCAAATCCTTTTACATGCCAAAGCCCACCATCACACTGAAGCTCTGGATTTATGCGTAATGACAGGGAACCAAAAAGCCCAATGCCTTCACTCTTCATCTATGCAGAAATAGCACTAAGGCGCTACATCAGCCTTCCCCAACTGGTGCCCTCCTGGTGTGCTGAACTACAGCTCCCATCATTCCAGTCAGCAATAGCCTGTTGGCTGGGGCTGGCAGGAGCTGCAGCACAGTAGAACTGGAGCCCCTCAGCTAAGTAAGGTTGCACTTTAAAAAATCAGTGTGGCAGCTGCTGTCTTGCACAGTGCTGTCCCTGCATATTCTTCTTATGTCTTTGAAGTGCACAATGGCTTTTTGCTTATCATCACCATCTTTGGTAGATGCCCAGTAGACATATTCATTCCCCCTACAGTGCACAGCAGCATTTTAAACAGGTACCTGTAACCCTAATGATGGCTCTTTAATGAAGAAAATGCAGCTAAATTAAATGCGAGTGGCATATTACCACACTTGCTTTAAATTGATATTTAATTAAAAAGTTAATTATTAATTAAGTTTATCAATCGCACATCAGTTGTTCAATAGAAACGAGCTCATTCATTCAATTATTTGCGTGCAACTGATAGTATATGCTTTTTAGCCAGGCAAGGTTATCTCTGTATCTCTTCTAATTTAGATCAGTTTAGCTTCTAATCTGTCCAGAGTGCTTCCTTTTGCATGCTTTTGATTTGATCTATAAATGTTTACTTGCAGAACTGTTAAGTATTAGAGGCTGATCAAATAAAGAAAAGCACATTGCTTGGGTTGCATTACATTCTCTTAAGGAGTTCTGGCACAGGCCTCCATTAGAAAGAATAGCTAAAGGATTTTGTCGTTTTCCTCTTCCTCTTCTTTGCCTGCTGTAAAGTTTCAAAGAAGATAAACATCCAGCCAGAAAGTATGTTAATAGTCCAAACAAATGGAGACCTTCAAAAGATCTCAGGGGCCTGACAGACGCCACTACCTCCTTGCTCCCTTTCTGTGCTGAGATAATTTGAGGACACATCATGATGGCAATCTAAAAGTGGATCTCTTACAAAATGGAAGTCAAATGCTGCTTTCTAAAAAAGATACAGCCATCAGGCACTGCTTTGCAGATTTCAGAATAACATGCTACATGCACACACACAGACATTCTGTAAAGCATTTATTTATTTACTGTCTCACAGATCAATTAAGTACACAACTCTGGAATGTGACCACAAAAGTATAAAGGGCCACCATGTTCCTCCTTTTGCTTTCTGGGAGCAGACTGGGATTGGAAGGGAGAAAGGCCTCTGGCTCTGGAGAAACTCTCAGGGGTGGGGTGTGATCATAAGATGGCAAAGGGTGTGTGTATGTGTGTGTGAGAATGTCCAGTTATTCATTGTAGTCATCTCTCCAGATCTCTGCAGCTTCTCTGGCTTTTCAAGCTTGGCTTAATTCCCATCAGGAAGAACTTCTCTCATTCTGGCTTTTTCAGTAGCATTACTGCCACTGAGGAAGTGTCCTGTGCTGGAGAAATTGTTGAAGGAATTGTCCTTTCCCTAGCAAGATTCAGAGAAAACTTCCACCCAATTCCTGAAGCCATACATTTGATAGAGAATTTTAAAATTCCATTTCTGCCCAGCTGGGAATTCTACCTTTGAAGTGCATATGTGCTAGATGTGCTACATTTTAAAGACCTGGAGGTAGAGGGCCATATCTGCTGTTCACATTCTGAACTGTCTGCATCAGAAATTGTACATAGAACAATATGAGAATACAACTAACTGCAAAAGCATCTATTTGTGAAATCCAGGATTCTATTTTTTAATTGAATATAAAGGGCTGTACCTACTATTTCAATTGTCAATTTATTAGTGCTCAGATTATTGGAGAAATGCATGGAGTGTTCTGCCTCCCATTTCTCCTAGATTTTTATCCAACTTATATTTTGTTAGAATCCTGAAAACAGTAGCTAGTATCCCCTTCCACTGTAATTCAAACACTTATTTTATGCTTTTGTTGACCAAAGAAGCAGACTGAAAGAAAAGAGAATGAAGTATACATGGAAATTAATGGAGTTTGAAGAAATCCATTATCTAGATGTAAAGCTGGAGAGGTCAACGTGACATGGTCAGACACAGAAGTAGTGGCCTGCTATTGAATGACAACCATAAAGTCCAGGGCAACCCTTCCTGGTCAGCTACAAAGGTAATGAGCACAGACAATAGTTAAGGGAGAGGTTATGGAAGATGGATTTCCTTTGGAGATGGGACCACCAGTCCAAATATTTCTAGGTATATTCATAAGACCATGAGGTTTTCCCTCACTTGTGCTCCCTCTGATGATTTCTTATCCTCTTATGAATGAACCTTTCTAGTCAGCCAGCCCATACATCAGGCTACTGGCCATGGGGCAATGGGTAGCCAAAGAATGAAGCGGGGGGAGGGGGCAATAATAGAACACATGTAATCCCTGTTGTATTTGCAAGCATGTAAGAGGCAGCGCTTCAGTTGTGACATCACAACACGCATCATCATTTTAACCAAACCATGGCTTGTTGGAACTGTTCTCCCCAGAATGATGGGTATTTTACCCTTCTCTTGTCTCTTGGCTTTGCCATTGATGCTGGGCAATTATTTTGCATAATTTGAGGTGGTGAACAGTAGGGAAGGAGTGGTGATGAGCAATAGCTCCCATTCAAAAGTTCTTTAGGTATGGGGGGGCAATATGATTGGGGGAATGGGTCTTAATGAGCTCCTGGGTCGTCAGCTGCTGGACTAGCTGATCCATGAAGCCATGCCTGTGTTCATTGCTATTATTTTCCCCTTTTAAAGAAGTCAGGGCAATGCATTTCAGCAAGCTGGGCTCACTCATCAGCCCATCTACCTTTTTTCTTTTTCTCTCCTTTGTTTAAAAAATCTATTTGTGATGGTCACCCTAAAAGTTCAGAAGAAACAGTCAACTTTTTCAATACCCATAACCCTAACAGGAATATTCTAATTGAACTATTATTTTAGTTATGACTCTATTATGACAGCCAGCAAAGATGTGATTATATATTCAAATAGGCAGAACAACACTATTTCACGGTTTTAAATCTGTTTCCTCGTGAATTTTTAAAAATTCAGCTTCATTTGAGAAACATTCTTTCTGATTTTTATTTGAGTGCATCAATGCTTAGTCCTATTTGAGAGGTGCTCTAAGAAATGCCCTGCAGTTCAGCCTAGCCACCATTTTAATTTCTGCTCGATACATCTAATGCTGCAGTGTTGTTCAGGGACATTAGACCTGTGAAAGTGGTGCTAAACTCAGCTATCTAGTTCTGCTCTGACTTTCAGGACATGAGTGTTGGGCCTTGCCCAAGTGCAGTGACTCAGGGATGTCAAGTCCTGAACTTCTTTATAAAGGAGCCTGGAGAAGTAAACTATTGTTTAGCTGCTACAAAAATTTGGCAAGCTTTTGAACACTCAGATCATTTAATTAATCCAAACTAATTTAATATAAAGATTCTTCAGAGATGGGCAAATAAGTTTTGATGCTATTTGTAATCATTGGGATTTTCTTTTCATCTCTAGTTGTGCCATGAAGTACTCATTCAAAATGAATATTGTATAAGAATCTTTTTTGGTAGGCATACCTTTTTTTAAGTCTGGTCATGTCATCTATTCATCTCTTTTATTCTCTACTTGTGACCTTAATGATAATTCATAAATCAGCTCTGGTGGCAATTTGTTACAGGCTGGTAAATATGTGTGGCTTTATTTATTTAAAAGACTTATATAGCCACCCATTTTATGTGCCATAACCCTATGGCTCACAACAATAGTAAAAACATCCTAAAACCATAATACCATCCTAAAAACTCCCTGCACCTCCGAAGCAAAGACTCCTCCGTACATCAACATTCAGTTTTGCAGGGCTCCAGCCCCACCCTAGTCCAACGCTTGTGGGAAGAGCCCTGAGGAAGGCTAGGAGGCTGGGGGCCTGCCAGATCCAAGGCAGAAGAGTATTCCACAGGGCAGGGGCACATTTCCAAAACCCCAGTGATGACAGGAGTTAAGAGAAGGGACCAGGGGTGCATTATCAGCCCCACTAGGTAGACCAGACAAGAAAGTCAACTCCACATGAAGGCTAAAACTACTTTTATTGGGATTGGCTATAATAACAGAATCTTGCAAGTCTGATTGTGTTTTACCTTGTCTTCCTTTTATAATTCAGTGAATTTGGGAGGCATCTGCCTTGGTAACTTCCAAATATTATGTCACTGTGGGCTTACTCACTACAGAGGTGCCCACCCTATCTAACGTGGTAGAGAGAGGCAGTCCCACAAATAGCCTGGCCCCATGCCATTCAGGCTTTAAAGGTGATAACCAGCCTTTGAATTGCACCTGGAAAGAAACAGGAAGCCAGCACCGTTTGCACAACAGCATGGTAATACTAGCAAGCTGTGGAGCAAATGAACTGTGCATGCCACTGGATTCTGGACCCGTTGTAACTTCTGGATGGTCCTCTACCTCAGGAGCAGGTACACGTACAGCATATTGCAGTAATCCAACCAGAAAGTGACCAGGGCATGAGTGACTTTGAGCATCACCTCCCAGTCCAGTAATGGGCACAACTGGTACCCAAGATGAATCTGGGCGAAGGCCCCCCTAGCCATGGGTGCCACTTGTTCTTGTGTAATATATGTGTAATTCATATACGTGTAATACTTATAGGTGTGGCCGCTGCATGTTTTACAGCAATTTGGAGCCTCAGGTGAATGCTGAATGCCAGGTGGGCACCAAAGGTGAATGAATAGCCCTAAAAAGGTGCTACCCCTCCCTGGACACCCTATACACCCCAGTAATACCATTACTATATTACAATGTAAATAAATGTAATATTTATTTATAATATGTAAATGTCTATGTAAATGTATACATAAATGTAATAAAATCACATTGCTTGTTTAGTAAGTAGCCTTGGTCCTTTAGCCACCAAGGGAATTTTCTACTGGGCATCATCCAGGCAATCTACATATTTTGTCCAGCTTCTTCTACCTCTTTTTTTTGCGTTTATTAAACACAACTTCCACCTCACCCTTGATTAAAGAACTCATCACCTAGACATCATCTACTGTCACCTTGACATCTGGAATGCCTTTGTCTAAAGGCTTTAAATTCATTGTCTCCACCCATTATCACGGTTAACCCTCTCTCACCAGCACCAAAGAAAAATGAAACTGTTCTTCTCAGTTCTGACTCTTTCTCCTTTTCCTAGTAGTCGTCCCCTCATCTGACTATTGAAAGTTCCTTCCCCCAGTTGTGACCCCACATGTTCTGACATCACCCAGCTTTTGCTCCTTTCCCTTGTGCTTTACGCCTTGCATTATTTATGACCAGTCCTTTCCTGCTTCACACATGTGTTTGTGCGTTGCTGTAGGATGCAGCTTGTATGCCAGAGGTGAACACCAAAGCGGGCTTGGGCTGCGCTTGCATCTCCATCTCTTTAGGGGTATGTGCTAAAGGTTTAAGAAGAAGAGGAGGTTAACTGTTGGCTTAACCTTTCTAAGCCCATCTGCCTTCCAGAAGACAAAGACACAAGCCCGCCACATGTATTATCTTTGCAGTACATTTGTTTCAGGAGCCAGTAGTGTTAAGCAAAGGTACGCCAGTCGATAATAAACCTGCTCCACGGTGTCATTTGTGGGTGATTTGAAGAAAAACAGACCATGTAATCAGGTCTAAGGGGGTCTATAATACCAGCAGACGCTAGTGCTGTCAGCTATAGAAAATAATTAGTATGTTATCCCTGTGGCAAGTAGAATGTAAATACATCTAAAATACAACATAATGACATTCCCCTCTGTAAGCCAAGGGATCTGCTTCAAATAAAAGGGCCATTAACACAACAATTAAAGCCAAGGGGGCTGGTTAGGCAGGGAGCCCTCAGCCTGGCGCAGGGGCGAAGCAAGCAAGGGCGAGTGTAAATCCTTCTCCGTTGTTGCAGTCAGGAATGTGACTATTAGCCCTCCCCTGATCAGAGGGCTTCTCAATAAGGCATCTGCTCTCTGTCACAGGCAGGGCTTGGTAACATCTTTCTCCAGCAGGCAAAGGTGAGGGAGTTTTCCACAGTGGAGCTGAGAAGGATGGGTCAAGGGTGGGCCTACCTCAGAGGGAGCTCAGCTCAAAACTGCCCTGCTACACACACACACATGCACACACAAAATCTTTGTATAGATATAGAAAAATACCTGAAGCACACACTTGCTTTTCTTCTTCAGTAGCTCCTTTGGCACCAGCAGTGAGATTGTTCTTTAGCTTACATTGAAATGAGTGTTTCATTGTTCTAGTGAATAAATGCTTTGTTAAACATTCCCAAGTCTTATTCCAGAGTACTCTTTCCCTACATGAAAGCTATCAAAAATGGACTTGGAAATGTAAGTGAGAGTGGGGGGAGAGGGAGTAATTCCAACCAGACTGGCTAAGCCCAGTTTATTCTGTTTGAACTCCCATTCTCTTTTATGTTCTCTCTGTGTGTGTACGCATATGCATGTACTCACACATGGATACACAGACATCCACTCCATCCTTCCATCCTGGCAATACAGTTCTTAGAAATCGAATGAAACAAATCTTGTCAAGGATGTTAACAATAATTCTTTGTTCCCAATGAGAAATAAATTTTGAACAGTAATCCCTAAAAATAATAATTTGAAGGGAGATTTTCATTGTTCTATAAATCCTGGGTATACCTTGCGAGTTATAGGGGCGTGGGTTATAAACACAACATGTTTCTAATCTATATACTGTAATTTTGCCCTTGGTAAATCATTGGAATGTTGAAAATACAGGATGGGGAGGTTTTTTTTTTTTTAATACTTTTATTGCAGATTTGGTGTAGTAAGATAATGGTTCAAGAGTGAATACAGGATTTTAATTCAGTTCAGCCAGCGACTTTCAGACACCACCAACTCACAGCTTCAGCTTCAGCTTCAGATCAGTATGAGAATAATAATGCTAGATTATCTAAGGGGTCCCCGAACTACTGAGATAATGTCTGTGAACTACTCTGAATATTAAAAAGTGCTGTGTAAATTCTACTGTTATCAGGTACATAAAACTCTGTTCCTTCACTGTACATGACAGAAAGGAGCATATGTAAATACTTGATAGGACAACCTCTTTAGTCATAGCAGCTGACTGGTGAGAGGAGGGGGAATGACAGCAGCTATAGGTCCTCCCATGTGTTCAGTGCATGGGGACTGGTCATCCCTACACTGCTAAAAAAGGATGAATTTATTTATCACGGCTATCCTTTATCAAAATCTTGGAGCGAAAGTCATTTCTAAGCCATGCCCCCCACCCAATAATAAAACCCTAACCCTAACCAATGGGCTTTCTTTTTTAGGAACATGTTCTCTTAAAAAGTCAAAATACATGGGATATTGAAATCCAATGGCCTTTTATTGAACCACACCCTATAATAATAAACAGGTGATTTTTAGCCAAGCATATGAGGGTAACGGAGAAGGATCTGAAAATCACTATCAATGGAAAATTCTTTTCAAAAGAAAATTGAAACAGAAGGGTCTGTAACTTTCTTCTTTTGTGACAGCCATGGGTTCCATCTCATTCATATTTATATCTGTCTGATATCCCAGAAACCCCGGAAATCATAAACATCAGTGTAACCTTCTCCCAGGCATGGACATCTTTCCAAAATAACCCATGAAGGTATTAGGCTGATTGGAAGTAAGGACAGGAATTTGCAAGCATCTTGTACTGGTTTTCTTGTAATCTTTTCTGTGCTGTTTCAAGAATTGTCTTAAGTCTCCTCCTCTGCCCCATTTCTCTCCACTAGCACAGCTAATTGCCAATCCCACCTGGTAATACTCAGCAACAAGGAATTCAGAATTTTAGATGGGGATGTAACATAGGGCAATAATCAGTTGATGATGTCCTCTGGCACAAGTAGTAATGAATAGCATTGATAGAGCAGATACAGAATTATTTCAAATAAGTAGGAGCATAAAGGAGGATGCCCACTTCCCCTGTTGTGTTAAACCGCATTATAGGCATATTAACATAGGATTTTAGGAGGGAATAAGAATATTCAAATTCCTAATATCAGGTAATAAATCTGTTTGAAGATACTTGTACATAAGAGAACAATAATTTAGTTGCACCTACCATTGAAAAAAGTGCAAAAGCTGGCTTGCAGCTAAACCTCAAAAAAACCAAGATTATGGCAACCAGCTTGATTGATAACTGGCAAATAGAGGGAGAAAATGTAGAAGCAGTGAAAGACTTTGTATTCCTAGGAGCAAAGATTACTGCAGATGCTGACTGCAGTCAGGAAATCAGAAGATGCTTAATCCTTGGGAGAAGAACAATGACAAATCTCGATAGAATAGTTAAGAGCAGAGACATCACACTGACAACAAAGGTCCGCATAGTTAAAGCAATGGTGTTCCCCATAGTAACGTATGGCTGCAAGAGCTGGACCATAAGGAAGGCTGAGAGAAGGAAGATCGATGCTTTTGAACTGTGGTTTTGGAGGAAAATTCTGAGAGGGCCTTGGACTGCAAGAAGATCCAACCAGTCCATACTCCAGGAAATCAAGCCAGACTGCTCACTTGAGGGAATGGTATTAAAGGCAAAACTGAACTACTTTGGCCACATAATGAGAAGACAGGACACCCTGGAGAAGATGCTGATGCTAGGAAGAGTGGAAGGCAAAAGGAAGAGGGGCCGACCAAGGGCAAGATGGATGGATGATATTCTAGAGGTGACGGACTGGTCCCTGGGGGAGCTGGGGGTGTTGACGGCCGACAGGGGGCTCTGGCGTGGGCTGGTCCATGAAGTCACGAAGAGTCGGAAGCGACTAAACGAATAAACAACAAACAAACCATTGAAAAAATTTCATCCAGTAGCAGGAATAAAAGCCAATTTTGATAAATTGTCTGCTATGTTAATCAACATTGATAAAAAGTCACAAAGAGGCATTCAGGAATCTACTGGACTTCATCTTAGCCCATGTGGATTTAGACATTTAAGAGCAATTATTACAGAGGATTGACATCGATTAAAAAGCAGTTATGATCCTTTCTTGTGAAAGCTCAAGACAGAACTTAAGTCATGGCAAGTCATTTCTCTATTATTGCTTGGCAGATTATCTGCAATTGAAATTATTTTTTCTAAACTTTCATTCCTGTTTCAAATACTTCCAGTTCCCTTATCTATTATTTGGTTTTGTACACAGCAAAGAATACTTTCTGCCTATATACTTAATTATAAAAACCTAAGAGAAGGCAAACAATGCAGTATAAGCAAAAGAAAGATAGAAATTTAGATACACCAAACATTGGTAAAACATTATTTTGATGCTTTTCAGTTAAGATAATTAACTCACATTATTTGGAATTCAAAAGATGTTGAATGGGTAGAAGCTGAGATATCACTAGGCACTCAGTTTGTTAAAGCAATACTATTCCTCCCTGATATTAATAAATGAATATCTGCAAGCACAAATCTATGGTTAAAACTGACTTTGCCCATTATTTTATCACCCAACACATAGAATAATAATAGGGCTTTGCAGAGTTTGGAATTTGAATGCAAAAAGGAGCTTCAGAGCATGCAGGAATGCAAACTTAGCACCTGTCTATATCTCCTAAAACCAAATGCATCTTTTCCTGGGATTATTTAATAGATTCTGCAGAAGAACTGCTCACAAATCACAGCTTCATTTCAAATGAGACAAATGCAATGATATCTTCTTAAACTCATGATATCACGCAAGAAAATTAATGATGTTTGAAAAATGGTTTGTAGCCATATTGTTTAAAATTAAAGGAACATCTTCAATATAGCAGAAAACTCTTCCATCAAATACATCGATCTTTGAAAATCTTTTAAAAGTATGGGAAGATGACTTGGATTTAAATTTGATGAGCCACCTTGGAATACTTTATAATATAAATTCCTCCTAAACCTATTCTGATAAGTCTTTAAGAACTGACTAGTTGATACATGATAGGTGTTTTTTGTTCTTATATGTTTACTTTCAGCCTGTTGATAATCATTGTACGTTTATCAAAAAAGCAAAACAGTTTCAGGATGAACTATAATGATACTGCTTTAAATCTTCAGATTTAAAGTTTCTAAAGCCAGAGAAGATGGGCTAACTCAACATTCTTGTCAATTGTATGAATGTCTAGACCCCCAAACAAGTATGACCTTCCATTCATCTTGCCCAGTATTAATTGATCCAGGGAACAATATTCTGGGTTCAGTTCCTGCATCTTAATTTCAAAGCATCATAAGTAAAATGTTTGGAAAGATCTCCACCTGAATCTTTGGGGAGCTGTTGACAGTCATAGAAGTATACTGGCCTAGATGGGCCTGACAATACAATTGGTAAGAACTGGCAGGTCAAATCATCACAACTTCTATACCATCCATCTAAAAAGAGCCTTTGCTTTGCTTAACAGGGAGCTATTGGGACATATATGAAACGAAATCATTTTTCAGTGGAAAATTCAGTCTGATCTGTTGATGACTCACATGACCTCAGGACAATAAAATACTTCATTACTCTAAAAAAACAAACACTCTTTATACTCTCTCTATAAATAAATCCCTTTGTCATGATGTTTTATTTTAGCAAGTGCACTAAACTGTGTTCTTTGTCAACATTTTATGTCATGCTAATAAAATTTTCTTTCTCAGATAAAAATACCTGCATGACAAGCATAAGGAATTTTAAATTTTCTACCAGAGCAAAAATGCAGGGAAAGAGATCGAGCTTCCAACAAGTACCAAATTCCCAGAATCCACCACAAATAAGCAAAGGGAGAGGAATGTTGAGCTCCCACTTGCTTTTAACCACAGCACAAAGATATTCTGGCAAAAATGTTTTTGACCATGTCCCCATGATGTTGTCTTCATCTAATCCCCTGCCTGTAAGCGGGATAGCCTTAAGTTGCCTTTAGCTGTATCAGTGTAAAAATAATATTTTCCCCTCATTCTAACACTGCCTAAGGATAGCCTTTGGGTGTATTAAATCTGCTAAGCTTTGTCACTCATTGATCTCGAGGGAAGTCAGGTAACTGCAGTGACTTGGAACAGGCAATTGAGGCAAGATAGGGATCAACAATAGACACCCCAATTTTTGTGCTGGAATGGTTTTCTATCAGCTCAAAAATGGTGGATAGAATTATGATTCAGTAGTAGAAAGAAGAGACAGAGAGGAAGAAGACTTAAGCCACCAAGAACTTGTTCGTTTAAAGAAAATGTCTGTGTTCCTTTTGAGTGCAGGCTAAAGGAATCAGGAAATATCAGAAAAATTGCAGAAGTTTGGGGAAGCCAACATGCTATGGAGCATTGCTGATTGGATGTGTAATAACATGGAGCTTTTGCCACATTTTCACCAATGTAAGTCATTACAGCATTATTTAAAGGTGACTTGCAGATCCTTTATATTTATAGGAATGGACACTTTCTTTCCTCTGACCCTTTCTTCCCTTCTCACTTAGGAAACCAACAGTTGTATTATGCTTGCAACTCTTGAAATATCAGGGCATACAGTGCTATTATTAGGGGTTGGAAACAAGAGTTTTTCAATTCATCAAAAACTGCCTAGAATGGAGTCAGAATATAAGTCCATGTAGACCAATTCTGCCCACACTCAAAAACAGCTCTCTGGGATTGTTCCAGCACTTATCAGGCATGGATGTGGATTGAACATGGACCTTCTGCCTTAAGATTATTACAGAAGGAGAGGTATATTTAAATTATTGGGGTAAGGCTACAGAGCATCAAATAGTTGGAAATGGTTAAAGATCTGCCCTACCCAGTCAAAAAAGAGTGCCAAGTTAATTGTAGATTACAGCAAGTCTGGATACCCATTAGTGACTTATATGTCACCATACCCATTAGTGGCTAATGGGTATAGTGGCAAAAGAGTGGGATAGATAGGGAATCACCAAATAAAAAGTATTACATGTAAGAGTAGTAAGGAGTTGGAGGGAGGGAGGGAGGGAGGGAGGGAGGGAGGGGGAGTCAGAGACAGTCTCACCAGGGGCTTACTTGAACCTCACTATGGCAGCTGACTCTTACTAGTCAACAGATTTAGAATAATGAGCAGATCAAGAAATTGCCTAGTGGCTGTTGTATTCCCATATGTATGAACATGGATCTGTTTCAATCATGCCTCATATGGAAAATGCAAAAGGTACACACTTGCTAGGTATATGGCTCCTCCCCCCCACCCCCACTCCCCGGGTTCCCATACTGTGCCCCTTCAAACATCTTTCATCAACTATTAACTCTGATACTTGGAATGAAATCAAGTATAAGACAAGCACAGCTAGATCTCAGAATCATAAGTGGTAAGAAGAATGAGAATACAATCTGCTTTACGCATTTATTCCTTTTATTCTAAACAGTATACATCTGTCCTACTTACCTGTGTTTTTTTAAAATAAACAGGCCTGCCACTCAAATCTGTTTTTTGTTTTAAATCATAATATTGGCCTTGGTAAAGGGGCAGGAAGAAATTGTCAGCTACAGTAGACACGAAGAGCTGTAACCCAGTGTTAGAACACATGCTCTATGTGCTGAAGATGGGAGGCTCAATCTTTGGCATCTCCAGGCCAAGCTGAGAAAGATTTCTACCTGAATCCCGGGCAGGGGCTGTTTTCAGTCAGGGCACCCTGTACTGAACTAAATGGAACAATGGCATAAAGCCGTTTGCTCTATTTTTACGTTCTGAATCAGAAATATTTCCTATTTGGCACCATGCTGCCAAACAAAAGCAAACTGAAGTAACCCACAGTATAAGTCTATCCACCATAAATGGCAGAGGTTATACATTCTGAAATGTATGTTTTTCAACATTTGAGTGAAACAGGGCAACCTCTGTATGTAGGGAAGATCTCCTTTTGCAAGAGAAGAAAATCTATGTATATTTTCATGTTAGAGGATACAAATTCAATGTTAACCAATCACAGCAAAGGCAATGGAGCAGGAAAACACACCCTTCCTGTCCTTCTGCTTATGGTCAGGCCCCAGTCTTTCAAAGTATCATCGCTTTGCATCGCATCACATCTAGATTATGCTATTATATATTACATATGATGTAATATTAGCATTTCACTCTGAGGTAGCTCAGAGCAATGAGTAGAGGTGGTTTTCTTTAAACTAACATCCTGGGCAATAAGGGACTTAATCATCCAGTATATTTCATGGCTGAGTGGAAATATAAATCATGGTCATCATCTGGCCACTGAAAGATCTTCATTCTCAAAATAATATTATCAATAGTTTAAAGAGTTTTATGGGATTCATTGAAGGATCCCACCCAGACATTCATGTCTGCTATATAAATTCTCATTATAGCAGACCATGCTATCACTTTGCAACAGCAGGAACTGGATTTGCCACTCAATGGCCTCCATTCAGACTATTCTGAATAAATGATTTGTATCATTCGAATCTAGGATCCTTTCCCAGAGGTAATCGGAAGCACAAATGTTTTAGATTACTGAAGATCAGTTCAGGGGAACTCTCATGTTCCTCATTCCATTGACTACCAGTATGGTCAGATTTGCCTCAGACTTGTCAAGGTTTTCCCCCTCATACTTAATATTAGCTGAAGTCAGCCCTTTGCCCCCAGTTAACCAAATCTAAATAGAATTTTTAATTCAGAATTCTCCATTGGTCAGCATTCTTTTGAACTAATACATGTCTCCTTTTCTGCAAGATTCTACTATGGGAACCAGTTAGGCCCAGGAAAAGTTGGGGAAGGGTTACATTGATCTTTCAATGCATCTGTGCAATCTGAAACTCTCCTTTAAAAATCAAACTCATGCACTGATGAAAAGTGAGGTGGTTGCTCTTATCAGACATGATAATTATGAAATCTCTTTTTCAACTGACTGAAATATATAAATGGCACCAGAGTATGACTTTCTTATCAATTATATAATGTTTCAGAGTCTTCCATTGCTTTGGATTCTGTGTATTATGCCAAGAATGGATTTTTGAGCAAGCAGCACTACTAGCAAACTCGAAGTCCTCACTGTGCAATCGTTTTATGGCATTATATTTCAGAATCTCGTATTTGAAAGCTTGAGACATAAGAAAAGGAGTTTACCCATTACATAGAAGGATGGTGACCCATATTAAAAGGACTGTTAAATTCTTCTTAATTCAAGGGTTAATCCACATAGAACCAACAATGCTACTAGAGTTTTGGTGAGAAGAATTACAAAGTTATAATACATTTGTGGCTTTATTACTATGTTAGTAATACTGTATTTGCTGTTAAATTGATAGAGGTGTTGAGGTTTCCCTACTCACAGATTAAGCTACTTTTATACCTAATCATTTGGCCAGGTGAAGGGGTTGCATTTGATTGTCTCCTCTCACGTGCTTCATGCAAAATAGCCTGGGGGGAGGACCTGCCCGGACTTGTTCTTCACTTCTTCTTTTTCTCTCTGCTGGAAATGTAGCTCAGCAAGGCTTGCTCCAAACGGAGCTAAGTACTTTAAATGTTTTGCTTTTTGTTTTTGTTTTCTGTAAATAAATTAGTTTTATAGAAATGCTTGGTGTGTGACTTTTTTGACCTCTCCTGGGCTAAAGGCTTTCCCAGCATTCTGCAACAGGTTATGGGCCCAGTAAACAACGCAGTAAAACCCAGAGAGAAAAGAGAGATCAGCTCCACACCTCGTGCACAATTTAAAGGCAGGTAGCAAAGACCTGTGAAGATTTTCTTTGGAGCCACCTGGAGATTTTCCAGCAACTGCCGGTCTGCAGGACTTAGAAGCTAGCTGAGGTGACTTGCAAAAGAAGGAAGAAGCCATGGCTACCTCCCAGCCCTCAGCGATGCCTCTGGAGCGCCTATCAGAGACCAACTATTTGAATTGGGCCCTGAAGATGGAGATGTATCTTCGCAGAGAGAATCTTTGGCTGCAAATTGGTGAGCAAACCCCCCAAAATCCCAATGCTGAATGGCTGAGACAGGATGAGCGGGCTAGAGCCACCATTATCTTGGGAGTTGAGGACAATCAGCTAGTCCACGTGCGAGGCATGCAGTCTGCAAAGCAACTTTGGGACGCTTTGAGAGACTTATATGTAAAGGCAACAGCAGGGAGTAAAGTTACTCTGACGAAAAAGCTGTACAGAGCCTACCTTGCAGAAGGAGAAAGCCTTCCTGAGCACCTGCATTTTATTCAGCAGCTGTATGTTGAGTTGCAGGAGAGAGGAATGGAATTTACACCTCTCACAAAATCCTATATCCTCCTGTCCTCACTGAATGAAACGTGGGACACGCTGATTTGTACCCTGGAGGCTATGCCTGAAGCAGACCTCACCCCATCGTATGTTACACAGCGCTTACTCGCTGAATGGGAGAAGAGAGAGGAAAGATCCCCCCCCATCTCTTCTGGAAAGCTGCAAGACCAGAAAATGAGGGAAAAGAAGGGAAAGGAACCTGAGGCCACAGCGCTAGCAAGCCAGCGATGCTTCACTTGTGGTTCAGCTGGACATTTGCAAAGAGACTGTGCCATGAGACCCAAGAGTAGAAAGACAGAGCAGAAGAACACAAGGGCAACACAGAAGAAGGCTCTTCAGACAACCCAGATTGCACAGGTTGCTGAGAAGGGTAATTCTGATGTATGGGTGTTAGATTCTGGGGCCAATTGTCATTTATGTAATTGTAAAAGCTCTTTTGTGTCACTGTCTAAAACTGAAAGACAAAGTGTATCTTTGGCTGATGGGTCTGTCACCAAAATTATGGGACAAGGTGACTTGTATTTATCCTGCTTAGGAGAAACTGTAAAAGGTGTGTTGTATGTGCCAAATTTACAATCAAACCTTTTATCTGTGGCACAATTGGCTGCAACAGGGTATATCATAACATTTAAGAAAAATGGTTGTGAGATACGTAAAAATGGGAAATTGTGTGCTACTGGTATGTTAAAAGACTCCTTGTACATTGTGCAAAATGCAAGGAAGCCAAGCTGCAAGGCTGCAGTTGGCAACACACCATATCATGACCAATGTGTACACCTGATGCACAGGAGACTTGGTCATGCTAATTACAAGTATATAGCACAAATGCCACAGCTGTGTGCTGACCTAAAGATAAAACCCTGTGATAAATACTTAGATTGTGTAGTTTGCAAAGAATGCAAAACACTAAAAGCTCCTGTGAGTAAGCACAGTGACAGAGTTACAACTAGACCTTTGGAAATTGTACACTCTGATATTATTGGTCCTTTTGCTCCAAGTCTTGGACAAGCAAGGTATGCAATGACCATCATTGATGATTTCTCAAGATACACATTTATCTACATCTTAAAACATAAAGATGAGGCATTTGAGAAATTTAAAAGTTTTGTGACATGGGCAAATGGAAAATTCCCTAGGCCTGTATCTGCACTCCAATGTGATAGAGGAGGAGAATACCTTTCTCACAAATTCAGAAGGTTCCTAGTGGAAAAAGGGATAGAACAAATTCTTTCTAACCCGTACACCCCTCAGCAAAATGGTGTTGCTGAAAGAAAGGGCAGAACCTTGCAAAATGCGATGGAATGCATGTTAAAAGATTCACGATTATGTTTTAAGTTCTGGGGAGAAGCTTTATCGACTGCTTGTTATGTTCAGAACAGGTTGTATAACTCTATGATTCAGGACACTCCATTCCATTTGTTTTATGGTGTGAAACCAAAGGTAAACCATCTTAGAGTGTTTGGTAGCACTGCATGGGTTCACATTCCAAAACAGCAGAGAAGGAAAGGAGGCCCCACAACAAAGAAAGCCATCTTTGTTGGCTATGAACAAAGCCAGAGGAGCTACAGGTTCATAATGGGAGAGAAATTAATAATTAGCAAAAGCGCTTCTTTTGCTGAACAAAACTGGGGGAGATTAAATTCTAGCTCTCCAGTTGAACTGACCACCACAAGAGAACAGCAAGGACTTGCTGATGGTGATCTTTTGCCTGATGAGGACATTAAACCAGAAAAGCAAATTGAAGATCTGTCTGATGAGATAGATGCTTCTCAGGAAAGTGATAGGAGTCAAAATTTAAGCCCTGTATTACCTCGCAGATCTCAGAGGAGTAATAAAGGCGTTCCTCCATCACGTTTTCAGGCTGAAACAGTAAAGGCTTTTCACATATTCACAGAACCTGAGTCTTTAGAACAAGTGAATGCTTTACCACCTGAGATTGCACAAAATTGGCATTCTGCCATGCAACAGGAATTAGCATCCTTGAAAGAAAATAAAACATGGAAACTGGTAAATCTACCTCCCAATGAACGCTGTCTGGGTTGTAGGTGGGTTTTCAAACTGAAAAGGGATGCTGATGGCAAAATCCAAAAATATAAAGCAAGGTTGGTTGCAAAAGGGTTCACTCAAAGGAAAGATTTAGACTTTGACAAGACTTTTGCACCAGTTACTAAAGGTGAATCAATTAGATTACTGTTAAAAGTTGCTGCACTCAAGGGAATGTCAGTTAACCACTATGACATTCAAACTGCATTTCTCTATGGTGATTTAGACCACAGATTATACATGCAGCAACCCCCTGGCTATGAAAAAGGGGAGAATCTAGTCTGTGAACTGCAGAAGTCAATCTATGGGTTAAAACAAGCTGCTAGATCCTGGAACCAAAAAGTAGATGAAAAACTGCAGAATTTTGGTTTTGAAAAAGGAAAAGCAGATCCCTGTGTATATATGAAGAAGGACAAACAAGGCTGTATGTATCTGTGCATTTATGTTGATGATTTGCTGCTATTCACATCAACAGAAAAACAAAGGCTTGATTTTGAAGCCTGCATGAAAAGCCATTTCATATTAAAAAGCCTTGGAGTTGTGACCAATTACCTAGGTTTGGAAGTACACAGAGACAAGGATGGTAGCTTTCTGTTAAACCAACGTAGTAAAATTCAAAAGCTCCTAGAAGATTTTAATATGCAAGACTGTAAACCAGTCTCTACTCCGATGATAATAGATTTTCAGAAAGATACAGGAGAAACTCAATTAACTGAGGCAGAGAACTATAGATCTGCAATTGGAAGTTTACTGTACATTGCAAATCATTCTCGCCCAGATATCTCAAATTCTGTGGCCATTTTAAGTAGACAGGTAGAGAAGCCTACATCTACTGGAAAAGCAGCATTGAAGAGGTTAATGAGGTATTTGCAAGGAACAAAGAATTATTGCCTGAAGCTAAATGCCTCTGGAACCGAGAAATTGCAGGCTTTTGCCGATTCTGATTGGGGAGCAGATGTCAGTGACAGAAAATCCACTTCTGGGATTTTAATTCAATTTGCTGGATCTAGCTTAGGCTGGCATTCTAGAAAACAAACACTTGTTGCTCTTTCCACTGCAGAAGCAGAGTTTTATTCTCTAACACAAACCTGTAACGAGGTTACATGGTTTAAACATTTGTTAAAAGACATAGGCATGGAAGTGAACCAGCCTATAACTGTTTATGAGGATAATCAAGCTTGCATTGCTATGGCAAAATCTGAAGCCTGCAGAAGTAGAACAAAACATATCGATATTAGATATCAATATATCAAAGATATGATAAGCAAAGGAGAAATAATGTTAAAATATTGTGAATCAAAAGACATGATTGCTGATATTTTAACCAAACCTCTTCCTGTACCAAGATACAAAGAGTTGTCAGAGAAGATTGGTTTGCAACTTAATCTATAGTGTAAAAAGGGGAGTGTTGAGGTTTCCCTACTCACAGATTAAGCTACTTTTATACCTAATCATTTGGCCAGGTGAAGGGGTTGCATTTGATTGTCTCCTCTCACGTGCTTCATGCAAAATAGCCTGGGGGGAGGACCTGCCCGGACTTGTTCTTCACTTCTTCTTTTTCTCTCTGCTGGAAATGTAGCTCAGCAAGGCTTGCTCCAAACGGAGCTAAGTACTTTAAATGTTTTGCTTTTTGTTTTTGTTTTTGTTTTCTGTAAATAAATTAGTTTTATAGAAATGCTTGGTGTGTGACTTTTTTGACCTCTCCTGGGCTAAAGGCTTTCCCAGCATTCTGCAACAAGAGGCACTCAGATTTCAGGCTACACTGTCATGAGTGAGGATGGCGAGCAGGGGGCTCCCATCCAGGCTGTAAAGCGCATGTGTAGCACTGAGGAATTAGGTGGCCATTCAAAGAGACACAGATCGGGCCTGCCTTAGTCCTTGGGGTTTATATGTCTGGGTTTTCCCACGCTTCTTCAGTTTGTTAGGATTCTCTGTTATGTAGCAGTAATAAAACACTAGAGACCTATTCCTTGTCTCAGCGTGGTTCCTGGCTGTTAGGACATCCAGATTCTAGTTCATTTATTTATTGAAAATGAACACAGAAATACAAGATACTGCTGATCACTATTTGGAGAAGTGAGGGTATTTCAATCTGTTCCCTTTTCCAAAACATTGATCTGCACAATAGAAATGGCACTCATTGATCTAATGGCATTTGTGCCAAGCAACACATCTCTTTTATATCCCGCAGTACCTGTTGATATATGCAGGATTACATTACAATGGGTAAATTTTTCATAAATTGCCACAAACTCAGACAGCCTTTGCAGAGAGGTGGGGACCAGACAAACCAATTCACAAGTGAAGACCTGATACTGAACATTTCAGTTTAGGGGATGGCTTACCACTCTAACAGGTATGCCATAGAAAAAGTAATGACAGGCTTTAAAATCTCTCCGACAACGTCACCGAAGTGTGAAAGATGAAAACAAGGGAAGGCAGATGGGGTGGGATAGTCCTTATTAAGGGGAATGTAAGAAAGAGCGGGGTGCCTCTTTGACCAGCCCTGACCTACTTGCAAGGTAGGCCATTCAGCAGAGGACTTAAATGGATCACCATTTCCTTTTCTCTAATCTTGGAGCAGAAATGTTTCCATGCCTATGAACTGTTTAGCTATCTGAGACTTGGAGTCAATTCAATCTGCTCCCACTCGGTTAGACACAATTAAACAAGCACAGAAAACATTTTTGTGTCATTTAATGTGTAAGAGGACTGATCTTTTAAAGGTGTAAAGAAATCCACATCAGCCAATTAGTCCAACTATTAAGAAAAGATTTACTGAAAAATATAACATGAGGACAGGGCCTAAAGTAGCAAGGAGCACAATAATAGAAGTAAAATAAAACCCTGTATGAGAAAGTTGGTCTCTCTAGCTTTACATACTGAGATAAAATATTCTAAACCAGTGTTTCTCAATCTTGGCAACTTTGTGATGTGTGGACTTCAACTCCCAGAATTCCCCAGCCAGCTTGTTGCCTGGGGAATTCTGGGAGTTGAAGTCCACACATCGTAAAGTTGCCAAGGTTGAGAAACACTTTTCTAAACGAACAAGTGGATTCAGGATTTGTAATTCAGCAGCATCTCAGGTACTGAATTAGTTGGTTCAGTGAGTTAGCAAAAAGTCCAGTAATAAACCAAAACTCTAGGAATGCCCAGGAAAATCAATCAAACTTTTTTACAGATCACAGACCAGACTTCATAAAGGAAAACACAGTATATAATACAAAATACAATATAGCATACATAGTAAAAAAGCATGTAATCAGACTTAATCCACTTTGCTGTCAACAAGGCACAAATTCTGCAGACTACTGATACAAATTTTGCAACAGCAAGATTTATTTGGGGAACTTTATTTGCCAAAAGAAACTGCATATAGACTTCTTCTCTGACCTGGAAACAGATTAAGAAGAGGTGTTAGTAATTCACTGCTAGTGTCTTGGTAAAAATAAAGCAGAATGTGATCCCGTAATCTAGTGCTCCCATTTTTACAAGGGTAAAGGCTTTCAGCACAGAGGATTTTGCAGCTTTTACCCTCCAACACTGCTGACACTAAGATGCTGAACTGCAAGGGAAGGGAAGGGAAGGGAAAGCTATAAAGTGGCTTCTGGTCTTAACAGCAGTTACAAGTACATTTATATTTTACCCTTTCTTTCTACTTAAACTGCAATAGTTAAAGGCCCTCTGAAATTTATTGTTTGTAAATTGGGCCTGGAAGAAACATTAACAATCTCAGATATGCAGATGATACCACTTTGGTGGCTGAAAGCGAAGAGGAACTGAGGAGCCTTATGACAAAGGTGAAAGAAGAAAGTGCAAAAGCTGGTTTGCAGCTAAACCTCAAAAAAACCAAGATTATGGCAACCAGCTTGATTGATAACTGGCAAATAGAGGGAGAAAATGTAGAAGCAGTGAAAGACCTTGTATTTCTAGGTGCGAAGATTACTGCAGATGCTGACTGCAGTCAGGAAATCAGAAGATGCTTAATCCTTGGGAGAAGAGCAATGACAAATCTCGATAAAATAGTTAAGAGCAGAGACATCACACTGACAACAAAGGCCCGCATAGTTAAAGCAATGGTGTTCCCCGTAGTAACATATGGCTGCGAGAGCTGGACCATAAGGAAGGCTGAGAGAAGGAAGATCGATGCTTTTGAACTGTGGTGTTGGAGGAAAATTCTGAGAGTGCCTTGGACTGCAAGAAGATCAAACCAGTCCATCCTCCAGGAAATAAAGCCAGACTGCTCACTTGAGGGAATGATATTAAAGGCAAAACTGAAATACTTTGGCCTCATAATGAGAAGACAGGACACCCTGGAGAAGATGCTGATGCTAGGGAGAGTGGAAGGCAAAAGGAAGAGGGGCCGACCAAGGGCAAGGTGGATGGATGGTATTCTAGAGGTGACGGACTCGTCCCTGGGGGAGCTGGGGGTGTTGACAACCGACAGGAAGCTCTGGCGTGGGCTGGTCCATGAAGTCACGAAGAGTCGGAAGCGACTGAACGAATAAACAACAACAACAAAATTGGGCCTGATATAATGCAGGTTTAAAATAAAATTTGCTGTGCTCCAAATGAGCTCTATAGGTCAGTTTGCTATAGTCTGTCTGTCATTCCATATGAAGAATCAAACAAAGCTACTGTTGCCTGATCGTGTCACAGATGCACAAGCATCTCACTTGACAATCCCAGTTTTGGTAATTTGTCATTTATTTGGTGTTTCCAAGAGCAACAGTATTTATCCAAGAAGATAAGTTGCATCAGACTGAAAGTGAGCTTTTAGTCAATATCTGAACACAAGAAGCCATACCCTTGTTTCAATTTTAATGAGCCCTACCTCCTAATGTAGAGCAATGCTAGGCACATAGTTTGCTACCTGGAGTAATGTTCTTATAAATCCAGTTTGAACTCTCTCTAGTTCCTCATAATTAACTCCTGAATTTAACTATGCTCCATGCAGGATCTGTGCCAGCAACTTGGCTTCAAAAAAAATTTCAAAGCAGCTGGTATATACTGGGTTCCTCTGGAGAAAAAGGAACAGAAGGTTGCTGTTGCACTCCCCTGCGCATTCAGAGCAGCCTAGGAGATATGAGTATGTTACACTTCTCTGAATGATGAAACATGAAACCCAATTACTTAAAACAAGGGGTTTGTTCAATTTTCCATCCTTCGAGGGTCCCTAGGAAAAAGAAGAAAGGGCAGAAAGTTTTTAGGCTATTCAAGTGGAATGAGGTTGATGATATTGATTGATAACTGTCGTACCTCTGGGTCATAGGCCAAAATACATATAGAAGCAGAAAGATCATCACTGGGACAGTTATTATCAGAGTTTATTTAGGTAGATGAGGATGAGCAAGGAAATGGCAGTCTATGCGTAACAGCAAACAAATGTTGGCTAGGGCATGAATAGGGGAAGTTAGGAAATGGAACCTTAGAAGAATTTTTAAAACATGGCAGGCCAGCCAGTTCGGTGTGGTGGGTAAGGCACCAGGCTAGCAACCGAGAGACCATGAGTTCTAGTCCTGCCTTAGGGATGAAGCCAGTCTCTGTCTCTCAACCCCAGGAAGCAGGCAATGACAAACCATTTCTGAAATCTTGCAAAGAAAACTGCAGGGACTTGTCCAGGCAGTCGCCAGGAGTCAACACTGATTCAAAGGTACACAGACACACACAGGCCAGCCTAGAGTTGGTCTACATCACACATAGCAGGCCCCCCATCTTCACTCCAAATTCTGAGGTTGCTATTTGTCTTAACAAAATATAAACATTGCAAAGGTCTATAGGCCCTGCTCCTATGCCACCAGGAAATACTCCTCTCAACATAGGAAACATGCAGTTGCTACCATTCAGCTAGGCCATCCTTAGCCTCTCAATCCATATTGGGAGTCTGGCTGAGCTTCAGAAGAAACTTGCTATTTTTTGAACAAGGCTTTTCAATAGATGGTCTGCCTATCCTCTACGTTTTGTCTTCATAAGGAGACTCCCAACAGCAATAATAGGAAACATTTAGGGGCTTTTTTTGTCCCTTTCAGACTGGACTTGGGTGGCCCAGAGCCATCTGATCCTTTAAAAAATCCTCCCTTGAGCCATTAACCCCACAGTCCTATTCCTCCTGGGATGCGAACGCCTTGAACAGTCTTGGTGACGTCAAGGCAAGCCCTATTCAATTGTCCTAGTTATTATGAGTAGTTTATATGCCACACCTCGTTGTCAGGAAGTCACAGGGCATAAATCTCCACAGGGAGGGAAGGCAGTTTGCAGTTCACTAGATTCCTGAAGCTGCAGCAGACGACAGCGATGCAGACCAGTCACTTGTGGTTTAGAACTCCTTGTACAAAACTAATCCCCCTGACTGTGTTTCACACAAAGCATGTCAGATTCAGACCAGTAGCAGCCAGTTACTGTAAATAAACGTCAAATATCTCAGGGCCTTATTAGGAAATGCCAATCTCTTGAGAAAGCTAATATGGAAGAAGCAAAGGATGGAGCGGGAAAAGGAAAAGTAGGTAACCCAGACATCAGTTCATAAAGTTTCACCATACCAATAATGGCCAGAGAATGGCAAGAATGTTGGACTAGATGATCTCCAAGGTCCATTACAATCCTTATATTCTATAATTTGATGATGGAAGTGGCCTTATTAAGAAAGATATGAGAAGGAGGAAGATCTTCTACAGTCCAGCTGACCATACCTCTAATTACCACTAGCTTCAAAATGTACTAGAAAGCAGAAAGGCTCTACAGCGGTGTTTCTCAGCCTTGGCAGCTTGAAGCTGTGTGGACTTCAACTTTCAGATTTCCCCAGCCACCATGCTCAACCAAGGTTGAGAAACACTGCTCTACAGTAATCTCTCTATTTTCTTTCCACTTTAATAGGAAATATCTCTGAGGTTGCAGATGCTATTCACATGTAGACCCCCAAAATGATTCAGGCAAAGGCATTACAGTTCAGTTCTTGCAAGCTCCCAAAAGAACATACCCACCCTGAACTTATTTAGGTGATCTTCAGGCATTATGGAGGTGGTTCTGATTCTGCAGGGTGTGTGTTAAGCAGATTCCCTGCTTGTTGGCTCCCCTGCCAATCACCAAGGTGCTAGAATTGCCAACTTTGGACTGCATGGCAATACTGACAAAACAAAGCTAAGGTCAAGGCTTAGGGACACTTTATTAAAGGCAGACCTGGGCTAAATGAGGGCAGAACCTGGCTTTGCTGCTGGACATTGGGAAAGGTTGATGAAGGTTGAAACAAACAAAAATTCCTTATTGACCATCAGCTGCAACATTGGCTTTAAAAGTAATTTTAAAGACAAAAACTGTGCTTTAAACGTAAAGCATGTGTTTTGCATGCAAAAGACATTGGAGAGCTACAGTTGATTTGAGCACAAAACAATAGTTGCTTAACCTAGTATAACGTAGCTCTCAAAAATCCCCATACTAGTAGCTTGCCAGGATGAGATATAGCTGATCTCCAAAATAATGGGGAGTCCATAACTTTGGCAATGGCAAAGTGTCTCTGAGATCAGTGTATGCAATGAACATATTCTTTTCCCTGAGTCAGGGTATTACCAATATTGCATGCTACCTTTGCCCTGGGTTAGTTCATTCATATAAGTGCAATTCTCCACAGTGGTTTGTCAATCGTGTTCCCACATTCCCCCCAGATCACAATAAGAACTGCTAAATTATTACATGTGCCTTCATACCAAAGATAAAAATGCAAAGAGGGGGTCAATTCATATGACATATTTTCCAGTCATGGAATAATTTCTGTAAAAGATTTCCATACTGCAGAAACTTGATGTGTAGGTCATTTCTGCCCTAGTGACTTACAACATCTTCATAGCATAACTCAACCATCACTGAAATGATATAAAGCTTGTCCTCATCAATGTAATTCTGGCACAATGATGGGTGGATGACTCTTGAAGAGGTTAGAAATCACTAGGGTAGAAACAACCAAAGAATCTGTGCTTTGATTTACACCGTAAGCTGTATACTGAAGGTTTGCAGCTCCGAGTCAGAAGGCCAGGCCTGTACGCTGCACAAGATTTTCACTGGAAATATTTCAGCTACATCAGGAGATGCACAGCGCATAAATAAAACAAAGCAAAAAAGAGAGTAATGATTCTAATATTTGCAACGATAAACACGATGTTGGGGGAATGTCTGCCAACTTGTTTTTGTTTTTCCCTAATTCTCAGGGGATTGAAAGTCATTATGAATGGGTCTTAGTTCAGATGAACCTGCTCCCAGGAATCCAAGCAGGGCCCTGCCCATATAAAAAGCACTGTGGTGGGAACTCTGGATAAGAGGCCTGCGTTGTCTGGTCTCTGCCCTGTCTGTTGCCCTGCAGCCAACCAAGATAATGAGCAACACTGATATGAAATAGGGATTTGGGAGTTTTCTTTTTCAGAAAGTGGATAACACATTAGAGAAGATAGGAAAATCCATCAGACTTTATTTAACTGTAACGTTTATTAAGGGGAGTGAAAAGGTCAGGACAGAGCTTGCAGCATACAGGCTAAACTCTTTTTCCCAGTCCTGAAAGCCAAGGAAGCAGATCCTTTAAGATGCAACTATCTTAAGCTCCCCTCTGCTATTTAAACTCTTTGTAATTCTAGGTTTGGGAGACAAACGTCAAAGCAGAGGGCTCTTCCCTTCATTATTCAAGTAAAGGCCCCATCAATATTATCTGTAATAAGAATCTGCTGTTGACATGGCTCACCCCATAGTTCCTGTTTCAGGCAGCAGCCTCTGTCAATAGGATTAAAGTGAAGGAATGCCTTTGACACGTCCACTGCCTGCTGCTGGTTCACTGCTGCCATCAGGCTGCCAGATGAAAAAGGCAGGAGACCCCTAGCAAATCAGGTTTGGCCAGACAGAAAGCTTAACTCTTAAAGGCTTCCCTTGAATCCTTTGGACCTCGTCCATTTCAGTACAGAAACTGTAGAAAACCCCTTGCAGAGCTCTTAGGCTCAGCCCCCTTTTGCTGTCTCCCATCCCAGCTGGTTTGCAAGAGAAGCACCCAACTTCTAAGTCAACAGGGGGATCAGCTCTACTGAAAATAGTCAGTCATTGACCACCAGGCTATTACAGGCCATTCCCTTCTGGGGCTCCATTTGTTCTTTTTCTTTTCTACCCGAAGGGGTTGTCTATTAGAGTTTTTTTTTAATTTGAAGAAAATATATATGTTATACCTCTGCAGATCTGAGGGTTTCCTTGACCACTCTGATGTTCTCTATAGAGTGGTTTCTCAGTGGCACCTTTTTAGTGTAAAATCTGTTGGTGCTCACCAGCCGACTTAGCAGTTAGAGGGAGCAATCCTTTCTCAAACCGATTAGAAGAGTACATGCAAGCTGGAAATTCCCAGAAGTCAGCAATGGCTGCAACTGCAGTTCCTCTGTTGGTACTGGTCATCAGCAATCACTGTAATAGCACTTTTAGGGCATGGGGCTTTCTTGTGCAAGCATAGGGGCTTGGTGCAGAAGGATTCTATAAAGTCTCTTCATATGAGGAAGTATAATCTATAGCAGCAGATTGACGTACAGTATCTAAACCACAGAGCGAAGGCTCTGTCAGCTTATTGGAGCTCTCTAACTGTCTTTAATTGGGCAGTAGTGTTAGGCAGATGTTGATGTCCCCTATTTATGGTATAGATTAGTACTGGAAAGAGATAATCCCAAACAAACTAAAAATACAAACTAAGGAAGAAAAGAGAAATAAAAAACTCTACCTTGTATTTTATACTTATCAATAGTTACTGGTTTACTAATGATTCAAAGCCACAGTGCATACCCAGGGAAGATATGGAAACCTAGTTATAAGACTGAGCACAGAGAAAGACCACAGATTCCCTGTTTCTAACATGATTGTTCTAACAAGATTCTTTTTCATTCCTATAATATCTATCCAGAAATAAATCGTACTGGTTTCAACAGAATTTAGTCAGGAAAATGTGTACAGGATGGCAACCTAAAGACTTCATTGGCCATTTGATAACACTGATGTATTTTTATTACTTGTTAAATTTATATCCTACTTTTGCTCCAAGAGCTCAAGATAGCTTACATGGGGATCTCCTTAGATTTTTATCCCTACAATAGCAACTGTATGACATAGGATAGGCTGAGAGAATGATTGATCCTAAGTCACTCAGTGAGTATCTGAGTTGTTGTTTATTCGTTTAGTCGCTTCCGACTCTTCGTGACTTCATGGACCAGCCCACACCAGAGCTTCCTGTCAGTTGTCAACACCCCCAGCTCCCCCAGGGACGAGTCCGTCACCTCTAGAATATCATCCATCCACCTTGCCCTTGGTCGGCCCCTCTTCCTTTTGCCTTCCACTCTCCCTAGCATCAGCATCTTCTCCAGGGTGTCCTGTCTTCTCATTATGTGGCCAAAGTATTTCAGTTTTGCCTTTAATACCATTCCCTCAAGTGAGCAGTCTGGCTTTATTTCCTGGAGGATGGACTGGTTTGATCTTCTTGCAGTCCAAGGCACTCTCAGAATTTTCCTCCAACACCACAGTTCAAAAGCATCGATCTTCCTTCTCTCAGCCTTCCTTATGGTCCAGCTCTCGCAGCCATATGTTACTACGGGGAACACCATTGCTTTAACTATGCAGACCTTTGTTGTCAGTGTGATGTCTCTGCTCTTAACTATTTTATCGAGATTGGTCATTGCTCTTCTCCCAAGGATTAAGCGTCTTCTGATTTCCTGACTGCAGTCAGCATCTGCATTTATCTTCGCACCTAGAAATACAAGGTCTTTCACTGCTTCTACATTTTCTCCCTCTATTTGCCAGTTATCAATCAAGCTGGTTGCCATAATCTTGGTTTTTTTGAGGTTTAGCTGCAGGCCAGCTTTTGCACTTTCTTCTTTCACCTTCATCATAAGGCTCCTCAGTTTCTCTTCACTTTCAGCCATCAAAGTGGTATCATCTGCATATCTGAGATTGTTAATGTTTCTTCCAGCGATTTTAACTCCAGCCTTGGATTCCTCAAGCCCAGCATGTCGCATGATGTGTTCTGCGTACAAGTTGAATAGGTAGGGTGAGAGTATACAGCCCTACCGTACTCCTTTCCCAATCTTAAACCAGTCCGTTGTTCTGTGGTCTGTTCTTACTGTTGCTACTTGGTCGTTATACAGATTCTTCAGGAGGCAGACAAGATGAGTTGGTATCCCCATACCACTAAGAACTTGCCACAATTTGCTATGGTCCACACAGTCAAAGGCTTTAGAATAGTCGATAAAACAGAAATAGATGTTTTTCTGAAACTCCCTGGCTTTTTTCATTATCCATCGGATATTGGCAATTTGGTCCCTAGTTCCTCTGCCTTTTCTAAACCCAGCTTGTACATCTGGCAATTCTCGCTTCATGAATTGCTGAAGTCTGCCTTGCAGGATCTTGAGCATTACCTTACTGGCATGTGAAATGAGTGCCACTGTTCGATAGTTTGAACATTCTTTAGTGTTTCCCTTTTTTGGTATGGGGATATAAGTTGATTTTTTCCAATTGGATGGCCATTCTTGTGTTTTCCAAATTTGCTGGCATATAGCATGCATTACCTTGACAGCATCATCTCGCAAGATTTTGAACAGTTCAGCTGGGATGCCATCGTCTCCTACTGCCTTGTTAGTAGCAATGCTTCTTAAGGCCCATTCAACCTCACTCTTCAGGATGTCTGGCTCTAGCTCACTGACCACACCGTCAAAGCTATCCCCGATATTGTTATCCTTCCTATACAGGTCTTCCGTATATTCTTGCCACCTTTTCTTGATCTCTTCTTCTTCTGTTAGGTCCTTGCCATCTTTGTTTTTGATCATACCCATTTTTGCCTGGAATTTACCTCCGATGTTTCTAATTTTCTGGAAGAGCTCTCTTGTCCTTCCTATTCTATTGTCTTCTTCCACTTCCGTGCATTGCTTGTTTAAAAATAATTCCTTATCTCTTCTGGCTAACCTCTGGAATTTTGCATTTAATTGGGCATATCTCCCCCTATCACTGTTGCCTTTTGCTTTCCTTCTTTCTTGGGCTACTTCTAGTGTCTCAGCAGACAGCCATTTTGCCTTCTTGGGTTTCTCTTTCTTTGGGATGTATTTTGTTGCCGCCTCTTGGACAATGTTGCAGACTTCTGTCCATAGTTCTTCTGGGACCCTATCTACTAGGTCCAGTCCCTTAAATCGATTCTTCACCTCCACTGCATATTCCTTAGGGACATTAGTGAGCTCATATCTAGCTGATCTGTGGGTCTTCCCTAATCTCTTTAGTCTGATCCTAAATTGTGCGATAAGAAGTTCGTGATCTGAACTACAGTCAGCTCCAGGTCTTGTTTTTACCGACTGTATAGATGTCCGCCACCTTTGGCTGCAGAGGATGTAGTCAATCTGGTTTCGGTGTTGTCCATCTGGGGAAGTCCATGTATAAAGCCGTCTCTTAGGTTGCTGGAAGAGAGTGTTTGTTATGCACATTGAGTTGTCTTGGCAAAATTCTATCAGCCTATGTCCTGCTTCGTTTTGTTCTCCCAGGCCATGCTTACCTGTAATTCCAGGTGTCATTTGACTGCCCACCTTAGCATTCCAGTCTCCCGTGATGAAAATAACATCTCTTTTAGGCGTGTTGTCCAGTAGGTGCTGCAGATCCTCATAGAACTGCTCTACTTCAGCTTCTTCAGCATCTATGGTTGGGGTGTATATTTGGATCACTGTGATGTTAGATGGCTTGCCCTGAATTCGCATTGAGATCATTCTATCATTTTTTGGATTGTATTCGAGCACTGCTTTAGCCACTTGACTATTAATTATGAAGGCTACTCCATTTCTTCTGTGGTCCTCTGGTCCACAGTAGTAGATTTGGTGGTCATTTGATGTGAAGTGGCCCATTCCAGTCCATTTCAGTTCACTGACGCCCAGAATGTCTATCTTTAATCTTGACATCTCACCAATAACCACATCCAATTTGCCCTGGCTCATAGATCTTACATTCCAGGTTCCAATGGTGTGTTGATTCTTAGAACATCTGATTCGCCATTCACCACCAGCACTGTCGGCCACTAGCCGTCCTTTCGGCTTTGAGCTAGCTGCGTCATCACGTCTGGGGCTAGTTGAACTCATCCTCTGTTCCTCCCCAGTAGCATTTTGACCATCTTCCGACCTGGGGGTCTCATCTTCCAATGGTATACCGACATATCTCTGGTTGTACTGATCCATTTAGTTTTCACGGCAAGAATACTGGGGTGGGTTGCCATTACCTTCCCCAGGGATCGCATTTAGTCTGACCTCTCTGTCATGACCTTCCCGTCTTGGGTGGCCCTTCATGGTTTAGCTCATGGCATCATTGAGGTGCTCAAGCTCCAGCACCACGACAAGGTAACGATCCTTTGCTGAAGGAGTATCTGAGAGTGGGCTTAAATCTAGGTCTCCAAAATCCTAGTCTAATAATTGAGCCTAGTTATTGTATGCAGAACACATCATGCGACAAGCTGGTCTTGAGGAATCCAAGGCTGGAGTTAAAATCTCTGGAAGAAACATTAACAATCTCAGATATGCAGATGATACCACTTTGATGGCTGAAAGCGAAGAGGAACTGAGGAGCCTTATGATGAAGGTGAAAGAAGAAAGTGCAAAAGCTGGCTTGCAGCTAAACCTCAAAAAAACCAAGATTATGGCAACCAGCTTGATTGATAACTGGCAAATAGAGGGAGAAAATGTAGAAGCAGTGAAAGACTTTGTATTCCTAGGTGCAAAGATTACTGCAGATGCTGACTGCAGTCAGGAAATCAGAAGACGCTTAATCCTTGGGAGAAGAGCAATGACAAATCTCGATAAAATAGTTAAGAGCAGAGACATCACACTGACAACAAAGGCCCGCATAGTTAAAGCAATGGTGTTCCCTGTAGTAACATATGGCTGCGAGAGCTGGACCATAAGGAAGGCTGAGCAAAGGAAGATCGATGCTTTTGAACTCTGGTGTTGGAGGAAAATTCTGAGAGTGCCTTGGACTGCAAGAAGATCCAACCAGTCCATCCTCCAGGAAATAAAGCCAGACTGCTCACTTGAGGGAATGATATTAAAGGCAAAACTGAAATACTTTGGCCACATCATGAGAAGACAGGACACCCTGGAGAAGATGCTGATGCTAGGGAGAGTGGAAGGCAAAAGGAAGAGGGGCCGACCAAGGGCAAGATGGATGGATGATATTCTAGAGGTGACGGACTCGTCCCTGGGGGAGCTGGGGATGTTGACGACCGACAGGAAGCTCTGGCGTGGGCTGGTCCATGAAGTCACGAAGAGTCGGAAGCGACTAAACGAATAAACAACAATAAGATTGAGCCCAGTTATTAGGCCGCTACAGCAGCATGTGTTCTAACTTAAGGTATTTTCCAAGTGATTGAATATGTGCCATCAAGTCAGGGTTGATTCTTAGTGACCACACAGATTGATTTCCTCCATGACAATCTGTCCCTAACCTCATGTTTCAGGTCTTCTAATTGTGCACCCATGGCCATTGAAAGTGAGTCCATCTACCTTGTGGCTGCTCATCCTCTTCTTCTTTTCTTTCCACCTTTCCCAGTATTACAGCCTTCTCTAGAGAGCTAGGTCTTCACATAATATATCTGAAGTCTCTTGTTTGTCATTTCTTTGGTGTATTTCCTTCATTCAGAGGTAGAATATGAGATGTAAAGCAATAACAACACTAATAAAATTCATAAAATACAAGTTTGACTAGCACAGTTTAAAATCAGCTGCTCACCTCCTCAAATGCCTTTTTTAAAAGGAATGTCTTTGTGTTCAAATAAAAAATAATCAATTGGACTCTGAGGGACAGAGTCCTTTCATTCCTTCATCTTCCAACCTGCTTTTTAATTCCAGGTGTAATATCAGAAAATAATTCTGTGTCCAGAAGATAGGTATGTTTTCATTACATTCTACTTCCATTCCCTCTTCTGTTGCTTGAAAGACTTGGTGTATATACAGGAGTCAATATAAATTTTCCAGTGCAAATTCAGAAAAGTGACAACATACATTCTGCCTAGTAGGGAAGAATGTGAGCTGAACTGAGGGAAGAACTGAAGGACAGTGAGGATTAAGGTGGGAAAAGTAAGAGGCAACAAGTTTCTTGGAAAGTAAACAAATTTCCCAGGGTAATAGAGTTGACCAATGTTTTACAAAAGAAAAGCTCCAGAAGAATGTTATATTTTTATTTTGGGGTTTTTGTTTTTTAGTAAATATTATAATTGAGTATTTAATTTTACTTCTAGCATAAGAAAAGGGTGGGGCTACAGGTGAAAGGACCTGGGTGAAAAATAAAATTGAATGAATAGACTAGGGAGAGAAGGAGTCTGTAGAGCAAAATGTTCCCTTTCTCTGATCCAGCCAAACTATTATTTACAACAGCCATCCCCAACTTGACCTGAATACCTTCCAGATGTGTGAACTTAGCTCCCAGAATTCCCCAGCCAATACAGCCATTGCAGGGATTTCTACAAGTTGAGGTCTACATATTTGGAGGGCATCAAGGGGAAAGCAACTTTGGAGACTGACATGGTTGGAAAGCTGTTGAGGTCCCATAGGTTCAGAAGAGCTTATTAAAGACTACTAGTAAAGTGCCTGGGTGGGCAGCAGCACTTGGAACTGGAGTCAAACCACAGTTAAATTACCCCATAAGCTACCTAACATAGCAGGTATCTGCCAGAGGGCAAGTTCCAGGACAAATCACAATCATCACTGCCACTAGCCTTGCCTGCTCCCAAGTTGGATTTGCTGGGGGATAGTGGCAGCACTTGATGGAAACCAGTCTAATGCTTAGTGCCCACTTGCTCTACTTGCTTATCACATGAAATGACATCAGATGAATGTCCAACCCCCAACACTATGTGGAACATTTAATTTGAGGTCATTTAATATGGTGAACAACTGATACAGGTGGAAGCTCAGACTAGTTCAACTTCCATGCTTAAGTATCTGGTGAGATGACCTATCGTTGGGCTGGTGGAAGTGGTAGTAGTGTTAAGTAAGCAAGAGATAGATTTGTAGCACTACAGAGACAGCAGCCACCAAATGCTAGCAGTGAAGGCCATAAATTTAGGAACACTCAATGTGTGCAGAGCAATCATGTCTACAGTAAGACATATACTGTATGTATTTAGCCCATTTCTCTATGAATTGGAGTGGAACTCTAGTTTTGGCATAAAATGCAGGTCCCTTTCCATCTGGCAGCCTCCTTCTCCCAACCTGGCTGGGAGAAAAAAAAAATAAAAGTTATAAACTGTAGCAAAATGAAACAGGGGAATCAGCATGAGTTTGTTCCCTTCCTCTATATATGGAAATATGTATTTCCATATTGTTGCCATATAGGTGAACAATTATAAAATTACCCTGCATGTCTAGCTGGGTCCTTGGAGATCTGCCATCAATCGACAGATTAGCCTAAATTCACAAAGGTGAGTCTATCAATGCCCTTCAACATATAATTTGTTGTATGTCTCCAGCAAGTGAATATTAGCTGCTGGAGACAATGGATAGCAAAGCCAACTTCTTCACTCCAGGTATGGCTACCAGGTATCCTTATTTTCAGGATGCTTAAATTTTTTCTTTTGAATTTCTCACTGTGGTGTTTTTGTGTTTTCTTTATTGTTGGAGGTGGCAGAGGATGCTGCTGGTGGTGCACAATGTTCCATTGCTCTGAAGCCAAGAAACCCAATGGAAGGACGTCCTGTCTTGAGGTTTAAACATGGGAAGGCAGGGAGGATGCACGCTGCCAGAAACTGGATTTTGCAATGAAAGACAAAGCATTCATATACATAACCTGGACATTGCATTGCTATGTAAGTGCAAGAACACCATAGCCTACTCACAAGAATTTAATCAAAGCAAAAATTATCTTCTTATTGAACAAAAATCAAAGCAAGTTCTCTTTTATCAAATCGAGTAAGTAGGAAAAAATATAACAAAAATAATCTGCCTAGCACTATCTTTACTAGTGATAGATACAGATACAGATACTCTTGCTGCTTTCACCTTCCGAGATCTTTTTTTGACTTCCTAATCTGTCCTATTTTAGGATTGCCAAGATTTTTCTGGCAATTTCCCATCAAGGTACATACTAAGCGGGTCTGGCCCTCCTTTGCCTTTTTCAAAGGGCAGCCGAGGGCAACACTGTGCTACCACCTGCTATGAGTCAACAATGGGGCATTGTGGGTTATTAATAAAAGGCTAACTGGATCCATTTGACTAGCATTGCTTGGTGCTGAGCCAAGGAACTCTCTAAGGTTTAGTGATAGAGAGGGCCTAAGAGAAGAAACCTTGCCTGGGGCCTCCTTAAATGTGGAGCCAGCCATGATCAGGATAGCTGCTATTGAAGATTCATGAAATTCAGGCCCTGTGGCTCAATGCTAGAGCATCTGGTTTCTCCACAGAGGTTCTGGACATCTGGGATGGCTGGAAAATTTCCACTCACAACCCTGGAAAGCTGGTGCCCGTGACTGACTCAGTCACTGAAGGCAGGTGTAAGGCAGGCTTCAGTATTCCAGAATGACAATTCTTGAGTATTTGGTTTGGTACCCTTTGATGGAGCACAGTGCTATGCACATGCAAAACATGCACTTGCCTATGCACACTCATTGTTTGCATGCACATACAGACACACAAAAGCATATGAACACCCACAGACAACATATCCCCCCACCCCCGTCTTCTAGCCATTCAAATCTTAGCCTAATTCTTTCTACCCCTGTCCCCTTAGGTGCTGAAGCCAGGTCAGGAAGCAGACAGCTTAGAGTAAACAGATTAATTCTGTCTTCTTTTTTTATATTTTAAAAGCTCTTATTATCCTCAAAAGGCAAGAAAAAAATAATGACCCACATTTTCATTAGGGCGGCAGGTTCCACTGGGCTTCAGGAACCGAGCCAAGAAAGCACAAATGTCAAAATATTTGGTGCAAAAGATGAAAATCCTAAGCAGGGCATTTCAGAGGAAAGCAGGCTTGTCAAAGCATGCTGTCAGACTGGCTGCAAAATGTTCAGTTCCAATTATGATTATCGAGGGCTGTATTTTTTGCCCAAACCCTGTTTTGCTCCATTCTTCTTTCTTGAATATTAATGAAATGGAAAAATATACTTCCCTGTAGAGTAGCAGCACCCTTCAGAAGACGCAGGGGGTGTGGGAATCCTCTGTGTGACCTGATCTGAGACCCCTTTTATCACCTGTTTTGGAAAAGGATAAAACCAGTGTCTGGATCTGGTCTCCCGCCTCTCCCCACTCCTCCCAAACTGAAAATCAGAGCTATCAGAGCTCCCCTGCCAATTATCTGTCGAGTAGTGCGGCCTTGCATGCTGAATGCAAGATGTTTCCCTCCCTCCATTTCCTACTGCCCCCTTCACATGTTATCATTCTGAATCAGAATGAGGGACAACCAACGGTGTATTTTCTCAATTGTGGTGTTTTAAAAAGGAATATAAATCAACACAGAAGGGTAGAAGTTAAAAGGCCCAAGTCAGATATTCGGCTTTGGCAAAGCCTGCACCAGATTAAAATGCTATCCAGGCATGTGGGGGCAACTTTCATGGTGTTTGATAAACAGATTCTTCAGCAGATCTTCAGGAGACTGGGGAGCAAACATTTTAACTGATTTCTTAGGTGAATTTTTATTATTCATGTATCTGATTTTATTTTGGTACTGCCCAACTCTAAAGTGAAGCTGGGCGGCTCACAATCTAAAAACAAACTACCCTAAGATAATAAAAATACAACAAAAATTGACTTTACTAAATTCACTTATGATGAATAAGGCTGTAGGTTACAGAACCTACTACAGGGTTCTCTAAGCTACAGCCTTATTCATCATAAGTGAATTTAGTAAAGTCAATACTACAGGGGTTGCCCACAAAGTCTAAAGGGGTCTTTCTAACTTGAATTTGATTCTATTTACTTATGGGGCATTGCCATCCTGGTTGGGGTTTTAGAGGGTGCAAGGCTTTTCTTTGTGGCACCATTAATGAGCATTCCTCTGGTAGAAATGTATGTGTGTGGAGTGGATTTCCTTGTCTGGTCTACCTAGTGGGGCTGACACAAAGGCAGTGTCATGAGCCTATGTCCATTTAAAAGGCTGAGCCAAGGTCTTCGTGCCATGGTTACCAGACCCTGAAGATGAACTATCATCCAACATTTCTGGAGGCACTAGACTGGGGGAAGCTATGCTAAATTAAGCAGAATATTTGGGCGCTCTGCAATAAATCAAGGAGTAAATACAATAAGACAGTTATGTGGAGCCTCTAGATCTTTAATTTTAAATTGTATGATTTCTTTAAATGTAATAGACTTTCTGGAAATGGATAACATGTCATGCAGTATAAAATGTTTAAAATAAATAAACAGCGTGCAGTTGAATTGATACGTTTGAGGAGTGCAGGGCAAGGGCATTTCACTGACCCTGGCTCTCTTTCCATTATTATTATTATTATTATTATTATTATTATTATTATTATTACCATCATCATCATTATCTGGCATTTCCCTTTTCCTCACCACCCCTTCCCTTCAGTGACATGCAACTACCACCACCACCCTAGGATCCTATGGACAATTGAACTGGGACATGCAACCACTCCAACTCAAGGGGCATTACTGATCTGAAAGCCGGGGGGGGGGGTTTGGTGGGGAGGATGGGTCAGACTGGAACAAGAGACAAACTTTGAAATTGGCTAATTTGCTGCTGTGAAGCAACACATTGCTGGCATTCGCTCTACCCTGTAAACCAGGGCAGAAACTTGCATGGTTAGGAATCATGACTGGAGGGGTACATGGACACAGTTCGCCATTTCTATGCCTAGCCCTGGCTGTTGGGGTACTAATTAGCAAGAGAGAAAGTGGTTCCCTTCCTGTTTGACTAGTCTATGCAGTGGCCTTTTCCCTCCTGAGTACACAAGTGACAATGATCAGACCTACAGAAAAATCAGCTCACAACAGGAGTCCCAATTGAAAGAAGGCTGGGTTCTTTTATATGTTGGCCAAGACTGGTGTTGCCATCCGAGTGACTATCCCTTGCTCAGGGCAAAAGAGTCACAGCAGTATTAAAGCTGTCAGCTGGGGGACAACAGATAAACAGAGCCTGGCTCTGCTGATGTGCATCCTTGATACTATGTGGCCCACAGGTAACAAATACCTCTCCGTCTGCCTGTGCAACCAGTTTGGATTGACTGAGCCATAAAACTGGGAGGTCTTATCTCCTTTTGCATCAATAAGCACACACATGCAAAGCAACTCTGGCCCACAACTATGCATGAAGTAACATGATGAAATAAAATAAGGTGAAAGATTAGATAAGGTGGCTCAAGCAAACTTTAACCACAGCAAGCTTTTTCCTGGTTTCTGCCTCAAGCCCTGAAGCTACAGGCCCATCTGTTGCAATCTACTGCTCTCTGGCTTCTGGAGCGCCCAGTTTTCCAGGACCTAGTATCTAGTGCTACCTCTTACTACCTCATACCTACAAAGCAAGATTAAATCATGTCCTGCTCTTTAAGCAATTCCACTGGTTCCTTGGGCGGTACAAGGTTTAGTTCAAACTTGCCTGTTTATTTCTGAAACACGTATCCTTAGTATAATCAAGTGTTATCCCAAATCTGGGTTAAGATTAAGAGAAATCAATCCAGACTTTTCATATTCATCGCCGAATGCTGCAGATGCTTTGCTGTTCAAGGAACAGCATAATATTAAACACTTGTTTGGTCAACATTGTTTTAAGGAGCAAACCTCCAAAGCAACACAAGGTCTGGCAAACATCTCTGCATCTAAGCTGCACTCTTATAGGTCCTTGGCAGCCATTCATCAAAGGAGACATTAAAGAGCCTTTGGCTGTTATCTCACTCTGAGCAGCTGAACACCAACAAGATCTCTAAAGCATCTGTTGCTGGCATGGAGAAAGTACTCTTTGACTGGAACTCATTTCACATGGATAGAAAGCCACTAAAGTAGTCCTCAGTTTACTGTATTCCAGAGAGGTGAGACTGAGGATGGTTGAAGCTGTCATCCAACATGTAATAGGACACCATGTTGAGGAAGGGTAGAAGTGTGACTGGGATAAGAGCCTTTGCTGGCTCAGGTGGGGGCTAAATGCTTGGGAGGAATAGAGTGCAACTATGCTGGAAACTCCTCCTAGAGAATCTAGAGTGGGAATGTTTTTAGATCCACCTTTCTCAGCAAAGGCCCAAGTACCCTTCTGGCACAAAACACCTTTTACCAGTCACACTCTTGCCACAAACAGAAAAAGCTTCATTAATTCATGCCAAGTAACCTCTCATTTGGTTTATTGCAATGGATTGCACCCAAGACAATTCAGAAACAGCACTTAGGGCAATTTCAGCCAGCTTCCTTGCCCTGGTACAAGGACAGCTCACTGTTTCCTAAAGACGTATCTGCATGCCCTCACCTGTCTCCTGGTGTCCTCCCACATCTGAGGCAGCTTGAGAGCAGCAGGAGGTATTGCCTTCTGGAAATGGTGTTTTTCCTCTTGTTCAGCTAACCTGACATGCAGGCAACGTAGAGTGCATTGGAGTGCATTGGAGAAGTGGCCTAAAAGGGTTTGCTTTTTCTGCCAGCATTTTTTTTATTATTTTTTAAAAATGTTTTTTAATTAAAGTGTTGAAATACAAAGAGTACGAAAAAAGCAAATACTGGAATGCAAAGAAATTGGATAAAAGCCCAAAAAGCAAGGTGGTGCAAAGAAGACTACTATGTTTAAAATAAAAAAGAAAACCATCGTGAAAAAAGTGGAAAACTTTTTCTTCCCTTCCATTTGTATCCCCAGCCATAAGCCATTGTTTAGATATTTGAACTTTACATCATCAAGAATTAGTAATTGTTGTTGTTTCTGTTTAAGTCCTAAAAACTGTATTCCAGATATCTAAATCTGTCTTGCCTGGTGATATATTGTAGATAAGGGAACCAATCTTGCTTGAAGTTAATTAAACTTCTGTTATGGATATATGCTATCAATTCTGCCATTGCAGCACATTCTCCAATTTTAGGCTCCCAGTCTGATATCATGGGCAAGTTGTTTTCCAATATTGTGCTAGGTTTATTCTTGCTGCGGTCAACATGTATCTTAGTCAACTGTGATTTTTTTTTTCATTTTTGTTTTTTGGGATTATGCCTAGTAGAAATATCCATGAGTTCAGTTCAAGGTGTCTAAAGGAAGGAAGGAAGGGAGGGAGGGAGGGAGGGAGGGAGGGAGGGAGGGAGGAAGGAAGGGGATTTTTTGATGCATTTCTTTCTAATATTTTTTGGCTTTTTTGTATGACCACCACATGTAATAAAATGTTCCTTCTTTATTATGCCATTTCCAACATTTATTGTTATATGCTCATCTATCCTGGTGATCATAGACAGAGTTATATACCATCTTTACAGCATATTTTCCCTTAAATTGTAGCTTGAAGTAAATTTTACTGATTTTTTTCTATAGCTCTTCCTATTGGTCCACCATAATAACTTCTCTCAAATTTTGCATCCACTTTATCATATAGATTTTAATTTGTTCTTTCTTTGTGTCGTATTTCAGCAGCAATAAATACATCCTAGTAAATTATCTTGGTTTTTTCATAAGCATTTCAAATTCTGTCATCTTTCTCAAAGTTCCTCCTTCTTTTTTAAGATGGTCTTTCAGTTTTCAAATTATTTGTAAATACATTAACCATGGTAAATTCCTTCATTGTGCCGTTGCTGTTGTGTCTTTAATCTGTTTTCTGAATTTGGATGTATCATATTGGCATATGTAATTAAATCCTTTTTACTATAATTGTCCTTAGAACAAAAAGCATTTGATTGTGAAGCTAATGGTAAAATTGCCTGATGTATTCTCGCATTTAAGAGATTCCAGATTTTAGCAGGCTTTGTCTTATTAACGGCGTTCCGTGTAGTCATGCTGGCCACATGACCATGGAAGTGTCTACGGACAAATGCCGGCTCTTCGGCTTTGAAACGGAGATGAGCACCGCCCCCTAGAGTCGGACACGACTGGACTTAATGTCAAGGGAAACCTTTACCTTTACCTTGTCTTATTATACGTCCTTTCAAATTCTTCTCTTCTTTTGCTTCTTTGTACCATAGATACCTGGGAAGTCCATTAGCTAGACCTGCTCCTTCTATTACTGATACTCTACTATTCAGAGATCTTATCCTGTTATCCATGATAAGCAGCTTGCTCTGTAGTACCATCTTAAATTGGGGAGTGTTAATCTACCTCTTTCCGTTGAATCTTGTAGAATTTTAAATCATAGTCTTGTTTTTTTCCCACTCCACTGTTGATTGTTCTTTGCCAATCTTACAAGTTTTTCCCTGAAATTGGAATCATGCCAGCAATCTTGTGGGTCAGATTAATTCTAATGGATTTCTTGTGGGACTGCCCCCTTCAAAGCCATGGCTCCTTGCTTCCTCTCTTAATGTTGTATTCTTAGGAATAGTTTGCAGTTGCCACATGAGTCCTCACAGCAATTTTCTCAGACTGAATCACACTGATCCATCGACTGCAACTTGGCTGCACAAATCCAGTTGGCCACTAGATAGCAACCAACACATACAAAACTCTCTACTTCCACTTAGTGGTTGATAGGTCAAACAGTTCACCAGTCAACCTCTGCATTCCAGGAACAGTAGCAGTTAAGGTAACAGGCTGGAAACCAGACTATGAGTTCTAGTTCTGCCTTAGGCACAAAACCAGCTGGGTGACTTTGGGCCAGTCGCTCTCTTTCAGCCCTAGGAAGGAGGCAATGGCAAACCACTTCTGAAATCTTGCCAAGAAAACTGCAGGGGCTAGTCCAGGCAGTCGCAGGAATCAAAACTGACTCTGAGGCACCAAAGAAAATAATAATAATAATAATAATAATAATAATAATAATAATAATAATAAACCAGTTGATAGTAAGAAGGTTAAAAAAACAAAAGAGTGCATGGAATAAGCATAGCACTGTGCATGACGATGCAGGAGGCTTTTCATGCACTGAAGGAAGTTGAATGGCGCCCGAATTTCAGCTGAGGGAGCCACCAATCATGACCCTCATAATGTTAGCATCTGGGCAGCATCAGAGCACAAATCCATCCCAGATATATGGTAAGAGCAGCACAGTTTTAGAATTGTAGGAGGTTCTGGTGGTTCCAAATTGGCAGGGAGTGTCCTAACAACCAGGAAACACACTGAGACGAGGAACTGGTCTCTAATATTTATTACTAGTACTTAACAGAAATCCTAACAAACTGAAGAAGCGTGGGAAAAACCCAGACATATAACCCCCAAGGGTTAAGGCGGTCCCGATCTGTGTCTCATTGAATGGCTGAACAATTCCTCAGTGCTACGCATGCGCTTGACAGTCTGGATGGGAGCCCCCTGCTCGCCATCCTTACTCATGACATTGAGCTTGGCAAAGCAGCTATATGAATTTGGTTTTAGTATAAAATATGGCAGCTTACAATAGTAAGTGAAAATGACCATTGCCATCATTATTTCAGTAGTGCATCAGTTCCACTAGTGTCCAGCTTGTTTCTGGGCACAATTCAAATATCTATAAAGCCCTTCACAGCTTGGGACCTAATATCTGAAGGAATACCTCTTTGAATCTAACTTCATTTTTGGAGAACTTGCTCCACAGAGATGTTGTGCAAGGAGGCCTTCTCAGTGGTTGCCCCAAGCTCACAAATAACCTCCTGAAAGAGACTTTCCTGAAACCTACTTTTTTTATCTTTTGGGCACTAGATGAAGTTTCTGTTCTCCCAGAACTTTGAATTTAATTATTTTAATGCCTTTTTTATTTAGCATAGCATGGTGCTTACAATTTTTAGATATGGGCTTTACGAGAAATAGCTGTTATTGGGAAAACATGTGCCTTAGACAGTGTTTCTCAACCTCAGCAACTTTAAAATGTGTGGACTTCAACTCCCAGAATCCCCAGCCAGCAAGTTGGAATCCACACATCTTAAAGTTGCTGAGGTTGAGAGACGCTGCCTTAGAGAATGGTATCCAAATATATTTGTGTATGTGTGTGTGTATGTATGTATGAAGACTGATAGACAGAGCAATGTGTATTTTGTCCATTATGTTATCCTGCTGCCTCAAATACAGTGGAGCACACTATCATGTGTGTTTCAGCAGCCAGGCCAGTCAGATTCTAAACAGGTTGCCCCCATTATCTGCAGTTCTGTTCTTGAGATTTTACATATCCACAGTGATAAATACAGACCAGATCTCATTAGCTATGGTAAAGAGTTTTGCAGACAAAGTGTCTGAACACCTACTGGACTTAAAAAAGCAAGACCAAGGAAAGCACCACAGATGCTTTCCCATCGCAGCTGCAGAGCCATTATCAGAAAAGTGACACCAGCACTTTCCATGGCTTTGAGGAGGAAGGTGATGATGATGGTAATAATGGCAGCAGTAGGTCTGTCTCTGCAGTGCCTTCTGCAGCTGTGTCATTTGTGCTCCAAGCAGAAGAAGACTGGAGATGGAGGGCTGATAACTCTAGGAGTGGTGAAACTCTAGGGTTTTGTTTGTTTGTTTTTGGTGCTGTCTCTTTGGCCAACCTGCCCATCATTCAGGCCAGGAGGTCTTAGAGTTAAATGCTTTAGTTCGAAGGTGAAGAAACCCTCCTATGTGAACTTACCTGAAGGAGATATCGTTCTGTACTCCCTCTTCAGCCAACTTACCAGTCAAGCAGTCTGAGGGTTTGCACTGTTGGGTATTGGACTTGAATAATTGGTTTGGGGAACCGTCATGATTACAAATTACTGGAAGAGGCAGGAAGCCTTGCTGGAGCACCTGGAAGGTGGAAGATCTGATATAGCCATAGTCCTCTGCTGTTCTTCAGCTGTCTTTCTGCTTTTTCCCTGCATGTTTGATGATTTTTCAAGCATTTTCCAGGGCTCTGGAACCTCAACACCCAATCCTGTTATCTGTGATTGAAGACTGGAACAGAACCTTCTGAACAATGAAGGCCACCACTAGTTGAAATAAGCATACAGGCAATAAAATATCACGGGCCATTCATATTTAGATCAATTATTAGAACCCAAACATTAATTTTTGCCATTTGAGGAATAACAAAAATACCATTTGTCAAAAAGCCATATTGTCAGTTCAAACATCTTTTGACCTCTAGATATGAGCCTGCAGCCCTCAGTGCTTCAAAACTTTTTCTAGTTATAGAAGGTTTAACAGACTCTTTATAAAATAGTAAACTTACAACTATTATTTAAAAGCAATTATTCAATTATATTAGTATATCTATTTAAGAGTATAGGGAGGCATGGAATAGGGTATTGGAGTGTCAAATGCATTCTTATACCATTGGAAAACTATTTTGGCATCCAGTTGTATTCCATACATTACAATTAATGCAACATTTTTTTTTCTGTCTCTCTTTCTGGAAGAACCTGAAAGATTCAGCTAATTGCTGGAGATGTGATGCAACATTGGTTGGTATGATGCAAGCTTGTGTTATGATGATTTCCTTTGGGCTACAACTTATCTCACATTAAAAAATTGTTTTGGAAGACTCTTTGGTGTTTGTCAGTGGTAATGCTATTTTGAACTATATACCAAATGTGTAAATTAACAAGAGGACAAAAGAAATTGACACTGCTTGCTTGTATGAGTGCAAGAAGGTAGATATAATAAGGATGGAAGAACACCCACATCCAGTCAGTTATATCATGATCTGAAGAACTGAATGATCATTCCATCAACAGGAATCTCAGAGGGCCATTTAGAAATTCAGTCTGCATTTATATTTGGTCTGCATATGCTCAACTTTGTAGTGTTTCCTTCTTTTAGAGTTAGGCAAATTGACTTAATGTCTTCCTTCTCTGCCCAGCTGAAGAACAACCCTGAGTTGTCCACATATTTGTATCTCATCTAAAGACAGTCCATGTGCATGAAATTCCAGACATGTGGACCACAATGATATGCTTGTTTACTAGGGAGTTTTATTTATAGGCACTGGATACACAGTGCTGGTCTACAGGCACTGGAATCTATGTGCCTAGGCCAGCCTTTCTCAACCTTTTGACCCTGGAGAAACCCCTGAAATATGCACATTCAGGCTCAAATATAGGCCACAAGTTACTAAATTATTATATTTGTTTCATGTGTAGGCCTGTATGTATTCATTAACAGTGTTCTTAAACTAAAAATAAAGAATGAAACTTACCTCTTTAATGTGAAGTTGCCCAAATTTGAAATAATCTTTTAAATAAATCATGATCTCCCAGGGAACCCCTAGTGACCTCTTGCAGAACCCGAGGGTTCCATGGAACCCTGGTTGACAGACCCTGGCCTAGGCTCTGTTTTTGACATTGCCCCAGCCCTCCAGGGGTTGGACCCAAATGGCAGATGAGTAGTGAGAAAGCTACACTACTTTCCTTTCTACACAGTGGCTGAGTACTCACAGCAAGTTTAACTAGGAGATTAACCCAAACAACTGACCCAGTCAAGTAACCCTCTGTGAATTAAATTTAGCCTTAAGTAATCCTAGGGTTGTTGCAGGCTACAGTGATTCTGTCCCAGTTAGCTGTGTTTACCAAAGTACAACTTGTTCCTTGTACTTTGCACCATCCCCAACAAATGGCTGTCCAGTCTTTTCTTGAAAACTTGCAGTGATGGGGCACCCATGACTTCAGGAGGCAGGCTGTTCCACTGCTTAATAGCTCTCACAGTTAGGACATTCCTCCTTATTGCAAGTTTGCATCTCTCCCTGTTAAGCTTCCACCTACTGGTTCTTGCCTTACCCTTGGATGCTATGGAGGATAAATCCTCTCTCTCCTGTGACATCCTTGAACCTATTGGAAAACTATCATGTCTTCCCCTAGTGAACTTACTTTTCCCCTGTCAGGCACCACATTCAAAATTTTAGAGTGCTCCCCATCAGAGAGGCACTCCATCTCTGCTGCCATTTAGTTGTTGTGCCATTGTCTCCTCCATAGCCACAGGGGGCAGAAATGAGTGATGTGTTGATTATTCATCCATGTAGCAGGAAAAAAAAGCAGGAATTGGCAACCTCCCTGCCTTCTTTGCAGCAGCCGGGAGTACTGAAAAACATGGCTGTTGCACAATTTATTTTATTTTATTTATTTATTTATCACATTTCTTCACCACCCATCTCAACAAATGACTCTGGGCGGTTAATTGACTTGATCATCCTGGATTGTACACTACTGGCACACAAAGGTGCAAGGAGACAACAATGTTGGTTATGTTGTGTGAACAGTCAGTAGATGGAATTAAGGAAGTGGGAGTATTATCCAATCCACCCACTTCTTATATTTATTAGTGCATTTGCACAACCATCATCCAAATCCTCCAGGCAACTGAGTGGAAACTCAGTAGATGACTTTGGGGCAAGCAGTATTTCTCAGGCCAGCCTATCTCTCAGGGTCACTGCTGTGGAAGAAATCTGGAAGAATGTTTGGTTCAAGTTCCTGGAGGAAAGGCAGGGTATAAATGTAATAAATTAACAAATAAATTATAAAAATAATACAAACAATAGATGGAATATCAGCATAACAGATAGAAAAACAATACCATCAGGAATCAGCACAAAATTATCATAAGCTGAACAGTAACATGTAATCAGTACAAAATTAAGCTAATAACAAACAATGGTTAAAGTAAGATTAAAAGAAGATTAAGTGACAAACCCTAATTGCCATTATTTGGCATTGGAATTTAGCTCACTTCTTACCTTCAGCACTAAATAAACGGTATGCAGTAATTACCCAACAATAATGGGAGTTACTGAGGTCAGTATCAATATCAAAAGAAGGCTATTGTTGCAGAAATTTTGTGGCTAACTGCAGATGTGCAGAGAGAACTTCTTGCCTTCACAACGGTGTAGAATGGCTCCTGTACTATTTAAATCTGGTGCATGCAGCCATTTTCTGCATTACCAGATGCAGTTTCAAAGCCATGCAGGAAACACCTTGAATGCCGAACCAATTATTTATTTGTTTGTTTGTTTGTTTGTTTGTTTTTCGAATTTTTACCACCACCCAGCTCACCCAAAAGGGAGTTTAACTAATTCAATTAATTCACAGTGTCGCACCAGGCCCCCATGGTGATGGCAAGGGCTTTGCACAGATGTCAAACCATGTCTGAACAGCCCCCAACACTTGCATGTCATACTTATAGACTGGATTCAATGAAGACTTGGAGACATTCCATGGCACAGTTCAACAGGCTGAGAAAGCAGGTACTACCTCTCTCCTGTATTTAAGATCAGCACGTCATGTGCAATTTTTACAGCAAAAATACCCGGCTGATGTTGAACACATGCATTCAGTGAATCAGGATCTAGCATTAAGGATCATCATTCAAGGAAAGAAAAAAGAAAAACCACAGACTTTGGCATGGCAAGTCAACGTGTGAATCTACATTTTTTAGACAATTGATTAAAAACTTTCTGGAGCCAGTGTGGTATTCAGAATAAGGTGTTGGACTAGAACTGGGGAGACTTTGGGGTCATAATAATTTTCCTTTGTTTCTTGTTTTAAGTCACCAGTTGGCTGGAGGCCAATTTTCTTCTGCTCAGACCACGAGGCTCTCCTTCTGAAGCAGAGATCTTTTCTTGTCTTAGTTCCTATTTCCTGCATTTTGCAAGGCATCCTGCAATTGTAGTGTTTAATGTTCTCCTGCCTTTTCCTTAACTGGAAATCAATGTTCCACAAAGCCCCAAATCAGAAATTTTGGAACCCATCTCAAGCCAATCTACTTAAGGCTGCAGCAATCATTCTTACTCTTTTCCTTTTCTCTCCTTCTCTCTCTCTTTTACAAGTTTATTTAAATACCTAAGTAAACTTATAAGGAATCTTGAAAGCATTAGCACTGGTGGCATATAATACAATAAAGCTGATATTTCTCTGAAGCTTCTAGGACTATATGTGGAATGTAGGGTCAGGAGGTTATTTTTAACATACCAATATAAAAAGAGGACAGCAAATACACCAAGAGTTTGTTCAACTTATAATTGGCTCTACTTGCCTAGTTATGATGAACTCACAGGGAGTTGCTGTGGTCAAAATATGTGCTCAGTGTTTTGATTTCTTTTACCAATGCGTCTCTCGGCATAGCACTGGCCAATTTTTTTGCTTACTGTATATACCCCTGCTATGCCTCTGGTATATACTCTGCAGCTATGACTTCCAAATCAATGAATACAAAATCTTCTAAAAGCATAGAACATAAAGCTTGGCCATAGCTTGTTTTAGAACAATAAATTGTGGTTTATTATTATGTCTGAATGAAGCCACTGAGACTTCATTCCATGTAAAAATTCAGTGGTTTGGGCAGTGCAAATCAACCCCAAAAGCAACACAACCAATAGAGAGCTACCTTGATGCGTAATACCTATCGTCACTCCTGCTGATGCAGCCCCCGAGAGTGTTCGTAAATGTGGTTGCCCCCAAATATATACTCCCAGAGGGATTTAATCATAGCTTATGCAGCTGTGCATCTCTAGGAACACATGAACTGAACTAAAGACTGCAAGCATGTCTTTCTTTGGGGAATTATCATTCACATCAGTTGAATATATTCAAAAATGACTTTTGTTTTCCTTTTGCTGGAAGCATCTTTCTTCACCACCATTCCTCTCGAGCACCGTAGGCAGGCAAGGCCATGGCCAAGATAGAATTATTCTTAGCCTCACATTTCCTACCATCTCCCTCTTCCTAAAGCTCAGGCAGAATGCTGAATAAATCATCAGCTTGGTGTTGATGGCTAAAACTTCTCAAATCTTTACAAAGCAAGTCCATCATATCATTAATGAGGTGCTCCATGGAACAGATGTTAGCATGAACATAAAAAAATGATCCCACTGCCATAAAACATTCTTTCATGTTCTGTCAACTAGAGAATATTTGCTGGAAGGGCATCAAGCACGAGAAGGCATTCACATGAGTAAATGGTTTCTCAAAGATGCTGTGGTTTCTGGCTGACACATTTTCTTGCTCCAAGTTACACATTTGATTGTTTCCCTGTAAATTGCATGTGAACTACAATCTCTCACTTTCCCCTTTAAATGTAATCCAATTCGTCTTGTTCAGCCTGGAAACTCTGGAACCCATTCCACCATCACTGTTTTTGATAACAACTCAAATGACCATCATAAGCCCAGAACAGCAAATCAGTATAAATTCTAAGGCAATTTCCTGTGTTAATAAAAAGTGTCAGATGTGAGGGTGGGGGGGGGGGAATTGAGGGGGCATACTGCAGAAGGAACAGAGTGAGGGAGAAATGGAACAAAGAATGAAAAGCATCTTGTTCTCAGTCTTATGGTAGGTACCATAGAAAATGTTGTAGGTGTGGATCTGGCTTAAACTTTTTGACTAGAAATAAGGAATATGATCTCAGAGATGCTTGAAATTAGTGCATCAGGTCTGTAGTGGGATTGCTGTTTTCAAGAGCCAAGCTCAAGACCAGCTCAAAACCTTTGCTCTCCTCTCTGCCAAGCTAAGACCGACCCAAGTCATCCATCTTTTGGTACATGAGGTAGAAAATCTTTCAAGCACCTCTATGTTCCCTTGGCAAAACATTAATAACAAATTATGCAAGTAGCAGGGCTGCGCTAAGCCTTCGAAAGAGGTGCTTCACACTGTGCAAGCGTGTGGTATGAAGCCCTTCCTTTCCAGCAGCGACATCATTTGCAAGGCTCATGTGGCTGCTCCAGAAGCTGCCCCAGCTGCCTCCGCTGAAGCAAAGCCAAGGTGAAGTGCCTATGCCTGCACACGCTTGTGGAGACAGCTGGGAGCAGTTTCTGAAGCAACTGCATGACCTTTGCAGATCACACGGCTGCTTCAGTGATTTACGAAGAGGTAATTCACATGTGCTTCTGCACCCTGTGATGAACTTCCTTCTAAGCTTTGCCATTTCAGTAACTAGTGATTTGCTCCCCATTCACGACATCCCAGATCAGCTGTCTGATGCAGATGTCTTGTTCTGCCTAATGGAAGTACCAGTTGTGATAGGGAAAATGTGTATGCACTAGATGATGAGTGTGTGTATGTATCCAATAAACAAGGCAGCAACATTTTGGCTGAAGACTCCAACTAAGGTTTTTCTCTTGGCTGAACAAAGTGAGACCTGGCCTAAAACCAGAACATTTTGCAAGGCTGTCAAGGCTCATTCATTCATTCTTTCATTCATTTGTTGTCCTTATCCTCAACATTGCTAAGTGCTGACAGTCTTAAGGGACAAGGGAGAAAATGGATACATGTCCTTTCATATTTAACCTCAGTTCTCTGGTTAACCTCTCTTGAATAAACATTAAATCTTACCTCTGCTGCTAAGAAAATCCTCCTACGTTGGGGTACAGCCTGCCAACAGGCAATGACAATTCTCTAATATACCAGTCCTTTAAAAAAACTATGGTAACAACAAACAAGGAGCAAGCTCTTAATTATTTTGGAAGCATTATTCTACAGCCCAAACAGAATCTGAGATCATATTTTCCACCACAAGGACACTCAGGCACTTTTTCAGTTGGGTGAAGAAAGTTCAGATATAGCACTGAGTTGTATAACATCTCCAGAGGCTGATCAAATATTGGGGGATTTAATAGCATTGGCAAAACTGAAGACAGCGAGACAGTTCTATTCCCATAGGAATCCAAGTGAAATGAAGTCACCATGATGTTTCAGATATGGCCGAGATAGTGAATTCAGCCAGAAACAATGATCAAATATAGCCCAAGCGGTTTAAAATAAAGTAATTCCCCAGGACATGGAAAAGAGAAATACCATCTGAAGATTTGTGTTCAAGGAACTGAAGAAGAGGCAGGCAGAAATATGCACCCAAGACATTCACTGATATATGAATCTTAGAACCTCAAAAGCTACACAGTCAAGAGATTTCATAGAGCACTTTCAGACAGTGACCTTTTCCACTCACAGAGTTTTCCCATTCTAATGAAAAACCCAGCTGACAATCGCTCTGGTTTGTTCTGGCCGGTTACAAACTTCCAGAAACTAGAAGACACTGAGTACAGGCCTGTTTACTTGGAAGGAACCAGCCAGCCTATGCTCTGCTAGTAGCCTATTACCCAGCCCCAGTTCATGCCGAAACATTTCCCTTCTGTGTCTTTAAAGATATAAACAAACTACTTTTGTTGCATTTCCCCAGTGATTTTCCTTCTTCCACTACTCAACTGCTGATGCTGGCATGGCAGGAACTCTGCATTTCAGCAACTTTGCAAGCCACTGCATTGTGCTAAGGGTAAAACCAGGAACAAGGAAGTAGGTGAGTTGGACTCTATCAATTGTGAGAGCCCAAATCACTCCTTCTCCCAGCAGAAAGCACAAACCAGATGCGTGGGCAATGTTATTTTATTATCATTCTGCAAAAAAAAAGAAAAGAAATCACTTTCTTTAAAGCACCCACACCAGCTGATCCATCTAGTCACAGGATGCTGTGGTAAGGTAGACTCACCATGAAGTCTTGCCAGGTTGGAACTTTCATCTGGGAATGACCAGCCAAATGTTTTAAATGCTGTTAGAAGGAAAAGATCTCCCCAGCAATTTGCAGGTACCAAGTAGTAGAATATAAATTGTGGAGATACTCTTAAGATCTTTCACCAGAGATACTATGTAGGCATCTTTGTGCAGAACAGTTTTAAAAAGGAAGCAGATGTAGAGTGGCAGTCCTGGGTTTTTTTGTCAAACACAATGGAAACTTTTGATAGTGTCATCAAGCTCTGAAATGTCTAGCCTATTTTCCTTCTTCCTTCTCGGTCTCACCTTGGAAGATACATAATGAAGATCACATGGAACTGGTACAAAATGTCCTAGTAAATAAAAAAAAAAGTTGAACAATACTTGAATGTGACACAAAAGCAAAGAGAAATAAACTATGTGTAATGGTTGCCTATTCTAAAACACTATCAGACTCATGAGCAGGAATTCAAAGATATCTGATTTATTAAAGAATAGTATGCAGGATCACAGAGAAAGCTGAGAATGATGAAAGCACGGCAAATTCAAACTAAAAACCCTCAGTGCAAGTGAAATCCCTCCCCCCGTAGAATCTTCTCAAGTTCACAATCCCAGGTGCTCCTAACGGTTTCTGATGGTCTGCGGGAAAAGGCCTTGAACAGATAACATAACCCAAACACATTCCATTGTACTGATTTCACATACAGAGCTTGGTACAAGGTTTCACAGCAGCTCCCTCCCAAACAGAAACACGCGTCAGCGCCATGGCATGTGAAACGTTACGATGTATAAACTACATTGAAACAGTGAACATGACACTATGAAGATGAAGACCTAAATGATGCATATGCATAACATGCTGTGCTGGTGAGTCTTAACCTTCCTTTCCATTCCAGTCCTTTCTTGTGGTTTGTGAATCCAACCCATTCACTGTATTGCGTGAACCTAGCAAATGAATTAATTTTGTAACTAGGTTAAGCATGTTGTGTGAACACAGCCATAATGTATCAAACTTCTGGAATTCCTCCTGGTTTTAACAGAGAATTATTTCTTTTCCGCTAAGATTACTTATCAATCATATATGCTTTTTCTCCTCTTTATTATTGTGCTACAGCTGCTTTCTTTTATATTATTTGAATTTATAATAATTATTTCTTATCAGTTTTATTTTAATCATGATAGGAGAGATAGATAGATAGATAGATAGATAGATAGATAGATAGATAGATAGATAGATAGATATAGACGATGAGAGAGAGAGAGAGAGAGAGAGAGAGACAATGATAGTAAGATAGATAGAGATAGACGATGATAGATAGACAGACAGACAGACAGGCTGACCAACTGACAATTAGCTGTTGTTGTGGGGAAAATTGGAGGAGGAAGGAGTATTAGCTATGATCCCCGCCTTGAGTTATTTATAAAGATAATAAAGGCGGGATTAAAAAATCTAAAAAAATATTAGAGGTGGAATCCAAGGGTGAACCTGATCTGACTCAGCCTCATGAATTCTTCATCAGGAATCTATAGCAACTGTCACAAAAGGATTTGGCATTAATCTGAAGGCTAGTTACTTGGTCAGACCTCTGTATCTGAATGTCAGCAATGCTGGATGGTTGAGTTTATTTTTTTCTACCTCACCTGCAGTGTAGTTGAACCCATTGCAAAGCTACATTCTGTAAGGGACAGGGTCAGGGTGATTTTCTGCTCATTGATCATACCAAGCTCCATAAAATCCCGGAAAAGGAGTGAGCACCAGAAAACTTTAAGGCAGATGTTGGGCAGATTTAGAGTACAGATGTCAGGGAGGAGGGAATAAGATTCATATGAAATACTGTTATCTTATTCTGCACAAAAGTATTCACTATAACATCTCACTGGTCTTTTGGTAGAGCAGCTTTCCTAACGTGGTACTTTCCAGATGTATTGAAAGAGCAACAGCCAGAATCTCTAGCCAGTGAGGAACTGCCAGGCTTTTGGAACTGGATTCTGCACCGTACAGAGGATTAGACTAGATCATCTCTAAGGTCATTCCAACCCTATGATTTGATGATTCTTAGTTACAGTCGCAGCATATCCAGAAGCATCTGATTGGAGAAAGCTTCCGTATGGATTCATGAACTTGACCCAGCTTAACCTTTCCTAACCTGGGCATGCTCCACAACCAGAATTGCCCAGCCAGTAATGGCCATTGCTAAAAATTCAGAGTCGATTCACATACCTGATGTAGGGCTGTTCAGTACTTTTCATCTGAAGGCTAAAAGGGGCTTCTTGGGTATGCATGTAGTGTCAGCCCAACAAAGTAGATAGGACTAAGAAACCAATGCCATAGAGGTAAGGACTACTTTTATTCTAATAGCTATTGCAACAGAATCTGGCAAATCTGAATGCGTTTCCCCTCCCTCATTTTATCTTCGTGTAAATTAGGGAGGGGCTTGTCTGAGACATTTTCTCAAGTTATTTTCTTGGCCCTGGCTTCAGCCCCTCTTATCTGACTGTTGCCTTGGTAGCAGCTCTTCCTCCCATCCTTCAAGGCCATTCCCTATTGCCTCTACACATAGTAACTGTCTGCAGCTCCTTAAAGCAGCTGCATCTTTCCCAGGGCTCATACAACTGTCCTCTAAAGTTGCTGCAAATTCCTAGGGAAAGACATTTTTGGCTTTGGAGCTGCAGAGTGATGCTACATGTGCATCCTGAGCACTGCAGAGCATTCTTCTGCATCCACATCTGGTGCTCTAAACAGTCCCAAGCTGAAGGGGTCCAAATTGGGGAAGGCTGATATAGCTGATACCCGGAGAGTGTGTCACTCCAAATTAGGAACCTTTTCTTTCTCCCAGGATACAAATAATATTCATGAATGTATTATTACTGTGTGTTGCTAGAATCAACATTACCTCAAGAGGCAATATGATCTTATCAGTAAATCAAAAACCACAGCCTCTCAATATATACACATCCACATTCATGCATTCAGATAGACAGACAAACAGAGAGACAGATAGAATGAGAATCACCATGGAGTTTTTAAGGTGCTGGATCAGATGCAGGGAGATTCAGGTTCAAGGCCTCCCTTGGGCATGGAAGCCCGAGAGAATGACTGACTTTAGAGCAGTCATTCTCAGCCCTGAACTGGGAAGTTGAAAAACATCTCTCTACCAACGCACACTAGACCAGTGTGGTAGATTATGGTCTGTAATGTTCAGTAAAGAGGCTTCATCTTGCAGTGGATTGATTCAGGCTGATCACAATAATACATGTGGGGCATCATTTTTTGAGGGGACATTTAATCACTCTTCCCTTCACTCCAGATATGCTCTGGGGCTTTTGAAAAGAGCCCTTAGAGATGCCAGTTGGAGCTTTCTTCCCAAGTGCCAGAGTCAGAATTAGCAGGGCAATTAGCAAAATCACATCTGCATGGGAAAAATGCAACTTTCCATTAGTAGCAGAAGGGAGGGACACAATAAAATCACCCCTTTGTAAGTGTGTATCAGTGTTTTTCAAACTTGGCAACTTTAAGAGGTGTGGACTTCAACTCCCAGAATTCCCCTGCAAGCATGCTGGTTGGGGAATTCTGGGAGTTGAAGTCCACACATTTTAAAGTTGCCAAGGTTGAAAAACACTGGTGTAAATGAATAAAAAAGAAAGAGGCAGTGCTTGGAAAATACCAAGCGTTAGTATATGAGACACTATGAAGACTATAGTATGGAGACTGTATTCAGGAAGCCAAATGTGACGAACCTGACTCCATTACTGCACAGCTAGATTGTACGTCTCTCACGTAGCCTCAGAATGCTGTATATTCCCTTATAAGGGCATGAGTTGTATTTCCCTATTCTCTTTGTACTCACTCCCCCGCCCTGATAGAACTGCTGAATAAAAGGAGGTGGGGGCGTGGCCCAGGAGGCAGTACCAGCAACCTCCTGAGATGTAGCGTCACTCGCCACAAAAGAATCCTGTGCCTACCGTTGTTTTTTCGACCTCACCCTTGCGAGGGAATCGTTGGCTCATTCCCCCCCAGGGAATCCCATAGACCGAAGGGCGAAGGACTGGTCGCGTGACGCGACAACTGGGGGCTCGTCCGGGATCCCTTCGGTCTCACGGTGTGATCTCTGTCTAGAGGTGCACTGCCTTCACTCTCGTTACTACGCACCTGGAAAAGGCTCTGCAATCGTAAGTAATGGGCTCCCCACTCTCCAAAGTTTCGTCAGTTCATAGGGACGAACTTTATGATTTAGTGAAGAAGGCTAACTCTTGTCAAAAGGCTAACGGTACGACCATCTTTCCCATTTCAAAAAAATCGGTGACTCAACTCCTACTGTACATGGACAGACACTGCCCTGTCTATCCTTCAGAGGGGTCGCTCAAAGCATCCACTTGGGAAAGGATAGGAAAATATTTTCATGATACCCCACGAGCACCCGTGCCTATTCTGACTGCCTGGAAGGCTGTTATGGCGGCCATCAACACTCTTTCCCCTCCCCCGTCTTCCCCGGAAACTTGCCCTTCTCCTCCCGGCCCAAAAACCCCACCCCCTCTTGCCGCCCATCTCGATGCTGCCTCACCACCACCCCCTCCATACCCAGCCGTTCCTCCTCCCCCTTCAGCTCCAACCCCCGGATCCCCTCAACACCACCCCCTAGGAGGCGCCATCACTGAACTCCTCTCCTCCCCCCTCTCATTGGAAATGGAGAGTCCCTCTGCCTTTCCCATGACCATCGGCCTAGGGGCGGCGGGAGGAAATTTGTATAACAATATTGAACTTAAGGTTTTGAAACAAATCAAAGATGCTGTAACCACCTACGGCTTGCACTCTCCTTTTACTAGGGGAGTTTTAGACTCTTTAGTTACTGCCAACACTGTTATGTTATTGTATGATTGGAAAATGCTTTTTTCTATGCTTATGACCCCGGCGCAATACGTTGTGTGGCAATCTGAATACGACAAAGGGGTGGAAGTAGAAATTAGAAGAGGTCTTCCCGCAGGGGTGACCGCAAATCAATTATTAGGAAAGGGACAATTCGCAACCTTAGTCCAGCAACAGAACTCCCCCCGTCGTTGTTTTGCTATTATTCACATGTGCGCCATGAATGCTCTCAAAAGAGTGGATGATTCCGACTCTCAATCCACCCAAACGTTTTTGAAAATAATGCAAGAACCAAATGAACCATATGCTTCCTTCATAAGTCGCCTTCAGATTGCTTTAGACCGACAAATTGATAATGCCACGGCTAAACATGAGCTGCTAATGAAACTTGCTTTCTCTAACGCTAATCATGACTGCCAGACCATTCTGCAACCCGCAGTCAATCAACCGGGTGTAAAGCTTGCAGACTTCCTGCAACTCTGCAGAATCGTTGGTACCACCTCTCACAAAGTGAGCGCTCTCGCTGCCGCCATTACCACCTCGCTGCCTTCTACTAACCCCTCCCCTCAGCTCCATTCCCCGGAAGCCCTCGCAATCACTCGTCATGGAAATTGCTTCAATTGTGGGAAGCCGGGCCACTTTAAAAATCAATGCCATGCACCCGGGGGAGGTGGGGCGCCCCCTTCCACTCAAAGGGGGCCGCCCCCCCCCTCCAAACCTAAAACTCCTTGTCCCAGGTGCCGCAAAGGCTATCATTGGGCCTCGCAATGTCGCAATAACTCCTCCCCTCACCAGCCTTCGGAAAACTAGATCGGGGGTTGTCAGCTAACCCCGCCCCAAAGGCTGAATTACCCATCACCAGCTTCCCTGTGGAGTTGGCAGAGGATCTTTTGTATGACGATCCGGGGGCTGTCCTTTCCCTTCCTCTTGTTGTCACGCTGCATAAACCCCTCCCTCCTCTTACCCCTGCTTTGCTTATTCCCAACTCCTCGCTTACGCTTGAGGGAATGGTTGCTGCTCCCTATTTGTATGATTCATCAGATTTGACACAAATTGCTCTGGCAGGAGTGGGAGATAGGTGCTTTTCCTTAAATAAAGGAACAATTGTCGCCACGCTCATACTTCTCCCTTCTCCTGATATGCCATCATTGTTTGCCTTGCAGCAACCAGTCCAAACCTCTAAACCCACCCTCCTTGTCACACTAAATGGTCGCTCTTTCGAAGGCTTGATTGACACCGGCGCCGACGTCTCTGTCATTCGTTCCGCTGAATGGCCCTCCTCCTGGCCTATCGCTGAAGCCTCCTCGGTGCAAGGAGTAGGCGGAGCACAGGCCGCTAAGGTCAGCTCTCATTGGCTTTCTGCTGTGACTGCTCATTCTCATATTACAGCGTATCTAAAGCCTTATATCTTGCCTTTGCACTGTAACCTATGGGGCCGTGACTTGCTTTCACAGTTCCACGCTTTTATTCAACTTCCCTAATGGCTTTACAGGACCCTTCAGGGTCTCTCTCTCTCTCTCTCAAAACCTCTGTGCCGGTATGGGTTGATCAATGGCCTCTCACCAAAGAGAAACTGGACGCCTTACATATCTTGGTCCAACAGCAGTTAATTGAAGGCCATATCGAAACCTCCACCAGCCCATACAATACTCCGGTATTTGTCATCAAAAAGAAGTCTGGCAAATGGCGCCTCCTACAGGATCTTAGGGCTATCAACACCATCCTTCAGCCCATGGGACCTTTGCAGTGTGGACTTCCCAACCCCAACTTGATTCCGGAAGGACACGACCTTATTGTAATAGACCTCAAGGATTGTTTTTTTTCCATACCTTTGGCACAAAAGGACAGAATTATTTTCGCATTTACGGTACCGGAACTTAACAATTCAAAGCCTACTGCTCGGTACCAGTGGAAGGTCCTCCCACAAGGCATGTTGAACTCACCCACAATGTGCCAATTTTTTGTCGATAAAGCATTGCAACCCTATAGATCCCAATTTCCGCATTTTCTTGTGTATCATTATATGGATGACATTTTAGTCGCTGCTGAGGGCCCGAAAGGGACAGTTCAAAAAACTTTTCCTATTCTTTTAGCCACCCTAGCAACGGCAGGGTTGCACGTTGCACCAGAAAAGGTCCAGTCTCGTTATCCAATGCAATATCTAGGCCACAAAGTTTTAGCCTCCACTGCTGCCCCACTTCTACCTATGCTCACGCTTCCCCAGCCGACCACCTTGGTCCAATTACAACAATGTCTGGGGGTCATTAACTGGGCCCGCGCATACCTTGCTTTAACTACACCCATGTTATCACCTTTATTCCAAGCGTTAGTGGGTTTGACAAACCCAGCTGACAAGGTATACCTTACAGAACAACAATTGCACGCCCTACAACAGGTCAATGCCGTCCTTACGACCCAATGGGTGGACCGTGCGCTCACTGACAAACTACCCTCTCTTGCCATTCTTTCGACACATCAATTATTAACTGCCATCATTGTCCAAACGTCTGATAACAAACATCTACATATTTTAGAATGGCTACACTTGCCGCACACACCTAAGACATCCATCATCACCAGAGCAGCACAAATGGCCTCTCTTGTTGAGAAAGGCCGGAAGAGGATTAGAGCCCTAATGGGACTGGATGTTTCCACCCTGTACATTCCCCTTAAGGTTACTCAATGGGAACCCCTCCTACAAAACTCCACTGCACTGCAGGATGCCTTGGAGGACTGGTGTGGCCAGGTGTCATGCCATCTTCCCCCTGATCCTCGATTGCAACTGTTGCGAACAGTACCCTTTACACTAACCTCGCCGTTCGTTCAGCAGCCACTCAAGGAAGCCCTCACTGTTTTTACAGACGGCTCCAAAACCATAGGGGCTTGTACATGGCAAAATAATTGCAAATGGCATAAACGCCTAACAGGCCCACAAGCATCTGCCCAACAGGCTGAGTTAGCCGCCTTTTTGCTAGCCTTGTCTCTTTTCCCTGAACAGCCTTTGAATGTTATATTAGATAGTATGTATGTCACTCAAATGGCTGTGGCCATGTTTGATGCATATATTTCCCCTGTTACCCCCCCCTCTCTCATGACGCTTTTTTTGCAGCTTCAAACTCTCCTGAAGGACAGAACATCCCCTTTGTTTGTAGCGCATATTAGAAGCCACCAACAGCTACCCGGTTTCCTGTCCGAAGGCAACCACATGGCAGATGAGGCTTGCAAAATTATGGCCTCTTCCCCTCTTCCTCCGCCGCTTTCAGCAGGGGACAGCCATGCTTATTTCCATCAAAATAAAAAAGCCTTGGTGCGCCAATTTGGCATTACATATCAAGAAGCTACCGCCATTCTTCAACAATGTCCAACCTGCAGTTTGCAGGCAAAGTGCATCCCTGAGGGAGTTAATCCCAGGGGTGTCCATGCTTGTGACACATGGCAGATGGATGTCACTCATTATCCCTCTTTTGCACCTTGGAAGTATATCCATGTATCTGTGGATACCTATTCGGGATTCATCCTGGCAACTTTGCAAAGAGGAGAAGCCACGAAAAACGTAATCAATCATTGTATTCGCACTTTCGTCACATCGGGATGTCCCAAAACTTTGAAAACTGACAATGGCCCCGCTTACGTCAGCACTCCCTTTGCTGAGTTTTGCCGTAAGTGGTCCATTACTCACAGATTCGGTATACCATTCAACAGCCAAGGTCAGGCTATTGTGGAAAGGGCTAACCAGACCCTAAAGAATGCCCTTGATCGGCAAACGGGGAAAAAGGCCTTAGGCCCCCCAAGCCTCCCGATGTTACAAAATATCCTTAATCTCACCTTGTTTACCTTGAATTTCCTTAATCTTACCGGTACCCCCCCTGCTACGGCTGCATCTCGACACTTTTCCAAGCCAGTAGTTCCCTCTTCCCGTCCCCTTGTTTATTTTAGGCAACTGCCCAGCCCTGAGTGGAAAGGCCCTGCGCAACTCGTCACCTGGGGAAAAGGCTACGCTGCTGTGCAACTACCTGATCGAGTGCTCTGGGTTCCTGCTCGCTGCATCCGGCCATATCATGGGCAGCCTCCTGACAAGCACCTTCTTGACCCTCCTTCTCTGTTATCTCTCTTCCATCTCTGCTCCCCTCACAACGAACCCTAAAACAACCTCTCTCATTCGAACCCATCGTTTACGCTACCCTGCCACCATTGGCCGCAGCTCAGCATCCAACGCCATGGAATGTCTTCAACGCTCTCCCATCAAAAGAAAAGGCACCTTCTGGCGCTGGTTCCGCAACAACACCCTTCTCCAAGATGGCGATTCCTACTCCATCACTTATCACTTTCGCCAAACTACCCTTGCTATCACCAACGTATAGTTGACCGATCTAGGACAATATCACTGTGAAATAACAAAATTAATTAAGGGGTTCGCCACCTCATCTCGCCTTACGCTCACCTTATTTTTACTCTCCCTTCCTGAGCCCGCCCGTTGGCAGGGACGACGCCTACTGGCATTTGACGCCCAGGGATCGCATCGCCCTTACAATATCACCTGGACAATCCGCGATGCCTTGGGACAGATCCTGAATACCTCCTTTTGTTATAGCCCAATTATATCTTGTTTCCCTAACCTGTATTTTGACTTTTCAGAAATGCTTTTAGGAGTGACAGCCTACAGGAGGCTGGACGGCTTCCCAGAGCCCAGCCACTCCACCGTTAAAAGGTATCCCCTGTATGTGTGCCCAGGACATGACACCAGCCCTGATCACGTGCACGACTGCGGAGGCTTAGCAGATTACTTTTGCAAATCTTGGTCCTGCGTTTCCACTGGCTACATCTACTGGACCCCTCCATATAAGACTGATTACATCACCCTCACTCGGTTGAGAAAGGACATTAGGTGCACCGCAACCAAAAAGAATGCGGCAGGACAGGGGGGTTGGAATAGATGTAATCCGGTTATTGTACAATTCACTGCTGCAGGAAAAGCTCAGGGGAATGCCTGGGACTCAGGTGTAAAATGGGGAGGTCGTATATATGCCGGATGGCCCGGGTATCATTACGGCAACATATTCTACATTCAACGACAGGTCACTCTCCCTCAGTCCCCACCTGTTGGGCCCAATGCCGACGACATTCACTCCACCTTTCTTAAACCCCTCACCAAACAAAAAAACCCCCTTGTCTCTCTTCTTAACTCCTCCTTTTCCCTTGTTCACACCGCTTCTAACACATCTCGATGTTGGCTTTGCTTGTCTTCCTCCCCACCATTCTATGAAGCAGTCGGTTCTCCTGACCCTATCCGAAACTCTACCTCAGCCGCCTCCTGCCGCTGGCAAAACACCACGTTGACTATCACCTCTCTAATAGGGCAGGGCTGCTGCCTTGGCCGTGTTCCTGCTAACTATATTCAATATTGCCTTAATTCTTCTCATGATCACTGTGCCCTCTATCTTCCAAAAAATCGCTTGAACATCAACGGTCACACCGGCCATGGTGGCTACGGTGTACTCTACACTACCTCTGGTAATATCTCTGCCCGATTGACAGGGCAATACTTTATCCCTGGGAACAACTCTGTTTGGGCATGTTCTTCTGGCCTCACCGCATGTGTATATGGTGATACCTTGTTACAAACTAACGCCTTTTGTATTCAGGTGCTCCTACTCCCCAAGGTTTCTATCTATTCCCCTGACGAACTTCTCTCCATTTTAGAGCCCCCTCATTATCCCCTCAAGGCTAAGCGCGAAGTAGTGACTGCTGTAACTTTATCAGTCCTACTGGGCTTAGGTGCGGCTGGAGCCGCCACTGGTGTGTCAGCCCTTGTTGTCAATGATCAGAACCTGCGTCACCTTAGCGTTATCATTGACACTGACCTTCGCGCCATCGAACAATCTATTGTGGCGCTACAAGATTCCCTTACCTCTCTATCCGAAGTGGTTTTGCAAAATCGTAGGGGTCTCGACCTTCTGTTCCTCAAACAAGGGGGACTGTGTGTTGCTCTAAAGGAAGACTGCTGTTTTTATGCCGACAACTCAGGAGTAGTATTGGACTCTATGAAAGAGCTCAATTCCCGTTTAAAAACAAGGGAATTGGAGCGCCAACAATCCATGTCATGGTATCAAAATATGTTTAGCATTTCTCCATGGCTAACCACACTGTTGTCCGCTCTGTTGGGGCCCCTCCTGTTATTGATTCTCGTATGCACCATAGGCCCCTGTGTGCTGGGTCGCGTTCTCCGCTTCTTAAAGCAGAGACTTCATACATTGGACTCAGAGGTATCCGAGACAAAGCTTGCTGTTCAACACCTGGTCACTGCTGTAGGTATGGAGAAAACACCACTCTTGGGATGGTCCTCCGATAGTGAATCGGAAATGGACAAGGACCCCCGGTCACACTACCCCCCGAGAGAGGACGCTGGGATGGGTCTCCTTGGACTGAAGAGTCCCTGGCTCCCCGACTCAGACCCTCTGGGGGAGGAACAAAATTAAATAAAAAAGGTGGAATTGTGACGAACCTGACTCCATTACTGCACAGCTAGATTGTACGTCTCTCACGTAGCCTCAGAATGCTGTATATTCCCTTATAAGGGCATGAGTTGTATTTCCCTATTCTCTTTGTACTCACTCCCCCGCCCTGATAGAACTGCTGAATAAAAGGAGGTGGGGGCGTGGCCCGGGAGGCAGTACCAGCAACCTCCTGAGATGTAGCGTCACTCGCCACAAAAGAATCCTGTGCCTACCGTTGTTTTTTCGACCTCACCCTTGCGAGGGAATCGTTGGCTCATTCCCCCCCAGGGAATCCCATAGACCGAAGGGCGAAGGACTGGTCGCGTGACGCGACAGCCAAATAGTTGCAAAAAAAAAGCAAGAGCTAAGGCAAAATTGTTAATGAAAATGCAGAGCTTAAAATATACGTACACAACAAAACAAAACAGCAAATCCCACAAGTAGTAACAAAACATATAGGCCATTAATAAGAAAACAGCAAGAACTAGGAGTGAGATAAATAAAACACACACAGCATTAGTTTACCTAAATAGAAATGACTAGAAATTTGGCAACAAACCCTCTAGACTATTAACAAGGGCAGTGAAAAAAAGAAGAGGGGAAAAATGAGCCAGAAAAATCTATTCTGTATATATAAAAGACGGAAATGGAAAGGTCCCCTGCTCCACAAAAGAAAATAAACCGAGCTTTTGCCAAACTCTGTGAGAATTCACACACATCTAGCACTTCTGACTTGCACTCCACTGATTCCTTTTTAAACAGTCCTGAAATAAAATCTTCTAAGCACGACCACTGGGAGTGCTTAAACCAACCCATTTCTGGAACTGAAATAAACGCAGCTATTAACCAGAGTAAAGCATGGAAAATCTCCTGGCATGGAAGGTTTTGTTGGGGAATTCTATCAACTGTTCCGTGATGGATCAATTCCCCATCTGAAAATCCCTTTAAAAGACATTTGGAGAGGAGGGCACACTTAGATCCCAAAGACCGGGAAATAGGCATGACTAGATCTGGGATCCAAAGATGGGGAATACTTTAAATACCTGGGCTCATTTCATTCTATTTTTTAATCAAAATGCCAACTCAAATAGTGACTCCAGCAAGCAGATTTCTGCCTTTCATTTCCACATATGTTTGTTGCAGCGAGGCAGATTTATGTCAAATAGGTAAATCAAAAATTTGTCATCATCCTACCAACTCTCACAAAATGTCACTTTCTTTCTTTCTTTCTTTTCTCTGAGTGCCTTTGAAGCATTTGACAGATCAAAATGGTCTTTACTCCTCAAAAACTCATCAACTGCAATTTTTGCCCCCCCCCCGCCTTCTCTTTCAAGTTCAAATCAATTGTTCAGACTTTGCTGGAAATGTTCTGATAGTGTTCAGATCATTCTGAAAATGCTCCAAGCCCATATCAGTCCTGTCTCTAGCTCAAAACATGAGTTCAGCACAGGATTGCTTCAAGTTTGGAACCAGAAGTATTCATGGAAGAGGACTCAAAATCCTCAAGATGGTGGGCAGGCTTCTATCTCAACACCATGCCCGCCATCTTGCAGGTTTTGACACCCCACCCTGTGGACACTCCATCTGAAATATTTCCAAAATGGAACAGCATTGGAACTCTTCTGATAAGTCTGGAACAACCACTCTCACTTGTGTAAGTGTTAACAGTGGGAGGGCTGCAAGATACTGCCTTGCCTACTGATGTACAATTCTTCCTCCCAGGCTTAAAACAGAGGGAGGCCATTCAGCAGATAGGTGCTACAGGCTGACATATAAAGCAATGAACTGCAATATCAAGTTTTGATCTTTTAACCAAAGAACAAAAACTTCTGAAATAATGTGTGTACAATGTTTTGTAAATGCTGGTCATTAAGTTTAGACCTATAAGCATAGTTTTACACAAATTTCAATCACTGGTCAGTTTTCCTTCTTTTGGTGGGAATGGATCTCTGTTCCAGACTTAAATCATATCTGCCATATAGATCTGCCATAAAGAAATGTTCTGCAGAACTCTGACAGGTATGCCCTGTGCTTTGCTTTGGGTGGATGGAATGGGCAGGACATGCCAAAAGAGCAGCATGGGAACATAACCAGATGGGGTGAGACAAGACTAAGAGTTGTCCTCTTCTTGCTAAACAAACAAAAACTGGCTGATGTTTCCTCTCACTTTTGTCTTGCTCCTCTGGATACAGCTTCCTACTGTGTTGAATCAGAAGTGAGTCATGGAAGAAGTGAGGCTGAATAGTGTGCCTGTTGCACAACAGTCAACCTTTAGGATTGTGCTACTGCATTGATCTTACTAGATATCTTCCTGTAGTTTGAATTAACAGCAATCAACAACTTAGATCAAATTAAAATTTCATTTACAGTCCAGGACCAAACACAATAAAGGACCAGTATTTATTTATTGTGTTTTATCATAATTGTTTTATGTGATTTTAATGTTTATGTTTTATGTGGGATTTTATTGTAAACAGCCCAGAGTCCCTCTTCTGGGGGAGATGGGCGGTGGCTAAATTTGAGTAATAAATAAATAAATCAATAATCAATAACTTTTCCAAACAAGAGAAAGTCACCAAAAAAGAATAATTGAGTTTTCAAATATTGTGATGCCATGAATTTGTGCACCCCTCCACCCAGGAATAAAACCAATTATTTCCTTAGGATTAGTAATGCAGAGGAGTCTGAACTTGACTACCATGCTTAGGCAACCTTTACAAAAATTTGGTAACCCTATTCTCATCTGCTTGCAACTCCATGGGGTGCTAACCCACAGTCTGAGAATTTGGGGGGGGGGGAATACACAAACACACACACACACACAGAGGACCTAATATACAGATACGTTCTAATACGCTTATAAGTCTATTATGCGGTTAGCATAATGGTGCATTAGACTGCAGGAAAAAATATTACACAAATAGATGTGTTGTATCTACTTGTATTCACTGGGTTTCAACAATAAGGGGTATAAGCATTAGCATTATTATAAACCAGCAGGAATCTTCACATAAATACCCAAGATCTGGGCAACCAAATGTGTAATGACACATATTTTTGTAGGTTTGTGCAATTTTGAACATTCTGGACTCTTGTTTATATAACGTGATGCACAAAATGGTTTTCAAGAATTTCTGGAAGATTAACTTCAGTCTGGAAGGACTCTCGATGAGCAAGCCAGAGCAGAGATGATTACAAGGTCTGCAAAGATGTAGCAGTCGGGAAGAGAATTTCAACTCAGCACCTATCAGCTTTAGTAAATGTGAAGTTAGCCTATCATTTCAAGCAGCTTATTTGGGATCTTGAAAGATGAAAAGTCAAGGGAGTTTAAGCTATCATCTCTGGAAGCTTCAGATGCCTGCCCCCCAATTTGATAGCCTGTACTGTTCAAAATTTCGCTAAGATATGGGCACACTTTACTTCCTTGCTGTAAAGCTTGTTATGTTTGTTCCTACAAGTGGGACACTGGAGTCTCATTACAATTTGCAGACTACTTACTCTGCAGCCATTTCAAATATAAATCTAACAGTTATCTCTATTTGGGGTTTGCACTGAAAATAAACAAAGATGTTCAAGAGATTGGAAGAAAGGCTTCCTTTTAGACGATTACACTCAGACAAAAAGTAATGGAACTGAAAGAAAGGCTTTTACTCACTCACACTCTCTCTCTTTAATTTTGCTGAGTGACAGAGGATTTAAATGCAAAGTGGATCTAACACACACCCTGAAGTCAGCTGGCAGTATGCAAATGACCTGTCAGATTAAAATCTGAATGAAAGAGATAACAAGCTTATCTTCATAACAAAAGAGTCTTACGGGCAAACTATTTGACGCACTGTTGATGTTTGTTTTAACCCGTAGGCTTTGGACAGGGCAATAGATTGCAAAGGGGCTGCTGCACCCTGTCCTCACCCCCACCCCCCTTTTGCCGAGCTTGCGTGTGTTTGTGTTCGCACTTAGCAACAAAAAGCCAGCGGTACGGCACAATGCATGAAAAAGCCAAGCAGCGAGGGCTTACAACCGTGCCTTTCAAAGGGGCTGAGGGGATCGCACACTGGCAATCCTAGGCAAGCCAGCCCATGGGTCATTTTTCTCTCTCTAGCAACCCCACAGCTGCAGTGAGAATAAGCAAACACAGTGGCGGGGCAGAAAAGCGACTGCGGTCGAGGCGCGCGATTTATTCATCTGGCACGTGCGGAGGGGCCGGGGCCGGATCAGCTGCGTTTGTTTAATGAAAGGGGCAAAGAGAAAGGAGGTAAGCAAGGGAGTTGCGCCGGGGAGAGGCAGGCAAACGGAAAGACCTGAATACTGTACGCCAGACAAGGAAGCTGCAGGTGTCTGCAAGGCGGAGACCACCGACCGCTCTGGAGCCACGAGGCCCGGAATTAGCAAGGGAGGTACATTGTGAAGGTCGGGGCAGGGCTCTGCGCGTCGCGGCTGCTCTGCCCCTGCAAGGCGCACGAGGTGGCTTCTCCAGAGGGAAAGTGGTGCGGGAGCTGCCCGGGGGAGGCACCCGTGGCCGACTGGCCCCTCCCTTCCCTTCCTTCCCTTCCCTTCCCGTCCTCAGGCTCAGCTGAAGGCCGGCGGCAGCGATGGTTCTCCTCTTCCTTCCCCTCCCCGCCTTTCCTGGGACTTGCGTGAGCACTCAGACCCCAACTCCCTCCCCCCACGCGCGGCTTTGCCCCGTTCAACGCCCTCCAACTCTCCTACGCCGGTGGGCGGCCTGGGGTCAGAGGCGCATCTCCCTCAACATGGAAGCAAAGCACACCCAAAGGTGCTCCTGCTGTTCTCCGCTCCTCCCCTTGTAACGCGGTTCCGATTTCTTTCATTTAATAGCCCTCGGATCCTTGGAGCGTTTTTTGTACCAAACCCTGGCCTGTGTAGTACTGACTGCATGTAACTGAAAGGAAAACGAAGTTTCCCCAGCCCAACCTCCCAAGACCCAAGGCTGAGTTTTTAAAAAGGGGGAATTGGCTTAGATTTGTTGAGAAGTTGATAATAAGGGGTTTGGGGGTTTTGCCCTAATCCTTTTTTGGTCTTAATTTCGCCGTCATCTTCCTTTGAGGCAAATTCAGTGCAAGTAGGTTACTTCCTGATTTGATTTTTTAATAGAAGTTCCTAGAAAGAAGGAAAAAATGATGGTGCCAAAGATGCCAGGCAACCTGAGGAGATTCTCTGCATGAATAGGCATTCTGACCTTTTCATTTACAGGTGGTCCTCAGTTAACGACCACTCATTCAGTGAAGTTACGGCAACGCTGAATGAGTGGCACTTACATCCGGTCTGTAAGTTCCAGCCATCACAGCAGCCCCGCAGTCATGTGATTGCAGTCTGGGTGCTTGGCTTGCATTTACGACAGAAATTTACAGCTCGCATTACGACGGTTGCAGAATCCCATGGTCACATGATTGCCATTTATGACCTTCCCTGCCAGCTTCCCACAAGCAAAGTCAATGGGGAAGCGGCAGGGAAGGTTGCAAGTCGCTTGGGCATGTCTCCTCCATCTGGCAGCAGCCACCCCAACCCTTGCTGCGCTTATGCCAGGCTGCAACGGCCCCTCACACGCCCTCCCCCACCCAGCAGCAGCCCCTCGCCTGCCTGCCAGCCTCCTTACGAGCTTCCTGGGACTGGCAACTTCCTGCCGGCTCCCCCACTGACTTTGCTTGTGGGAAGCTGGCATAAACTTGGGAGAAGGTCCGTGCTTAACAATCTGTGAACCTTGCTTTACGACAGAACGGGACTACCAAGATTGCCGTCCCTAAGCAATGCAGTCCGTTCCCAGAACCTCTGATCAAGAAGCAAAGCTCTAGTGATAGAAAATTGGCTGCATTCAAGTGAGCTTTTGTTTTTGCTCTTAGGTTCATGTGGAACCATAGGGTTCCACAGAACACAGTTTGAAAAACGCCATCCAAGAAGACCCCTGCAAAAAAGGAGCCCCTCTAAAAAGTCCTATCTGTCTTCTCTAGTTTTCCCACACACAGGCTGGTTATAGTCATCTCTGATTTGGTCCAGAAAATAACAAGGTCCCAATATGGACTGTCCAGGTGCAAGTCAGTAGCAATAGCAGATAGGCTCTGTAAATCAAAACCCAGATTCTCTGTCAGTCACTTAAAGATCATGCCATGCAATGATTGAGGACACAGTTGTGGAATTGGAAGGAGCCCTTTAGGCTATCAAACACACCCCTGGCTCAGTGCTGGAATCCATTTTTGACTACCGTAAATCATTTCTGATGGTTGGCCTATGTTTGAAAATACCTAGTAAGGGAGAGCACACCATCTGGTCCCACTGTGGAACTGCTCTGACGTCTTCTAAGACTGAACTGGAATCTGCTCTCCTATAGTTGAAAGATTATGTACTTCATGTGATGGAGACAGATCTTGACTTTCTTCTTGACTTTCTCCTTTAGGCACTTGAAAATGCTCAGGGTTCTTTCCTTAAGACAACTTTACCAGTTCCTATCATTTCCTCACAGGATTTAGTTTTTACTCCCTTGATTATCCTTACTGCCCTTTTCGAACATAGATTCAGTTTGTCTGGATCCTGATCCAAATGGGGTTCTCAAAATAAGACACAATACTGGTGCTGAGAGTGAATGTGGGCTACTTTTGTAATACGATCTATTTTCCCAACTCGGGCTCTATTGCTGTTTTCATTTTTGGGGGGTTTACTTATATTGGGGGTTTCTGTCACTGTCAGTGTTAACTGCCTGATGTTTTGGACTGGGCAGTGTACACATTTTGTATAAATAAATAGGTATTCCACATGTTATCTGGCTGGCACAGAATAAAGTGCTACTTTCTTTTATTGGAAAATTAGCCCTGCTGAGAGTTGCGGTCCCAGCACGTCTGGAGTTGCAACTTGAGCATATCTGGAAGGTACCAGACTGAAGAAGGGTAACTTAGATATTTAGATGATCTAAATGCACATATGCCTCCCAGTTTCACTTTTACACTCTTATTATATATGATACAGATTATTGATTTTTTTTATTACATGCCATCAAGTCGGTGTTGACTCTTACCAACCACATAGATAGATTTCCTCCATATCTTCAGTAAATTATTCCCACAAACCATTGGAAAATTGAAGCTTGCTCAAAGTCACACCATTAAATCATGGTTAGGATTAGGAGTTACATTTCTTAAAGGCAAGTCCAGCTGCACAAATTCCTTACTGTTCCAGATCAGTTATTGCCTTCTGTTCCCCTGAACAAGTTAACAACACTAAAAGAACCATACCTTTTAAAGTCTAATGCTGTTGTATCAAATCTGAACAGTACTTAAGCCTTTTAGCATTCCTTCTATTTATTATTATGATTTCTTCATCATACTTTACCTATAAGGAATCAAAGTGGTGCCCACACAAATCAAAATAACTGAAACACTGAAGCTGTCTTGATCAAGAGAATAGGGCCAATCAAAAGAGAGAGCATCGGAGAGCATCCTTTCCCATGCCCCCAGTTGTGGGCTTCTGCAAGTGGATAACCTCTTTAAAATTTAATATTTGAATATCTGGGCAGAATGATAGTAAAGTAAGTAGTTCTTTGACAACCACACTTCAATCAACACCTAGAAAGGAAGCAAAAAAAAAAAGGACTTTCATTACTGATGTATTGTAATATGATTTCTATACTCCAAAGGATGCTCTCCAAAGCGCTCTCTTTTGCTTGGCCCTATTCTCTTGATCAAGACTGCTTCGGTGTTTCAGTTATTGTGATAAGAGCATAGTTACTGTGTTTAGTTGAGGAATGCCAAGTAGCCACCAAGGTTTGAAGGCATATGATTCACGCTGAATCTGGTTTGAAATTTGGGATCAACAAGATTCTAGTGGAATCCGTACATGGTTCAACTAAGTTATAGATTTGGTTGTAGACTATGATGGAGAAGTATAAAAAAAAACTGCAGCTACTTAATATTTTTGACAGAGTAGGATGACAATAGCAGGGGTGATAGCCTGGTAAAGTTTCAGCCAGGTATCTTCAAGGGTATTACCACAATATTTTTGAAAAGATTTCCTATGCACCTCCTAAGGCAAGTAGGATGAAGTGACACAGTGCAGCAGCCTCCAGTATGTTCAGCAAAGAACCTATAAAAAGTTATGCTAAACAAATTCAGATGTGTCCTATTCCAGCTTAAAAATGAAAGCTTTCAAAACGTAAATCTTAACTAAAGATCAAAAAGTCGACCCCTTTCTTACCACTTGATTTTTCCTGCCTGGCAGGCTTGTTGGCATGGCTCATAGGCAAGGTTACCCTAATTTAGAAATAATGTGTGCTGTTTGTACAACAATTAAAAAAAAATCTGAGAAGAATTGTGTTACTATATGTGTACATATAATACAGAATGATATAAAGAAATACTCTTAATCAATATGCAGTAGTTTAAGAGCAAGTACATTACATTGCAACCAATCATGCAGTGAAGAAGACTCATTAAGCACAGGACAGACAAGTAGCAGAAAGAAAAAGGGATTTTAAAATTATTATTATGGGGAGAGAGTGGGGCGAATGAAAGGAGAATTAAAAGCGATGAGGAACTACAACCAGTTCTGGACACAGAGACTAATGTGAACTAAAATATAGGTTGGACAAACAGATTGAAGTTACAAGAGAGAGCAAAGATTTTAAAAAGCAGTAGAATAAATCTTTCCCTCTCTTTCTACCCCCTTGTAAGTGAACCTGCCTAAATAAATTCTAACATAGGAGTAAGGCACAAACTGGGTAGCACTACCCCAAGTGCTTTCATAGCAAGGTTTCCAAAGGTGATCAAATTAATTGGTGGGTGCGAGAAGATGGCCGACTGAACAGACTGCCTGTGAGCTCAGCGGGCAGACCTGGCAGCGTGGGACTCTTTTTGGGGGTGCAGGCAGGCTTTTCCTGTTGCCCCAGAGTGTTCTCATAGATAGAAAACACTCAGAATCACCCCATTTGTACTTTGGAATGTCACCTCATAGCCTGAGGATTGTCAACAGCGTTGGCACTAATCCAGTAAGAGGAGATGGGAGTCCAGGGTACTGTTCAGACTAGACACAGCAACTGGAGTTTGGAGCAGGACTTGAACTCAGAACAAGGCAAGGCTCAGCTAAAGGACTTGGACTAGGCAAATTTCTCAGGACTGGAATCTTGGAGCAGAACTTGGTACTTGGAGCAAGGCTGGGAACTGGACGCAAGGCTGGCCTCGGCTGGAAGCCCCGGACTCGGCTGAATTCTCTGGGCTAGAAACTTGGAACAAGTCTGGGAGTTAGAAGCAAGGCTGGACCCAGCTGGAAGCCCTGGACTAGGCTGGATTCTCTGGGCTGGAGGCTTGAAACAAGGCTGGGAACTGGACGCAAGCTGGATTCAGCTGGAAGCCCTGGACTAGGCTGAATTCTTCAAACTGGAGTCTTGGAGCAAGGCTTGGAACCCAGATCAAGGCTGGACTTGGTTGGAACCCCTGAAGTAACCAGGGACCCAGATCCTGAACAAGACAGTTGTGAAAACCCAAAACATGGCTGAGTCTGCAAAGCGCGCTTGCATAGGACTGAGGACAAACAGCAACACAGGAACCTCTCAGCTTGACAAACATGGAGTTTCAAGGCTGGATGCCAGATGAAAGCTGCTGGGCACCGCTGACGCTGGTTCCTTGGTTGCAGCAGATGCAAGATTCAATTCCTCTTCGGAGTGGAGCTCAAGCGCTGATTCCTCTTCGGTCACAGACGCTGCCTCTGACACCAGTAAGGACTCTTCTTCTGAAGCTGCAGGGTTAGAGGATCAGTTGTCTCCAGCAGCCCGCTCTCCATTCGGCTGCCTTTTATTCCATTCTTTGGTGTGCTTGGAGTCTCCTGTAGCCAATCGGGCTGCTTTCTCCTGCGCACGCTTTTCAGCTTGTTGTTGGCGCGTGCTGAGTGGTGTATTCGAATCTTTCTCCGAGTCTTGCCGAGTCAGTGTCGTGGATTCTTCCCGCATTGCTGGCTCAGCCTGGAGTTTCGTTTTCCTGATTTCTGGCTGATAAGTTTCCAATTCCTCCTCTGACTCTGAAGAAGTTTCACTTTCGGAGTCAGAGGCAGGCTTGGTTCTGACAGGTACCACCATTTTCCAGACCACACTGAAGCCCCTTTGGGACACTCGGTCAAGCCTTTCTCATTCCTAAACCACCCAATTTATATATTTTTAAGATTTGTACCTCAAGATTTGTACCTCAAGAGAAACCCTCCACAGCAAGAAGAAACAAAGCTCTTGCTGTTAACCGTCAATGTTTCTGGATTACTTTTAAGAAATCTTAAAATCTTCCATTAACTGCTGGCTTGCTTCCCATGTAAAATTCAAGGTGGACTGAGGAAAAAATAAGCACCTCTCCATTCCTATTTTTGGCTTTTCGACTCATCAAAAAGTAACATCCTACAACTTAAAAGGAAAAGGTTACATCCTACAACTTGAAGGATGCAACTTTCTCCTACACGCTTAATTTGGTGTTTTGAGTTTTCAGCGTTCTGTTCACGGTTCCTTGAATGCTGTATCTGGTGGTTTGCATACTTTTTGTTTTGTCAATATCATTCAATCGCTTCTGGAAGTCCTCCATAGGGAGCTAGATTTTACTTATTGGAGTATGGGAGACCTTAAGCGGACTGTTTCAGGACTCTGTGCTGAGCTGCGTGCTGATTTCAAACAAATTCTCCATGAAACTACTCAATCTATTTTGCAAGATGTTAGGGATATTATTTTTAAAAGGTATCAATTGGCTGAGGGCTTTCTGAAAGGAGTGGAAGAGATATATCAAGAAGGAGGCATTTTTCCTGATCGTAAGAATCCAGAATATGAAGGCATGCTAACTGATGGATATGTGCTACTCAGGAAGTTGCTGCAATTCGAATTTCAAGATAATGACTGGTCTGTTTGTCTCAGGATTTGTTTCAAGAATGGGATAGCTCTGGTACGTGGGAAGTTTTTTGCAGACTTTCTAAGGGGGGTACTTGGGCTCCTTGATTCATTTATAAAAATGTCCCATGTATAATGTGGAAACAAATATTCTGGTTTACTATGAGGTGGGATAAGAAATTAAGAATAAGTATGTGGATTGATTTCAAAGCTGTATGATTCTATTTTTCCATAATGATTCAAAGTTGGCTTGATTTTTTTTAAGGTATAATAAAGGCAAAGAAGATGAATATGTTAAAGATTGTATGATTAAATGGGTTAAGAATTTTGGGTACAATATTATGATAGAACAATGGGAAAACATGTGGAACAAGGGTCTGAAATTCACTTGGAACTATAAATTGAAAGAGAATTTTTATAAAATGCTGTACCATTGGTATTTAACTCCTGATAAGCTGTCTAAAATGTATAATGGGATATCAAATGTCTGTTGGAAATGCTTACAGGGGGAAGGAACTTTCTATCATTTATGGTGGACTTGTGGAAAAACTAAGAAATTCTGGAACCAAATATGTAGTGCTATCAAAAGATTCTTAAAGCGGACTTACAATTGAAACCGGAGCTGTTTCTCTTGGGTTTGATGGACCAACAGCTTGAAAAGCAACATGGAACTCTGTTCTTACATATGATAACAGCAGCAAGACTCTTATATGCTCCAAGATGGAAGGATGCACAAATCCCCTCAATGGAGGACTGGATGATTAAGTTGATGGAATTGGCGCAAATGGCTAAACTGACAGCATTGATAAGAGAAAACACTGTAAGTAGATTCGTTTCCATCTGGAAGCTGCTCTTGGACTATTCATTTGTAATGCAAAAGAATGAAGTCTTGATTTTAGGTTTTGATGATTGAATGGTTTGATTTTAGAGATACAATGTTACTAAATGTTTAATTAATAGTAAGAGATTAATTTTTATGTACTTTTATACCTGTGCTGGAAAAGTCAGATATGCTTTTTTGCTTATTCCTGTACCATTTTAGCTTCTCCTGTTTCTTTTTTAGACTTGTATTCTATTGATCTTATATTCTGCATTATGTGCCTTAATTATATCTTGAACAATTAATAATAAAACATATTTTTTTAAAAATTAATTGGCCAGGTACTCATTTTAGTATCAAGCAGCTAGGCATACCAATGACCTCCATCACAGTGTTCTCCATGTATGGAAGGAAAATTGGACAAGTTAAGCCTTTATAAAATCCACTGAATTTCCAAATTACCTTCAGATCTCTCAGAAGCAATTTGGAGGAACCTGATTTGATTTCAACACTGAATCAATTTAATCAAAGTTCCTTCAAAATTAAGTCCCCCTTTCTAGTTTTGCTACTTTTTATGTTAGTTAAAACTTTCAGGTGATCTTTAAATAAAACCCTACATACAGTAGATAATGGTTGCAATAACTGTGATCTACCCCAAGCATTGTTTGTTTATTGCAAAGCAGTCCAAATTAATTGGACCAAAAATTACAGCTGTGGGTCCTTGGATCATTATTAGGATGGAAAAATCCAGATAAGCTGCTGTGTGAAAATCTCTGGATGAGCAATAATATTAGCTGAAGTAATATACTGACTGTTAAGAATAAGCTAAGAAATACGAACATTTTAAGTGACCAGAGTGATTTCAAGGAAAACAAATATCAGCTCCAAAGGTGGAGAAGTACATTTAGCTTTAAATTCTTAAAAAATGAGGTACCGAATGCATTGCTGTGTGCATATTGGAAAGAGAAAGAAAACATCACACAGACTGAGTATGCATACTTGAGAATTTCTGTCCCAAGGAAGGATGACCTACTCTAGGTGCCCAATTGTTCTCTAGGGCAGCTCTTTGTAAACTCTTGGGATAAAAAGGAAAGCAGATGGGATTCCAGGAGCAAAACTCCATTGTGGGAGAAATGAGAAAAACCTATGGCAAGCTGGAATGTATCCAGCAGGGAACAACAGGCATCATCTAAATAAGGGGCTCTGGCAGAGGCTCGGAGGAACAGACTGGGAACATCGGCATGTTGTGCTACAGGGAGAGCTGAGTATCCATGCTGCCTTATTTCCCGCTTGACTGAAACAAGAAAGAATTGAAATAAAGATACACGTATTGAAAGCTTATTTAAATTGCAGTGTAGGGGAGGAAAGCAAAAGGAACAAGCAAGAGCAGCCTAGCAAAATCTTCTGCAGTCGAGGAGGCTTCATCTGGAGCAGAATGGTCATGTGATTATCATCAGTTTGGGGCAAAATTCCTTACAATCCTTGTATTTCTACATTGAAGTATCCAGCACTTTTCCTGGTCAGTGAATGAAACACAATTCCAGTAACATTTCAGGAAACTATTGTACAAATAAAAATTCAGTTCCAGAGCTATCTTGAACAAAAAAGACAGAACCTAATAACCCTGTCATGTTCTCTGAGATGTCTCACTGTTTCATGGGGACAAATATCACTAGAGTTGAGATTTGCTATCTATTAGCTACTAACCTTACTCTTGAGACAATCATGTATTTCTGCTGTAGGTGCCCAATTCAAATCTCATGCAGTCATGAACTCCACAACATGATTTATAAACAATTCCTCTTTCTCATCCAAATCTATTTTTGGGGGTCATGGTAAGCATAAAATCGTATCAGTCATATTTATGCCACTATGCTTTGTTGAAAACAAATAGATTGATGCAGATAATGATATAACCACAACTACCACAAGGCAAAGAGGAAGAGGAAGACTGAGAAGTAATCACAGATCTACTTTTGTATATAGTAAAGCATTGGCTTGTGTCAGGATTGATCAGGGGGACGTGGACTATATTTCATTCATTGGCTGCTGAGGTACATCCTGACTGCAGATGTATAGAAGAGCTGATATTGCTTCTTCACCTCTGCTTGTACCAAGATGTGCCATGCTTGTGAAATATATTTCAAGATGATCTGAAAGGAATATATGCCTCCAAAAGTCTGTCTCTAGTTCCTGACATGGAATCAACATCCCATGGTTAAAGTAGAATCTTTTCCCCAAAGCTGGAAGTCCAGGTGGTTGAAGCAAAAGAAACATCTGTTTAAGGAGTCTTCTGTTTCTGTAATTTCTGTATATTCCAGAATATTGTACTAGATTTGATTTGTTTGTTGTATAGTGCTATAGTCTCATGATTGCATTTTTTTTTCTCTGTGCAATTTAAGGATTTTTGTATAACTTCAGCCTTGTATATTTGTATATGTACTGCAGGCATGTCCATATATTCTTGTGACTGAATCTTCTAAGATTCTTCCAGAAGGTGTTTATTTGTAGTAGACAGGTGCCATCTTGTGAAGTCTCCAAAGAATTTTAATTTTCTTTTGGATTTTTCTTGTTTAACCTTGGCATGAGCTGAATCCCATGATCTGGGCAGCTCTGTGTTTATCCTCTAGAGCAGTAAATTTTGTATGTTAAGGGATTTTTACATTTTATATTTTCTTTTTAAATAAAGTTTGTTTTTGTTTATCTCTTGTGAAATTGGCAAAGGAAAGATTGTAGCCACATAGCCAGAAGTTCCATAGAAAGTATTTCACTGTTTCCATTTTGATCTTTTAATCATCAGAAAGACAGCAATGGGTGTGCGACCTCTATCTTTCTCATATACCATGGTTGTGGGAGATACCAAGTGATGTGCCCCCTGGGAGATAGGAACTACAAAGCCACTATCCTAAAGCAGGATAGAGTATGGTTGTGGGTACCTAGTGTGTTTTATACCCAGAGCAGATCATGGGGCTGAGCAGCAGCTGCAGGATCCAATCTGGCCCAACCACACCACTGCCAGCCTACCCTGCTCCATCTCCATAGCTGTGCTGTTCAAACAGTTGCTTGGCATGCTGGCAGCAACAGCCCCACTTCATACCCGCTTCTGACCCTTTGGATAGCCTCCTCAGACAATGTACCCCATTATGCCTGTACCTGGGACTTCTGGGAGAAGAGGTTTGAGACTTTTAGCCTTCTATCCTATGCACTAAGCCATTCTGCTACAGAAGGCTTTTGACAGAAGATAAGCACATTCAGATGATTTCTCCTTGCCCGAAAGAATATTCACCATAGTTCTTGGATCTGTTCTGATATCTGCTAGTATGAATGGCAGAGCAAGCTCTAACAAGGCCAGTAAATGACAGTTCCATAAACTCATGCAGTGAAAGGAGCCACCTTCCTTTAAGTACTTTACCCTTCAGTCAAGCAATGCATCATTCCAAGCTATTTTCTAACCTTAGTCTCTCTTAGTATAGTAATAATAAGTTAAGCCTATTCTAACCTCAGATTCAAATCCAGATTTGAGCAATGATTTTATAGGAAAGATACCTGTCAAATGGGAAAAGCAGATTTTAAAAAAAACCCTCCAGTGGTGTTCATTTCTTAACATGGCCCATCTCTTCTAACAAACAGAATGAAGTCAAAGAAGAACATCTGGTATTAGAGGATTACACCATATTGGATTGCATTCCATTCCATGGAACAACTTTGGAATAAAGTTACTTTTTGTATAACTTTAAGGTGATGTATTATTTCCATTTCAACATTCTGCTGGAAAACTAGCCAATAAACTGTAGGACTTTAGAAGTTTTTCAATATACTGAAGAGAAAGAGAAAGAGCTTTAGAGAAGGAAAGATGTAGAACTTCCTATGGCATTCCCAGTTGATTGGCAATTGACTAACCATTTTGGTCTATCTTAAATAAGAAATAAATAAGGAAAAGTTGCTCATTTTGCATGAATGTCTCATTCCATATTATGAATACAAATGGATTTAACCCTGTCCCTTCAAAAAGGCTGTAGACAATCAGAATCATCTTTACAGAAGACTGCGCCTGCTTTTAAATGAGGTTTTTAAAAAGCAGCTGCTTTTCTCTCTTTCTCCAATTCCCCTTCACAGTCAGCAAGGATAAATAGAGGAAGGCAGAGGCTAAATGCTGTCCTAAAGTTCAAAGCGAAGTGGTGTGTACAGTGGGAGGAGAGAGGTTCTCCCAGTCTAGACTACACAACCTGTAGATAGATCTTGCCATTCTGAAACCAATGGGCGTATTATGCTTGGATCCCTGTTCTGTAACTAACACAGAGCGTGTTTTATTGTATGCATTGTGATAATCATTTTAAGATCTCCTAAAAGTGGTTGTTGATAGAATGGATTATTATTACTATTTAAAAATAAATTATTTTTAAAGAAGAACTATTCATGGCCTCTGAACCTGTTTGGTTAGTGGATAACGATTACAGGTGATGAATCACCAACTGAAATTACTGTTATGTTTAATTACATGTCCCGATTGTGGTTACACTAAATAGGAGAGGTTGAAGTTAGAGGAATGGAATTCACATTCCAGCCATACTCTCTGTTTTTGACTATCAGAATGCCTGAAATAATTGTGAACTGGATGAAAAGAAGACATTGAATTAAGTGGTATCCACATCATTATGACACTTCACCTAAGTCTGCACATGATGTCTCCCAGCTGTTTCTTGTAGGTGCTAAATGATATTTGGGGATGAAGCAGAGTTTTATGGAATCACTTAGAATTAATTATTGTGAAGTAAAGGGTAACCTTCCCAACCCCATCTTCTACTCCCATTCCTTACAGGTAATTCTGAAGGGCTGTCATGGTTGATGAAACTGAATGATGCCAAGAGAGTTTATAGATCAGTGTTTTTCAAACTTAGCAACTTTAAGATGTGTAGACTTCAAATCCCAGAATTCCCCAGCCAGCATGCTGGCTAGGGAATTCTGGGAGTTGAAGTCCATACATCTTGAAGTTGCCAAGGTTGAGAAACACAGTTATAGATTATATAGTTGAACATTATTCACATCTTTCCAGATTTCCTGTGAATTTGGCAGGTCACTATAAAGAAAAAGTGGTTTTCTTGTCCTTCCTTTACGCCTAATTTAATTTCAAATAACCGCCAGGCTTTTTCTGATTAGTAACTAAGGATTGGCCAGCTGACAGGGGAAGAGAAGCTTTGTGCAATGAAAGAGAGTTGTATCACTTTTCTCGTTTTGATTATTGATCAACTGTAAAGGACAAAGATAAATATTGTGGGCATGAAGACCTATTTATTTAGGGAGCAATTGTGACTCATTTGAGTTGGGTTGCAGTTCTGAATTACACTCAGTTCTGCATACTATTCCCGGTTCCTTTGTTTCCAAACAATAGCACCCGAAATCTAAAACCTTTACTGTATAAAGGCAGAGGTTTTGGTAAGGTGGCCTATTGTGCAACATTGCTGTTTTATAATAGATGGAAGTATGTAGTTGCTTTCAATACGTGCTGGTATTATTTGACTTTGCTGGGCTGTTCATGGCAGGTAGACCAATGGGATGGAAGTCACCGAACCACACTGTTGTTTTGTAGTCTGCACACACACACCCACTCTGCTTTTGCAGGAGTACTTCTTTCTGATGTTCAGACTGCAGTCTCCCTGCCTGCCAGGCCTGTTCCGTTTTTCCTGGGCTCCCCATCCCCCAGAACAATGCTGCATGTTTCATTTAAATATGTTTCCTCATTTGAATAATATGTGCTCTAGAACGGCTGCTGACTTCTCTTTGCCCAGATTTACAGTCCAAAGTAAAAATGGCTCCCCTGGAATGCAGACAGGGCTGCTGTGGGATGCAGGCCCAGCAAAGGAAAAGGCTGCCCAGGGCAGAAGAGGCATGACGTGAGAAAGCCGCTTTTCTCCGCATGAAAAGGCTATGAAGTCTATTAGGAGAAAATGGTTTTAATTACTGACATCATTTCAAAGCAATCTTGCTGAAAAGTGACCATTTGTGGTCAGATCAGGCACGTGTTGGAGTGGGGGGAAAGCATATGTTTTGAGGCTGCAGAGAAAAGTTTCCATTCCACTGCAAAACTGGCTTAATAACCATTGCAAACCAACTCTGTTGTTTAAAGTTGAAATATTTCTGTCGGCTGCTAAACAATAAACCTGTTACTCTGAAAATATATAACTGGGTCAAAATGAATTTTGAAGCTTTACTTCTGACCTTCTTTGGTATCTGCAGATTGTTCACACAGAATGAGTCTTAGAAAAATATGTCCTAACTTTCGTAGAGCTTTTTGCTTCACCCTCTTTGCTGATGTGGATGAATGTTAACAACTTGATCAATAAAGGAATTTCGCATCCCACAGTGATCTGAAACGTGGTGTTATTTCCCCCATTTCTTTTTGTGCTTTTGGGGTTTCTTCCGAAAACATCAGAACTGTTCTCACAGTGTCCATTATTGAACTGGAAACTGTTAAAGCGTAAATGTCATTTACTCAAGAGACTATGTTCTTGGGCAGCAGACCCCTATTTCCTATCAGCTGGCAAGATCTCTAAATTTATCTCATGATTTGAAGTAGCTGAATCGTAATACACAGAACTGTCTGTAGAGAGATAATGCAAATTAGCTCTAGGGCACAGTGCAGAACTACTATAGCACACTCAAACATGGTACATGAAGCTATTCACTTAATTCTAGTAGTCTTCTGTTAGAAGGATTAATCAATCCAAGTTGGATTTAAAAGCAAGGAAATATCAAAAATGAGGAGCCTCAGGATAGCAGACTAAACAGTCATACAAGTCAGTTGATCATAGTTTGCTCCAGTAGACTATGATCCTTTATATTCCTGTATCAATGATAATAATTACTTCTAAATTTGCATATTATTTCTAGATTTAATGAAATCTATATCATCTTTATTTGATGATGTATATTCAATTTAAAAAGTGGGAATGGAAATGCCAGTTGCAGAATTTGTACCCAAGGGGGAAAAAAAAGGTTACATAGGAACAAAATTTGGGAAAAGGCATAAGGCTTGCCACTTTAAATTTCCGACATTGTAATGCTAAACCCACATTTTCCATGGTGATCTGAAATTCTGGTTTAGCTTGAAAGTACTTATGGTGGTAACTTGGAATGCTTTCAGACTCTCAGTTTCCTCATATTATACACATAGATGATCTTGAGACCTATTAATCGGCTTCCCTTTCCAATTTTACAATGTATGTTTTGCCACATGAATTTATGAGTTATTCCAAAACAGTCCCAGACCATCACTGGACTAAATAAAAAACAAGAAAACTCCTGAGCCAGAATAGATAATCCATTTTATCCAGAATGGATTAAAAAAAAATCTAACAGGATGAATCCCAGATTAGGAATGAAGTCCAGTTTTATCCAGAACTGCTTGCAAATTTTGGAGATGTGAAGAAAGGGGAAAAGTGCACTTACAAAGGAACCCATCCATGTAATTGTGCTCCTTTAAAATAGATGAACAGAGAGAAAATAATGCTGCCTAGATTAGCTCCGTATTATTATTTTACCTGTCTGGATGAAAAGATAATGGTAACGATGAGGGAGGCAGGGCTGGGGTCAGCTGTTTGGCAGGCTGAATCCGGGTGCCCCTGTGCTGTCTTTGCCCACCTAAGTAACAAGGAAACAGTGCCCAAACTGCAGTGGCGGATTATGCGTTTCTACCCTCCAGCAGTTGCTTCTTGCCCTTAAGCTGTAGGGGCAAGAAGCGACTGCTGGTGGGTGTGAAAGGTCCCCTGTGCAAGCACCGAGTCATGTCTGACGGCTTCCATTTTAGGCTGACCCTGACTCCTCTGTTCAAAGCATACGTGTTTTCTTTGTGTCACATTTGCAAATGAAAGTGTGTGTGTGTGTGTGTGTGCATTGTGTCTATGTACTTGTGTGTCTATGTATTCTTCTTCCATAGAAGTAGTTCTGAAGTTTTTTTCCTTCCTTGTTTTAAACTCCATTCTTCTCTCCCATATAATTGGAGCACTGGTCAGTTTCATAAGTACTGTATATCTCCAACTCTGTAAGCTAGAATCAGAGCCATGCAGATAAGGCTGTCATCAGAGATAACAGCAGTCAACAACCCACAGTGTCATTATCTCAGCAAAGGGAAAAAGCAGGCAGCTTCCCTCAATATACAAAGTGCAGCAGTTATATATGTCTCCTTTACAATGATAGATGAGATGGGATAAAGGGGGAATCTAACAGAAAACCTTCAAAGCCTGTTTGATCACATCCCCTCTGTTCCAAATGGTGAATATTTTTTTTCCTTATGCACAGCAAGCAATGTGTTTCCATGTGCGTTAGAAAGACAGAGACCAAAATGACTGTAATGGAAAAATTTCACTCCCGCGAACCTTTATTCAAGTGGAATTTCTGCAGAGGAAATAATATAGCAGTTATTGTCAAATATACTGAAGGGGAAGACAAACAAATCTGACAGATCAGAGCTTTTTAATTTGAAAAAATAAATAGAATAAATGGGAATTTATTTGCAACAACTTGATCCCTCTCAAAAAATCTGAAGCTCTTACTTATGTTCCAACTTAATCGGCCTAAATCTGTAAAGAGGAACTCTGGTGTGCAGCCTGCTCGGATGTAAGAGTCTACACACACTCACCCATCAGAACCAACTTTCTTGCCCAGAGTTTTTCTCCCAAACCCTGTCCTTTGTCTCAGCACTAACACCGTGAAACCTCCCCACAAAGGTTTCATGTTATAATTGCCCTTTAAGCATCTAGGCAAATTGCAAAACACTGATCTAGTTGAGTCCCAATAAATGTCCTAATCAAAGAAACTGAATTCCAGAACAAAATGCCTAATTGCTACTACCACCATTATTTTTATTATAAATGAGATATGCAATATAAACAGACGTTTGCTTTAAATCACAAATAAAAATGTTACCAGCCTGCGTTTCTTTATGCTCATTTCTGAAGTGACAAGAAAGACACAAAGGGGTGTTTAATTAAATCAAAGGGTATGGGAGAGAGAAATGGTCATGGTGCCTGCTATTATGTTACAGTTCACTAAAATGAAAACTTATTTTTAAACCTCTGGTATTAATTTGAGATTATTCAGATACTTAATTAAAAGTGCAGCATGTGTTAAATATTATTTCAACAAAGATTATCATCAAAACCCTATGTAATAAGATACTTCAGTGCTTAGAGCAATATTTTATGCAAATTTTCTGTGCCGCCAAATGAAGTTCCCTTCCTTTTTTCCCCTCTTTTTCTTTTTTGCTCTGCAATTTGCTACAACAAAATGCTCCAGCCAGGAGAAAAAGTTTCTGTAATAGCAAAAATATTTGCAGATAACATAATGCAGGATATATCATCCTGGCGGTAAACATGCCTTCAAGATCAGCTCCTTTGCTGATAATGCCTTCATCTAAATGAACAGAGAAACAATCCCGCAGACCCAGAGTCTACAATTCTGGCTGCAATTAATTGGGTAACTTTGCACTCATAGAGGTTGCATTAGTCAAGGAAGAGTTTGGCTAGACACTATCATCTTGCTAAAGAGATTCCAAATCTATATTAGGCAATACTGTTATTATGCCAATACAAAGATCATGAAGCAGTCCGCCAGCTTTGGAGTTCCCAAGAACTCTTCACTAGGCAAGATGGAAAATGAAACAGAAAGAAGGAAGAAGGGAAAAAGTAGTAGACGTTGGAGCCATGGAGTCTGCATTTGATCACAGTTTAAGGATGAAACCTGGGAGGAGATTGTAAGCATTAAAAGTAAAAGTAGGCCCCCGGGTACCATGATGATTTCAAATGGCCCCTTGCACTTTTCATAGGGGTGCTGGAATGAAAAAGCAAACAAGCAATAGTTGATACCAATGTGGAAAGTCTAAAATCCAGTTGCTACTCCCACCTGCCTCCACCTGTAGGCAAAACTCCCAGCTTCTTCAATAGATGAAAAACAGAAGAGAAATACAACAGAGATTGTAAAACTGGTCCCATTATATATTGGCCAAATACTTGCAGACTTAGTGAGATAAAAGATATTCAACGGAATATTTTATTTGCAGAAGGTTAACCATACATGTCTCAACTTTAAAAAAAATGATTTTGTTCATGAGTAGAGGATTACAATCTTAGGCTTGTTACATTAAAATCAAAAGAGTTAATGCCTTGATAATTAAAATTATACTACCTTGATAGGTAGACTGCATTTTGAATTAGCACCAGTTTTTTTTGCTGTTCAGTCAACAGTTGGTCATTATGTGTATGTTAAAGACATAAAGCCAACTACAGCATAGGTAAAACAGTTATCACCAAGATGTTGCCTGCTTCACCTATGACCTTGGAGAAGATTAAAAACCTGGATGACTTTTGAAGATCTTGAATAGCTATTTCCAGTGTATGATCAAATCTGACCACTAGCACCAAAGAATGCAAGATCAATTTTTTCCTTTCTGTTCAAGAGGCTGTCCTATATTCAGAAGACCCTCACAAAATTATCCAGAGCAGAATCACAGTTCATTAAACTCAAGTGGGTAAATGGAGCTATTTTCGTTGGTAGAATGCCTTGACTATAGATGATTAATCATATTCAAGTAATGCAAAGGAGTAAAATACAACCTTTGCCACAAAGCAGGACATGCATTTTTACCCCGGGAATTAAATCTGATACTTTCTGACCATGCTTGATTATATTGTGTATGCAGTGGAACTATATTGGTATAAACCTAGCCAAATAAATGGTTAGAGGCATTGAGCATGTGTTTTTCTACTCTCCTTGTTATTTATAAAAAAGCGTATCTTCAGAAATAGATTTCAGCCATTGATATATTTGCCAGTAGTGACTGAGTAAGAATAATAGGAGGAGGAGGAGGAGGAGGAAGAGTAATAATAATTTAGACAGAACTTTTATTAATATGTATCTGGAACATCTTTAACTAATGGTAACTTACTTTACTGAAGAATAGAAACAAGAACACTCATTTTACCTTTGAGAACTGATGCTAATTTAAATTCACATTTTATATTCTTTAATTAGACTTTTGGTGAATACGCTTCCTATTTGGATTGAAGTTGGAGAGCATTTCCCATTTTTGAAGAAAACAACTTGATTTTTGTGACTGACAGAGCAAGCTCAGATCTGGCTGGGGTGGAGGAGAGGCTATCGGAATTAACCCTGAAAATTGGTTGTAAATGCATCATTGCACATAGCGAGCAGTTGCCTCCATAAGAAAATCTATGACCATTTCCTAGTGAGTCTGGCTTATAGGCCAATGTAGCAACAGCACAGGTTTCTTTGCTGCCCGATTAGGAGCAGCAGCCCCCATAAACCAAAACAGAAATGACTGCTTTGGGAAGAAACAGGATAGCACTGCCCTCTATTGGTCTTTGGGGAAAAAACCAGATTCTTGAAGAGAAGTTTTTGGAGAAGGAAAGGGACTGACATGCTTAATCTCTACTGCCTGCTAATTAAAGACTTCTTGGAGCTATCAGTTGTCATGAAAGAATCAGTGATTCTTTTTATTATGTCATTTTCATCCCCATGACAACTGAGTCCAAAGGACAATGAAAATATACAGCCTGATGAAGCTGTTAAACAAGTATGAAAATGCCTGTTTTTTGCCCCGCAGTCTAAACAATGTGATAATGGCAATAATAGCTCTATTCACAACACAGATCTCCTCCAGCACAGCTCTTGTAAACTTTCACTATCTTAACTGTTAAACAAAACTTGGACTTTATCAAGAACCCTTTGTGTTTTATCTCACCACTTTATTTATGTGCTCTGAAATGTTGCAGATAAGTGATAGAGACTATCCAGGAAACAAGAAGCGAGGGAGAAAATTCATGCAAAAGAATCTCAAAAGCAAAGCAAAAGATGCAGGGTTCAGCGACACCAAGAGAAAGCAGGAAGGAGAAGAGAGATGGGAAGAATTCTAGCACAGAATTGCAACTTCAGGACAACTACAAATCCCTTGTCAGCACGGTCTCAGTGCAGAGGGTTTTAATGATGGATGTTCACTGGATTTCCCATTTTTCTTATGAAAAACTAATATACTTGTCTGTTCATCCTCAGTGACTGTTTTAACTTGCCTCATTGGAATAGGAATTAGTTATTTATGAATCGGTCAAAGGCCCCACATTCCAGAAAACAGCTGGGTGTACCATTGCCCAATTTTTTTGTTTTTGTTATTGTTATTACGGTTATTATTTTGGTGCACCATTGCCCAATTTTTTATTATAATTATAATTATTATTTTAGAAGGTCAGGTTGGAAAAAAACAGGATCCCTTCTCCAGATTCATGCCCGGAACTGAACTGGCACTGAATATAGTCACAAGAAAGCACCTATCACACCTGAAGGCAGTGGGCAAGCTTAGGAAACAGGACAGGCTACGTGGCACATGGTTGTGTCCTCCAACACCTCATCACTATTTCCTTTCCCCATCAGTGGTCATCTGAGGCAGCCATCTCTTGAATGATAGAGCCAGCCTTAGGGTTTGCAGCAATGCCCCAACCTTATACTGGTCTGGTGATCGAGTACCTAAACTTTTTCCAGGATGGCTTACATTTTAAAATCAGTATCTAAACAGTGACATCTAAAACAGCAGCATAAAATGAACCCTGATGGAAACAAATACAAATGGCTGTTGGGCTGAGAAAATGGTCACATACTGTAATGTGTATATTTAGGCTATTTCCTACTTTTAGTGGATACTGCAGGATTGGGGCTCCTCGTGGTAATCAGACAAGGAGAGGACCAGTAAGATTGGAATAGTGCACATATGAGAAATGTATCAGTCATTTTACAAGAATTCCAAGGTTACAGAAGTAGAAAAAAATGCAGAGAAAACCTAGGAAGGACAAGGCCTCACAAAAATAATCCAGAAAGGACTAAGACCATTCAATGGCCATGACACTTTTTTGTTTTTGTATTGAGAGGGCCAGTAAAACAGAGAGGGAAGCAGAATGGAATGGAGTATCTTGGAAGAGGGCACGGCTGGAAACCTAGACAGGAAGATTCGGCACTGCAATATTTTCTTTGTTCTTGTAGGTTCCTCTTGAGCTGGGACATACACAGAGGGAAGGAAAAGGGGATAACAATCCAAATTACCCCTCTTAATTACAACATTTATCTAGCAAAATAAAAATAGCAAGAATAGAATGATAAAACTGCCACAATGCCAGTGGGTTCTCTTGTATGACCTCAAGTCTCCACAGTAGCTTCCCCTACTTAAACCAGTCATATTTTGCCTGACAACTCTCAGAATTCTCAGTTAAAAAGGAGTTGAACACATATGAAGGCCACCAAGTTAGAGAAGGTTACTGTGCAGCAGAAATGAAGCTTTTCTACATACCAAACGTCTTACTCTTTCTCACCCTAACTTGAGAGCCATGTTTCTCAACCTTGGCACTTGAAGATGTCTGGACTTCAACTCTCAGAATTTCCCAGCCAGCATGGCTGGTTGACTGGCTGGAGAATTCTGGGAGTTGAAGTCCAGACATCTTCAAGCTGCCAAGGTTGAGAAACACTGCTTTAGAGGGTTGACCACTATAGTGTCCTCATATAATAAATAGAGGGGAGAGACCATCGAGCAGTTTTCCCCAACCAGGACACCCTCCAAATGCATGGACTAAACTCCCAGAATTCCCTGCAATGGCCATGCTAACTGGAGAATTGTGGGAGGAAAGTCCACACATCTGGAGGGTGAGTAGGTTGGGGAAGGCTATCCTAGAGAATTATTCTTACCTAAGAGCTCCAAATGAATTTCCACATAGGAAATGAGGGTTTGGAGTTCATACCCATAGTGACTGCACTACATCAAAACCAGTTTTCAGTAACTCAGTGAAGTAAAATACAGTATGTTTTATGTTAATTACAATACGTCAAGTCATTATTTGCATATTACAACTTTGAATGAACTCTTATTTTGGAGTGATACGACATGTAATACATAAAGAAGAATCTAAGTTGCATCAACATAGCAATTAACAGACCACATTTATTATTACTGGTAATCTATTTTACTTTTCTGCTGCCCTTCCTCACGCTAGAAGCCAAGCTGGTGATCTAAGCTAATCTTCTACTCTTGGGCCCCTCCAAGTTCCTAGAATACCTAGGCATCTCCTCAACACAGCTACTCTGAGCTGAGTGTGTTAGATCAACCCACAATATTCTTGGTCTGGACAAGCACATTTAGCTCTGAAAAAGAAAATTGTTCCTATTAACTAAGTAAGGAAAAGTCAGGGGGTGAGAATCAGGGGAAGGACTTTAAAAACAGTAACTGCAGAATCAGTATTTCAATCTCTCTGATCCTCATTACCTTTGGAAAACAGATAAAGTTAAGGAGACACAGTTCTTGGCTCCTTTGCCTCTGTGACCCCGTTATAAACCTTGATGGCTTGTCACAAGCACACACAAACCTCACAGTCATGGACATCTGCAACTCTTTCACACATGCTGGTAATTCCACTTGCAGTTGTAATGCAGGGGCTGGGATGGATGGGGACCCTGAGTGACAAAGCGAAATGTGTTTCCAGTTTGGTCCTGCTATTTGAGATAGCTGCTTGAATTCACAACAAATAAATAAAAAGGTAGAATGTAATGGATCTGGTTTAATGAGATTTATCCCTGTAAATTAAAACTGTTTTAGTCAGCTCCAAAGACCTGATGTTTGTTTGCTTGTATGGCTCAAGGCATGGTGCTCATTGACACCTAGACACTCTGATCACATGTGGAAGACAAAAATCCATCACACACTATAAGGCAAATGTTGCCTGTCTGGGACCAATGCTATTCTAGTCAAAGGATTGCAAAACCACTCGGTCCATTTGCATCAATAAGGTATCATCTGAAAGCCTTGCTGAGATTTCATTTTCCAGAGCTCCTTTCTTTTTTGGTCTTTCTTTCTTCCCTTCTTTACAAATATATTTCTCTGAGATAACATGGATGTTTCATCCCTAGCATCAGCAAAGCTTCAACCTGATCTGGAATCATGGTCAGTATTAGACTTTTTTAAAGGTGCTGATTAAAAATAGCAACAGGCACCCGGTTCCTATTGTGCTGTCACCTGCCTACTCCAAGGCTACTATGCCTGGAGCTAAATCAGTGGTAGGCAGAGAAACTCCAAATTCTGGTTCCAAAGTTTCTCAGAAGGATCTCCAGCCACTCACTTTTAACAGTGTAGCTTCACATAAAAGAAGATTTAGCACTTTTAAGTGTATCTGCTTCAGGGGACACAGAACCACTAAAAGTAGACATTGTTGAACAGCATGTGTATGAAAGTCTGCATGCTAACAGATAAAACCCAGGAACTGGAACGTTTTTATTAGTATTGACTGGTTTGTTCAGCTGGTACAATGGAATAGCCCACTTTTCTTCTATGCAACTCGAGTGTCTTTCTGTTGTTATTAGATATTTTTATTAGATATTTTTTAATAACGTTTCGTCTTTTCTTTTTAGTGATGTTAATAATGGTTAACCACCCTGAGTGATGTATTTTATTAGAAGAGCAGGACATACATACATTTTTTATATATATATATATATATATATATACTTATACATATACATATATATACACATACATATACGTACTGTATATCTAAAATAAGATAAATCTATGCTCTGTAGGCGGACTCCCATGCAGGTACTGATCATATCTGGAACTCATGCTCAGCATCAGCACAGTGGTTGTATCTTATGACATCAACCCACATCCTGGAGGGACTGAAGATATTTCTAACGCTGAGGATCTTTCCTTTTCTTAAGAATAACCTAAGAAATATGTTTGTATCTGTGTATTTGAAATTGAGTAATATATTTAAATCTTTTTATAAATTTTAAGAATTTATACTTACATGTCACTATATGCACTAATTAAAGAACATTTGGGTAGAAAACTTAACTCATAAGTTAGCAAAAGTTTTCTCTTTTCAAAAACTGGGTTATATCCCTTGATGTCTAATAATTGTCTTGGACTCCTCCTCCCGCTACTTTATTAAGAGGTTGAATACCTGAAATTCTCCAAGGCTGCCTTCTTTCCTTATTATGAAGAGATGATACTCAGTGCTGTTTTATCCTTCTGTCAGCAAGATAATTTGTTCACTGGGCATATGGCAATCCTTGCTGAAATCTATTGTTGCTCTCTATATGGGAGACAGCTTTGCGTTGCGTTGCGTTGTGTTGCTTTGATGAGTTATTTCATACTATTCAATGTTTTTAAAACATCTTTTATCATGACTTCCCACCCTAATAAACAGAACTTGGAAGTCCTATAAGGGGAACGGAGGCCTGGCAGCTTTGCATCCCTCCTTCAGTGGTCCAGGCCAACAATATTCCCTTTCTTCTCAATAGGAAGAAATACATGTAAAGTGCCAGGCTGTTTGGGTTTATTTCTTTTCATACTTCATTTTATGCCAAGTGTGGAAGTGAAGAATTTTTGTTGTGCAGCAAATTGGGGCCAGACAATGAACTTTATTTTTTTGCTTTCAACTTTTGTACATTGGCAGAAGAGAAGATGATTGTGATTCATTCTCCAACTGCTTTTGAAGGATTAAGGAATGAAAATGGGAGGGGGGAATTGTTCAGTGTCTCCCCTCTCTGAGAGCAAGCAGTCTAAAAGCTTTGCTGGCAAGACTATACATTATCCATCCTTCCTCATCATAACAACTATATCGGCACCTGTATCTTTTTATAATTGCAATTCTTATAGCCCAGCAATTTAAAAGTAGAAACAGAAGACCACTTTTGCCATTCATAAAATCCCAAATAAAAATCCTTCTGGCAGCTTTGTGTACCCAGGCCCTCATCATCAGCCACCCCTTTCCATTCTTCCCACTTGTTTGCAGGTTGCAATAAAGCCTCGCTGATGACTGAGCAAGAACCTCCAGGCAACCAAAGTCTGCAAGACTAGATACACAGTTTTAAAGGAGCCACCATCAGAGTTGTGCAGGGCTTCAGATCTTGGAGAAGATCTGCCCACAACTCCTTTAACCAAGTGCCTGTTTTTTCAGGTTTGCACATCAGCCAGCAAGAAAAGGGTTGGCTGCACCAACAAGTGGCAGCGAGGTCTTGCCCCCATATCCTTCTTGGTGCCTTTGAATCTGAAATGATACCCAGATTTAGTGGCCATACCTTGAATGGTAGCTTGGTTTCCCCTTTCTGTCTGTTTTCTGCTCCCTCTGAGTCTACCAGATCATTGCTAAACTCCTAGGAAGAGAGGGGGGGAAGTATAAATAATCAAATGAAGGAATATTGTAAATGGGTAGGAGAATATGTGCTGAGACGGTGGGTCAGCTCATCAGTGGCTCCAGTCTCAAAAGTCCTGTGACTGGACAAGTGCTGGAGAGAGTTGCAGCTCTGCTTTCTCCTCCATTTACTCTGTATAGAACTTACTGTGAAATTAAGAATGTGTCTGACATTCCCCTCAGCCATATTTTCTCCAGGATTTTAGGGTTTCCAAATGACCTGGCATGGTCTCCAGAACATAAATAGTTCTTTTTTATTTCTGAAAATTGTATGGATTGTGTCAGTTTTCTTCACCCCCACACACATACACAGAAGTACACATACACTTTATCAAAAGATGTGCAGGCAGTGCTGAAACCCTGCAAAACAGCCAATCTACTATGATTGCACTTCACAATCAAATCAGTTTGTTTTGTGTGTTGTTTTCCCTTGCATAGAGAACATACCTGTTGGGCTTTAGTAAAACACTTCCATCCAGACTGCTCTTTCAAACTTTTCCCTGGTTTTCTACTTTCTATTCTGCCTTTGCCTTTTTTTATATATAAATGCAACATGTGCACATTGGTAATGTGTCCATATGTAACGAAAGTGGTGGTGGGGTGCCAGTAAATTGAAGGAATGGAAAGGTATGCCAAAATACACATTCTCCAATTCTGGAATTAATTTTCGGGATTCCTCATCTCAAACAAAACCCAGGGGAAGTGGAGTGCAGGATAGAACGAACCAGAAAAATGACAACTGAATGGAACTAGAAACGCTCATCCTCCTATGTCATGTGTGGGGGCTCTAGGCAGCCCTAATTTACGCAGCCTTTGGCCGAATTTTAAGACTTCTGCAAGTGATTAAGTCAGAACTTTGGGAACAATCATTGCTCCTCCATCACTGTTGTACAAGGTAGGGGATTGAGAGAGAGAGAGAGAGAGAGAAGACGGTGGTAGAAAGAGATAAAAATGGCTGGCATTACCCTCTATGAACACTGGTAACTCCCATCCCCAACATGCACACATCTCTGGCACGTGATCAACCAAAAATAACAATGCCAGTTCCAAACACATGGGCCCAAGAGGCAATCTAGTGGCAACAGAAAAGCAGTGAGAGGGGTTTGGGATTGCTATCTGAACTAAGGCTTACATCTCATGCTCGATCCATGGACCAAGCGTCCTGTGCTCCTTGCCATAAGCAGCCACGTGTAAAGGCTCTGCTTATGGACTTGGACTTCCTACAGAAAAGTTTTCTGTGCCAAATTCTCTGCAGCAAACCTGCAGCCCCTCTCTGCATCTTTGTCTCAAAAGTGCCTGGAATTTGGTATTGCCATGTGGTGATTCCTTTCTAAATTGGCCTCTCACTGAAGTGCTGAGGTAAGCGGGAAATACCATGTGCTCACTTAAAACCTTTTATTTCTCCTGTAACATGGACATCTTGAAGAGGAGATTAACTGGGAGAGAGAGAACCAAATGGCATTACTGATGGCCTAATCCTTCGTCTCAGAGAAAGAAAGAGGAAATAAAGCCTCTTGTGATCTCAGTGAAGGAACTTGCTTTGTAAACTCATTTTTGGTTTGAAACAGAAAAAGGATGTGTGTGGCTGGTACCAAGACATTACTGAAGCAGGGAGAATCTTAGCAAACCTGAAGGGTCCCCCCCCCCCCCGCTATTTCATTTTCATGGCTTGTTTCAACATCAAGAGTCAGTCCCACTTGCTGGCACCTCACTAACTTGTTTTCAGTACAAAACCAATAATCCTGATGAGAAAAACAGTGAACTAGGTGAGCTTTTCTTTATATTTATTAAGAATTTTACATGGAGTAAAAGACAGACCTAAAGAAAAAGGAAGAAGAAAAAGATGCAAGAAAAGGAAAAGAAAAGAAAAAAAATCAAAGGGGAGCTTTTCTTGAGCCCTAATCACTCTGGGTGTTTCCACTCACACCATTCATTTGCACATGTAACGTATCTGCAGATTTAGGACTGGAGGTGGACAACACGAATGGCACTCTTGCCTTGGTGCAGCCTCATTTAAACCTATTAGAATAGAGGTGGCAGGGTACTGAAGGGAAATGTGCATCGTACCACACCACCCAGTAGGCCTGAAGTAGAGTGTGTATATAGTGAAATCCCCAAAGAGCAATCGTAGCACCTCTCGAGAACTGAAAGACTGGCCTTGTTCTGATGGTCGTCACTAGAAAAGGACAAACATTGTTCTGCCAAGACCAGATGAAAAGTGCAGACAGAGTCTTCCTTCCTCTTTCCTTCTTCCCAGCTTTCATTGGCAAAAGTATTAAACATTTACTCAGATGAGCTGTTTACATCCTAGCAATACAATCCTGAGAAGGCTCCACAGATGAGAGATTTTCAACCCATTTCCCAACCTTGGTGTCTCCCTGTGGCCAGACATCAGGGAGAAGATGTTCTGCATGTCTGTTGCATAGTCACAACTCAACACACATAAACCTCCAATCTCTTGTATCTGGGGTAGATCAGCTGCAGCATGGGCAGACTCGCCTGCAGCCCATGACCCTCATGTCCACATTTTCTACCTGTCAGAGCCCCCCTGGCTCTGAAAGCTGAAAAATTGTACGGTTTTCCTCCATTTTGAGATGAAACAGATTAAAAAGTGTACGGTAAGCCTAAAATATTTCACATCACAGTTTTTCACAAGGCCCCTTTCACAACCCCTCACTTCACCCACATGTGTGATGTGCCCCCCCAAACAGTTAAGTGCAGCCTGTGATCCCTCAACAGTTGCCCACCCCATTTTATAAGGAACATCATACCCACATCTCAGCCAACATTATTCCAGAAACTGCATTAGCCATACTCCAATCCATTGAAGTGCTGCTTGACAGCAAAATCAAGCACTCCCATGTGAAAAGTGGTCAAGTTTGTGCCATGAAAATGGGCAAAATGCCCATTAATAGGTTGGGTGCCCTCCTCCTGTTTTGCCAATACTGCCTCAAAGCCCAGGGAAAGATTGATCTGGGCATCTTGATAGTGGGAGAGGGTTGGTTAAGGGGCATCTTCTTTTACATGTGAAGCTAACTGGTAGCCAAGAAAGAAAACTGTATACCTACCTCTAAAGCTAAAGCTGAAGTGTTGTGCAAGAGCAAACGAATCTGTTTTAGCCTTAAAGGGATCACAGACGGCAATTATATAATTCTTGTCAACTGATGTTAAAGATAGGCTGGAAAGAATGTATGCAGAGGCCCTGCAATAAAATGAGCTCCTTTACTCCTTTCAAATGTTTGTAAGTCTTGGAGGTTATCCAAAGGTCAAACACAGGAAAAGTCTTGGCAAACAGAAAACATAATCAAGAGCTTGCTGTTTTGGGGTGGTTTTTCTTTTCTTTTTTAATACTGGTGCTTTCTGTAATAAAATAAAATCATTTGTAGGGTGGGGGGACAGCTCTGTCGCCTCAGATGTAGAGCCAGAGAGGCTGTTCTTTAATCAAAGGCTGCTGTTCTGCCTTCCTCCCTCACCTCCTCTTCCCCACCATGCTTGTCACTTAAAATAGGCAGGACCCATTTTCCCTGTGTCAGGGCAGGATATAAAAAGTGTCAGGAAAAAGATTTACTTAAGCCACAGTTGGGCAAATATTTCCGTAAAGATGGAATTATGTCCTTTTTGCTCACTGAAGTAACAGACACAGACAAATACACAGACTTTCATTGCTAGCTCCCATACCTAGCAAGAGAAATGGAGCCAGTGGCAATGCTTTGGATGAATGGATTTATGGCGCAAGACTGTGTAAGTTTATGGATGTAGGCTTTGGTTGTGTAGACCTGAGGGCTTCATGGGCATTGGCTTGTCGGGGCAACAGCCTCTTACAAGCCACAAAATGTTGGCATTCCCCAAACTCGGCTGTCCCTCCTGAGACCCTTTAGGATGGGTCTTCATGATGCTTCCCTCACATGCATGGATGAGTGCTATACGTTTCAAAATTGTAATATTACAGTTTTACTTCTGGGACAGAATTAGTGGCAGGTACAAACTGTATAAACAAGGCTTTTGTTTTTCAAACTCAGCTTTCAAAGAGATAGACTAGATTGGATTCTGAAAGGGCTTATCCACACTGCACAGTTGGCAGGCAGCTGTTTCTGGAGGGCAGAAATGGATTACACTGACCTCTGTTGCTTCCCACCCACCGTCAGAGTGACCACAGGTTGCAGTTTTCTGCTCCACTTCTGAAGTACAGTTTTTTATGTTATGTCACCTTGAGGTTTCTGTCCGTTTCGGAGAGTGGGTTTCCTCGGCTGTTTCACAGAGGAAAGAACACTCCTTCAGACTGAATTGGTGCTTAACCTGTTCTCTAATGCCTTTTAAAGCTGCCTTTCACCACAAGTGCTGAAATAGCATAATGGCTAAAATTATTGTCTTTCAAACAGAAGCTAGCTGGTATGAAACCTTGCTTGTTCGTCATTCCCTGAGCTTCCTACTTTTTCCTCTGCTTAAAAAAACCCTCCAGTGTTTCAATATTTTACCATTTTTTTCAGTCACCTAAGGTAGAAGGATTTTAGCCCCTGGGAGTGAAACCCTTTTACTCAACTCTCACTTTCATATAACAAAGTTGAGAGAAGCACATTCCTATATACAGTCATTTTTACTTCTTTCAATAAAATAAATTCCTTACAACTTAGCACATACTACTTCTACCTTTCTTCCACCATTTCCACATTATAACATTTCCCATCTATTTCCCCATCATTAATCACCATTCTACCAAGGTCACTTCCTCAACTTTTTCAGCATATTTGTATAACTTCCAATCATTCGTTCCATTTTCCCTGTCAAACACAGCTACTTTAGACACTGATGCATTAATTTTCTGATTCATCCTCGTTCTATCATAAAGCCTAACATTTGCTGCACATATTTCAAGTTGTCAGCCAACAACATGGTATAGTTTACAAAAATATGTGCACATTCACATCCAACCAACACACCGCTAATGTCAATTGAAGCATTTCTTATACATTTACCCATAAATACATTAAACAAACATCATACATCTTTGCTGAACTCCTTGTATGGCGAACTATTCACCAAGCATTCCATTTATTCTTACAGTGCATATGCTTTGCTTCCATCCTACTCTTACAGCATTCAGCAACCAACCTCAGTAAACATTTCATGCCATGGAACTTCATCATATGCTTTAAATCAACATGCATGCAATAAACTTCCTTTCTCAAATTTGTACATTTCTCAGTGAACTGCTGGAGTGCAAAAAAAAAACTGGTCTGCACTTCCCACCTAGTATAAAGTCACACTGCACTTCCCAAACTTTGCTTGTTGTCATCTCTCACACTATTTCAATCAGAATTCTGGCAAACTCTTTCCCCCGTAAAACAAAACAATCCTTCTGCAGTGTTTGCATTTGTTCCTGTTGCATCTCTCTTCATACAGGGGAACGGTGACAGTATTCTTCCAGTCATCAGGCACAAATGCAACTTTTACACTCGTGTTAAACAACAACTTGCACAAATACTCCATAGGCAAACCATCTTAATTCTATTAATTCTGTTTGAGGCTTCTTGTAAAGGTCTCCCCACCCACTTCCAAAACAAATGCTTATTTCCATCAAAATCATTCTGTACTTTCTCTATTTTAAGCTTAATTGTTCTTTGTTTCTTTGATTATGTTTTTGCAACTGTCTTTTCCTCTATTTACACATTAAGGTATATCTTTCACCCTCAATTTTTGTGGCAATCATTTTCTTAAACGCGTTTTCTCATCCACAGCATTTCTTACTTCATCATTCCACTATGCATCATTTTCCACACTTCCCAATAGCATAATTCTACACATTTTTATGGCACTTTGTAATTAATTCTTTACTCTTCCACATCTTCTCTCCATATGTTCATTTTCTATTTATTCTGCTGGGAGATTGTTTCTTTTTTGCAGGACTCATACTTCCTCTTTGTGCTTTCATTCTACTCTCACTCATGTTTCTTCCACTTCTACCTTTTCTTTCACTTCCATTTTTTCCCAAGATCTTGACACTACCAAGCTGTCCCACATTCAGAACTTCTCATTACCCTTATATCCTTCACTAATTTTCCCAGTTGTTCATCATGTAAAATAAAATCAATCATGTTTTTAGATTTATCTTCATTCCTTTCTCATGTCTACATATTAATAGACTTGTGCTTAAACCATATACTTAAAGTTAACCAACGTTTGAAAGAACTACTCACCAGTCACCATCCTCATTCTTTGGTCTTTGAATGGTCCAATCACTCTCTCTTGAACTAACTCATTCTCCTTTCCTCATCCATTCATGTCACCTGACAACAACTTTTCCCTGGGATTGTATTCATTCAAAATGTTGCCTAATTTTCCCACAAAGTCATCCTCCTTTTCCCATTACCACCTTTTACTGGGGTGTAACATGCAACTCTCACCACCCCATGGATTCCTAATTTCATAGATAATCTAGATGATACCAATTCATACTTTCTGATTTTATTTTAGCTGTTTCATTCATAATGAAGTGCTCCTTATAATTGATTCACTATTTCTATAATTAATTCCTCTTGCATTCCAAGTGCCATCAAATATAATTTGAACTTGTGCGGGTTGTAGAGAGTCTGTAGGTTGCAGTACACTGGAAGTTACCAAAAACACATGACGTTTTTCATTGTTTATTTCATAGAATTGTAGAGTTGGAAGAGCCCATGTCCTCAAATACAATACCTAGGCTCAGTGACAGAATCCAAATTAAAGCAGCCTGGACAGTGGGCTGACTAGTCTCAGCTTGAGCATATCTAGTGCAGAGGAGCCTGCCACTTCCCTGCGTAATGAATTCCACCAACAACCTGCTCTTACAGTTAGGAATTTTGTTTCCGTCAACCAGAATCTGCCTTCCTATAACTTATACATTATTCTGTATCTTGTGCACTGGAACAAGAGAAGACATATCTTGATCTCCTTCTCTATGCCATCCCTTCAGCTGAAAACCCTGATTTTTCTCTTCCCAAGGCTCAGTATTCCCAGTTCTTTCAGCCTCTCTTCATTGGGCTTAGCTTCTAGTCCCTTGATCATCCTCATTGCCCTTCTCTGAACCTGTATCAGTTTGTCTGAATCCTCCTTGAAGTGTGATACCCTGAACAGTTCATGATACTCAAGATGGAATCTGATCATTTTAAAGTGGAACTACTTGCTTGATTTGGAAATGATATTCCTATATAGGTAGTCCTTGCTTAACAACAGTAATTGGAATGGAATTTCCATCACTAAAGTACAATGTCACATGACCACATCACTTAGCGATGGCAATCCCTGCAGTCCCCATTGCCATCGTTAAGCGAGGTTTGCAGGTCATTAAGTGAGGACCTCCTTGCAACTTCCTGCCCATACCAGATTGCCAGTTAGAATATTCTGAGACACTTTGTCAAATGCTTTGCAGAAATCAAGTATGTCTTCAGCATTCCCACAATCTACTAAAGAAGTTACCTAATCAAAGAATAAAATTGTTCTCCGGAAATCCATGCTGACTTCTAATGATTACTGCATTATTTTCAAGGTGCTTACAGATGGATGTTTTTAATGAACTGCTTTAGAATCTTTCTGGATACAGATGATAGGCTGATTTTTCTGTAGTTCTCTGCATTCTCATTTTAAAAAATAGGAATAACATTTGCCATATTCTAGTCACTGAGCATTTCACCCATTCTTCAAGATACTGCATAAAGATTTAGCCAGGTCTGTAATAATGTATGATCCATTTCATATATCCATGCAGATTTAATATAATTCAAGGTAAATAGTTGTTGCCTGACCATGTTTCTATCATTCTCAAATTTTAGTCCTGGCCCTTCATCCTTCTGTTCACTATTGCCTGGTCAGACATATTCCCTTGAGTTGGAGAAAACTGAACAATATGGAGTTACCGTGGGTAGCTTTGCCTTTTGTTATCTGTTAGGATTTTTCAGTCTTCATTAAGCAGCTGGTATACTGATATCTCTACCTATGTTTTTGAACATATACTGTACCTACAGAACTTGTTTTTGTTGTTCTTAGCATTCTTCACCAATTTCAGCTCATTCTGAGCTTTGGCTCAAATACCATCTATCCAATTCCTGGCTATTTCTGTGGATTCCTCCTTAACTGCCATTTCTTTTTCTACCTCACATACGTGTCTTTGTTTTTAGAGTTTCACTATTTTTTGTATAATCGCTTTTTTAGGAACTCCCACCACTTTGAGCTTCCTTTCATATTAATTTTTCCTGCCAAGGAATTCTACTTGTCATTTCTTTCAGTTTATTGAAATCTACTTTTTGAAGTCCAAGCAGCACAGGACCATACTCAGTATGTGTTGAAAATCAAAATATTTAGGTATTTATGTTCCTACTAAGCAGAAATTGAATTTTGGAAGACTAGTGCCAGCATCTATGTTCCTACTTTTACTAATTGAAAGCTCTGCCATTTAAAACTATATTTATATATTTTAAATATAAAAATATATATAGTTTGGTGGAACTGAGCAGCTCTTACATATCTCCCTGAAGTGACGATGACGACGACGATGATGATGATGATGATTTTCTATCCTACCTTTATTATTTTTATAAATAACTCAAGGCAACAAACATACCAAATACTCCTTCCTCCTATTTTCCCCACAACAACCCACCCTGTGAGGTGAGCTGGGATGAGAGGGAGTGACTGGCCCAAAGTCACCCAGCCGGCTTTCATGCCTAAGGCGGGACTAGAACTCTCAGTCTCCTGGTTTCTAGACTGGTGCCTTAACCGCTAGACCAGTCGTATCCTTGTCACTTAAATACTTCTGTGAACACATCTGTGTTCATACACTAAGAAATAACTGTTTGGCTTTTGTCCAGCAAGTCGTAATATGTTTCTTAATATGCTCTTAGAGTCATGGTGGCAGCAGGCATCACTTGTCACCGTGCACCATCCAGCGTGGAAGAAAGAGGAAATACTGTACGTTTTCAGAACACTACTAAAAAACTGATTCATTGATGCTTCCCATCTGGCTTTCTTTACCAGGAAGACCTTTGCTTGAAAGGCTAAAGTTGATGGGAATCCATGAAAGAGGCATATACCAGAGGTGTTTTGTTAAACTGGAGCTTTGAGTATTATGCCATATGAAGATCAACATTCAAGGGAACGTGAAACTTGCCAAACCCAACCTTACTAAAACTATGACACTTTTCATCAAACCAAGCTGGCAATCCTTGTTCATTTTGGCCTTGAAACTTGAAATATGAAAGGTATACACTTATTTTTTGGCTTCTGCTTTCTTAGTCAAGAAGCTGAACTTCCAAACAGTAGGTGGATCCAGCCTTTTTATGATAAGTGGCATTTGGTGACAGGCAGCAACTGAGCTAATCTTGAGAAATCACAGAAGTTTTTTCTGACTAGCATCATCCAGATGTGTTGGACTAGAATTCCAAGCAAGTAGATCCAGTAGTGTTCCAAGAACTATAGTTCAACACATCTGAAGGATACCAAATGATGGAAAGCAGGATTAGAACATGCATAAGAGATCATGGCCAAACAGTTTGTACTTTGATTTTATCTTCTATCAAATTTCTTTATATACAAAGGTATATAAATTGCATTTTATTTCTTTCTGTTGCTTATTTTCTGCTTCTTTTCCAAGGAACAAAAGGCAGCACATGTAACTTTCTTCCTGCCTTTCAACTTCATAACAACCCTATGTCATAGATTAACTTGAGAGGCCCAAGTTCTCTCAATAAGCTTCACATCTGAGCAGCAATTTGAACCTGGTCTCCTAGTATGAAGCCATTGTCATTGTTGCTGCTGTTGTATGAGCTGAAGATGTTCTGATGGAAATAACTGAAAAACCAATCTTGGAGTCATAATGCAAATATATATAGGCCAGTTGGAGAAAGTTTTTCCACTTCTGGTGCTTACTTTAGAGCAGTGTTTCTCAACCTTGGCAACTTTAAGATGTCTGGACCTCAACTCCCAGACATTTTAAAGTTGCCAAGGTTGAGAAACACTGCTTTAGAGTAAAATCAGAAAGGGAGTTCTACATTATGACTGGATTTTCAAATTCTGCTATACCATGGTTTGTTTAAATCATGATTTATTAAACAAGCCAGATAACCTAATTCATAAACATAGTTTACAGACCACAGTCATACATCATGCCAGGCCAGATCAAGCCACTATGATTTAAGATGGTGTATAAACCTAGCCATTGTTTTCCATGCAGCAGGTAACTTTGACCCTCAAATACCTCTTATTGTTTGAACCCTGGTTTTGACTGAGTGTTTTCTTTTCTTGAATGAACAGCTTGTAACCATCTGGCCAATGGTGTGAACTGCCACAATCCACAGAAAGAGAAGTAAAAGGGAAGTCACAGTGTAGGCAAGACTTCCAGCATCTAGAAACCTTGGGCTGAATTCTTGCAGCTTTTATGCATCTCCAGTGAGAATCAGGGAGTATTTGGAAATGTTGGAAGCCTTCCTTGTGAGTAAGGGCAGTGGACTTGGTTCACACATCATCCTAGCGATGGTTTGGTTAATAGTGGGTTATTGAATAAGCCACAGTGTTATTGGGTTTCATGTAACATGCTAAGCCAAGTCATGGTTTCCCAATCATAATAACCAGGTTCACGTAACACACATTGATTCAAAGCCAAACAGGCCTCATTAGCAAGCCATCCGGAGTCACCGTGTGTGAGCTGGGCAGCCATATAAATTTGTTTAATAAATAAATAAATATAACCCCAATCCATGTATTTCAGCCCTGCCCTATGTTTACAAATCAGATAGAAGGCTTCTATCAATACTATGATTATTAATACAGGTAGTCCTCGACTTACAACCACAACTGGGACTGGCACTTCCATTGCTAAGCAAGGCAGTTGTTAAGTGAGTCATACCTGATTTTACGACCTTTTTTGCCATGGTCATTAAGCAAATCCAGCTTCCCCCACTGACTTTGCTTCTTGGAAGCTGGCTGGGATGGTTGCAAATGGCAATCACATGACCTCAGGACGCTGCAACTGTCATAAGTGTGAGCCAGTTGCCAAGCCCCTGAATTTTGATCATGTGACCACAGGGATGCTGTGATGGTCATAAGTGTGAAGACAGGTTGTAAGTCACTTTTTTCAGTGCCATCGTAACTTTGAATGGTTGCTAAACAAGTGGTCGTAAGTTGAGGACTACCTGTAAACAATCATAATGATGACAATGACAGCATTAATTTGTAAAGATATAGCCAAAACCACCAATTGTGCTGAGTGCAACTCTTATGCAATCTGTGATCTTGCCACCCTTGCCACTTTGGCTATTATTTCAAATTTTACATCCTTGGTGGTCTTTAAGGCTACCATACCTCGGCTTCAAAAATCCAGATGACAGCAGGGAGACAGAGGTTTTTTGTATCTCACTGCTGCCATCTAGTGATAATTTGAGTTTCTACAGCTAAAATATGGCAAAAGGAAACAATAGAGCCACAAAACAAACAACAATAATCAAGGCAAAAGGATGGGAACTAGGTGGGATCAAAGACAGAAACCACTAGCGGTACCATACCTGGTGCTGCCAACCAAGAGTCCTTTAGATTTTTGCAGCCTAGATTCAGTAGCCCATTTTTTAACCAGTACTTCTGCTGCCCTTTGCCATGCTCATATTTTTTCTTGTCTTCCTGCTAGTTCTTAGATTCTTAAATTCAGATGGTCCTATCTGAATAATGCTTAGAGTCTAGTTAGCTAGAATCTAGCTAGTTCTCAGATGCAGATGCTGTCACTGCTGCTTCCATCTCTGCCTAAACTGTTAGCCAGGAAAGTGAAGTTCTCCAGTAGAAAAAAAGTGGTTGATCATCAGCTAAATTACTTCCTGATGTCACATCCAAAGAGGCTGTTTTGAAGTAGGGTCCCCATCCAGCCATGCTAAGAAAAAAGGAAAGGAAAGGAAAGGAAAGGAAAGGAAAGGAAAGGAAAGGAAAGGAAAGGAAAGGGAAGGGAAGGGAAGGGAAGGGAAGGGAAGGGAAGGGAAGGGGAGGGAAGGGGAGGGAGGGAGGGAGGGAGGGAGGGAGGAAGAAACTGGGATGCTTTCCTATATGCTTGTCACTCAAGGTACCATATAGATGATGCTGAATGGTGGCAGATCCTGCATTAGCACTGAAATGTTAGCTTGGGGGTTGAATGGGTCTCCAAATGTTGTTAATCTCCAAATATAATTGGGGGTTATGGATGTTGGCATCTAACAACACCTAGAGGGCAAGGTCATCTTTATCTCTGGGGGAAAGCAATTCCAGAGAAAGCTTGCACATTCTTCTTACTCTGTCCATTGCACTTAAGCATCTTCCTGCCAACAAAACCCTTGGCTATACTTTGTTGCTGTTGTGGTTGTTGTTCAGTAGTTTCTAACTTTTTGTGACTTGATGGACATCATTTTGCTGGGATCATCTCTTGGTTACTGCTGCTTTGTGTTCTTATAAGTTCATGTTCGTGACTTCAGTGATACCATCTACCCGCCAGTCTCTTTTTCAATTGCCTTTAATTTTTCCAAGCATCAGGCTGTATCTTTTCCAGCAAGCAGCCTGGTCTTACTTTTTCTAGTATGGATGGATTTGCTCTTCTTGTGGCCCAAGGTATTCTCAATAATTTTCTCTAGCCAACTTCCAGCCTAATAGTGGTCTAGGCAACTGCCTTTCCTCACCCTGCTCTGACCCTGTGATGGGTATTACTTAATTGGCTTGTTCAACAGGGAGCTATTCAGGTCCTGCTCTTTAAAGTCTATTTTGATAAATTAGCTACAATAAAATTTTAGGGACTAAAAGCTTGAAAATGTCTCATAAAACTAAGAAAATAGCTCTCCTTCCTTATTAAGTTAATAGCTCTACTCCAAATGACAGGGAGGCAGTGTGCCTTGGGATGATGGAGAAATTACTGGATCTAGATCTGTCATAGTCTTTCTCCCAAGTAGCAGCTCTCTCATTATTTCATGACTACTCTCATTATCCCTGGGAATTTTTGAGTCTAGGAAGGTAAAATTTGTTGCCACTTTAACATCTTCACCGTCTATTAGAATTAGGCTGGCATTGCCTATCAGTACAATCTTGGCTGTTTAATCCTGAGCAGCAGAATGACTTTTGTACTCTTTTCATTCACCTTCAACAAGAGTTTGTTTAAATCCCAACTTCCAGCTATGAAAGTGGTATTGTCAGTACTGAATATCATATATTTAATTAACATGTTTTAATTTCATGCTGCAATTTACCACTTCCAACATCATTAGATACTTGCTCTGGGACCCTTAAAAATGCAAGATGGATGCGCTAAAGAAATACAGGAGGCCATGACTTCTGGTGGGAATATGGCGGTCTGAACAGCTGTGACCGCGAGCTCTGTGGGCAGATCTGACAACGTGGCTTTTTTTTCCGGCTCAGGCAGGCTTTTCCTGAAGCCCTAGAGTGTTTTCATGAACAGAAAACACTCAGAATTATCCCATTTGTACTCCAGAATGGCCCCTCGCAGCCAGAGTATCACGTTAGCGCTAATCCGGTAAGAGACGCCAGGAGGCTGGGATGTCACCATTTCCAAATTGCACCGTAGCCTTAAAGGGACACTAAGACCATCCACCCCATTTCTCAACTGCCCAATTTATATTTTTTTCAAGTTCATGTACCCCAAGAGAGGCTTTCTACAGCAAAGAGAAGCAATCTCTCTTGGTGCTTATCGTTATTTTTGGATTAATTTTTAAAAATCTTTTAAAGTTTTGTCTTGTTTTCCCATTTAAATACTAAGGAGCACTGAAAATAAATAAGTGCCTCCCTGTTATTATTTTTATATTGAATTTGAAGAATTTAATATTTTCCTACATGTTGAATCTGCTGTTTTGAACCTTCAGCTTTCTGTCACCACTTTCAATGGGAAGCTGCCTCTTATCATACTTTTACTTGTGTAAACATGTCCAGAAATCTTCTATTAACTCTTACTTTTGCTAGTTAACTGTCTAGGGGGCACCATAATCTACTGCCTGCAACATGGAAGATCTCAAGCAGACAGTCTCAGAGTTTCATTCTGAGCTTAAGCAGATTCTCTCTGATTTCTGTCAAATTATTATCCAAGGTATTTGGGACATTGTGGAAAATATCAGCTTTAAAATGTGTCATCTGGCTGAGGATGTTGTGGAAGAAGTTGAAGATTCTAACAAAGATAGAGATGTTTCTACTAAAAGCGAGATTGACGCCTTTGTTGAAATGCCAAAGGCACAGACTGAACTGCAAAATGCAAATAGAGTTGTTTTTCTGATGGAATGTTATGCGAAAGAAGAGGCTTTGCTCTGTAGGAGGTTTTTTGCTGAGAAGTCAAAGTTTTTAAGGGGGGACAGTTGGGCTGTTTGATTTCTGTATGAAAAATGTGTACTGTGGAGATATGTAAATGCCTTGGTATATTTTGAAGTGGAGTAAAGATTTAAGAACGTTTATTTGGACTGTTTTTTAAGGCTTGTTTGATTCCATTTTTGTTCAATGATTTGGATTAAGGTTGGTTGGATTGTTTTTAAGGTTTGTTTGATTTTATTCCTTCTTAATGATTTGTTAAGATTTATAAGGTATAATAATAATTGCTTGTTCTTAGATTTAATAGGGTTAAGTTTGTTATAGCATTATTGATTATAAAAGTAGGCAATTTGTATGTTTTTTTAGTTTGATCTTTATTATTGTGGACAGAAATGTATAGAATAGTGGTAGGAAGGAAATATATTTAATTAAATAAATGTTGTTTTGGGGGGAGGAAGTTGATTAGGAGGTTTATATATATATTTTCTTTTAATATAAGGGGAAGGAACAAATGTACTTAGTGATCTTTATAATGTGCTAATGAAATGATTTATAGAAATAATGTGATTTTGGTTTGATATAGTAAGGGATTGATAATTGCTGTATATTCTTGCTGTTAAAAGTCAGAAGTCAACTTTTTATGTAATCTTTAAATTTCTTTTCTTCTTGTGTTTCACATTTCCTTAGGGGTTTTTTTTGTAGTTTTTTGCTTTTTTCTAGTTTTTATCTTTGCTTTAAATCTAATAAAATTCTTTAAAAAAAAAAAAGAAATACAGGAGGCCACAAGGACCAACTGCCCATAAGTGATGGAAACTATTATAAACCAGATGCATTCACATCATTGTTTCTAGCAAAGGATACATTGGAAAAAATGCCACCACTCATACCAAAACCTGCCTGAAATGACTAGGTTCACATATTGTGCTAGGTTCACATATTGAAGGTTCACATATTGAAACAAACTGGTAACCCATGTAGCTCTCAAAGCAGAGATGTTATATGGGCATACCAAGGCATGCCTATCACTGCCCAGACTGCTGCATTCTAGACCAGTTGAAGCTTCTGGTGGTCTTCAAGGGCAGCCCCATGTAGTGCGCATTTCAGTAGTCAAACTGCAGTGACAAGGGCATGAGAGCCTATCTGAAGGGCCACCCAATCTTGGAAGGGGCACAACTGGTGCACCAAATGAAACTGGGCAAAGGCCTTCCTGCCACCTGCTCATCAAGCAGGAGCTGTGAGTCTAGGAAGACTTCAAATTGCGCACCACCCTTGAATGGAGGAGTGTCATCTCATCCAAGGTCAAAATTGGAATATCTCCAGATCTGGGTGGTTCAAACACCAACAGCAACTCTATCTTGGTAGGATTGAATCAGAGATGGTTCTTCCCCATCCAAACCTGCACAGCTTCAGGCACTGGGACAGAACTTTGACAGTCTCATTTGGGCAGCCCAGAATCAAAAGATATAATGGGGTATCATCAGCATTTGGTTTTACCAACTAATTGTGGTGAGAAGACCTAGGGGTGCTCTTGCATGCCAATAATGACCACGGGATATACTGGGATCATAGGCTACCCATCTCTGCCATGTTGTGGTAGAGACAACAGACAACACAATGACAGGATCAGTCAGTGGGGAGAGCCACAGGAGGGAAATAAAGTCATGGGGAGAGGCAAAAGCACTAAGCCAGCCCCTGGTGCTTGTCATGTCAAGCAGCCTTAGATGGGAACAAGGGAACAGAAAAAAAACAAAGCATTAAAGCAGCTGAAGGACTTCTCTTTTGCCATTTTGTATGTGCAGAGTTTTGCAGAGTATGTATCATCTGACATACAGAATAGATTCCTGGGAGTAACAGTTTTCATTTTAAAAAGTAAAATTCAGGAAGGAAATAAAAACTGGGTGCTTACTCTAACTCTTTGTTGCCATTCAGTGGTTGTCTGGGTTTTTGCAGGACACAGTTTGTTCCTTCTTCCTAGTTCCTCTGTAGCTTCATGGAAATTGAAGGATGAACTGATAGTTCAGCAATTTCATTGAATCAAAGCAGCAATATCCCTTCATTGCAACCTAAAGATATGGAGGCCCCAAAGATTTGGGGGAGACTTTTTGCAGCACTGTGGACAGGGAATGGGGAACATGAGGGGAGCATGCTTCACCAGCCTGGGAAGAAGCTAAAAGGGTACCTACTGGCAGATGTAAGGGTTGAACAGAGCATGGACTTCTAGGGTTGAGGATAGTTCATTGACTTAATGGGCCATCATTGAATCAACTGCAAGCCATTGTTCTCCAGGAGGGAACACAACAGCCTGGCACCCAGGAGGAAATGCTGGTACTGGGCAGCAAACAGCTGCTGGAGAGAAGGGTGTGTGTCTGGCACTGCAATCAATTGGAGCTGAAGCTGCTTCTAGACTGGAACAAAGTGCTAAAGGGCCAAAAAACAGAGTGGGTGAAAAAGACCCAGCAGTTTTGAATCAAAGCTGGAGAACATGTGCTTAGGTTGCATTTGCAATGGGCTGGGAGTCAGAGGAGGACAAGATCTACTGATCCTGCACTCAAGAAGTAGTGAGTGGCCATATTGGTGATGGGCCATTGTTTCTTCTTGACCCATCAGATCTAGCAAAAAGTGTGTGTTCTGGGTCCCTTCCTTCCTTCGAAAAGTGCCATCTTGTTGGACAAGAAGTCATGCCTTCTCTGTGGCACTGCCTGCCCTGTGGAACAGCATCCCTCTGGAAATTGGGATGTCCCCCACCCTGTTAGCCTTTCAAAGGCTGTGAAGACCTGGCTGTTTCCCCTGGCATTTGAGCCAGGATGTTAGGCAGGCTATGCTGTTGATTTAGTTTTCAGACTGAGGGTTTCTTGTTTTAACCTCAGGCATCATGGCTACATGCAGGTGATGATGCTGTTGTTGTACACTGATGATTGTACACTGATGATTCTAGTTCTTGTACACTGCCCAGAGTCCCTGTTATGGGATGGGCAGCCATATAAATGAAATAAAGTGCAGATCTGCCCAAGGTTAACATATCACAAATGTTGAGATTACCCTGGGAATATATTGGAATAAAGGGCAAAATACTGTTTTGATGCTGCTACAGCTAAGGATGGCTTGTGGGCTGGGAATGAAATGAAAACAGCATGGAGGGGACACAGCAGAAAATAACGTTTTTTTGCTGTTTATTCATTCAGTCGCTTCCGACTCTTCGTGACTTCATGGACCAGCCCACGCCAGAGCTTCCTGTCAGTCATCAACACCCACAGCTCCCCCGGGGACGAGTCCGTCACCTCTAGAATATCATCTATCCATCTTGTCCTCCATTGCTCTTCTCCCAAGGATAAAACGTCTTCTGATTTCCTGACTGCAGTCAGCATCTGCAGTAATCTTTGCACCTAGAAATACAAAGTCTTTCACTGCTTCTATGTTTTCTCCCTCTATTTGCCAGTTATCAATCAAGCTGGTTGCCATAAACTTGGTTTTTTTGAGGTTTAGCTGCAAGCCAGCTTTTGCACTTTCTTCTTTCACCTTCATCATAAGGCTCCTCAGTTCCTCTTCGCTTTCAGTCATCGAAGTGGTATCATCTGCATATCTGAGATTGTTAATGTTTCTTCCAGCGATTTTAACTCCAGCCTTGGATTCCTCAAGCCCAGCTTGTCGCATGATGTGTTCTGTGTACAAGTTGAATAGGTAGGGTGAGAGTATACAGCCCTGCCGTACTCCTTTCCCAATCTTAAACCAGTCCCTTGTTCCGTGGTCTGTTCTTACCGTTACTACTTTGTCGTCATACAGATTCCTCAGAAGGCAGACAAGATGAGTTGGTATCCCCATACCACTAAGAACTTGCCACAATTTGTTATGGTCCACGCAGTCAAAGGCTTTAGAATAGTCAATAAAACAGAAATAGATGTTTTTCTGAAACTCCCTGGCTTTTTCCATTATCCAGCGGATATTGGCAATTTGTGTAATGGTTGCCTATCCCAAACACTCAGACTCACAAGAGGTTACTTAAATGAAATCTGATTTATTAGGGAGGTTATGACAGTTACAGAGAAAGCTGAGAATGACTAAAAGCGCGCCAAATACAAACTAAAAACCCTCGGCTCCAAATGTAATCCCTCCCCCCTACCAGCCATAGCAACCACCCCCCTCCCAGGTGCCGGTAACCGTTTTCCACACATCCTGGGAAAGCAACCTTGAATACATGAGATAACCCAAATACATTCCAACCCAGCAGCCAACAGATAAGAACTCCCCGAAGAGGAATCTTTCTCCCTTCCAAGATCAAACACGTATTAGGCTAATGACATGCGAAACGTTACGATGTACCAAGCACATTGAAACGGTGAACATGACAATTTGGTTCCTAGTTCCTCTGCCTTTTCTAAACCCAGCTTGTAGATCTGGCAATTCTCGCTCCATGAGTTGCTGAAGTCTACCTTGCAGGATCTTGAGCATTACCTTACTGGCATGTGAAATGAGTGCCACTGTTCGATAGTTTGAACATTCTTTAGTGTTCCCCTTTTTTGGTATGGGGATATAAGTTGATTTTTTCCAATCCGATGGCCGTTCTTGTGTTTTCCAAATTTGCTGGCATATAGCATGCATTACCTTGACAGCATCATCTTGCAAGACTTTGAACAGTTCAGCTGGGATGCCGTCGTCTCCTGCTGCCTTGTTATTAGCAATGCTTCTCAAGGCCCATTCAACCTCACTCTTCAGGATGTCTGGCTCTAGCTCACTGACTACACCGTCAAAGCTATCCCCGATATTGTTATCCTTCCTATACAGGTCTTCCGTATATTCCTGCCACCTTTTCTTGATCTCTTCTTCTTCTGTTAGGTCCTTGCCATCTTTGTTTTTGATCATACCCATTTTGGCCTGGAATTTACCTCCAATGTTTCTAATTTTCTGGAAGAGGTCTCTTGTCCTTCCTATTCTATTGTCTTCTTTCACTTCCATGCATTGCTTGTTTAAAAATAATTCCTTATCTCTTCTGGCTAACCTCTGGAATTTTGCATTTAATTGGGCATATCTCCCCCTATCGCTGTTGCCTTTTGCTTTCCTTCTTTCTTGGGCTACTTCTAGTGTCTCAGCAGACAGCCATTTTGTCTTCTTGGTTTTCTCTTTCTTTGGGATGTATTTTGTTGCCGCCTCCTGAACAATGTTGCGAACTTCTGTCCAGAGTTCTTCCAGGACCCTATCTACTAAGTTCAGTCCCTTAAATCGATTCTTCACCTCCACTGCATATTCCTTAGGAATATTAGTGAGCTCATATCTAGCTGATCTGTGGGTCTTCCCTAATCTCTTTAATCTGATCCTAAATTGTGCAATAAGAAGTTTGTGATCGGAACTACAGTCAGCTCCAGGTCTTGTTTTTACCGACTGTACAGATGTTCGCCACCTTTGGCTGCAAAGGATGTAATCAATCTGATTTCGGTGTTGTCCATCTGGTGAAGTCCATGTATAAAGCCGTCTCTTAGGTTGTTGGAAGAGAGTGTTTGTTATGCAGAGTGAGTTGTCTTGGCAAAATTCGATCAGCCTATGTCCTGCTTCATTTTGTTCTCCCAGGCCATGCTTACCTGTAATTCCAGGTGTCATTTGACTGCCCACCTTAGCGTTCCAGTCTCCTGTGATAAAAATAACATCTCTTTTAGGCGTGTTGTCCAGTAGGTGCTGCAGATCCTCATAGAACTGCTCTACTTCAGCTTCTTCAGCATCTGTGGTTGGGGCGTATATTTGGATCACTGTGATGTTAGATGGCTTGCCCTGAATTCAAATTGAGATCATTCTATCGGTTTTTGGATTGTATCCGAGCACTGCTTTAGCCACTTGACTATTAATTATGAAGGCTACTCCATTTCTTCTGTGGTCCTCTTGTCCACAGTAGTAGATCTGGTGGTCATCTGATGTGAAGTGGCCCATTCCAGTCCATTTCAGTTCACTGACGCCTAAAATGTCTATCTTTAATCTTGACATCTCACCAATAACCACATCCAATTTGCCCTGGCTCATAGATCTTACACTCCAGGTTCCAGTGGTGTGTTGATTCTTAGAACATCGGATTCGCCGTTCACCACCAGCACCGTTGGCTGCTAGCCGTCCTTTCGGCTTTGAGCTAGCTGCGTCATCACGTCTGGGGCTATCTGAACTCATCCTCTGTTCCTCCCCAGTAGCATTTTGACCATCTTCCGATCTGGGGGTCTCATCTTCCGATGGTATACCGACATATCTCTGGTTGTACTGATCCATTTAGTTTTCACGGCAAGAATACTGGGGTGGGTTGCCATTACCTTCCCCAGGGATCACATTTAGTCACAGCAGAAAATAAAGGTTACCTGAGCATATCTGAGGCATAGTTAGGCATAACTGGAGAAAGGCTGGGAATGAGTGTTCAGTTTCTCTTCACTGTCACCTTTTGAGTATCACCATCAAGGAAGCTGAAGCAATTTTATCTGCCTACTTAAAATATCCCAAAAGAAGGCAATGGCAAGACATTTTCATACTGCTGTCCAGGAAACTGACTGCACAGGCATATTTATGGAGTCAGCAGAAGCTGAGCTTGGCCTGAAGGAGACTTCACCCTTAATTACCTGCCACAGCCTCTCCCTTTTTTACACATACACATGTGTATGCCTTCAGAACATAAAGGACAAGCCATTCACAGGTGATGCGTAACTTAGCTAATTTTCTCTCCTTCATTAAATAGCAGCCTTTCCATTCTGAGAGGAGCACATTTTCTCCCTTGCCTCCTCCCACCCACAGTGAGTTTCTCTGAAGGCTGTTCATGCTTGGCAGACAGGAAACAAGGAACTTCCTTTGCTCTCGTGGACTCTTCCTAGCAAGGCATGCAGCCCCAAAAGGGCATCATTCTAGAAGTGGCTCTGCTTCATCCTATGTTGTCCAAGCAGGCTTCTTCTAACCAGAAAAATGGGGAAATATTACATGACATGCGGTCTCCTATAGTTTCTCTGGCACATGACCAAGTGAACTTGGTAAATGATCCAAGATGTGACTGGGAGCAGATGCCGACGCCGACCGCTGCTCTGAGGGGAGGGCTCCTGGGTCTCACCTCTTCCCCCCCCCGACTTTTATTTTGATCGGGGGCTTTGGAGGGGACTTCTGGGCTCCCCGTCCTTCATACCTGATGGGTCGGGGTTGGACAGAGCCCCCTGGACGGAGCGGCGAGGGGCGGCGGATCTGGGCGAGCCCCAGTGGTGTGAAGCAATGCAGCGAGTCCCGGAGGTTTGGCAGTGCAGCAGATTGGCAGTGCATTGGACTCGGGGGAGACTCAAGTGGCATGGGGAGCATTGGCGGTGTGACCCCTGGGATGCTGGATGGTGGCCTGCGGTGGCCTGGCGGCCTGGAGGCATGGGGGACCGGTCTGACGGCGCAGTGGATCAGCGGCGTTGCGGACTGGCTGACTGGCCTCGGTGGACCAGCCTGGTGGGGTGGTTTGGCAGCACAGCGGACAGACGGCTCAGTGGCATGATGGCCGGACTCGGAGGGCCAACCCAGCAGAGCAGTTTGGCGGCGCAGCAGACCAGTGGCAAGACAGACCTCCTGACCCACCTTGGAGGTCCAACCTGGCAGAGTGGGCGAGCGGTGCAGCAGACCAGCAGCACAGCGAGCCGGCAGAACGAACCTGTAGGCTCAGTTTGGTGGAGCAGGTTGACTACCAGCTAGACGGCGAACTGACTGACCAACCAGGGAGAGCCCAGGATAGACCTAGGGGTATAGGCCTTGGCGTTGCTTGCCTGGGGACGTGGAGGGAGCTGGGCAAGAAGATCTGGGCCATCCCCTCCCTACTGGCCTGGAAGCGGTGGAGAGCTGTTGGGGTCCCTCCAGTATGAATGAGGACTCCCTCCTGGGGTGAGAGATGAGGGGGGGAGTCAGGAAGTATCTGACGGTGTGGGAGAGCACTCACCTCCTGAGAGGCAGGAGGTGAGGGGGAGCAAATGAGATGCCCCTGGCCGACCAGTGAGAGAGGCCGAACAGGGAGCAGTGTGATTGAAGAATGAATGGGTGGGTGATGGCTGGGCCCAGATGGCACCAAGAGTGCAAGCTGGTGCGCCAGAGGGCTCGCCATTGCCCTGTGGATAACTGTGTTAAGGGTGAGTGAATGGATGGAGAGACCTCTACTCCAAGCGGAAGACTCCAGAAATGCTGGAGTCGGGCTAGGTGGATTTGGAGTCTCTGGGGGCTGCAGGGCGGGTCATACTATTGAGGTGGTGATGGGTAGGGGATGTTATGGTGGGAGCCGGAGGGCGGGCCATCTTCAGGGAAGATGCCCCTGGTGTTTGTTACTGGTGGTGTGTTCCAGCCCTCGGTGCTCAGACCCAGGCCCCGGTCAGCAGACCCATAGGGGCCCTGGTCTCTGGCTGTTGCTACTCAACACCAGGTCTGTTAACAACAAAGCCCCCCTCATAAGTGACTTGATCACTGAGGAGGGGGCAGACCTGGCATGTATTACTGAAACCTGGCTGGGCCCTGAAGTGGGGGGTGCCCCTTTCGGAAATGTGCCCGGCCGGGTTTACTGCATGGCACCAGCCAAGACACCAGGGCAGGGGGGGAGGGGTGGCAGTTGTCATCCGGGAGTCTCTGGTGGCCTTCAGGGGCCCTGCCCCACAAGTGGCCGGTTGTGAGACCCTGTTTTTCAAGTTGGGTGCACGAGAGCAGTTGGGAGTGTTGCTGCTGTACCAGCCTCCCTGCTGCGTCGCAACCTCCCTGCCTGAGCTGCTGGAGGCCATCTCAGGGTTGGCAGTGGAGTTCCACAGGCTTATGGTTCTGGGGGACTTCAACCTGCCTTCCCTGGGGTGGGCCTCTTGGGCAGCTCAGGAATTCATGGCTACCATGGCAGCCATGGGCCTGACTCAGATTATTCATGACCCAACTCAAGACAGTGGCCTCACCCTAGATCTAGTTTTCTTGTCGGAGCAGTGGCAATGTGACCTGAGGGGAGAGTTACATCTATCCCCATTGTCAAGGTCAGATCATGCCCTGGTGGCCTTGAGATTCTCTTATGCCACCCCCCTCCACAGAGAGGCAGGACCCATTCGATTGGTCCACCCCCGGCAACTGATAGACCTGGCAGGGTTTCAGAGGGAGCTGGGGGTTATACCTGGGGATCTGCTGCTTGGTCAAGCGAAGGCCCTGGCCGCTGCCTGTAATAGGGAGGCAGCTGGGGCCTTGGATAGGATTCCGCCTGTGCAACCACTCTTGCCTCATCATACTCAATGTTCCCCATGGTTTATGGAGGAGCTGAGGGTTTTGAAGAGGATTAAGAGACGTCTAGAGCACTGCTGGAGGAAGACAGTCCAAATACTCAGACTCACAAGAGGTTGCTAAATGAAATCTGATTTATTAAGGAACTTATGACAAGTACAGAGAAAGCTGAGAATGACAGAAAGCACGCCAAATACAAACTTAAAACCCTCGTTGCAAACGTAACCCCGCCTCCCTACCAGCAGAGCCGCCCGTCCCAGGTGCTGGCAACCGTCAGTTCTCCTAGCCTGGGAAAGCAACCTTGAACACAGGGGATAACCCAAATACATTCCGAGCTCACAGCCAAGAGATAAACCTACTCCCAACAGGAACCCTCCTCCCTGCAAAGATGAAACACGCATCCAGCTAATGACATGCGAAACGTTACGATGTATCAAACACATTGAAACGGCGAACATGACACCCACAGTGGTAGTGGTAACCGGTGCGCCTGAAGAATCGGTCACCCCCGCGCGTATGAAGGCTTTAGAGGAGAAACTGGAATCCTTAGCGGTTATGCTAAAGGAAAGCCGTAGAAAGTCGGGGTCTGCTGAGGGAAGACGAAGAGACGCTAGGGACCAGAGTGCTAACCCTGAGTCACCACCCCCATCTCCGCGGAGAAGAAGTAGAGCCCGGTTCCGACAGTCAGCAAAAGGGAGGAGAACCCTAGACTTTACTGAAAAATCTGAACCTCTGGAGGCGGCGAGACCCCCACCCCCTTTTTCGGTGAAGTTTGATGGCGACCCTACGAAGCTGTCTTTCTTCCTTACCAATGCTAATAGCTATATGGAGGACTGGGAGCAGAGCTTTCGCTCCGAAAGGGGGAAAATCAATGCCATTGCAAATAAGCTAAAGGGGAGGGCGGCGGATTGGTACGTCCAGCTGTGCCAAGCAGAGGCCCCAGAGTTAGAAGACTTCGAGGAGTTCCTGTGGGCACTAAAACAACATTTTGAAGACCCTTTGGCACAAGAAAGAGCGAAACGGGCTCTGAAGAATCTGGCCCAAGGGTCACTTTCAGTGGCAGATTACGCGTTAGAATTCAAAGCACTGGCTGGAAAAGTTGAGGATTGGTCCCAGTCTACCCTAGTGGAGATGTTTAAAGATGGGTTGGAAACTGAGGTCCTTCGGTGGGCTCTGGGGCATGATGACCCAAAGACTTTGTATGGGTGGATTCAACTAGCAGGCAGTGCTGAAAACGCTCTGGAAACCTTCGCGCATCGCAAGGCAGTAAAACAAGGCAAAACAATCAAAAGCACCCGCACCCCAATCTCTTCAGGATGACCCAGCCAGCGTTCATGGGAGGAGGAGAGGGAATGTCGCTTTGCCAAGGGGCAATGTCTGCACTGCGGGAAGGAAGGACACCGAGTGGCGGCATGCCCAAAAAGACGAACCGAGGATCACCCAGCTAAACCAGCCGGGAAGTCGCCATCCCTCCCAAGGAAAATGAAAGCCGCACTGGCTGAGGCGGAGCTTGAAGGCATCCCCTTCTTTGGAGAAGAGAGAGGACTGGAGATCGAGGAGCCGGCGGAAAACGCCAGCCACCTGCTTTGAAGGGCGCCGTGGGGCAGGTGGAAGAAGAAGAAGATGGGCGCGACCATGTTTCGGTGAGTGGGAATTTCCCTACCCTGACTGTTAAAGTGAAGTTGGGGTCCAGCACCAGAACTATAGTATTGTGGGCCATGATCGATTCGGGGTGTTCACGGTCCTTGATGCACCCCGACGTGGTAACTGCATTGGAGTTACCCACGTTTCCTTTAAAGCGGCCGATGATCTTTACCCAGTTGGATGGGACCACGGCAGGGGGGAAACCAGTTACCCACACTACAGGGATGGTTGCATTGCAAATGGGCAGCCATTGGGAAAGATTACCATTTATTGTGGCACCGGTAGGGGGACCTTTGGTCATCTTAGGGATGCCCTGGTTTGTACGGCAAAATCCCCTTATAAACTGGGTGCATAGAATGGTGACGTTCGCAGATGGATTTTATAAAGCCCCTAATAAGGACCAACTAGACGACAGCGAGGTGGGACGGGCAGCAACAACTTCTCTGCAGGTCCTCGAGCCGCTGGAAGGGCTGCCGGAGCAATACCAGGACTTTGCAGATGTGTTTGGTGAAAAGGAGGCGGACCGGCTGCTGCCTCATCGCAAAACTGACTGTGCCATAGAATTTGTTCCTAATGTGAAATTGCCTAATCCCAAAATTTATTCTATGACCCAGAAGGAGCTGGCAACACTACGAGAGTTCATTGACAAAAATCTAGGTAGAGGTTTTATTGAACCAGCCAGCTCTCCAGTGGGCGCACCTGTACTGTTTCGACCAAAGAAAGATGGCACTTTGAGACTGTGTACAGATTTCCGTGGGCTCAATGCAGTATCAATATTAAATAAATATCCTTTGCCCCTAATAAAAGATATGCTAACACATCTGGCAAAGGGAAAAATATTCTCTAAGTTGGACTTGAGGGAGGCGTATTTCCGTATTCGCATACAGGAGGGGGATGAATGGAAAACTGCTTTTAACTGTCCTTTGGGTGCTTTTCAATATAAAGTACTACCATTTGGATTGGCGGGAGTGCCAGGAGTTTTTATGCAACTGATCAATGAGGTCTTGCATTTAAAGGGGTGTTGGTGTATTTGGATGATGTGTTAATATATACCGAAACTATGGAAGAGCATGTTAACCTAGTCAGACAAGTACTGAGCAAACTGAGAAATGCGGAATTGTATGCTAAACTGTCTAAATGTGCATTTCATAAATCGCAAATTGATTATTTGGGCTATAGAATTTCAGATAAGGGAATTGAAATGGATCCCGCTAAAATTGAAGCCATTTTGGCATGGGAGCCGCCACACACGCGTAGGCAGCTACAAAATCTCCTTGGATTCATGAATTTCTACCGGCCGTTCATCCAGGGGTTCGCGGAAATAGCGCTCCCCCTCACTGAGTTACCCAAAACAAAAGGTTTGGGGGATACACGGAGGGCGAAAAATCCAGGAGCGCTACTAAAATGGACACCCGCATGCCAAATGGCTTTTGAAACCCTTAAACAATTGTTTACATCCGAACCTATTCTACAGCATCCTGATCCTGACAAACCATTTGTAGTGCAGGTGGACGCTTCTGATTTCTCTATTGGAGCTCTATTATTACAAAACGACAAGTTCAGACGGTTAAAGCCATGTGCCTACCTCTCCTGTAAATTCTCAGAGACAGAAAGGAGGTGGCACGTTTGGGAAAAAGAGGCTTTTGCTGTTAAAACTGCTTTGGAAAGCTGGCGTCACTTATTGGAGGGGGCTGCCCACCCTTTCGAGGTTTGGACTGATCATAAAAACCTTGAAGCACTGACTGCGTCTCGTAAACTCAACCCAAAGCAAATTAGATGGGCTCAGTTCTTTAGTCGTTTTGACTTTAAACTAAAATTTATTCCAGGAAAAAAAAACTTTCTGGCTGATGCACTATTGCACCAGCCTCAGGATGCCACTGCTGTGCCTGACATAGTGGGAACTCTCTGGACAGAGCCCCAAATGAGTCTGGTAGCTGTGACTCGCAGCCAAACTCGTGCGCAGCAAACAGACGCTTCAATTTCACCTCGCACAAAGTGCTTGCCTGTTCCCTCAGACTTGCAACAAAAGTTTCTTTCCGAACTGAAATCTGACACTTGGTTGCAAGCAAACCTTAACAATGTTACTTTTAAACAGGGTTTTGCATGGAAACATGATCGTCTCTATGTGCCTGAGTCTTTGCGCAAAACCATCCTCTCACGATCCCATGATGACAAATTGGCTGGGCATTTTGGGTTTTTGAAGACCCTTCATTTGGTTAGACGCCAGTTTTGGTGGCCAATGCTTAGGCGCAACATTAAAGACTATATTAGTTCCTGCCCAGTATGTGCTGCTTCTAAACGAAAAGTGGGAAAACCCCAGGGCTTGTTGCAACCTGTGGCTAATCCCTCCCGCCCCTGGGAGGAAATTTCTATGGACTTCATCGTTGATTTACCTCCTAGCCAGAGAAAAACTGTAATTTGGGTGGTAAAAGATTTTTTCTCTAAGCAAGCCCATTTCATCCCGTGTACCTCCATCCCATCTGTGCAGCAGCTGGCCTGCCTCTTCATTGTACACGTGTACAAAATTCACGGATGCCCCTCCCGTTTGGTGACTGACAGGGGCACACAGTTCACGTCCCGATTTTGGAGGGAATTTATGAAATTACTGGGCACTAAACAGGCATTGTCTACGGCGTCGCATCCGGAGACTGACGGAAATACGGAAGCAGTTAATTCTACACTTGAACAGTATTTGCGTGCTTTTGTTAATTATCAACAAGATAATTGGGTTGACCTTCTACCTTTTGCAGAAGTTGCGTACAACAATGCCGTTCATCAAAGCACTGGCCAAGTGCCTTTCCATACAGTTTTTGGCCGTGACTTTGTTCCGATCCCGGAGCTGCCTCAACCAACATCCCCTCCCTCTTCACCTGCTGATTGGGCAGCATGCCTGGGAGACTCCTGGCCGAAAATACAGCAAGCGCTTACAGATGCCCAAGCCACTTATAAACGTCATGCCGATTCTAAGCGGTCCTCCCTACCATCTTTTCGAGTCGGTGATAAAGTCTATCTTTCCACCAAATTCATCAAATCCACACAGCCTTCCAAAAAGTTGGCACCTAAATTTATTGGTCCTTTTTCTATTGTTGCTCAAATTAATCCTGTTACTTTTAAATTAGATTTGCCTAAAAATCTTAAACGTTTGCACCCTGTGTTTCATTGCAGCCTGCTTAAGCCTTTCAACGAATCAACCCGCTGGCATCCACAACCTTCCCCTCCTGCACCTATCATGATTGATGGTCAACAACACTTTGAAGTCAGAGAAATCCTTGATTCCTGACGATGTCGTTCTGTTTTACAATACCTTGTTCGCTGGAAGCATTTCCCTCATCCTGAGTGGGTTGCTGCCCGCGATGTTCACTCCCCTATTCTGGTTACCCATTTCCATGCTGCTTATCCTGATAAGCCTGCTCCTTAATTTTGCTTAGTTTCTTTAAGGGGGGCGGTATGTCATGTTCATCGTTCCAATGGTTTGCATACACCGTAACGTTTCGCATGTCATGTTTCTGATCCGTGTCTATCATCCGCGGGGTGGGGAATTCCAGCCTTGCCAGGCTGTTATCTCTGTGCTGCTCTGAAGGAATGTGTGTTTGGGTTATGACATGTATTCAAGGTTGCTTTCCCAGGCCGATGTGTGACGTTTACCAACACTTGGGAGGGGGTGGTTGTGATGCTGGGGTAAGGGGCGGGATCGGGTTAGAGGCAAGGGTTTTTAGTTTGTATTTGGCGCGCTTTTGCCTATTCTCAGCTTTCTTCGTATATGCATACTATTCTTTCAATAAATCAGCTTTATTCAGAAACCGCTGGTGAGACTGAGTCTGTTGGGATAGGCAATCATTACAACATGGGGCTACCCTTGAAGAGTATCCGGAAGCTTCAGCTGGTTCAGAATGCGGCCTCGCAGGCTATTTTTGGTGCCCCTGGAAGGGCGCACATAACACCTTTGCTACACGAGCTGCATTGGATACCAGTTTGCTTCCAGTCGAATTCAAGGTGTTGGTTATCACCTTTAAAGCCCTACATGGCATGGGACCGGGTTACCTGAGACCGCCTCTTCCCTGTATCATCAGCCTGTCCCACCCGATCATGCAGAGAGGGCATGCTACGGACCCCGTCGATAAGAGAATTCCATCTGGCGGGGTCCAGGAGGTGGGCCTTCTCGGCAGTAGCGCCCGCCCTTTGGAACATCTTGCCCCCAGAGGTGAGATTAGCCCCATTGCTCCTAGCCTTCCGGAGGAAGCTGAAGACCTGGCTCTGCCACCGGGCTTGGGGCAGGGAGGTGAATCGACATACTTGGGGTTGGCTAGTGCCTTGAAGTGCCCCTCCTACATAATGACTGAAGAGACCACAGCCATCTGGATTTTATGAGCTAGGGTAGTTAAGAAATTGTTTTAGTGGGATTTTATTAGAATGTTATTGTATATTTATTAGAATTTTATTGTATATTTATTGTTCTGTATTGTAAACCGCCCAGAGTCCCTCCTATCGGAGGAGATGGGCAGTGACAAATCTGATAAATAATAACAACAACAACAACAACAACAACAACTGCACTGATGGTGACAATTTGCTTCAGGTAAAATTAAGCCAATGATAGGCATACAGGAAAGAAGAGGGGCATATAAAAACCCCAAATATGTGGTGAAAGAACAATTGGCTCTGATAGTAAGCTTCCAAGATAGATAAATTTTCTGCAGAAGCTTGATACTATTTTGTGTTGTTGATCTCTGACATCCTGGGAAACAGTCAAAGTATTTGCATGGGAAATGTTTCTGTTACTCTTCTCACCCAGTTCAATAAAGAATGTACCATCATCAATTCATGTTCCACAAATTCTGATTCAGCATAGATAGTACATTCTCACTGGTAGCCCAAAAGAGCTGCCCACCAACATTTCTTTCCTGTGGAGCTAGGTGATCATTCCAGAACTAGTGGGACACAGATTGGAAATGCACGTCCAGACTGGAAAATAATAACAACCTGTGGGGTTTTTTTACACTTTAAAAAATGGATGTGTCTTCAATTGCTTTTTTTCCCATAACAGGAAGAGGTCTTGTGACGTCACGAAATGACTAAAGAGACAATACCAAACATAAGGTATCTGTTACTTTCTCATAACCAGAGTAACCATAATGTAAACTATCTTCATTTTCCAAGTACAAAATACAGCACAGCTAGGACTGCAAAACTGTGTTACAACAAAAGTGAATCCTCAAAGAAAAAGATCAGGCTGGTGGATGACCATGAAGTGCAAACTGATTGCTCAAAAAGTTGAAGGTGTTCTTTGGCCCTCAGCTTCAGTAGGTTGACTCGCTCCCAGATGGTTATGTGGGAGCCTTTAGTGCACAGATCAGTTACTACTTCTGTGCACTCTGAATTCTTAAAAGGTTCCTGGCACTGGATGTTGCTGCATCTGAAATGTGTAAGCAAAACATTTGCTTAACCTCCCAGTGAAATCAAGAGGACTGAAAATTGCTTCATGGTGACTGGCTCATACCCACAGTAATTAAGCTTGGATCATTAAGCAGTACCTCTGGGTATTCTCTCTAGAGAAAAGCCTGGCCACTTACTGGAATATCACTCAATTGCTCCTCTGGAGCTCTGTGTCTGATCATAATCACTTCAGAATAGCCGTAAGAAGTTCTCATACTTTTAAAAACTCCTGAAAAGCTTAAGTAATAATTGACCCAGGAGAGGGCATGGACGTAGGATCATAGTTGCAAGTGACCTTCTTTAAATAGAAACTTTGCTTTATCAATCTCCAAGGAAAGGAGTATACTGACAAAACTGTACCCCATGCCAACAGATTACCTCACCCAGTGGCTTCATGTAGATGTTAAATAGGAGGGGAGAGGGAGTAAAGCCCTGAGACCTCAGGCTTGATCTCTTCCCCCTACGAACACCAGCTGGAACCAGCCCCAGAGAAAGGAGGAGAACCATCACAAGACTGTGCCTCCTGCTCCCAATCCCCTGAGTGAGCCCGGAATGATATCATAATAAAAGGCTACTAAAAGGTCAAGGAGAGCCAGGATGGAGGCACTACCCCCACCCCAAGCCCACCAAAGGTCATCAACCAGTGCAATCAATGCCATCTCAGTATTATGATCAGGCATGAATCCTGACTGAAAGGAGTCCAGATAATCCACTTCTCCCAGGTCCCTCTGGAGCTGTAGGCCAACAACCTTCCCTAAAAAAAGGAAGATTGGGGACTGGGTGAAAATTGCCCAGATCCCTTGGGTCCAGCAATGGCTTCTTAAGGAGGGTATAGACAATCACCTCTTTCAAAGTGGGTGGAACTACCCCCTCCCACAGAAAAGCATTCACCATTGCATGTACCCAACCACCTGTCACCTCCCAGGAGACTTTAATCAACCAGGAAGATGGTATCTAAAGCACAGGTAGCTTCAAGGACCCTGTTTGCTTCATCAGGGCCAACAAGTTCAAACTTTTCCCAGACAGCCATGCAAAATCATGCCTCAGGCAATTCCATAGGATCTGTACAGCCAGATTTCAACTCTGAGCAACTTAATCAACTTCATCTGACAGATGCCTAGAATCATCCACACACTGGCCCTGCAGATGTTCCCCTGGCCCCTCAATACCCAGGAGGGACTGCAGTACACTAAACAGGACCACCAGTCAGCTCTCTGCAGATGCAATAAGGGCAGAAAAAGACTGTTTTTCTGTCTTTATCCCCATGAGGTAATCTTTAAGAAAGGCTGTTGCCCAAGTTTGATTGAGTTCACTCTTTGTTTTCCTCCAATGGCACGTCTAAGTGTCTCATATGCTGTTTCATCACCCAGAGCACCTCTGAAAATCCTCCAGGATCCACATGCACAGAGAGTTCACATAGATACGATCTAGTCCAAGGCCAATGTCACCTTCCCTTCCAAGTGGCAAGTAAAGCCTCAGTCAAACCATGTACCAGAGCTTCAAGAACAATCTGAGCTCTTTCTGAAACCCAATAGGGCCTATTTGAATGGTCTGCTTGAAGCTTGCAGGGAGGTGTGGCACCAGAGAAATCCAAAGCCAACAAGGAGTGATATGTCCATGAATAGGACAAATCCAAACTCCAGATCATGTTGCCACTGCCTGAAGATAAAAACCAGGTCTAATATGTGGTCCCTATTGCAAGTCAGAGCTAACAGGGCAGGTCTGTGGTGGCCACGAACTCATGAGCTGCCTCTGAATCCATTCCCAAGGATGTCAGGTTGAAGTCCCCAAGACTATAAGCCTGGGGAATTCCACTGCCAATCTAGCCACAGACTCAAGCAGTTCCAGTAGGAAGGTTGTACAGTGGGGAGTCTGATACATAAGCAACAATCCTTCCCGATCCTATGAGCCAACTTCACAAACAGGGCCTCACACCTGGCAATCTGCAGAGCAGTGCCCTAGAAAGCCATTCAGGTTTCTTGGATGACAACACCCACCCCAACCCTGCATTTGTAGCTGATGCTATACATGAAAGTTAGCCAGGCATATCTCCGAAAGGGCATATCCCCTCCTGCTCCCCAGGCCCAGACACGTTTTGGGAATGCAAACAGGGTCAGCATACTCATCCATAATTAAATGTGGAAAAGGCAAGCTTTATTTGTTTGAGTGGTCCCATCCCTGTCATCCTTTAAATGGGCCTTGAAGACCTGGCTCTTTTCCCAGGGTCTGCATTAGGGAGTATGCAACCCTGTGGGAATGTTATTAACATGTCAAAGTATCAGTTCCTGGGTAATCACCTTTTTTGTTGCCCAGAATCATTGGGTGGCCTATAATTTGAGGATATAGATATACAGTATTCATTCATTTCCTGTGAGTTTTCCATTTGGAGAGGTATTATCCCCCAAAGTCATAGAAGGTAGCAGCACCTAGCACCCTTTGTTAGACCTCAGAAAATCTGAGCAGGGTCACATCTGGCTAGCATTTGGATAGAAGACAGAAGGCCTCCTGGAAATTTCATGGCTCAAAAATTTGCCAAAGAAGGCAATGGAGAACCATGTTGCTGGCAAGAAAACTGAATGTCCATGTCCACGTCATCAACAGAAGCTGAGCTTGATTTGAGAGACTCATTACATTTACCAAAAAATGGGCACTCTGCTACTTTTTTGTTTGTTTGTTTCTCTGCTAGAGGGGTGTTATTTAAAACTTGACTAGAGAAAGGATTTTAGTAATCTATGAAAGGAAATGCCTATTATTTTGAGAGAATGAAAGAACTCTAATAGATTAAATAAGCAAAGTTTTAACTGATTTTAGAATATATACAGTTAGTTATCCACATTGCTTTTGTATCTTCCTTGCATGGATGGGAAGGGCAAGAAGCAAGGGAATGACCAATCAGGGCCTAAAGTGTCTGTAATCTGGACCGAGCACCAACCCAGCCCTCTTGCTAAAGCAGCACAGTCTGGACTAGAGTTTTTTTAAATTGGCTTCAGGAATAGCCAGGAGCAGCATGAGAGGCTGCTGGGCAGAGTTGCCCAAAGATAATTTGCTGTTAATTCATAGATGCTGCTGAACTAGTGTTAATACACAGAACATGCTAGACAAAGTATCTGATCCTTTATTTGTTGAAAGTTATACCTGCACCTCCATATCAGCCTGCTTCTGTGAGAGGGAGTTGCCTTTTCCTTCTCAGCTACAGAGATGTTTCATGTGGAATTGAGTCATGCAGATACCAAGGGCAGATTAGTAAGAGGATAGACTATTAGGATTTGCAAGGACTCAGCCCTGGAACCCAGATTTTACTGCAAGGCTTCAAAAAGACTCAAAGTTACCCATACCTTTATTTAGAGAACTCAGTGCAGGAAAAAAAAATGGAGAATCGCTGCAGCTCAGGGCAAAAAAATACTCAATTAAAAAATATAGCCTGCTTTGAGTTGAGCTAGACTTTAGATAACTTCACAGATATATATCCATGTAGCATTCTTGGTGACAATATGGGATTGGTTTGCCATTGTCCTTTTCTCAGTAGTGTTGTTTGGTTTTGCTCTTTGACTTCTCAGCCAAACCTAAGACCTTCATATTTCCTGCTGGTCTTGGCCAGTTTGGTTAGGGGTTGGTTAGTGGTTAAGGTGCTGGGCTAGAAACCAGGAGTCTGTGAGTTCTAGTCCCGCCTTAGGCATGAAAGCCGGCTGAGTGACCTTGGGCCAGTCCCTCTCTCTCAGCCCAACTCACCTCACAGGGTGGTTGTTGTTGTGGGGAAAAGAGGAGGAGGAAGGAGTATTCGGTATGTTCGCCACCTTGAGTTATTTATAAAAATAATAAAGGCGGGATAGAAAATAAAATAAATAAATAAAAATAAATAAACTGCTGAGACACTCTTTCGGTTTGTTATTTGTATATCACTTTTAATTATTAATACATTCGCCAGTTTCATTTGTATATCCAATGCAGCATCTTATTCCATATCATTCTTGTAGCCTGTCATTTTTAAATCCACTTTCAGATCAGTCTCAGTCTTGTCCAGTAAAACTTGTTCCTCTTCCGTAACATATTTTAAATGCAGTCTATCTATAGAGGCAGACACTCTTAAAATTAACTTCTGGGTCCACTGTTCAAAAATATCCTTCAATATGTCAAATGTTAAAATATTTTGCTTCACTCTGTATTAGTAAGTCAAATTTAAGTGTTCTTCTCCTTTAAATGTAATCTTTAGGTCTAGTTCCCTCTAGTACCCAACCTTCAAAGTCTTATACTATCATTAAAAAAAAAAAGACTTCAAAACAGAAGCATTTTCCCACTGGAAGGATTCTCATAATTAATTCCAAACTCTCATTTCAAATCCATCAGGACCCTTGGTCCATTTGTAACTTTCCAGAATCAAAAGTTCTAAACACCCTTTTGCTGTTTTTTCCACCCCAATATTTTTAAGTCCTTAAACCTGTATTTAAAACTTTTTTCACTAAGGATTGAAGGAAGCTCACCCAGTGTTTTCAGACTTGTTGATCCAAAGGTTCCTAATAGTTGAAAAGCAGTTAACAATCCATTTCCAACCATGATTAGAAAGGGAAATATGTGAACCCAGTGTCCTTAAAGGTGCCGACTGTGGTTTGAGCTAGATGGCTATTCCCTTCTCCCCCTTGTCCAGAGAGGAATTATGAAAAGCTTGTCTACTCACCGGCTCTTCATTCCATCTTCAGTTTGCCATTTCTTCCCCAGAAGTCAATTGTTGGTATTGTTCCATGAGTATATCACTTAGTTAAGATTCTGTATTTCCTCTTTTCCTTAGCGCGAAGTATATAACTGCACCAGAAATCCATCAGCACTTTCATATTGCGTTAAGCTGTTGCAGATCCTGGAGTAATAGAGAAATAAAGATTCCTCACGCCTCACTCTGTGCAAAAGAAAAAAAAAATCACATGAACACTCCCCGCCCCCCACAATTTCTTTATTTCATGTTGTGCGCATTTGTCTCTTGGTATGAAAACAGCCAAGCAATTCCTATGAGGGAATGCTGCAAAGCCATCAAGCCACCTTCCCCTTGAAAGGCCAGAGGGTGGCTAAAGCCAGGTAACCAGAAACAGGTAAACATTCCTTCAAATGGGGAAATGGGCTGCCATAAGATCTGCAGGACTAAACAATTTCAGAGAAAGAAAGTTTTACTGTAGTTTCAAATATACCTCAACTGAGCCAGAAAAACAACAACCCAGCTTTGCTCTTGAATACAGCTGATGTCATGGGACCACAGAGATCTTGAGTTGGTTTTGTAGTGGTGCAAAATTCTCAAGTATAAGTGCCCTATGTTGCTGGCTTAACTTGCAGCTCCTTTATGAATTGTGTGTTTCTGCAAGCAAGCATTGCCCTGTGATGCATATACATTATAAGGGCTGGATACAAGCAAAATACATAAATGCAAGTTGCTCTTCACTTTTCATTTTATAAAGACAGCTGAATGATTAGCTGCACTATTGGTCACCTTTGTCATTAATGCCATTGAAAAAGCTGCTGAAATGGTGAGGAAGCAGTATTTTAAAGTGCCTACATATCAATATTAGATTAAGGAAGCTGCTATGCACCAACAAAGAGTAAAAAAAAAATAAGGACATCTGCCCTTCTGCTGGAATTACTTTCCAAGGGTATAGCCACCAACACCATCATCATCTGCTGCCCTTGACTAGGATTAAAAAGAAGCAAGGTCTTCTGTCATGCACTGCTGGCTGTTTGTAGTCTTGGTGCCACATTAAACCAACAGGAAAGATTTAATCCATGAAAATTCATTAGACACAGTGCAAGCAAATGATCAGAGAGAAGCAAATGAAACACACAAGCAGATCCAGCAACAAAAATGGGGGAAACTCAGAAAAAGAGAGGACTGTTCAATGCTCTTCTGTGTTCTTTTTAAGTACAAGATATTAGGTCAGCCTTCCTGCAGTTTGGTGCCTTCCAGATGTGCAAGATGAAAAGTTCCATCATCCCCAGCCACTGCATTTTGTGTGATGAGATTTGTCTAGCACTTACGTGGTTGGGAAAAAGTGTGTTACATCATCCATAACGTTCTCAATGACCTTTCTTTAAAAAACAGAATCAAACCCTACCTAATTCTTATGGGAAAAACACATGAATAATCTGCATCAGAACTGTGTAATACTCGTATTCCATTTCATTCTCACATTGTTTAAGTGATATGAAGCCTGTCCTTGTTACCATGATTTTGGTTCAGTGAGGGTTGGGTGAGACTGTGAAGATGCTGTATAACACTGGTGGGTAAATGGTCTCTCATTATCAGATATTTTATTCATTCTGCATTTTTCAGACACTGAAAACTCCCTCCTCTCTCTTGGATTTTTCAGTTTGTGCACGTAAGAATATACCAGTAAAATATGATTTGGAAAGGAATATAGGTATATGAATGCTAGCTTTCGAATAACACACACACGTATCTTATGCAAACAGTAAGCCAGTTAGTTGGGAGACACAGGGTTTAAATCATGTTTCTGCTGCAGATTTGAGCAAGTCACACTCTTTCAGCCTGAGCATCTCAGCTTTAAAATGAGAACAACAGTGATCCACCACATGGGATTGTTTGGGCTGTTGAATAAAATGAGGTTATACAGCATTATGACATTTTAAGTGCAATAGAAATGATAATGTTAATAAAACCAATAGTTCATGACTTCCGAACAAAATCCCCCTTCCTGCTGACATCCGCCGTCCCTGAAACAGTGAGCAGTAGCGTAAAAAGAAATATGATTTTCAGAGTTATTAGTATGCTGTGAACTTGCTTGTCAGACTGCCAGTGGGTAGGTAAAGCTTTCTGAATCAGGTCCTTATTATTTAAGCCATATCACAATCAACATGAAAAAGACTCACTTTAGATTGCACAGAATAAAGCATCTTGTGACATGCAACAGAAGCAATTTTCAACAAAGATATTAAACCTAAGCCTCAGAAAGAAAAGAAAAAAGAGGGAGGGGAACAATTACATCATTTTTGCTTTGAGCTAATATGAAAAATGTCAATTTATTTAACTAGGTGAACATCCACAATTCATAAGCACCCTGAAAATTAGATCCCTTTTGATCCTCTATTTTGCCTGGAAGCTTTTTTAACAACTTTTCACAAATCCAAGGTTTTGATGCAGGCCAATGGCCTGGAAAGAGAAGAAAGCTCAGACAGGAACGATTATTTCTCTGCAGTGCTCCTAAAAAAGGCACTTATTTTTTGAAATTCCCTATTCTATAATCACTGGGAAACTAACATGGGGAAACCTTATCTTTTATTTGTCCCTGTAATTTGCTTGACAGCAATATGGAAATTGTTTGCTGTTTCCTTCTTGCAGTTCTTCCTCTTTTTTAAAAACTTCCCAGTCTAGCTTACAGCCCTGAGGCTTCCTGGTAGTTTCCTATCCAACTATTAACCAGCTCCAAGCCTGTTTAGCTTTTTTGAGATTTGCCAGGGTCAGCTAGCTGCTGCCACCTGCCATGACAATATGCAAGGTCTCCCAAAATAGAAACCTTCCTCAAAGTTAACTTCAGGATAATCATGCTTATCTCAGATGCTCAAAGACATTTGAAATATTCTGTCTAAATCTAATTTCATTTGCATTAAAATTAAAGCAAGAGAAATACTCAATTTTGCTAAGAACATTTCTTGATACCAACATAAACTTATATGTTTTATGGTTTTAACTGTCAATTTTATTGTAAACCGCACAGAGTCCCCTAGGGGGAGATGGGCGGTGACAGAAATTTGAAAAATAAATAAATAAAATAAAATGTAAACAAAAGACTTACAGGTAGTCCTTGGTTTATGATGGCAATTGGGACCAGAATTTCCATCACTAAGCAACGAGGTCATAAAGTGTGATGTCATATGACCACATTGTTTAGCGACAGCAATCCCGGCTGTTAAGCAAGGACCATGCAGGTTGTTAAGCAAGGACCAGTGAGAAGAGGTGGGAATCCAGGCAAGCAGGCTGGTGGACAAGAACTATGGGAGGGCAGGTGGGTACCACAGGCAGGCGCTATGGAGTACAAGTGGGCAGGCAGGTACTGTGGGCAGGCGCTATGGAGTGCGGATAGGCGGGCAGGCAAAAAAGTGGCAGGAGTGGTAATGACTTGCAACCTCCTGCCAGCTTCCCCATTGACTTTGCTTGTGGGAAGTCAGCAGGGAATGTCGCAAATGGATTACGTGACCGTGGACACTGCAACCATCGTAATTGTGAGCCAGTTGCCAAGCTCCCCAATTGCAATCACATGACTGTGGGGACACTGCGGTGGCCACAGCTTCAAGGACTCATTGTAAGTCCCCCTTATTCAGTACCATCATAACTTTGAACAGCCATTGAACAAGTGGTTGTAACCCAAGGTCTACCTGTAGGGCACAACCGACACCTCAGATCTCTAAACATGTCAAAATTATTATTCAAACCTAGTGACATCAAGGTTGGTTTATATCAATGTATAAAGTAACCAGACAGGATACCCATATATTAGTAAAAAGGATTTTTACTAAAGGAATGGAATGGACTTTTCTGGCTTACCTATAAAATTGTGCTATCCATTTACAGCAGAAGGAGTGGTGGCCAAGTGCAACTTCCTTGGGATTGGGCAGCATTACGTGGCAGTGACACAGGAGAACACCTCTCCCATGTGCCCTGCCAGCGGGCTTCAGAAAATAAGGGCAGCTTTAAGGCCTCTCTTAGTGACACCTGTGTCTGGATAGATTCATACTGAGATGGGCTACCTTTTAAATAGCCATACTTTAAGGCATTTAAGGATTATAGTTTAAATCCTCAAATTATACCTGGAAAATAATTGGCAACAGGCAATGCAGATTTTTCAGCTAAAGCATAATACACTCCTGAGATCACCTGGAGCAGCTGGTTCAGAAAGCAGAGGCACAGGTAGTTATGAACATGCCACAGTAACATGTCACATCTCTGTTTTGAGAGCTGCACTGGTTATCAGTTGGCTTCCAGGTGCAGTTTAAGGTGCCGGTTATCACCTACAAAGCCCTCCTTGGCATAGGGCCTGGTTATATGAGGGTATGCCTGTCTTCAGTAGGTTCTGCCCATCCCCTATGCTCTGACAGTGTTGGCAGGCTCCAGGTCCCATCAATTAAACTTCCTGGTGGGACCCAGGAAGTGGCCTTTCTCTGTTGGGATGTATGCCCTCTGGAACAACATTCCTTCTGGTATTCATAGGGCTTCTGCCCTCTTATTTAAATGAGCCCTTAAAACTTGGCCCTTTCCTCAGGCCTTGGGCTAGAGTGGGTGACAGACTGCCTGTGTGGTGTTTTGGTCTATTTGATTTTGTTTGTTTCTCTGGGCTTCATTTTTTTTTAGGCAAAGTGTATTTTTGTTCTTAGTGTTCTATCTGCAAGCTACCCAGAATCATGGTGGACTGGGGCAGCTAATACATTCATAAATAAATAAAATTAGAAGTTGAGCTGCATTCCTGAAGATTCTAAACATTCATCCGCACGATCTACTGCTTTTGTCACAATGACAAAAGCAGGACTGCCAGTCACAACGCAAGCTCCACCCATTTCTTAAGTGTGTGCAATCTCATGATGCCTACACATAAGAAACAGAGCATCAATGCAATGCTGCTTTCATTATTCCCCTGCCCACCAGATGCCTTTGCTTCCAGATTCCTTAAGAGTAGGCTCACATACAGCACACTGGAGGATTGAAATCAGGATGTAAGCTAGGTACAGGTAATTATTCTCAAGACTATCTGACTCAGGAATGGAATAAATAATTTGGCATTCGTTTGAAGAAAAACATCGGTGAAACCAACAGAGGCAAAATTGCCTACCCCACACTGACTTCCAAGTAAACCTGTACTGCCTCAGGCTGCAATCCTGTATCTACTCACTTACCTGTACATCTAGAGAGGCAGGTTGTGTCAAACACAGAGATTATCACTGACCTTCCTCTTATGCCACTGCTGAGAGGCAGCCAAGTAAAGTAAGGAGAATTGCTGGAGAGCTATACAGGGTGCAGTCTTATACTGCAGGACACTTCATTACTGCTGAATCAACATGCAAGGAACAGCACTATCCAGAGCCCTCATTTCCACCATGTGAAAAGTGCATCTCTTGATTTTTGATTATGTGCCATCAAGTCATTGTTGACTCTCAGCAACCACATAGACAGATTTCCTCCATGATTTATCTCTTGTGGCTGGTGGGGGTGGGTACCTTCAAGTCAGTGTTGACTCCTGGTGATTGCCTGATCTAGTCCCTGCAAGTTTTCTTTTCTCTCAGCCCTAGGAAGGAGGCAATGGCAAACCATTTCTGAAAAACTTGCAAAATCTTGGCAAGATTTTCAGAAGTGGTTTGCCATTGCCTCCTTCCTAGGGCTGAGAGAGAATGACTGGCCCAGGGTCACCCAGCTGGCTTTGTGACTAAGGCAGGTCTAGAATTCACAATACCTCGGTTTCTAGCCTGGTGCCTGAACCACTAGACCATGGCCTGTAATATCTGAGCAGGTATGCAAACCACTGGTCTAACCTTTGAGGTTGATATTTCCTCAGTGCTCACTGCTTCTGCAGGAGGAAACTCTGGCAAAGAACATCATGATCAAACTGTTTCTGCCCATCATCGTGTAATTATTTTCCCCCATCTTTAATGTTTTAAAAATAGTGTTGGTTGCCTGCCATCCCTTTTAACCCTGGAGCACATATAGACTCATATAATGGAATGGGGAGGGGAGGGGAGGGGAAGCTGGAGTGCCGGTAGCAGTGCTCTGTCTGAAGGCACAGAAGCTCTGTCAAGGCTGAGCTGATGCTGCTGGATCCAGGGATGGGGGATGAGAGCTGTTCTCATCACCTCATTACTCACTGGCTGCTGGAAGTCAGTTCTTGCTAATGCTGCCAGCTGCAATATTAAAGGAGGGAAGGTGGGAAGAGGGGCTGGCAATGTGAAGGAATGAGAAAATTTATTATGAAGAAGTCAGCAAGATTTGCTTCCTAATATGTGTGCATAGGATACAGCACTGTTCCACTTATAGAGAGCAGATGAAAGAGTGATAGTTCAAGCACTAGATAGCAACCTGTGGCACCAAATCTACAGATATTTTGGGGAAATAAGCTACGCTGAATTTTGGAGTTCAGCCTTGCAGTGTTAAAAATGAATTATATGCATGATTTTGTTGCAAAGTTGGTTGCTACCTGTTGCAAATGAGGGAGTGATACTGAGGTAAGATTCAAACAGGTGACTGCCTAATTAATTGCTCAGTTTCTTACCCACTATTTAGCTAACATCCATTTTTCAAATGTAAACTGTATGATAAGAGCTATGTTTCTCAGATATACCATTTATTGCGGTTGACCCCCGGGAAGTGGTGGGATTCTCCTTTGTTAAAGCTGTCTAAAGCTGCTAATCAGGGATGCTATAACTGCATCTGGCTTTGAGCAAGGATTTGGATTAGACCTCTAAACAAGGAGACTGGCATAATTTGATAATTAGGAACTTTGTTATAAATTAATGTGGGGTACAGCTCAAATCAGAACATAATTGTCCATTAGATTCACACTTCTCCAAATTGAGCATTGCAGCTCCTGTCTCCAAAAATACAATAAAATAATAAAATCCAAAATGCAGCTTTAAAATGTTCAGAAATGTATATATTTATAGAAGAAGAGTCATTATCAAGTCTTACTTTCAATTCAAAAAATGCATTTATGCAATAATAAAATATATGATCCCCCATTAAAATACTGATGGAAGAGATTTAATATTTCATTATCCTCTAATAAATGTTTCTTCATATCTATTGTCCACAAACTACATCAGTCTTTTGTGGACAATAGATATGAAGATATGTGGATATCTCAGCATGAAGAACTCTCCAGACGTAAAGATTTCTCATCTGTACAGATTTCTTATCTGTGAAATCCTGGGCTATGCTGTCCCTTCTGTCTTCTGTCCCAGGCCTGTACAACTACAGCTTTGCAGTTCAGTCCCTAACTAGGAGCACATGCAGACTCATGCAAGCGTACCCTGAAAGCATCTTAGAGGCCATCGTGCACTATTTGTGTGAATGTTTTTAGGGGAAGAAAAGCTAATGTACATCCCAATCAATATAGGTTTGCTGAGACGGGAACTGTCGAAACCGCTTATAGTTAAGCCAGCACAGCCATGCGAAAAATCCAAGTTGAGCTCTCAAAGTAGCAATATCTTTCTGGATGCCAATAAAGCTGCACACAATCGTAGAAGCAGATTACAGAATCTTTTACAATGTTATTTCATTGCCTTGTATATAATGTTTACAATCATCTGATAACATAGTAGAAAATAAATACCTTATCCCAGCATTTATTGCAATATTGCAAAAATCTTAGGGCCCTCTGCTGAAATTGCCATGTACAGTCATTGAGGCAGGATGCCCAGGATGCCCCAGTTTTCACCACTGGGAAAATCCTTTCAAGTCCAATCGAGTGAGCACTCAGGATCAAACAATAATTGGCAAGGAGGGCAAGTGGGAAAGATTGACCCCTTCCTCCTACCTTGAAGTTAATTAGTGCTGTTGTACTTTAATCAACACTACACAGGCCCAGATCCAGCAGCCAAACTGGGAGAGAAACTGAATGAATTCCTCTTGTTTCTTTACACAATTCTACCAGGCAGGGATATGCATGAATCAATGATGTGTGTAAGAATTAGTTACCCTGATTTCATTTAATGTGACTCTTAGAGTCACATTTTCTACAATGGCAAAGACACATGCTGAACAGATTATGGGTATGGTCCATCATAAACCAGGCAATTTGGAAGGCAATTTCTATCCAATTTGCACGGAATCCCTGCAGTCCTCTGCACATGCCAACACTTTCCTGCAATAAGTACCTTTTGGGGTAACTGTGGAGGGATTAAGAGATATACAGCTCAGTCATGGTGTCTGAATTTAGTTTCATGTGGGATTTCATTTTTAAAAATTTATTTAAGAGTGAAACTAAGCAATTTTTAATTTTTGATTTCAATTAATTTTCTTATTGTTTTACAGTACCTGTGTTTTGCTAAGGCTAGAGCAGCTTTTCTCAACCTTTTGACTCTGGTGGAACCCTTGAAATATTTTTCATGCCTCACGGAACCCTTGCACATTCAAGCTCAAATATAGGCCACAAGCTACAAAATCATGATATGCGTTTCATGGGTAGGCCTGTATTACAGGAATTAACAGTGTTCTTAAACTAAAAATGAAGAATGAAACTTACCTCTTTAATGTGAAGTTACCCGAAACTGAAATATTTTTTTAAATAAATTGTGATCTCCCAGGGGAACCCCTAGTGACCTCTCACAGAACCCTAGGGTTCCATGGAACCCTGGCTGAGAAACCCTGGGCTAGAGGGATCAATTGTAAGTAGAACCTGCATCTCTTTCAAAGCCTATGTGACCACTTAATCTTACAGAGACTAGAAGATAATGCTGATATGTGTGCTTCAGTTTTAAAAAAATTATAAATGACAGTCCTTCATAACACAGTAACAATCCAATACACCCTTACTTGTTGGCTCTCTTATTTTAAAAATTATGATCCAGGAAGTCTACTTCCATATCTGAATTGTACTATGAGCTTTTTGACTTGGTAGTAGCTTTTCTTACCTTTATTCAGAAGCTGTGTTGGTCAGATTTATTGATTTCTGCTTTCTCATGTTGTTTTGTGTTGTTAAACCATTCCTAATTAGGTAGAAGAAAAAAAGAGTAAGCAGAAAAAGGTAACAGAGATTCAAAGATATATTTTTTTGCCTCTTTCATCCCAATGTAGATCATAATATTAATTATTTAGAAGAAACCACTAGTCCTTTGCCCAGTAACAAATGTAATGTATTAACAAAATCAATACTGTGTATCTGTAATGTACTCGTATTTTATATTATCAGTCCTGCACCCTTGAGGCAACAGGATACAAGCAATATTAACCTTGCATTTATATGGATTCTTCTTTCTGCTAGAAAAGTAGAAAAGTTTCTAGCAGTAACTGCTAGAAAAGTAAAGAATATAGAAAAAGTAAGCAATTTGTGTGCTTCTGAGAGAAAGAGAGAGAAAGGCTCACCATTCTTTTCAATATTTTTCTGCATTAACAAAATATCCTTATACTGGAGAATATAGCTAAAATTGTAGAGTAGCCAAAAGCTCATACTATAAAAATTATACTTTTCTTTGACAATTTGAAGAAACATTGGTAATCTTTACTTAAAACTGGCATACTCTCATTCAGTGAACTTATCTTGCAGCATCTAAGACTTGTCAAATATAAATAGTAGTGTTCACCCTCTGGGTAAGGATATACAATCAGTTTTAATGGAAAATCTTCCTTCTTATTCATCCATGGCTATGCATAAATGTGCTAGGAGTGGTAAATTCCAAGCCTGATATGGACCTGGACAATTTTGTTGGGGCATATCTGGAAAATCAAAACAAAAATGAAAAAACTCTCAGCACATTACAGACCAACAAATATATGGTGTGGGTTGGAAATTGGAGGCTCGGTTCTGCAGTAGCTTAGCCCTTTCCTTGATGGGCTCAAGGAAGTTCAAGTTGGTAGTGGTGAGGAGGAAGAGAGTTCAACTCGATGGCCACTAATATATGGAGTGTCACAGGGTTCAATTCTTTCCCCTCTATGGTTCAGTATCTACATGAAGCTGCTGAGGGAGATCATCTCTTGGTTTGGATGCAATATAAACAATACAGTACTGTATGTTGATGATACCTAAATGTACATCACCCCCTTGGCTGGGCCATCAATGCTGTAGAAGTCTTGTCTCGGTAACTGTAAGCTGTGAGGGTCTGGATGGGACAAAACCAGCTGTAATTGAATCCTAGCAAAATGGAGCTACTGTAATTCTTGGTCTGCGCTAATGTTGTCTCTTGAAGGGGAGGTGCTACCTGTGAGAGAGCAAGTCCATGACTTAGGGATCCTCTGGGACTCACGCCTACTGTTCAATGGGCAGGTGGAGACTGTGGCCAGGAGGGTCTTCATATAGCTGTGCTTAATGCACAATTTGCAGTCTAACTTGGGGCATGAGGATCTTGGTATGGTAACTTATGCCCACATCACTACTGTGCACTGTATTTTGGGCTGTCTTTGAAGATTACTCAAAAGTACAGTTGGTTCAGAATTCAGGCAGTATTAGCCACATAAACAGGTTTCTGGGTGCAACCGAAAATACTGCTTTTGACCTATATAGTTCATACTGCTAAGTACCTAGGTTCATAGAGAAGTGGCTGGAATTGACATGTCTAGTATGCTGCTCCTGGGAAAAACTATTGACCATTCCCCATTTCTGTGAAGTGAGGAAAGCTAAGGCCAGAAGGCATGATTTTTCCATTGTGGTCTTGACCTTGTGGAACGATTTACCTTCAGAAATCAGACTTGCTCCTTCCCTCAATAGTGTTCCAGAAAATGCTTCTAGCTTCTCTAGAGGGCATTTAATGAATAACCATCACTATTGTTTGACTTTGGATTTTTATTTGCTCCTTCCTTTGTAGTGTTCCAGAAGTTATTTACTTAAATTATTATTTTTATTGAGATTATATTGGATTAGTGTATTTTAAACACAATCTGAATTTGTTGATTTTTTAATGCTGATGTTTTTTCTTAAGTACCATGTTTTTATTATTGTAAACCACTGGGATTCCATGATGGGTTATAAATGTGATGATGATGATAGATAGACAGATGATAGATAGATACAGATACAGATTTAGATATAGATATAGAGGAGAGAGAGAGTAGCACTATGCAATAATCAATTTTTTCAACTATAAGCTGCTTTTCTTTAATGCCTTTGAGGCAGACTTGACTCCTGGCAACCACATAGACAAGTCCATGCAGTTTTATTGGCAGCATTTGTGAAAGTGCTTTTCCTAATTTTCATTATAGAACCTTAATTCCTGTTTCTTCCCTGGAAAAATATGACCACAAGAAAGAATAACGATAGAACCTCTAGAAGAGTGGCCAGGTAACATCACCTAATGTTTTCAGCTATCCCAGAGCCACCTATCCACCCCCTGGCAGTTGAAGACAGCGGTGGGTGAAGGGCCAGGGTGAAATGTGCACAGTGCAATGGATGCCACCAAGCAGGGGATAGGGAAGTGAGTAGGGCAAGCATCCCCTTTTCTTCCTCTTTTCTTTTCATTCCTTCTCTCTTGCTGCCCCCTTCCCCTCCCTCCCTCCCTCCCTTCTATATCCAAGAATTCAGAGGGCAGTTTGAATAGCACTCCCTCCTCAGCATTTTCCCCCCAACAACATCTCTGTTAAGTAGATTGGTCTGAAAGAGAGTCGCCAGCCCCTAAAGTCATCCTGGTAGCTTCCATGGCTGAGAGTAGACTTGAATCTGGGCTCCCCCAATCGTAGCCCATTACCTTAACTGCTATATCACCCCGGCTATCACCACATCTCCACTGCCTTGTCAGGGGGACAGACCTCTTCCTTGCAGAAAGCTTTTGAAATTAAGCCAAGGGCCTCCATGAAATTTGACTAAGTCTACAAGCAATCCTAGCGTTGTAGGTTGCTCATCTCTTCTGTCGAAAAGTTCTTTTTAGGGCTAGTCAAGGATCACAGCAATCGTTTTCTTCACATTTTATTTCTTCTCTCTCCCCCATCCCCACCCCAAAAAAACCCCCACTGTGCATACCTGCATTTGATACCTTTGCAATTGGTTTTAACTAATACTTTATTCCTTACCTTACAGATTGGAAATTAGGGCATATGGAAAGGGTTACAATATTCAATGGATGGGCAGACTGCAGTCCACAGACAGCAGTCCATCCCCAGCGTCTCTTTTACAGCCCTTCCCCAGATCAGACAAGCCCAGGAGTTCAGCCTTAGGAGGCCTTGAAGAGGGTTGAGAAAAACAAATGGGTATCTTGACCAAGGCACACATCCCTTCTTCTACCCACCCAAAATTATGTTGATTTTTCCCATAAGGGTTCAGTAGCATAATAGATTAAAAACATTATGCACTGTGTTTTATACTATAACCTGATTGTTTATCTATATTTATTTCTGAACCAATGATATTTAGTCTGTCAGACTCCACAATCAAATGATTGCTGAATTGTCTGATCGTGTTCATCTGCATCAGTGGGGCAACACGTGTCAAGCAGGAAGAGAGGAGAGGGAATTGCAAAGACTGTGAATTGCTGGTGTTTGGGCTAGGAGGGAGTCAAGGTTGTCTGGCCAGAGACATCTGTGGCTGGCATGGCTGACCGTTAGAAACAGTGTGAGAAAAGACAGGAAGCGGGGAGTGGGGCTTTGGAATGTTTTAATGAGTGAGTTTAGGCGGGAATCTTTTAATTGCAGCTTTCTTCTGTTCTGTGCACTTGTCTTCATTAAACCTGAATTCTGCATATAACAAATGTGCATGAGTTTGGTCAGTATTGGGACTGAGGGTGCCAGTTCTTACATAGTCCTTCTTCAAACTATTACAGGGTGTTCTGTAGCTAGAACAGTACCTCTGGCAAGGTTGGAATGGAAACCCTTGTCTGGGGGCCCTCCTCCTCCTTTTCACTGTTGCTCATCTCTCCACTTCTCCCAAAGGGGAGTGTAGAGATTACTGGCCTTTTTCTCTCTTTCACTCCTTCCATTGCAAATGGAAGGTGAATAAGCAGGAGGCTCCAGACAATGATGCCATCAAGTCTGGGGCTAGGGGCCCACTCAACAAAATAAGAAGCTGGATCCAGTTGAGCTGACCTACCACATTTTGAAATAAAGGAAGTCATATATACTAACATATATACGTACAAACACACACACACACACACAAACACACACACACAAACACAAACTAGAGCCAGTTTGGTCTAGTGGTTAAGGCAACGGGCTAGAAACCAGGAGACTGAGAGTTCTAGTCCCGCCTTAGGCGTGAAAGCTGGCTGGGTGACCTTGGGCCGGTCACTCTCTCTCAGCCCAACTCACCTCACAGGGTTGTTGTTGTGGGGAAAATAGGAAGAAGAAGGAGTATTAGGTATGCTCACTGCCTTGAGTTATTTATAAAAATAATAAAGTGGGATAATAAATAAATAAATATATTACCATCAAGAGAGGGAAGGGGCATTTTAAAAAGTGTTAGTTTTGAAGGTCAAAGTAAGTCATTCATCTAGGCCCAAGAATTGCAGAATAGAAAGATGGAGGAATCATGTATATCAACTTGGAACCAATAACAATGTTTTAACTAGATATTTACTCAACCTCAGATTTTATAAACTAGAAAATTGTGTCAATGAATTAATATGGCAGGATGCTGTTTCTGTCTCCAATATTATCTAGTCAATGGCCATCATTACCATTATTTTCTATTTCAAATCCAAGATGAGGGCAAAAGTGGATTAATGCCAACCCCTTTTCTAGTTTAGATGGCAGGATGTGGAGCACTACTGGCTCCAGGGGTTAATGACAAGACTCCTAGTGGGATATGGGTCTCTCTCTGAGATGGTGTGATAATTACTGATACTAGCTCTGTTATAGTTTAAAATAACATTTCTAGGCAAATACAGGCAAACAGCAGCCCTCTTTCCCCATACACACTCATGTTGTTTTTTAGTTTATCTGATCTATCCTTTATTTCAGCCATAAAAGACAGTGGAATCATTCTTGACTGAAAAACTTCCATATTAAAAAAAAATCAAAGGAAGTGTTCAGATAATAACGTCAACCACATTAAAAACCACGTCTGGCTTTTGAATTTTCTATTGATAATAGGAAGACGTTAGGATGAGTTTCACTTAAATTTAAATAAGAAAGCAATGCAGCCAAATTGTCATCATCCACCACATTCCTCACTTGAGCCTGAGTACACTGCAGAGACGGGGACACCAAATTCTGAAGCAACTTGCACGTAAACCCTGTGCCATTTGAGGAACTCACAGGAGATGCAACGCATTCTGGCAGACCGCCATTCCTTCAGATTAGAAGAACTATTAACAATGTTTCCATGGTTGTACAGCCCTTTACCCCCAAATACCTGAAAGCTTTTACACAGGAAAACCACCTCATTGACGCTTTCAGAGGAGCCAAACTTATTCTTCCAGATGTTCTGAGTGAAAAATAAAAGAGCTCTGCTCCTGCAATTGGAATTCCTGACTGGGTCACAGAAAAGTCAGGAAGTGTATCTATACAAATCTCTTTGCATTCAGAGGTTATGGTTCCTAATTAATTGTTGATTGCTCCATCTTGGTTGTGCAAGTCAGCTTGGTTCACAAACCAGAACAACTCGTATCTGTTGTTGTTGTTGTTGTTGTTTTTGGTGTTATCTGCAAACTTAAGATGTTGGCTTCTTCTAACTAAAGTCAGAGTTGTAAGTCTAACCAACCAAGGTTTATGACTAGATTTTTACTAAGGGATTAAAAATGTCTTTTTTCAACCACTGAAGCTAGGAGCACAACTGTGACTTTCACCTGTAAAGGAAACCAATTTCCTACTATTATTGGTGGCATTAGGAAGCTGGGATTATCCCTACACTACATTTAACAAATTCATTCCTTTTGTAGTAGGTTAACTTGCCACAAACCATCCCTGTGCTCTCAAAGTTTGCTTAGGGAGGCTGCATTGTGGAAGATGAAAAAGTTTATTGCACCAAGTCCCATAACTAGAATGCTACTTGCTAGAGGAGAGAGCTGTATGCCCCGCAATCTCAGTCCTTCAGGTGCAGAGAAGGAGGATCCAGCTTCAAGATCAGCCATGGGGGACATCAGAGCCAGACCAACTATGGCCCTAAGCTCAGCCTAACAACAGTGCCCCTTGGCCCTTCCATTGCTTAAATGACAAGACAATAAGACTCGATAAGTGCTCAAAACTAAATTTGAGTTTTGCAGTGAAAGAGTTAAGGGAGAAAAAAGTTATGTGGTGCCCCCTTCCCTTGGTGTACTAAGCACATGCTTATTTTGCTTAATGGTTAATCAAGAGCCGGGCGGGGGGGGCACCATCTTATTTTTCACCTCAGGCAGCAACACGGTTTGAGATATCCCTGGCCAATAATAATAATAATAATAATAATAATAATAATAATAATAATAATAATAATAATAATGGTGAGCGGCAAGCTAGTTTCCTTAAGATATGCATTCCAGGGATAGTTTTGAATGTCCCATGTGGCTGGACATGGAAAGTGTTAATTTACATTTTCTGCATCATAGGTTTGCTATACAAAGATGACCATACAGGTAAACAAGACCACAAAGAAGGTGTAGACGCCTTTACAGAGTGGTATTTGTAGCTGCCCTACAATAACAGCAGCCAGTTGGCTGCTCTAGTGGACATGGCTTGTAACACTTATCAGAAGCTAAATTATGCCCCCTGCCCCCAGATGTTCTCTGTTATTCTAGAAGCAACTTTGTGAAGCCCAAAGGTATTCCTGCAAATAAATACTGTGCTAGAGTATCATGCCAGCTTCCTATTTCATTTGTTTGTATTCAAACATGTCTTTGAAAAGTCTGGTGGGACAAAGAGTCTGGTGGACACCAAGAGAGGTGTCTAAGGGTGCCCTGGTGCCCTCAAATATGAGATTGCCTATACCTTTCATAAAGCATGATGGGGACAGAATGGGGGAATGGGCCTTCCCTGCATTCCTGTCAAAGGGAGAAGGAAATCTCTGCCAAGGAGAAGCAAGTGGGACACTGATGAGAAGGGAAAGATAGACAAATAGAGAAATACCAATATATTACAGGAATGGAGTGAAGAAACTCCACCTGAAAAAGCTGGTTAGAAACCACATGCTCAAGAACTGGACTGGTCTTGAATGACCTTGATTTCTTTTTCTGTTTTCCAAGGGAGACCAACAGTGGGCTGAAGATACAAATAACCACAGAATTAATGAGATTCAGATGCAGTTAACAGGCATGAAAGCGAAAGGAAATACACAGGCAATAATCAGCTCTGTGCCGGAGTGTTGGGTACTGAAGTACTTCTGAATTTTGCAGCGCCTCCTCCTGCTTCCTCAGTTGACCGCTCCATCTCAGGGTATGGCTCAGCATCCCGCTGGAATAGAGTGGATGCTACACAGAATGCATTTCCAGCTGCCTGCTGAGCTACTACACTGCCTCATTCAAAGAAATGACTGTGACAGAGAACCTGACCTGGTCTGTCCCAAATCTCCTCCAAGTAAATAAACAGCACTAGCCATATTAGCAACATGTCCCTATCTACTTTGGATCATTGCCCTTTCCCATTTCCTCTTCTCTCCCAAACATAAAGAGCCTTTCTGTGCTAATATCTATCCACCCAGTTCATGGGGGCTTATCCCCAAAGAAATGTGCATACAAATGCAGTTTTGTCCTGCTCCCAGGATCAGTATGTCTGTGGCTTTAAAAGATTACTCTAGGCGGCTTGGGTCTAGTCCTAATGAATGGATCTGGATAACAGTATCAAATATCTGGAGGTCTTTCTGACCTGCTAAGGCAGGGTTCCTCAACCTTGGCAACTCTAAGCTGTGAGGACTTCAACTCCCAGAACTCCCCAGCCAGCTTTGCTGGGGGAGGGGGAAGTCTGGGAGTTGAAGTTGGCACAGCTTAGAGTTACCAAGGTTGAGGAACCCTGTGCTAAGTTTACCCCCATCCAGCCCCCAATTTTAATCTGCTGGCAGAGGCACAAAGCTCCTTTCCTGGAAACGCAGCAGTATGTGCAAACTGAACTTTACAGAACCCTGCAAATGTAGGTGGGCTGAAATACCAGCCGAAGTCCTGCAGGTGCAGCTCTGCAGTACACTGCAGATCCTAACAAGCCCAGATGCAAAGAGGATGCTTAACTGCATCATGGCTCGGGCAGCCACCGGACACTAACTCAAGCAAAATGGAACTGCTGAACCTCCTCTTGAGAGCAGTGCACTTTGTCTGTCCATCACAGGAAGCAAACTGTGTGTTTTACATTTTTTCATAACTTAAAAGCCAGAAAAGTAGAACCAAGCTGAAATCAGGAGAGCTGCTGCAACATCCCCCCATCCCCCGTTCATATTTGTGAGAATAAAGAGGCAGTGGAAAGCAAACAACTCAGGGGATTTTCTCTTTCTCTAGTCAAACATAGTATGAGCAGTTCAAAAAAGGCTAATTAAATTCCAAAATCCCTGAGCAAATTCATTAATAGTGATTTTCGAATAAGCAGCTACCTAAGGAAGCTTTCAAGGTGGGGAGTGATTGATATGGGGAGAAGAGAGGGTAGAGAAAGGGGGCATAAGGGAAATAAATAGTTCTTTAACATGTGGGACAAGCTATTGTTGTAAGACACAACAATGTAGGCCAAATTGTAGTAAGGATACTTCTGAGTTCCATTTTTAGAATCTTTATATACCATCAGCTCATCTATTTCTGAGCCTTTACGATGCATGTTGAAGTAAATTTGGAATCCTTCTGAGTTGTCTTTTTTATAACTAGGCTGATAGTCACAATGTTATAATCATGGGTGAGACAACATTTTTGCAAGAAAATGTCAACCAATGTTTGGTCTAGCTGCCTACAGGCCAGATACTAACAAATTATCTGCCCAAAGATCCCACTTCTACCGTGTATTGGACTATGAAATAATTAGGAAAAGCAGTGATATAAATATAAAACAAAATAAGAAAATTAAAAATGGATCCAGCAATTTTTGATACAAACTGATGTTTAAAATTTCTAAACACTGCAGTTCCATAATCATAGTGATATAGCAATAAAATGGCCTGCGTGCAGATCCCCATTTGTGTGGCTGCTGTTATGACTGTATGGTGGCAGGGTAACAAATCTGCATTCAGATTTGCATACATTTTCATATGCATACAGTGCATACATTTTCAAATCTGCATTCAGAAACTCTCTTGAGATAGCTGCAAATTAAGGCTATCAGATGTAGGCTGCAAACAATCACACAACCACTAGGTGGCAACAAATACATTATACTTTATCAGTTTGCTGTCATCTAGTGGTCACCTGGAGTTTTTGCAGCTCAGCTTTGATAGCCCTACTGCAAAATTTGGGAGTGTGGGAAGAGCAACTGTAAACAATTCATGCTCAAATGCCAGGGCATTGGAAGCTCTGTCAACCAAGTGCTAAATCCTAACGGGATGGGTGGGAGAAGACTGCAAATGCTGTATCTGTCTTGGTTTATACTGTAATGAAATCTGATGGTTACTCATTATTGGGCTTTCTCTATGGCAGCGCTGCTGTTTGGAGTGCTGTTCCCCCTGAAGTTTAGGAGACACCCACTGTTCATTTTCTAATGGAAATGCTGGAAGATTTTTTTTTCTTCATTCCATAACAACAACAATAATGTAATAGTAATAGTCTTCAGCAAAGGATCGTTACCTTGTCGTGGTGCTGGAGCTTGAGCACCTCAATGATGCCATGAGCTAAACCGTGAAGGGCCACCCAAGACGGGAAGGTCATGACAGACAGGTCAGACTAAATGTGATCCCTGGGGAAGGTAATGGCAACCCACCCCAGTATTCTTGCCGTGAAAACTAAATGGATCAGTACAACCAGAGATATGTCGGTATACCATCGGAAGATGAGACCCCCCAGGTCGGAAGATGGTCAAAATGCTACCGGGGAGGAACAGAGGATGAGTTCAACTAGCCCCAGACGTGATGTCGCAGCTAGCTCAAAGCCGAAAGGACGGCCAGCAGCCAACGGTGCTGGTGGTGAACGGCGAATCCGATGTTCTAAGGATCAACACGCCATTGGAACCTGGAATGTAAGATCTATGAGCCAGGGCAAATTGGATGTGGTTATTGGTGAGATGTCAAGATTAAAGATAGACATTTTGGGCATCAGTGAACTGAAATGGACTGGAATGGGCCACTTCACATCCAATGACCACCAGATCTACTACTGTGGACAAGAGGACCACAGAAGAAATGGAGTAGCCTTCATAATTAATAGTCAAGTGGCTAAAGCAGTGCTCGGATACAATCCCAAAAATGACAGAATGATCTCAATTCGAATTCAGGGCAAGCCATCTAACATCACAGTGATCCAAATATACGCCCCAACCACAGATGCTGAAGAAGCTGAAGTAGAGCAGTTCTATGAGGATCTGCAGCACCTACTGGACAACACGCCTAAAAGAGACGATATTTTCATCACACGACACTGGAATGCTAAGGTGGGCAGTCAAATGACACCTGGAATTACAGGTAAGCATGGCCTGGGAGAACAAAACGAAGCAGGACATAGGCTGATAGAATTTTGCCAAGACAATTCACTCTGCATAACAAACACTCTTCCAACAACCTAAGAGATGGCTTTATACATGGACTTCACCAAATGGACAACACCGAAATCAGATTGACTACATCCTTTGCAGCCAAAGGTGGCGGACATCTATACAGTCGGTAAAAACAAGACCTGGAGCTGACTGTAGTTCAGATCATGAACTTCTTATTGCACAATTTAGGATCAGACTAAAGAGATTAGGGAAGACCCACAGATCAGCTAGATATGAGCTCACTAATATTCCTAAGGAATATGCAGTGGAGGTGAAAAATCGATTTAAGGGACTGGACTTAGTAGATAAGGTCCCGGAACAACTATGGACAGAAGTTTGCAACAGTGTTCAGGAGGCGGCAACAAAATACATCCCAAAGAAAGAGAAAACCAAGAAGGCAAAATGGCTGTCTGCTGAGACACTAGAAGTAGCCCAAGAAAGAAGGAAAGCAAAAGGCAACAGCAATAGGGGGAGATATGCCCAATTAAATGCAAAATTCCAGAGGTTAGCCAGAAGAGATAAGGAATTATTTTTAAACAAGCAATGTGCGGAAGTGGAAGAAGACAATAGAATAGGAAGGACAAGAGACCTCTTCCAGAAAATTAGAAACATTGGAGGTAAATTCCAGGCAACAATGGGTATGATCAAAAACAAAGATGGCAAGGACCTAACAGAAGAAGAAGAGATCAAGAAAAGGTGGCAAGAATATACAGAAGACCTGTATAGGAAGGATAACAATATCGGGGATAGCTTTGACGGTGTGGTCAGGGAGCTAGAGCCAGACATCCTGAAGAGTGAGGTTGAATGGGCCTTAAGAAGCATTGCTAATAACAAGGCAGCAGGAGACGATGGCATCCCAGCTGAACTATTCAAAATCTTGCGAGATGATGCTGTCAAGGTAATGCATGCTATATGCCAGCAAATTTGGAAAACACAAGAATGGCCATCAGATTGGAAAAAAATCAACTTATATCCCCATACCAAAAAAGGGAAACACTAAAGAATGTTCAAACTATCAAACAGTGGCACTCATTTCACATGCCAGTAAGGTAATGCTCAAGATCCTGCAAGGTAGACTTCAGCAATTCATGGAGCGAGAATTGCCAGATGCACAAGCTGGGTTTAGAAAAGGCAGAGGAACTAGGGACCAAATTGCCAATATCCGATGGATAGTGGAAAAAGCCAGGGAGTTTCAGAAAAACATCTATTTCTGTTTTATTGACTATTCTAAAGCCTTTGACTGTGTGCACCATAACAAATTGTGGCAAGTTCTTAGTGGTATGGGGATACCAACTCATCTTGTCTGCCTCCTGAAGAATCTGTATAACAACCAAGTAGCAACAGTAAGAACAGACCACGGAACAACGGACTGGTTTAAGATTGGGAAAGGAGTACGGCAGGGCTGTATCCTCTCACCCTACCTATTCAACTTGTACGCAGAACACATCATGTGACAAGCTGGGCTTGAGGAATCCAAGGCTGGAGTTAAAATCGCCAGAGGAAACATTAACAATCTCAGATATGCAGATGATACCACTTTGATGGCTGAAAGCGAAGAGGAACTGAGGAGCCTTATGATGAAGGTGAAAGAAGAAAGTGCAAAAGCTGGCTTGCAGCTAAACCTCAAAAAAACCAAGATTATGGCAACCAGCTTGATTGATAACTGGCAAATAGAGGGAGAAAATGTAGAAGCAGTGAAATACTTTGTATTTCTAGGTGCGAAGATTACTGCAGATGCTGACTGCAGTCAGGAAATCAGAAGACGCTTAATCCTTGGGAGAAGAGCAATGACAAATCTCGATAAAATAGTTAAGAGCACAGACATCACACTGACAACAAAGGTCCGCATAGTTAAAGCAATGGTGTTCCCCGTAGTAACGTATGGCTGCGAGAGCTGGACCATAAGGAAGGCTGAGAGAAGGAAGATCGATGCTTTGGAACTGTGGTGTTGGAGGAAAATTCTGAGAGTGCCTTGGACTGCAATAAGATCAAACCAGTCCATCCTCCAGGAAATAAAGCCAGACTGCTCACCTGAGGGAACGATATTAAAGGCAAAACTGAAATACTTTGGCCACATAATGAGAAGACAGGATACCCTGGAGAAGGTGCTGATGCTAGGGAGAGTGGAAGGCAAAAGGAAGAGGGGCCGACCAAGGCAAGATGGATAGATGATATTCTAGAGGTGACGGACTCGTCCCTGGGGGAGCTGGGGGTGTTGATGACCGACAGGAAGCTCTGGCATGGGCTGGTCCATGAAGTCACGAAGAGTTGGAAGCGACTAAACAAAAAAAACAAAACAAATAGTAATAGTAGTAGACTTCAAGGAAAATCTGGAATTGGCCTTCCAGTATTTGGGAAAATGACAGGAGGGGGGAGGATACCTCAGGTTGCACCCAGAAAGTCTTCTGCACCATGAAAACTTCCAGTTGTTCAGAAATTTCTCAGGCACATCGAAGCATTTAAGAGCAGGATTTGTGTTCATAACCCTCAAAATTGGCCATAGGATCATAATCAAGAAGAAGCAACAAAGCTTAATTAGCACTGTTCATGGCTGCACTACATTGTTGGGGCCATACAGACTTCATCCCATAGGGCAGGTGTAGCTTCAAAGCTGCAAAGTTGACTTCTCATCACAAGTGATCCCTCTGTAATGAAACAGAATGATATGCCTGTTCCTGAATAGGAAGAAATTAAATATATAGGCTACACGCTACTATTGATCATTTATGGACAGCATAAGGTTAGAGTACTTCTATAAATAAGGACTACTATTCAAGCATTTTTAAATGGAGATAAACCAAATCTGGAGTTTTTTGCAGGTACAAGCATTTAGTCTACCACTAAGCTATCACAAAGTGCCTCCTGCAGTAGAAATAATTGTAGGGCAAAAGGAAACAAACTTTTTTGAAAACATGTCTCAGACACTTTTACACACTCCCTGCCTGGGAGTGGCTTGCCTATTTACAATAGGACAGTCAGAAAATGCCAATTACCAGAAGGCACATTGGTGGATATTGCTCTCCTCCACCCCACAGGACCTGTTACTACCCTAGCTAACCTATATCTTTGTCTGGGCAAGTAGACCTGCTTCTAAACCAAGCCCTGGGTTTCAGCCAGCCATGACTTTTATTTTCTAAGAGTACCTATGTGGTCTGTGTGGGACCCAAAGGCATTTTCCTAAATAATGATGGTGGTATGGTCTGGTGCTTCACCTTGCAACATGCCAGCTTCCAATTTCTTTTTACTTAATTTGTGAAAAAATATTTTAAAAAGCGGTTAGATACAGCAGGCAACCCAGTGGTTTCAAAGATGTCTTCAGTGACACTGGTCCCTGAAGGCACCACACAGCCAGTCACTCAATGGAGCCTGTAAGCAGAAAGATTACAGCCTCTCCTACAGTTTAGCATTAACATGATACTGCCACAGATCTGTTTTAAAAGACAGAAGTGTGGTATCCCTGCTTCTTACACAAAATGAGAGAAGTTAATAATTTGTCATGTATGCACATATGTTTACAATGAATCTAGGATGCACAACACCAAACAAGAACAATGGGAGTCCAGGTTTTCTAAGAATATGCTTTTGGAACTTGATTTTTCATCCCTAACAAGACATGAAATTTTAGGATTGAGAAGTTAAATCTACCAAGAGAAGGTGGGGAAAGGGGTCATGATTGGGTATGACTAGTTGCAATTAAAAATGTAATTTATTACTCTAGACTACATGCATAATTTGAATGCAGAGAATTAAGGTTTTCTTCTGAGATGGAAATAAAGATTAATTTTTAATTTCCTTTCTCAATGCACATTTAAGAGCAACAGACTGCGCAGAAAACTACAGGTCAGAATAGCTTTATGGGAGGATGACAGTGTTCACTTGGCAAATAATTTAATGCTCCTGCTGCTTTTGTATTCTTGGACTGCAGCTCCCTCATGTGAGACAAAAGCAGTGGATGATGTGGGTATAAATGGTCAACCTGGCTTTGATCAGAGAGAGAAGCAGAACAGCCTCTCATGGTGGAACTGCCACTGTAAGAGAGCTGGGTGCAAAGGCAGCTGGCCACTCAGTCCACTTCTTCATTGCCTCACTAGCCATGATTCTTCCTCAGCAACATTTACCTTTCTGGATAGCACACTGGTTTTCTGTATTGATTGTGCATTTGGGAGTGTAGCACCTATGCCTTGGAAGATCCCCAGAAACTCAAAATTGTATGATTTTCTCCTCCCCCTACAGCTCCCCCAATTCCGCTGGCTATCAGGACATTGCTATGATTGGGAAGTCTGTATCTACCTCCTACACACTGCTTATGAAGACTTCCTTATCACCCATCACTACCCAACGTAGGCATAATATCTGATCCCCATCTCTCACCTTTCAAGGCAGAGAAGGGAATATGGATGTGGATGTGGATATGGAAACTGTGCACCAAAATCCATGTAGGCTTACCAATCTAATTGTACTAACATAATCCCGACTTCTGCTATTTAGTCTCAGCAGTTTATTTATTTTTATTTATTTTATTTTCTATCCCACCTTTATTATTTTTATAAATAACTCAAGGTGGCAAACATACCTAATACTCCTTCCTCCTCCTATTTTCCCCACAACAACAACCCTGTGAAGTGGGTTGGGCTGAGAGAGAGGGACTGGCCCAAGGTCACCCAGCTGGCTTTCAGGCCTAAGACAGGACTAGAACTCACAGACTCCTGGTTTCTAGCCCGTTGCCTTAACTACTAGACCAAACTGGCTCTCAAACTGATTAAGTAAGTAAGTAAGAAAGTAAATTAAGTTGGTCTGGCAATTAAGAAAATTAAGTCAATTTATTTTTTAGGGTTTTTTTCTTTCCTTATTATTTCCATTTATATGGCCGCCCACCTCAAGCTCATAATTCTGTCCAGTCCATCTCTTGGCTAGGAGAAATTGTTAGAGTTCCTGCCCCACCTGATGTTAATTTTTTAAAGGTTATTTTAATTGGCTTGTGGTAAAACAGCATACCAACCTTTGGCCTTATCTTTAATATGCAAGACTGCCTCTGGACCCAACATAGGCCCCATAGGCATTATGAGTAAAAACAAGATATCAGTGAATTAAGTTAATAAAGAGCATTTGCAATGGGAGAAGCAACCATTCTGAGAATAAGCAACCTACATTTAATGATTGAAACAGACAAGAATTACAGTAAATAAGGGTTTGAAGGGATTTCTGGAAGCGTTAAGAGGGAGGGGAGAAGATAGGTTTGTTAATATCTATTGAAGAGAAGGTCGGAAGTCATTATATTTCATAACTTTAGGTTTTTTTCCTTTTTTTCCTTTTTTTACACCTCTTTCTTCTTCTTTTCTTTCTTCTCCATCTTTTTCTTTAGATTTGTTTTACTTTATGTAAAATCCTCACTAAATATAAATTTAAAAAGAGAATAAACAACACAGAGATACAGCTGTTTTGTGACTGCTGTTGACAACACAGTTACAAAATTTTGCATGTGCTCACCAGCACATAATTGTTGCCCAGACCTGCTTTTGCCATCACAGTGAGTTGTACAGTTCAGTTTTATCTAACACAGTACTAAGCTATTCACAGTATTGAAGTTTATATGTCCATAAGATGGTGGAGTAATTGGGGGCAGGGGATATTAGGATGTGTTCTTCAAAATGTCCTAATGGAAAGAAACGGAATGCAACAGCTTTAAGCAACAAATTCTGTTTTGGGCCCCCAGTATATGCCCATTAGACTTTTATATACCAAGTTGAAGGAGGCCTGGGCCCTGGAAATTCTTGATTTTAAGATTAGTTCCTGTACATCCTGAGGTGCTCCAATCTTTAGTGTCTGGGAGAGAACTGATACATGTTTTGGGAACAGGAAATATAATGAACACAAATTACACCAAAGCTGGCAGTATTTGCTTCTGATCCTCACTCCTATCCCCAAATCAGGATTTCTGAAAGGAAGCCATAGACTGTACTGGATTCAAACAGGTTTCTGGGCAGTCATTTTGGACAGTTCTCAAGACCAGTGACTTTGGCTCTGGTAAGCAACCATGAAACTTCAGCAGTGTCAGAGCGCAATGGGTGGACTGGATCTCCGGAAATGGCATTTAGATGTTTGTCTTATCTAAACGAGCTCAGGGCTGAGTAAACTGCTCCAGAGAGAGAGAGAGAGAGTAACCCTGACAACCCCCCTCCCCAGCTTTTTATCACAGCCTCAAAAAGGACTGAATTGAATCAGGCATCAGAGACTTATTATCTTCTAGATGATGTTCAAAAACTCCAGCTGAGCCTGTCATACTGATTAGCCCTCAAACCACTATTTTCAAGGCACCCACATGCATACACTTCTTGCTTCTGAGTGCACAGTACAGACTGGCCACTTCCTGAGCACTTTCGTGCAGCATTATTTTGCCTATAGTATCATTTTGATACTCCCAAAACCCTGCCTCTTAAAATTAGTTGCAAGAACTGTAATGAAATGGTTATCCTGGAACATTTATTCCATGCCTACCTTACTCTGTTCTGGTGATCAGACTGGCAGATGCCATCTGATTGATCTCCTGTTCCTCTTTTTAAATCCCTTCTGCCTACATGTAATAGACTTCAGTGCCCTGAAAATCACCTTGAGGTGTATACCTTTCAAACATTTCACACACGAGGACTCTTTCCTCCCAGTTATGCCAGTATTACTTAACTGGGCAGAAGCAAGAGTAGAGAACAGTCATTTGCAATACAAACAATAAGCATTCTGATTAACTAAGGGTTTACATAGTCATTGCAAAGCCAAGCAAAGCCAAGGTTCATGCAATATGCTATGCTGTTAATTATAATTCCAAACCACAGTGGCTGCATTCACATGAATACTCTAAGCAAAAGTCAAACAAACCACGTGATGGTTTAGCACATTATATGAACCAAGTCTAAATTTGATATGTGACTATACCCTTTAGTATGCTGAGAAACTTCAGGACTTGGGTGTGCAGCAGATTCTATGAAGTTAGGATTCAACATCCTTCAAGCAATTCCAGGGATTGTAGATCAATACCCAAGGAAATATCTTCATTGTATCTCCCAATGTTACTGTTCTCTTAACCTACACACAAATAACATTGAAAAGAACTCCAGACCAAAACTCCACGTAATCACTCATTTATCTCTCTTTAGCAGTCACCCAAATTAATGACTATCATCACGCTCTGTGGAGGTCAGGTACTTAAATTAATCTGAAGTTGGGAAAAGACATATATTCTTGTGTTTGTTCCTTTCCACTCCATTTCATGGCAGGAAACTAAACACAAAACTAATTGTCTATTTTCTATCCTAAAGACTGGCTTGCCAAACCTAGCTAAACTCTCCAATACAAAATTAATACATAAGACTATTCAAGATTCAGAAGAAATGCTTCAGAGCACACATGAATCTGAGCCTGTCTACTGCTCAATAAAATGTGTAAGTCTTTTGTCAGATCTCTGTGAGTACCTGTAAAAAGATGTAGCTGCTTTAATGTCTCAAATCATTAAAGTAGTATATCTTTAAAGGACTGTTAAACAGCCACATCTTTTTCAGGCTCAGAGGGAAACCTAAAAAATAGATACAAAGGCTTTACTTAATAGCAGAGAGGTTCTGGGCTTGCACTCACGTGAGGTCTGAAGCACATCTTCCAAATCGTTTTCAAAGCACGCATGGCCTGCATGGTGCTGTACCCTCGGTGGAATTGGTACTTGCTGCATTTCATTTGGATTAAGAGGATAAATGCCTTTCCTAATTATGGGGTACCACAGTTGTGCATAAGACACTGAATAGAAATAAGTTTTACCATATCCTGAAGAATTTGCAGTCCAAAATCTGACATATCTTGATAACAGATATTAAAAGAATGGCAGAAGAGAAGATGGAAACAGCCATGTGCGCTCACAGACTATTTGTCATATTTCCAATATCTCAAAGGGATTTAATTTGTCATTGCTAGGAATTTTACTCCTAGGGGCCTAACCCTGAAGGCAGGGCTGCAACTAGGGTCTGTGTCACCTGGGGCAAACATGGATTCCGCACCCATTTTGGCGCCCCCCCAGCGCTCATTTTGGCACCCCCCCCGGCGCTCATTTTGGCGCCCCACCAGCATGGCACCTGGGGCACATGCCCTGGTTGCCCCCCCCCCCTAGTTGCAGCCCTGCCTGAAGGAATGACATTCCTTGTCTAATCACCCAAAGAATCAAATGATGCAATTTTTACTAAGAGTGAGCTGCTTGTGTTCGTATGTCTCTCAGCTTTCACCTGCAGCTGCTGCTCTCTCTGTCCTTATGCCATCTGTCACTTGAGCAGAAACCACTCCTTCAAACCCTACATCACAACTTGGTGGTTTATAGCATCTCCCAATGGTATATCAGCACATTCTTGCTCAGCCCATTTTTGGGAAACTTTACAATTGTCTTGGGGGGTGGGGACTGGATTTGCTCCTGGAGTTTATTTAGATGTCATTTGACAAGGTTATAACATCCAAGTCATTTAATTCAACGAGTTAAAGAGCAGGTATTTCAATCAACTGTGAGCTAAATTTCTCAACAATAACCTTCTCACCACTTCATCAATAAATTTTGGAACCTAAATGCCCTATCATTTCTTTTAGGCCACCAAGTGCTAATGCTCCTATTGATATAAAAATCTTCCAAGATATTCTTCAAACTCTGATTCACATCAATAACTAATTCACATAAGGTCCTATGTAGGCAGTCTTGAAAAGAAGCATATTTGGATATATAAATACACCTGTTTAAAAAAAAAGAAAAGTGGGCAGAATTAAATAGAATTCAGCAGGTTTCTGTATGAAAGGAATCAGAGATAGGTTCACAGGCAGGAAATAAATTCTTACTAATGGTGCCTGCTTTCCACATGAAGGTTGTCAGCCTCTATAACTTGGTTAGAATCACAAATTCTTATGAGTTTTCTTCTAATAATATAGGTTTACAAGAGCATTAAGGACAAGTTACTGGTCTTTCTGACAACTGTTTGCCTGAAGCTACTATATTTGGGCAAACAAATCTGGATAGCAGCAAACAGATAAATGTTTACACTTTCAGAAGGAATGAATTCAGCTAAGTAGCAGAAATGGCATTCAGATGATGGGCTTTGAGTAGAAAACCAAGATGTTGCTATGAGAACAAGGGTCTGCATGGAATGACGTCTGGAAGGGGGTGGAGGAGACTAGGTGGATGGTTCCTTCTGTCCTCCCTTCTCTGAAAAGCAGCACAGATTCACCATCCCGTAAGCCATGGTCTAGTTCAGTATTTTTACATCATGGTCTTGGGGTTAGTAACATGTATAATTTCATGCCAAAATGTGTTGAGCCAGGCCTGCTGCACTGAGGGAAGGCTGCTACTAATCCGGCCATGTGTGTCCTGGAGATACAGTATGTCCCAAAGCCAGCTCCAACAGCACTACTACTGAGGATAAGGAGTAGTGTGCTTTTAAATATTTTTCAAGTAAAGACAACGAAGAAGGTGAGAAACCCAATTCAGATGTAACAGGTTTTCCCAAGAACAGCAACACACACCCCTGATGGGGAAATAAAACTGAAATCTGATTAAAGCTAATGAATCAGCAGTGCCAACGCTATCTCTGAACCCAACACCCTTTCCTTTCCCCTACTGCACCCTGTTCATTTTTTTTTGCAAAGACCCTTTCCCTCAGCCTCTCCCCATTCTCATGCCCAGGCTGAGATTAAGGCTGATAAGAGGAATGCTTATACTTGAGTCTGCAGGATCATTCACTTGTTCATTTGATCAGAAAACAATTGCTTCATCACTTCCTGCAAGAGCATCTCCTCCTTTCCGGCTTTGGGTTTCCTCACTGGTGCATTTCTGGGGATGTCCTTCATGCATATGTTTCTGAGGATTTCTGGGTCCTTCTAGCAAAAAAAAAATTCCATCACCAGTAAAAGGGACTGTTAAAGTTTCTTCATGACCATAGGGAAGACAAGACTTTTCTCAGTATGTCAGGTTAAGTTAACTACTGAATTTCTAGAATATTCTTTCCACTGGCTTTACAACCCCAATGGCTGGCTCCACCCAACTGAATTCAAAGTTTATCCTTCTTATAATTAAACTTACTTGGGACTATTCTACCCACCTTTGGGGCATCTAAACAACGAATCGGTTGAATCTGGGAGCATTAAAAAGCAATACAAGCATTGCATTCAGCCAGTCAATATGGATGGCTTTAAAAAGCCATGCAGATATAACAATAGATCTGTTCAAATACACATTAAAACCATGGCTTGAAATGCATCAACCCCTATAGAAATGTACTGTACCTAAAGATGAAATGCTGGGTTCCTCTATTTGGAAAAACTGAACAACTTTGACTTCTGCATTTACCTATAATAATCCCTGTATAAAGGAATTCTCCCTAAATGAGGATTATAGAATCCACTTTCCTCTATAAAAATAGGCTTTAATGGGGTTTTCTGTCCAGTTTGGGAAACACTGTAAATTACAACAATTAGAGGGGGGCTATACAGAGAAAATATTTCCTAATGTTCTCTCCAGACATTTTTAATGTATCCTGGATCCCCTCTGAACCTTCCAGCTTCATAATTGCCAGAACGATGGCTTCCTTTGCAGTTTCCGCTGATATATTTCAAGATGCTAATGAAAACTTTAATCATACTGTTTTTCCCTTGAACTCTGTGAGTGTATATTTTATTAATATTGCAGTTTCATCCTACTGGGCTTTTCATCATTCTTGGATTGTCCATACCTGTATTAACTCATTCTGTTCTTTTTGGCCATGTAAAAGAATTCTGTCACTGGGAGTCTCATATCACATCTTGTAGGGGTATAGACAGTGACTACTAGAATCAAATGATTTCTGCTAGTTGTCATTTTTCTCCATCAATCTGCAAAGTAGTGGGGTTGGCAAAAAGGAGGTGTGCACCTGAAAATTTTATCCAAGCAACACTAGTTTTAAAAGGACTTATCCTGGAGAAATTTACATTTTAAATTCCTGCCTCTGGAAAAATTGTATCTCAGTGAGTAAAAGCAGGAGAATTTGCATTAAAAATTATGTACAATTTTCATTAATAGCTGGGTATATTATACGGAGATGCATACAAGCTCTCTGTATTAAGAGAGGCTGAAAATATAAACAGGTATGAATGTTTCTACAGATTTAAGAATTCCCTTTAAAATACTGGATCAGAATACTCAGTTGTAAATGTGAACAAAGAAGCTGACTAGATTTTTACTGATCCACACATCTGTACTTCTTTGTACTTTTGTCTCTAATTATCTTTAGCAAGTCCAGACTTGTTTTTATCTGTCTCCCAATCTGTTATTATGATTTTGATCAAAGAAGATTCACATTTCATTTCTTACATTCTCCTCTTCCATTGGCTACTTTTACCTCTATTTTTCATCCTTGTGAATAATTGATAACACTGCAGTATTTGGGGTATATTATTCATTTCTCATCTGTTCATAATATATCAACAAAACTATTTTTATCCAATGAAAATAATGTTTTACTTTAAGAATATATTCTCTTCATTTTCAGCATTGCCTCTCCACTCAGCCATTTCACTATAAGAGCCAGTCACATTGATTCCAATGTTTCTTGTAGCCTGAAAACTCTCAGGACAACAAAAGACTCCTGAGAAGCCATTCATGAACATAAAAACATAGGAAAATATTGCAGGATAAAATAAATGCTCTGATTATACAGAAAACCTTGCCACTGCTTCAGTTCAGTACAACTAAGATGACTTTCCTGCTTTCATTTTTCTTGGCATTAATATAAAAATATTCTGTGCGTATACAATATTTGGATAGAGTATTCAACAAAAAGCTGCTCAAAAGGGAACATACACAAACCTTGGGAAAATAATTTGGAGGATCTCAGGAATGCCTGCCAAGTCTAACTTGAGCTGCATGCTTGATAGCTTAAGGCCTTCTTTCTACTGGCTTCAGGCCATCTCAAAGTAACTTTATAATTTGTACATTATCTAGTCCAGATGTTGGAGTTTGTCTATACTTTGGGCAGGCAGTATTTGTGAACCAGCGCATTGCACAACAGAATCACAACAGTAGGGAAGCTTTATGTTAAGGTTTTGACAGAAGAATTCTGAAAGGAGGAGGAGGAAGAGGAACACAAGCTTAATTCAAATTTAAAATACAAATAGAAATATGTTTGGGTAAGAATAAAAAGGAGAGCCAGTTTGATGTATTCGTTAAGGCACGAGGCTAGAAACCGGGAGACCATGAGTTCTAGTCCTGCCTTAGGCACAAAGCCAGCTGGGTGACCTTGGGCCAGTCACTCACTCTCAGCCCTAGGAAGGAGGCAAGGGCAAACCACTTCTGAAAATCTTGCCAAGAAAATTGCAGGGACTAGTCCAAGCCAAGCAGTCATCAGGAATCAACACTGACTCAAAGGGAGAGGGAGAGGGAGAGGGAGAGGGAGAAGCAAAACTCCTGTTGTGGAAGTTTATTGTACAGTACACTACCTGTACAGGCAGAAGATACAGATGAGGTTTTTCTCCATCAAATAACCAGTGACAATGATGATGGGATAATTATCTTAACATCTGCTGAGAATCTAACTCTGCCAAGACCAAAAGTCACAAGCCCAACAGATTCTTGTCCTTTCTTGATGCCAACTTTATTTGTTAAAAGGTAGAAGAAAGAAGAAGGGTTCTGATACCCTGAACCTAATCCACACCAAAGAATTGTTTGAAGAAGTGAAGGTGACTGACACCTTGAGAGAAAGTGGTCATGTTATTCTGGAGTCAGACCTGCATACTGGAGTTCAGAGGAATGGGTATTGGTAAACTCTAAGGAAAAGTAGTTCTGATCCAATTACTTGAAATCCTGAAGGGGAAAAGTGGACAGGAAGAATGGGAAATTTTACAAAAAGAGATACTGCAAGCAAAATCACTAGCAATCCCCACAAGAAGGAATACATGAGAGAAACCTAAAAGAGTCCAGTGTGGACGGTGGCAGAGCTGAACAGAACAAAGGGCATGTAGTGGAAATGGAAGGAGGGGGATTTAACCAAAGAAGAAACAAGCTAATGTCAGGAAACTATAAGAACCTTGTCAGAAAGGCTAAAGCTTAGAATGAACTGAGGATTGTGAGAGATACGAAAACAACAAAAAGAGCTTGTGGAAATGTTAGAAATAAAAGGAAAGCCCAAAAGAGTGTAGGTGTCCTGACAGCCAGGAACCATGCTGAGACGAGGAATAGGTTTCTAGTGTTTATTACTGCTACATTAGACAGAAAATCCTAACAAACTGAAGAAGCGTGGGAAAAACCCAGACAGATAAACCTCAAAAGTTAAGGCGGGTCTTATCTGTGTCTCTTTGAATGGCTGCTTAACTCCTCAGTACTACGCATGCGTTTTCCCCCCTGGATAGGGGCCCCCTCCTGCTCACCATCAGTGCTCATGACAGTAGGCCCATTGCGTGGTGAAAGTGGTGAAGTAGTAATGGGTGATGCTTAGAAAGCAGAACTCCTATTTTCTCTCAGAAGGGAAATGAAGCCCCAGCTTCACCTCATTATGCCACTGGAAGAAGGAGGGAACTGCAGCTTAGGATATGGAGAGGATAAGAGAAATCTTAGCTAATTTAAATGAATTAGTCTCCGGGGCAAGATGGATTACATCCCAGGGTATTGAAGAACTAGCTGACGTGCTTACAGAATCGCTCAGTATTGAGAACCTCTAGAGCAGTGTTTCTCAACCCCAGCAACTTTGAGATGTGTGCTTTAAGTCCCAGAATTCTGGATTTGGACTCCGCACATCTTAAAGTTGCTGAGATTGAGAAACACTGTCCTAGAGGACTGGTGAGATCCAGAAGACTGGAGAAGGACAAATGTTCAAAAAAGGGAAGGAGGAGGAGCACGGAAACTACAGACCCATCAGGTTGTCATTTATGCTAGGCAAAGTCCTTGAAGAGATTATCAGGCAGCATGTTTGTGAGCACTTGGATAGGTATGCTACAGTTAAAATGAACCAGCATAGGTTTTTCACAAAGAAATGACTGCACCCAAAGAGTGCTCATGAATGGTTCCACTTCAGCTTAAAGGGAAGTACTGAATGGAGGCCCTAAGACTCTGTCCTGGGCCCTGAACTTTTCAACATTTTTATCAATGTCTTGGAGAGGGATTTGAAAGGCCACTCTTCTGAGGGGAGAAAGAGAGAGAAGATTCAAAGAGTTCTAGACAGGTTTGAGCAGTGGACTAAAATGAATAGGATGGCATTTAACAGGGAGAAATGTAAACTTCTGCATCTGGATAAGAAAAATGAAAAGCATGAGTTTAGGATGACAAGAGACCTGGCCATGCAGTAGGATGTATAAAAGGGACCATAAGAAAAACATGAGCTAGCAGTGTGATGTCAAATGCTTTCTTGGAGTGCATTTATAGAAGCATGGAGTCCAGATCTTGGGAACTGTTTCACAATACTCTGCCCCAGTCAGGCCCCATTTGGAGAACTGTGTCCATTTCTCAGAAAGAACAGTGACAAATTGAAGCAAGTTCAGAGGAGGGCTACCTAGATAGAGAGGGATCCGGAAACCAAGCTCTATGAAGGTCAGTTAAAGGATCTGGGTATATTTAGCCTACGGAAGAGATGACTGGTAATAGCAGTCTTTAACTACTGTATCTGACAAATTGTTATGTAGAGGAGGGAACGGACTTCTTATCTCTTCCAAGGAAGTAGGTTAAGCTAAATGTCAGGAGGAACTTCCTAATTCTATAAACAGGCTGCCACATGAAGCAGTAAGTTCTCCTTTGCTGAAGGTCTTCAAACAGACTGGATGGTCATCTGTTAGAAATGTGTAGTAGATCCTGCACTGAAGAAGAGATTAAACTAGATGACCTCTAAAGTCCTTTCCAACAAGAAAGAGAGAGAGAAAAAAAGAAATTATGACAAAAGCTAGAATACAGATACAGTACCTACTTACATACAATTGGGAGGTGTGCTAGTGAAACTGCAAAAAGTGACAGTGATGCAAGGGGTTAAACAAGCTATTTCATAAGAACATCATAAGAGCGCTGACCCACCAAGTAAAAGGCCAACTCAGTCCAGAATTCTGCATCATGCAGTAATCTCTCCTGACCTTCCATAAAAAATGGGAAGACCGGGCTCTGCCATCTCGCTTGGGGTGGGAAAGGGAGTGGTCATTCTTGGGGGTGGCTGGTGCCCTAAAATGGCCCTCATATACTCACGAACTGAATCAGAATTTTCATTGCCATCTGGATTTTATTTTATTTTTTTATCTTGTATTTATATTTTATGTATTATTTATGGTTTTAATTGTATTTTAAATATTTTACCTTTATTGTAAACCACCCAGAGTCCCTCCTCTGGGTGCTGATGGGCGGTGGCAAAATTTGATGAATGAATGAATGAATTAATTAATTAATTAACCAGAAGGATCTGCAAAGCTTATAGTGAAAGTAAAAGTTTTAGCTGTAAAGACTTCTAAAATCCATGTCTTTATTAAGTGAAATCAAAGTTATAACATATTCATCAACCTTCAGCTGGTTTAATAAAGATCTTGCCTTTTTATCAAAACTGTTAAACATTTCCTAAACATGCATTTTGGAAGAAAGAGAATTTTCCAAAACATTTAAACATATATTTAGGTTTTGTGAGTTGGATCCAGTCAAAGCTGGATGAACTTAGTTCTGACACTGAAGTCAATATCACAAGTTGTAATAGCTGAACTGAAGTTCCATTGATTTCAAGAGAATCTAGGTTCACTTAATTAAACTGAACACCCTCTGTATTTACATTCACTAGGACAATGATCCTGAAATAAACTATAGGAGATTAAACTAAGGAGACAACTATAGGAAAAACATCGATTGGCTTTCCTTCTCCTGGGATTTTTCTGGAAAATGCACAATTGTTTCCAAGAAGATGGGCATCCACAGAAAGGAGGAGAACCTTCTCAATTAATCTCCCTTTCCCTTGCCAGCAACTTCTGCTATCCATATTTGTCCTGGGAGGCTGGCCTCATGGGAGAGAGAGGATCAGCCAATGACCTTCTCCAATTCAATTGGCAGGTGCCTTTTCTCACCAAAAGCATATTTGAATGAAATCAAATGTATATATTCCAATTACCTATAATCTAGGTAATTGTTCCAGTTTTCTAGCCCAGGTCCCCACTAAAACACTCTCTAATTTGCCTATTTAAAAAGGAGTTAGTCTAGAATGGTCAAGAATAGAATAGAATGGTCAACCTTTTCAATTTCTAGCCCTTTTATGAGAGTCTTCAAGTGGAATCTCATGTAGGAAAGAAAATGGTCACATACTTTTGATCCAGCAATCAAGTATCGAATATCCATAACCTGATGCCTTCAGGGTGTGTTGGACTACAAATTCTATCATCTCCCAGGCAGTATGTCTATGACCAAGAAGGATGGTCAGGAGAAAAGTGGTCTGGTCAAACTTGGAGCATCTCTTTGAAGCCTAAAACCCTTTTTTCCTAGTCCTGTCATCTAAAGATCTTTTTAAACTGGAATTTTCAAGAACTGAAACTAGGACCTTATCTATATAGATTATTTTTAATGGAGTCATGCTTCTTCTTTAAAGTGTTCAAAGGAATTAATAACATCAAATTGCCCAGTACACTTACAATGAAAACAGAATGATTCAGACATAAGTCATGTAGATCATGATCACATCATAAATCATAGTAATCCAATATTAAAATGTGTGGTTAAGTTTATCCACTTCAGTGCCACTTTTTATGCATTTTTGCATAAAAATGGAGGATGGCTGCAACTCATTCCTTTGTTTGGAAAGATGGCATAAGCAGAGAAGCATCCTGAGGGGATGGATAGGGTGAAGGGGAACCACCAACCACCATATGTTCTGAGTTGGCTGTTCCACCCTGCAACATTCCCATGGCAGCCATTTTGTAACTGCACTGTCAAAATTCCAAGCATTTTGGGCTGCCCATCAGCATAAAATGGCTTCGTAGTCATAAAGGCACACAGTCCCATTCCAGTTAATGATGTTTGTTTTATTTAAGCAGATATAGTCCCATATATCTGCTCAGTACAATAGCAAATTATACTAGTGCAATAATATTTCTGATCATATTAAGAAATAATGGTCAATTAATTCTTTTTTATGAAAAGAAGTGTAGTATGTCCTTGGCTGCCAGGCTAAATGATCCAGTTCTTCTATGCTCCTGCAATCACTTGCCGCCTATCTACTTTGCCTTCACTGTGAGATGTGCTGAAGTGAGCTATTGAGTTTGTAAAGGCTTCCCTAGTTTCCAATCTATTTTGAAACCTACCAGAGATCCAGTTATAAAGAACTATGTTGCAGAAATCATACTGTATTTAAAACATACACAGAGGAACAGATTTTGTATCAGAGTTCCTCCAGCAAGTGTTATGCACCAAGTCTATTAAAAGAAGTTAAAAAGGAAGTTATTCTTCTTTCAGGCACATATCTGCTAATTGGACTAGGAGGAATGTGGTAAAAATTCCTAGTGCAGATTCATGGACTCCCATCAGATTTGCGCACCTGCTTAGAGGTGGATAATTTTGCCTGACATTTCTGTGGTGGGAAAGAAACCTGAGGTTTTACCTGACAGCTTCACACAATTTAGCCAGCATAAGGAAGGCTGCAGCCTTCCACTGTTCCCAGCACAAACACACACACATACACACACACACACACCACACACATACTCCTTGGTTCTCGGATCTTGGCAATATGTGCCAGAAAACTGTCAACTTGTTAAAAGTACATTAATGCAAATACCAAAGCTTTCAGTTATGTTTATGCTAATAGAACGCCTTTCGCTCTGAGTGAAGATTCAGTAACAGGAAAATTAATTCCAGCTGTTGAAATTGATTTTTTAAAAAAGGACATAGTGTAATAAATAAATATATGTCACACAACACATATGCAAGCAGCTCCCAAAATAAAAATTGGAAATACTGTATATGGTAAGGTACAGGAAAGAAATTAAAGAAAAACATGAAAGTAAAGAAACTGAACAACTTTCCCTTTTGGGAAGAAGTCTTCCTAATGTTTAAAAATATTTTATTTTTATTTTATTTTATTTTATTTATTAAACTTATAGGCTGCCCTATACTATCACAAGTCTGTGCAGACTTGCGATAGTATAGGGCAGCCTATAAGTTTAATAAATAAGATAAAATAAAATAAAATATTTTTAAACATTAGGAAGACTTCTTCCCAAAAGGGAAAGTTGGCATATAGTACAAGACAATTTCAAGCAAAACCATTTCCCACAATACAAAACAAATGTCTGGGAAAAAAATAACACACCAATTGACAGAGCAATTTCTCACAAGGGGTCTGCCCCTGTCCTAGCCCCTATATGTTGTTGTTGTTAGTTGCCGTCAAGTCGTTTACAACTCATGGTGACCCTATGTATAACAGAATGAAATGCTGTATTATAGGCTCATTTAAATAAGGTGAGGGTGGGGGTCATATGAATCTCTGGGGAGATTTTTCTAGGGAGGCTGAGGCAGAGAAAACCTGTTTCCTGCATCTCGTCAGATGTTTAACTGATGGGACCCAGCGCATGCTGACTCTACCCAATCGTGTGGGAAAAGTAGAGAACACAGAAGGCAAGCAGTCCCTCAGGTAACCAGGCCCTATGCCTTGGAGGGCTTTATAGGTGATAACCAGCACTTGGAATTACACAGAGAAATCTACAGGTAACCAGTGCGGCTCACAAAGCAGAGGTGGTACGAGGGCATTCTGGGGCATGCCCTAACTCCCCACATCACTGCATTCTGGACCAGTTGCAGCTTCCAAGAGGTTTTCAAAAGCAGCCCCGTGTAAAGTGCATTGTGATAGTCCAAATGCTTTTAGTCAAGCCTTCATTAGAACAAAGCTCAAACTTGCTATGAGGTAGAAAAATATAAAGTCACTCTACAAAGAATTGGCTAAGTTTTCAGCATTCAGTACTGAGGAAAGAAATAGCAAGTTTTTCATTTTTCTTTATAGGGTCACTCTGCTTTTGATCCCTTTGCATCTGAACCTTGTCAGGATTCCAAATCCAGCTGCTTTGAGATAGACCAATATATTTAAAGGTAGGTAATATTGACATATTCTATGTTCCCTCAAGATTTCCTCACTTTTTTCATGTAATCTAGGGCAACAATTAAGTAGTCATATTCCTTATTCCAGTTATGTCCCTCTGATCCATGTCTGCATAAAATTAAATCTTAGTTTGATATATTTTATCTGAGTTGGCCTGCATTTACTTTTAGTCGTGCATCACAACACAATGCTATACAATACTGTAACATCAAGGGAAGCCCACTGAGATTTAGCTGGGAAGAGGTATCAAAGTAAGGGAACACTGCACAGGAATTGTTGGATATTCATTGCTGTATGAACTCTCAGGGGAAAGTTAGAGTACTCTGCTTCTTGGAAGAGCTGAGGTGACATTAATGGCTTCAGATAAGCCAAATGCGGGAGGGAATTCTTACCCCTAAATATGTTGGACCCCTTTTGTTAGGTGGAAAGGACCTGGCCACAGATATAAATAACTGATTAATTCATGGATTTACCTGGGTTTCAAAGGATATCCCACAGATTTCTACATATTCCCACATTATTGGGGAGATAATACTTGTTAACTCTCCCTATCTATTCTACTAGAGACACTAATTAGCGCAAGAGGCATTACAATCTGCCTCTGGTATCTGTGCACACAGGCCCGCAAACATGGATTCCACACCCATTTTGGCGCCCCCCCCCCCCAGTATGGCACCCAGGGCACGTGCCTCACTTGCCCCCCCCCCCAGTTGCGGCCCTGTGTGCACATACTAGCTTGCCTCTGATATCCATTTTGGGGGAGATGGGCACTAATAGAAATCCAATACATACATACATACATACATACATACATACATACATACATTCACATATGCAGTAGCTCTACCACTAGGTAGGGGAGTGGCAATTTACTTATTTCTGGCAAAGAAGTAGGGGATGAAGGATTGTATTGGTATGTGTGGGAATAAAGATTTCTGAGTGTGGCAAAGTAGATTAGAGAAAGGATGAGTTGAGTGTCTATAGATGTGTCTTGGATGAGAACAGAAAGAGGAGGAGGTGGAAGCAGGAGGAATGGATCAGAAGCAAAAGGGGAGTTGTCCTGGAGGAACTGGCGTGGTTAGGAAGTGGAGATCAGAGAGCAGACTGGACTGGAGCTGGTGATGTGGAGATGGGCAAAGAAGATGCAGTTCCATGGGGCCATCATGAGACCTGGTGCTGCTTGAGAGATGCTGCCTGTCATTGTTATTGCTGCTGCTGCCATTTCAGACCAACCATGGTGACACTGTAGGTCTGATTAGGAAGAATGTTGAACAAGAGGGTACAGCTTCCTGAGGAGAGGCAACAAGGAAAGGGGGATGTCTCCCAGCCTGAGCCCTAGTGAGAGTAGGTTTCTCAGGTGGGCCTGTGGATTTGGTTGGTGTGGATAGATTGAAAGTGACTGTAAAGACAGCAGGTGTGGTATTCTTGACTGTTGTCCCAGCAGGTTGTGCCGTGAGGGGTTTGGGATAGGATGGAAGTAAGCCGATACATTGTCATCCCAAACTGAACCAGAGATACGATGGATGTCCTTATGTGGTGTCGGGGTCTGTGAGGGACTGGATGGGACTGGATCCCAGCAAGACAGAGATGTTGTAGGTAAACAATCTGCCTATATCCCAAATCCTAACTTGTCTCTAGGTAGGTTGCATTTGCCTTGAAAGGGAATACCACAACCTGCAAAGAAGGGATTCTCCTGGACTCATTGCTCCTGCCCAAACAGTGGCTAGAAGCCATGGCCAGGGGGCCTTTTGCCCAGTTAGGGCCGGTGTGACAGCTGCAGTACTTTTTGGACCAGGAGCGACTCATGCCCGTGTCCCCATGCATCTAGACCACTGTAGTTCTGTCTACATGGGGTTGCCTTCTACAGTTAAGAAGACTACCCAGAGAACCATTTTAGCAGCTTAACACCTCTGCTGCATTGGTTAGCACTACATTTCCAGGCACAATCCAGATTCCAATGAAGAAATAGCAGGCTCTAACAAGCATCTGTTACACTAACCTAGAAAGGGAAGGGCTGTTTTGGTGAAAAACAGAGCACACTCTTTGTGTGCAGAAAGTGCCAGAATGGCATCTTCCATTCAAAGGTTCGGATAGCAGGTGATGAAAAGACTTCTGACTTGAGATCAGGGAGAGATACTACCAGAGTAGTATCAAATACTACCAAACTCACTAAGGAAGACAGATTATATATTATAGTAGAAGATACTTAACTTATGTTGCTTGCTTGGAGAACTGAAAACCCCTTCTTGGAATATGAATCACAAGCACGGATTGATTGATTATTTATTTATTTATTTATTTAGAGGGCTGTAAATTGAATTCCGAAGTCTAGTCCTTCTGAAGCAGCTGCTTATGCAAACCCTGAACCCAACCCTGAACCCAACTCTGGCTAATACATTTCAGAATGGCTTCTCTGAAACCAGGCTAGTTTGTTTCTCATTGTAAAAGTCCTTTGAATGGCCAACATAGCTGGTTTCTATCATTTATAGCAGGGTTCTTCAACCTTGGCAACTCTAAGCTGTGCAGACTTCAACTCCCAGAATTCTGGGAGTTGAAGTCTGCACAGCTTAGAGTTGCCAAGGTTGAGGAACCCTGATTTATAGGATGTTTTCTAGGAGCAAATGAAGCATTGCAAATTAAATAAAAAATGATCATGAGGGAGGGAGCCCAATTGTTTTCAGGAAGAAGTCAAGGTCACTTTTATTCACTTTGTAGCAAATAAAAGTTTCTGTGTAATAGCTATACAGTATGAGACATGTTTATGGAATTGTAAGTGAATTTAGTATTTAAATTGATTTTTGTATTATGTTTTCTGTTGCTGTTATTTGCCACCCAGAGTTCCATTGGTAGATGGGTGGTCATATAAATTTGTTAAACAAACAAACGAACAGCTTCACTGAGCTGCAGCAGGGTCATTTCAAGGGATGCTATTTACCCTTTTGTTATTAAAGCAGGATAGTAGTAGCTGTAAATGGGGTTTTAAAAAAGCCAGCATGACTAATGTGTTAAAGGAAGACCACGAAAACCAAGATTCAAATTTCCACTCAGCCATAATGCTCTCATTGAGCAACTAGTCTACTCATTAAAAGCTTTTCTGCCCTCCAGCCTTAAGCTGTTTGACTCCTGCTCACAAACCAGCCAGAAATGAAAATAGCTTAAGAAATCCCTTTTCTGATTTACCTTTACGTTTACCACAGCCTTTGATAGGGGCTTCCCTTCCTTGTTTTCCTTTCCCATTTGTGCTTTCGTGGGTGGTGGATCTTTGAGGACATGTTGTTCCATGTATGTTGCTCCACCCGTTTTTTATAAGAATCCAATTTACCCTTTTTGCCCTATTTAGCAAGATACATCAGAGTAAATTCCATCTAATGGGAGATATAATTTAAAAGATTAAAAAAGCACTTTTTATAACAAAACACACACTGAATTGTGGGAGAAAATTCCAATGATGTTGGTGTAGTTTAGGTAATTACTGCTACAGACAGTCTTGGTGAATGAGGGAGACAAAATTAGCTTGCAATAACCTGGCTGGCTCTCCTTTCCTTTGTTATTTATATGCTTACACTGATTGGACCAGTGTTTTTCAACCTTGGCAACTTTAATATTTGTGGACTTCAACTGCCAGAATTCCTCAGCCAGCCTGGCTGGCTGGGGAATTCTGGAAGTTGACATCCACATATTTTAAAGTTGCTAAGGTTGAGAAACACTGGATTGGACTAATGCAGACTTTGGTGGAATGGAGTCACTTCATCTCTGGAACAGTGGCACAGATCCAGAGAACCTTTCTCCCTGTATCATGGCTGTGATGCATGAAGGTCAGGGGTGCTCACAGCAAATGGTCAAAAAAGTCAAGATGGCCACAGTGGTGCAACTGAAGCTCCACCCACTTTTTAATGTGCATCATTTTAATCCTATCTGCACTACCTCCTTAAGACTTTGGTCCAGCTCACCATGAGAAGGCTTCACCTATCCTCAAATCACCCTGCTTCCTATTGATCACTTGGTACTGTTAGTAACTTCCCCACCTTTCTTGCCTCACTTTTTCCTGTCCCTACATAGCTTCTTTTTTCCAGGGTCCTGCTGATCAGTCCCTACTAGCCTACTACCTGTCACCTACCTTCTTTCTCAGCTACTGCCTTTTACAGTATATTAAATTTTCCCTCCAAACCAACCCTTAGTGAATGGGTGGCATGGCTTTGAGATACAGTTGTTCAACTGAGTCTAAGCATGACCATTTCACTGGACTTTAAATACATGAAGAGATCAATGTTCACATAGTCTTGAAAATGCAAATTTTCAATCCTTTGTATGTAACAGCAAATGCAATTTCTCAAGTGATTGACATTTAAATCAAACACTGTATAATAACTGAGCTAACACTGACTTTCCAGAGATCTTAGCAGAAAGATCTTTACTGTGATAACATAAACTCTATAAAGTCAAACAAAACAAATGGTCATCCTCTTCATATTACAGCAATCTGTTCTCCTTGATTCCCATGTTTCTAGTAATAGCACTTTGACCGTTGCATTCTGACACATTCCAAAGACATGTGCATGGGTCAGAATCCTAAATAATCTTGGAAATAACCTGTATCTATAAAGGTAATGGTTGGAGGGTGTTAAGTAATATTGATCAGTTTTCAGGAGAGGCATTTAATGTAATGGAGTACATACAGTTGGTGAAATAGTACTGAGGAAGGAGCTGTTCTCTAATAATCCTAGTTTAACCATAACATTTAAGAGGAACCAGAACAGCAGCCAGTCTAGACCGATCTATACCAACTGTAGTACTAGACAGCTGCTAATTCATTTATTTCAGACCAAGCATATAAAAATAAAAATAGTAAAATCCCACCTAATCCCAGTATTTTAAAAAAAAACAGATTAAAAGGAGATACTAACAAAAAAAACTTTTGGAGCAGAAAAAAAAATTACCCTTATGCAGGATGGCATGAATTTTCATGGGGAAATGAAGAAGATGGATAAATTCACATGGTTTGTTAGTCTACTGACCCAGTGCTTGTTTACAAAACGAAGGCAGAGCTATTACTACCTGGAGAAAAGTTTGCCTGGCAATCCTTTGTAGCTGTGCAATTGTGGGGATGGCAGTGTTAGGGGCAATACTGTAGGGCACCTGGCAAGCCCACTCCCACTGCTCATCTTGCAAGCCCACTCCCACTGCTCATTTTGCAACCTCTTGGCACATGCAACCTCTTCCTGCTCCTCTTCTGCCTGTCCTTCTGCTGTCCCCAAGCATACAAACCATGGCAACAGAAAGAGTAGAATTGTCACCTTCCATGCCATCTCCTCTGGGCAGTAGATGGATAATGCCCTGTAGAAGAGCAGTAATGGCATTGTTCAAAAGGGTGACACTCTCAGTGGGGGTCTTCTTGACCAAGGACCCCACAAATCTTGAGTCAACACAATGCATCTCAATAAAAATATAGAGTAGGGGAAATCTGGCATCTGCTTGCCTCATTGCATAGCAGGATGCTACCATTGTACAGCTCTCCACGCCACCAAACGATGAATTGATAAGCAGCCACCCTGTCTCACACGGCCATCTGGATCCAAGCAGAGCAAGGAAATGCCACATCACTAATAATTTGCATGCTGAGGGAAAGGCTTCCTATTGTATAGCCCACTGCACTGAATCTGGAACCTCAAAATTTTAAAAATGAAAAGAAATCATCTGGGAGATTGTATATAAAAGATCAGAGGTTGCAAACATAAAAGAGGAACTACCCCTGGAATGACCCCTGTGGCAAAGAAAACTCTGGAGTGAATTAAGGAAAGCTATAGACTCTTTCCTCTAAGGATAGTCTAAATTTTCATTGCTCATATAACCCCCTTTCCACATAACAAATGCATGAGAATGACCCCTTGGAGGAGGAAGTTGGGCTCCTACTGCCAACCTCATGCCAAACTTCCCTTTAATTTGAAGATCAAAACAGATTTTTAAGCCTATGGGACACAGTCTGCATCCACATTCATCTTGCCTGTGGAGTCTGCTGCCTCCATCAGCAATACCCAAGCTCTGGCTTGTTTGGATTTATCTCATGATGTCTGCAGCCTAGAGTCATTCAAGTGGGTGGCATGCAAATATTTGCAACCAAATAAATGAAGAACTAAAAGTGTTCAGTGTATACACGCTTTTGCTGTTCCACAATGAGGCAGCTCTGCAGCTATGAAGCAAAACTGAAACTTATTTGTTGTTATTGTTCTCATTAAGTAGTAGTTTTCTCCCTTCCCACCAATGATATTCAGGGACTGAATGTGTTTGACTGAGTGAAACTGTCATCACAGAACCAGTGGCCAAGTAATATTAGGCATCTCATTTATCACTTTGAAAACAACTCTGCTAATAATATATTGCATGATCTAACCCATTTGGCAACAGTGTTAAGTCTGCAGGTACCCTATCTGCCATGCTAATTACATTATTCCAAGCCAGGTTAGCAGGACAGGGATGCATTCAGATAACTCTGGAGCCTTAAAACTCTCCCAAGACAATGGAACCTCTGAAATTTTGCTCTAGTTACAGAGGTCCCAGCCCAGCCCTTGAGGTGGCTCAACATTAGTCTCCATTCTCTGCCTTACTGTTACTTGATCCACTAAGTGTTATAGCTGTATATACAATATTTTGTCTATATACCTGGAAACATACAGTGTAAATTTAATGAGCATATACTATCCTGGCACATGTATGCTAATCCATCAAGTGAATTCTATGTACCAGCTGCTGAATAAGCAAAAGAGCAGAGCAAAAACAAGCACAACATAACATGTGAACAGACCCTTATATACTATACATCCTAGGGCAACACCATCAGTAAATGTAGGAGGGCCTTCTTTTGTCACAAGACATGGACCTAAAGGTTCCTTATCCAATAATTTTGACTTTTAAACCATCACATATTCAGAACTAAGGCTCCACACAAGTTCCTGATTGGACATTCAGCACCAGCTCTCTTTGACAATTATACTCTTTACTGGAAACAGTTGCTGGGCTTTGGACATGCCAGGAGTTTCCCCTGATAATGATTTTAACTCCTCCTGCTAATCCAAATTATTAAATATTGCCTGGGGCAATATTTCCCACTCAAGTACCCTTTAAATGTGTTGGGCTATAACTTTCAGAATTTTCAGCTAGCATGGCTAACATGTTAACTGGGGATTCTGGAAACTGTCATCTCAATCTCTGAACTGCTTCAAGATGTGATTACATGGGAAGCAACAAAAAAACACATTAAATTAAATTAAATCTCTAGAGTACTGGCATGGAGGAAGATACACAATATGCAGTCAGATCTGCCCCATCAGCAGGGCTAGAACTCTAACTTTTAGAGATGTGTGTCATACTGGTGAAGTCTATGGGAAGCTAAGCTTCCCAGTGGGAAAATCAGATGGCTTTCAAGCTGGAATAGGAATGGTCTAAACTGAAACTCTCATTAACAATCCACGGGTCATTTTAGGCTGCCCCAAGCCAGCCCCCTGACATCTCCATAACTGTCCTATCTGAGGAGCTTCAGATACCCCTTGAAAACTCAAAAAGTTTGCCAGAGAAGCGGCCAGCCCCCATGATGGAAGCATCCCTCTCCCCCTCTCAGGAGACATTCATACTGTGCAGTGGGAGTGCATCCTGAGAGGAAGTAAAGGGAAACCCTGTCTTCTGAAAAGCTTTGATCTCAAAATGATATTTGTGCTGGAGAAATATTAGGTGAAGCTCATTTTCGACTGCAGGCATCAATGAGTTACAGCACACACTTTTGCACAGATGTGCCAAATCCCAATAAACTTTAGGAAAAAGCCCTGGCTTTACTTGTTGCAGCAGCAGGAGTAGGTACAGTGCCTTGAACACTCAAGAGATAGATTATAAAGGTGGGGCGGCTTCCACATTCCAGACTCCAATTTTAAAGCCTGAAACTGCTTCAGTGGAGTTGTGAAGGGAGTCACAAGTCTGCATGTTTCTCTGACTCCTCCTTGAAGCGATTTTAAAAAGAAAAAAAATCCCACCCTCAAACTTTTTCGTATCTGAACACCAGACCAACTCAACATGCAACTGCTAACCTCTCCAAAATGGCTGCTTGCCATTTCTTGAACTTTAGGTTATGCTGTGCCTTTCTTGCTTTTTCTGTATCCATGACTTCATTGTCTCTTGCTAAGGGTCAAGACCCTTTTCCTGTAAAGCTTTGCAGGAAACGGCAGGGGGGCAGTTCCTTGTCCCCGTCATCCTCAGCATTAAGCACCGGAGACTGCAATACAGTGGCAAATGTACCGGAAGGAATGGGCTTGTGTTGAACATATACACTGAGGTGTCATTAAAAAAAAACAGATGTCATTTAAAAAATTGAAGTAGGAAGCAGGCAGTGTCCCATAGAGCAAAAGCCTCAGTAAGCAGGCCAGTAAACACACCATTTCTGAGCTGCCACAGGTCACTGATAACCGTACCAGAATTTATGGTAACTTTTTTATTCCTTGACTTCTCCCAGAACAAGATGGAGAGAGGTTCTGGGCTACCAATGCCAACACCAAGCAATGCTGGCTGGGGAATTCTGGGAGTTGATGTCCACACATCTTAAAGTTGCCAAGATGGAGAAACACTGGAGTAGACTAAGACCTCTGTAAGCTTTCTGAGAGGGAGTTCCTGGTCTACCACTGCAATACTAACAGCCCCAAATCTCTCAAGAAAGGGCTTAGATGTGATGCCTGGCTATCTTAATGGTGATGTGCTCCTTTCCTGATATCATGTCAGTCCAGCAGGACAAACCAAAAGGCCCATGAAGAGAATTCAGCAGCAACTGGACAGGAGGGGACATGCCTGTTGCAGCCAAAAGCAGCCAACAGGAGCTAGGCAGATCTCAGGCCTTCCAGTGGTTTCTGCCAACACACACAAATTGTGCAAACCTTAAGTTGGGAGAAGGTAGAAAAAACTCTCTACATCCAGTCAGAACAACCTGAAGTCCAGGTGCCTCTGAAATGGGTGGGGATGAAAGGAAGGCTGTGTTATATAGAGGTGTTCAAGAATGGTTAATAATAGTCCCATATACAGGATGGGCAGGTATGCCCTAAATCTCCTATCTTCCTATAGAAAAACCTCTATAGAGGTTTGGAGGACATCTCTATCTGCGTTTCCTGGAACAACCCAGTTCTCAAAGCAGAATTCTCAGCATGACCATGCAACTTAGCATACTTGCTGGGAATTATGGGTGTCGCTATTCAAAATATATGGCATTCCAGACTGGGGAATGTTGACCCTGGGAATTATGGGACTTTCACCCAATATAAGATACATGAACAGGGGATGTGAAAATCAAAGAATACACATCTGTGCCCATTATTACCCAGGGAGGAGCACTGGATGGGGACAGTTTTGGAATCTATCCCACAACCTGCAGTTCTTTTCAGATGGGAAAAAAATGGTTATTTTTTCAAATAGCTCCAGGTATTGGTGTCCATTCCAATGAATGCTGCCCCTTGGTCAAAGTATAAGGACTAGGACTTATTTTACAAGAGGGATATATTTGTTTTATAAAATTTGAATTTGTATAGACTTGTTTTATAGATCGTGTATCAGAATAAATACATTTCTTGGCCTTTAAAAGCAGTTATATTTTATTTTAGCTGTGATCAGGTCATACTGGCCTTCGTACGGGTATCACGTTTACCTTAGGACTCACTAAGTTTACCCTGGTGTTTTGTTTTAGATCTGTGTCCATGTTTATTTCATTTTAAAATAGTTATAGCAACTTGTTTTACAGGAGACTTACACATACAAGTAATATCCTCTTCCCCATTACATCAGCCCGTCCCACCCGATTGTGCAGAGAGGGCAGGCTGCGGACCCCGTCTCTAAGACAACTTCGTTTGACGGGGTCCAGGAAGCGGGCCTTCTCTGCAGTGGCGCCCGCCCTGTGGAACATGCTGCCCACGGAGGTGAGATTGGCCCCATCGCTCCTGGCCTTTCGGAGGAGTCTGAAGACCTGGTTCTGCCGCCTGGTTCTGCCGGCGGAGAGGGGAATCGATCTACATGGGGATGGCTGCTATAGACCACTCCTCCCACACTTGGACTGCTTTAGATTCTTGTGCCACTTGGACTTTTTATTCTTTACTTTTATTTATATTATTTATTATTGTAATTTTATATTATGGATTTTACAATTGTTGTTTTAATTGATTACTGTAAACCACACAGAGTCCCCCAAAGGGAGGAGATGGGCAGGGACAAATTGGATGGATGGATGGATGGATGGATGGATGGATAAAATAAGGGTTAGTTATGTTCTTGTAATTTTATTATATAATTCCCCTTCGGGGAGCACAAAACATAGCCTTTGGGTTATATTTAGAAAATGTATGTGCAAAGTGATCTAAAGAACATAAATAGAGACCATGGCATCTTCTTTCCCTCCATCAAGTGCAGTAGAATGGCATGGATTTTAGAAATGCAAGAAGGGTGTTATTGCTCTCCCTTGCTGCTGATGAGTTTCCCACTGGCTTTGAGCAGGCCACTTCAAGAACAATATGCTGGTCTAGATGGGCCTTTGGTTTGATCCAGGTTCATGTATGGGCTTTCTCTTCTTCTCACACCACGTAACAGTGTTTGCACAGTGCAGGCATTCCTGGTTGCCCATTTGCAGATCTGGACGTTGTGGATACATTCTGCAACCCTCAGAGCTATCTCGTAAATCCTAAACCAATACATTAATTGCTTTCAATTTATCAGCCTCAAATCACTTGGTCTAATTACCATTCATCTGGAGTTTGTGTTTTTAATGGTTTATGGGTATTGTTGGTAATCTTTTAATTTCTCATTAAAAACAGTATCTTGTATGCACTATGTGTGAAAAGCCCTAATCCGATAAATCAAGCAAGAGAACACGGTTAAAAGGAAATCAGTGAAACAATATTTGGGGTTTATATATTTCTGCCAGTCAATTTGTAATTAAAAGTTGCTACTTACAAAAAAAAAAATACACAGTTGTTGCTATGAAAGCCATTATCAGTCAGCATTTTCATATGAATACTGCTTTAATTAATTAGCAAGAAGTAAATACATTATATATGAAAAACACTTTTCCACTGAACCCATGTTTTCCAGAACAAAAGCCTTAATAAACTACACAAAAGAGGGACAAATTAGCTGATCCCACCTTCCAATCCCTCCTTTTAGCTTTAAAGTCTTTTAAAGTTCTCCAAGGGGTTTTCCCCCATTCTTGTTTTTTTTTCTTGCTGTTGTTTTTTAATGCATTGTTTATTTCACTTTGGATAGGTTGGAGGGATGGTAGACAAACAGAACATGCACACACACACACACACAAAACCATTCAAATTAAATTGATTTTGAAATCAGTTTTGCAGGAACTTGAAAAACAAGAGTGTTTATGGTTATTAAAAACTGAATATAATTACGATCACATGCATGATCCCTCTGGAACAACTTATTTACTGAAGACTAAAGGGCTATGCCTCAGTTCACAAAGCGGGGAGGGGGAGGAATGGTTCATCAAACGTTTTACTTGCTTTGGTGCACTTTCTAACAGTGGAAGAAAAGGCCTTTCTCATTTGACAATGAAAGGAGAAGGAAAGGTCGCCAAGCCCACCACTTCCCTGAAGGCTGAAATGACTTGAAATGCAGAGCTGCTCTTTTCAAACCATTCCTGCCAATCCAACGGCTGGAGACTTTATTTTAATTCATTCCTGGAGAATGAATCTAGAACCTGGAAGTTGCAACTGGCCCTTCCTTGGAAGGATGGGTTCAAGCAACAGCTGCAGCAGGTTGCCAGACACCTAACAGGAGCAGACCTGACGGCCTTGTTCAAGGGGCCCTCTGCTTTCCCATAGAATGTGCCTAGTACAACCATGCCCTTGGTGGACCCCTAAAACATGGTTTAACTGAGGAATTAATTGTGGCCTTAGGGATAGACAGAGCTGAGCAGGAACTGGGAATCACACAGCTCAGCCACCTCTCATCCCTTAGCCTGAGCCTGAGCAAAGAATTGGCAGGTGAGGCAGTTGCAGCTGCAATCCTCATCTCTATGGTGCTTCAAACCATCAAGGAGGAAGGCTGGAAGCAAGAGACATTTTACAGCAGCTTCTTTAAGGCTGATGGCCTCCAGATAGTGCTCAGGATTCTCACCCAGCCAGCCTGAAGGTTTATGTGCCTAAACTAAACATGTCGTTGGTATCATTTGAACTGTGTGAGGCTGACAGCATTTGCTGGGACTCAGCAAGTTGAGGATAGCCCTGTATGGTAGAACCCCTGCCAAGCACTCAGCAATGTGTCTCTTGTTGGAGGTAGGAGATATATGAAGCCTCAGGTGTCTGAAAGGTATAAATCTACGTTTGGACATCTGCCCCCATTTTGCTAGCCCTGAAGATTGAAGATTAACTGCGCCTTTCCCTTTCAAGCCCAAGGGTGAATTAGGACATCACTGCATGACGACTTCTCCCCACTCAATAATTCGCGGTGTTTTCCACAAAAACTGCAGTGTCCATATTGATACATCACTAACTTACTGTGATCCACTGTACAGTTTAGCATTTTTATATAGGGGCCTCCCCATCTTCTTAGTATTTTTATCTGGCGTGTGCTTATATTTAAGCATAGTGCAGGATCTATTTTTTTTCCTCTCCACAATATCCCTTTGAGGTAGGTTGGCTGCTAGAGAGTGATCGAGCCAAAGTCCCTCAGGGAGCTTCCAGGCTGATGGTGGGCTAGAACCTGCATCTTTATACTCCTAGCCCAGCACCTTAAACACTGGCTCTTTTATGCAATAATGTGCTTCAGTCCCACTGCACCTGGAACCCTCCTGCTTGCTCCTCGAATTCTAACCCCAAGCGATGGCACCACGGGATCATCGGGAGTTGTGAGCCATCGGCCTTGCTTTTTCTCACTCTCCTAGTCCTGTATAAGCAGCAGTATGAAGCTATTCATAGCTGTCCTGATAGATGCTCTGGCAGCCCTCCTATGTATGTGCCTCCTGCAGTCCCTCACTGCAGACACTTTCCCCTCTTCACATGAGTGCCTTGATGTTTATCATTGCTATATTTGATCCCACCACCCATCTGGAAAGATCTTTCCTCCCTCTGGCCCTCATAAATAACACAGTCCAGCTCCAACCAAAAGCGGTTGATGGAATCAAGACCTGTTGGCCTTTGGCAATCCTTCCAGGAATTTTTAGGGCTTTCACCAGTCAGGAGGAAAAGCTTTGATGCTTTGGAGTTTGGATTTTATGAAGACCATGTTACAGGGTTCAGCCAACTCATGAAGTGTCAAGTGCAGGGCATTCTTTCATCTCGTCTCTTGAGTGGGAAATCAAGGATGCTCCCACTTACTGCAACCAAATACTAAGGCGCAGGAAGCATCCTCAAAAGGAAAGTTCCTTTCATTTTCTGTGTGTCTCACTTAGCGTACTGCCAGCTCCCACATTCCCTTCATACTAACTCCTAGAGACCTATCTGTCTGCTCTGGAGACTAAATCAGATAAGGGGAAGCTGGGAAGCTGGATGCTTCTTCACTCTCTGAGTTTGAAGCTGTACTTTAGGGGCCTCAAGACATCCCTCTCCCACTTCCTGGATGCCTGTTATGAAGACAAGCAAACTTATGTTGCACTTTCAAGTTATTGGGATGCCCAGATGAAACCTGCAGTCTCAGAAGTTCTAACCTTGCCATACAAAATCAGGCCAACTGAAGTTGACGCAGTGGTAGGTGATTTTTTCCATTCATTATCACTGAATTTTGCTGACCATGAGTTTAGTTCAACCCCAGTTTTTACATACTCAGCAGAAAAAGTACATATAAACCTGTATATGCACATAGATGTGTAGTACAGCATTGATTACTTTGGTATTGGCGACCTGAAATTACAACCATGCAACACTAACCAAATTTCATTAAAGTTAGCAATGGAATATAAATCACTGAATATTTACATTTAGATTAAATGGAACTGGTATCTTGTCATATAGGCCATGCCTACATTTGCAACTAACCACAGCTCAAACATGCCCCTTCTTCTTTCCTCTGACCCCACAAGATCGTTTTCATCTTGTCCTCAGACAGTCAGTGAGACAGGTGTCCTAAATGGTTCTGATGTACTGAAGTAGTATTTCCCCCTTATTCAACCCCAAACACATACTCAGAGTGTGTGTGTAAAATCTGTTCAGAGACAGCAAATTGTATGCTAGTATAGTTTTCTGCCAACTCAAGGAAAGTTTGAGAGCTCCAAGGTGTCCATGGGAGAATAAAAAAAAATTAAGATGGCTGCCATGAGTGCATGATCAAAGCAGGTAAAAAGGGGTGGGGCTTCAATCACTTGGTCATGGCCACCATCTTTACTTTTTCAAACCCACCCATGAACACCCTTGGAGCTATGAATCTTGGAGCATATTTTTATTTATAAATTAATGTCATTTTTAATATATCTTGAACTGTAATTCCGCTCAGGGTCCACAAGCATTTATTATTACCTTAATTCACTCCAGTATTTATTGCATTAGGGCCTCATTGTCATAGTCAGTTACCCTTGATGATTCAGTGGCACTTGAACATTTGATTCTGCAAGCAAAAGACCACTTCAGATATTAAACTGGTAGGATTAGACCCAGTGTGTGATAGAAGATCACTGTTAATGGTCAGCCACAACTTCCATGATCTCAGAAGACAGGAATTGTGCCTCCAACACTATAGAAATTATTGTATCCAATATCAGTGCCCTCCCCATAATGGATTGATTATACTAGCCTATATTTTGAGAGGTAGTTCAAAGAGAGTGAATCTTCTGGGAAAGAAGTCAACATAATCCACCTACCCAGAGAAGGAGAACATGTAACCTTTGTGCCTAACCTGGCTTAATCAAAGCAAAGACCTTCTCCTGGCTGCATCTTGGGTGACAAAAATCAGCCCTTACAGGTACCCACAATCACCAAATCGGCTTCAGTGACACTGTATCTTTTTCAAAGAGTTGTCTGGGTGTTCAAGACAGTCTTTCCCAGCCCTACCTGGAAATGCCATGGTTTGAATCAAGCAGGACCTCAACCACTGAACTTCTGAGCTTCTAATTCTTTAGCTCTGAAATATTCCATTAATTCAATAAATATGTCTAAGAAGCAGATCCATGTAAGGACATTTTAAAATGAGAGCCAACAAGATATAAAATCATATGCTGTTCTAGCATCTAAAATTCCCGAGTAAATAAAAATAAGGAAAATAAAGTCACATATTGCTTTAGAGTGTTCAACACAGTGCTTCATACTTATTATCTCTGCAGCAACAATATACGGTAGGTCACATTTTCATTTAATCTGCAATAGATATAATGAAAATGTTGCCTTAGTTTTCTATGGGAGAAGCTCTTAAATGCATCTTTGTGACTTCAAAGCTCTACCTAACAAGGTAAGAAAGGAGGAAGAGATTTCCAACAGTTTAAAGAGCTTGTATAAAAGACAGCTTGAGTCCTTATGGCTGTATTTTCTCTTTAATTAGTTTGTGCAGTAGTATATTTGCATGGGAAGATTTAGAGCATGTGCACAGACTTAATTAAGAAAACAATGCATTCCCTCTTAAGATAATGAATTGGGGATTATGGAAATTATTATTCTAGATCCTTCCATGGGTTAGCTGAGGTTGAATATCCGATAAACCTTTAAAATACATTAAGGTCAGCAGTTTGGAGGCTGTCAGTAAAGTCACTTGATACCACTCAGCCTAAAATGAATAATTACAAGGGGTGCCTGCATCTGGCCTCTGCATTAAACAAGATTTGGAGAATGACAAACAGCAGTGACATAGAGGGAAGTCCAACTCTCCTGGCTGGGATGAACCTTTGTAATGACGAGTTTGAGTACAATCCAGCCAAAATTAGTTGCAGAGAAGACCTCTTGAAACCAGAGGGATTAAACAGCACATTTATGATATGAGCCTTACATAGTTCCTTAGGATTCTGTCTTGTCCTCCATGCTGAGCATTCAATATTTACATGAACCCATAGTGAGAGGCAGCTCAGGGATCTGAAATTGGGTGTCATTAATATATAGATGATACTCATGCAAGACTGAAGTTCAGCAGAACATCTGCTACAAAGATGTATGGATTTTTTACTACTCTTGATGGAACAGCTTCATTGTTTGGCAGTTTTGATTCATCTTCTGGCATAATTTAAAGTGCTGATTGTTTCCTATAAATGGTTTAGGACCCAGCTGTCTGAAGAGCCACCTCCTCCATGCTTCTACTTGGATTCATGATCAACCTTGAATTTCTTGCTTTCTGTTCTGCCACCTCTGATCATTCTTTTGGTGGGAAGCCACAATAATATTTCTTCTTTATAGCAGCACCCAGATTATGGAGCTCCCTAATTCAAACTCTGAATTTGGAAAGCTAATGTACTAGTTTCTGTTTTCCTTCCTCTGGTGGAATTCTTATCAGAGTATGAGAATAAACCAACTGATGGGCCACAGGTGCTGCTTATCTTAGGAACAAAAGCAAAAGCTCAGGAAGCTCAGGCCCAACAATGGTCAGTGAGTGATCAGAGTCATTCCGTTTAAGGAATGCAAAGTTTGCATAAGGATTACCATATGTCTGAAGGACAAGTTTCCTTGGGAGTAGAACTGTATTTGTGAAGAGGAATTTCTTATGAAAAGTTTAATGGCTGACAGCTAGAGCAGGGATTAGTCCCTTCCCAAGATATTTGACATTTTAAATGCTCAATTCTGTACTGCTAGTCCCAAAAACAAAGCTCTAGGACCTGCTTTGGATTGTGTTATGTTCTTGAGTTGCCTTTATTTGCTTATTGTTCCTTGGGCTGGCCCTAGACTCTGTCTTAGTTTGATGCCTCCCTGTTTCTGAATCTCAAAAACCATGGCCTGGCTTTCTGCATTACTGATTGTATTATTGATTGGATAACTGCCTCAGCATCACAATGCCTCAGACAGAATAGTTTCTTCATTCACCAGAGTAGAGCTAGCCTCTCTTCCAGCAGTTCGAGGCCAGGGTCACAGTGTGGAAAGTTAGGTGAACTAAGTATCCAAGTACTGCATTCTTGAAATATTTATTCCCTGAATACAGAAGTAGAATTTGTAAGCATACATAAAAACATGATACCAAAGCCATCTTGGCTTGCAGTCATCACCACATCTCAGGGTGTCTTGGTTCCAAGTACAGTATTTTTCATACCAACCTGGTGCTCCCAGATGCTAGGCTGGCTGGAGATGACAGTGCAGTCCAACTTACCTGATAGACATCAGATTGGAAAAAGCTGAAGTAGATCCTCATTGTGAAATGAAAGGAAAGCTGATGATGGAAACAAGCAACAGAAAATCTCAGTAGCTGTAAATGGCTCCTGCTTTGCAAATATGGTAATTACACCCTGTTATTTGCCACTTCCCACTTGCCCTGGTATGATAAGCATATTATCTATTCAAATGCAATAAGTGAGAGAATTAAGTAAGGTGGTTCAGTCAACAAGGCTCAGAGAAACCATTACACATAATATTGCTACTAAAATAGTGTTTTTGGAAGGAGGCAGTTCAGCATATACCTTTCATTAAAAAAGAAAGAGTCTTTGGCTCAAGGGAATAATTTGTTTAACATGTACAAAAATCTGCCTTTAACACGCAGCGGGGGAGGGGGAGAAAAACTTCAAAGGCATGTTTTCTGGTTTCAGGCATCGCAATTTAGGAATTGCAAGCCCTTCCCCAAACAAGAAGAAAACAACCGCATACCGAATGAACTCTTGGGCAACAAGCAACTTGTACAGCATTTGGAGGCTCCTGAGCACAAGAGGTGGTGTTTGCACATGGAGATCAAGGCTGTGCTGTTATACATACGAAGCTGTTTCGGCCAGTGATTCTCAACCTTGGCAGCTTGAAGATGTGTGGACTTCAACTCCCAAAATTCCCCACCAGCATGCTGTAAAAACTCCAATTCCAACAGCAGTGTGACACTTCTGAATACTTTCTCATCTCTAAGCCAAAAGAATTCAGGGTAGACAACCCACTCCCATGACTTTCAGGAGGCTGAACTATAATGGTTATTCCATCATGGTCTACTAATGAACTTGGGTAAATGATTTTCAGCAAAGGATCGTTACCTTGTCGTGGTGCTGGAGCTTGAGCACCTCAGTGATGCCATGAGCTAAACCGTGAAGGGCCACCCAAGACGGGAAGGTCATGACAGAGAGGTCAGACTAAATGCGATCCCTGGGGAAGGTAATGGCAACCCACCCCAGTATTCTTGCCGTGAAAACTAAATGGATCAGTACAACCAGAGATATGTCGGTATACCATCGGAAGATGAGACCCCCAGGTCGGAAGATGGTCAAAATGCTACTGGGGAGGAACAGAGGATGAGTTCAACTAGCAGCCAACGGTGCTGGTGGTGAACGGCGAATCCGATGTTCTAAGGCTCAACACACCATTGGAACCTGGAATGTAAGATCTATGAGCCAGGGCAAATTGGATGTGGTTATTGGTGAGATGTCAAGATTACAGATAGACATTTTGGGCGTCAGTGAACTGAAATGGACTGGAATGGGCCACTTCACATCAAATGACCACCAGATCTACTACTGTGGACAAGAGGACCACAGAAGAAATGGAGTAGCCTTCATAATTAATAGTCAAGTGGCTAAAGCAGTGCTCGGATACAATCCAAAAAACGATAGAATGATCTCAATTCGAATTCAGGGCAAGCCATCTAACATCACAGTGATCCAAATATACGCCCCAACCACAGATGCTGAAGAAGCTGAAGTAGAGCAGTTCTATGAGGATCTGCAGCACCTACTGGACAACACACCTAAAAGAGATGTTATTTTCATCACAGGAGACTGGAATGCTAAGGTGGGCAGTCAAATGACACCTGGAATTACAGGTAAGCATGGCCTGGGAGAACAAAATGAAGCAGGACATAGGCTGATAGAATTTTGCCAAGACAATTCACTCTGCATAACAAACACTCTCTTCCAACAACCTAAGAGACGGCTTTCTACATGGACTTCCCCAGATGGACAACACCGAAACCAGATTGACTACATCCTTTGCAGCCAAAGATGGTGGACATCTGTACAGTCGGTAAAAACAAGACCTGGAGCTGACTGTAGTTCAGATCATGAACTTCTTATTGCACAATTTAGGATCAGACTAAAGAGATTAGGGAAGACCCACAGATCAGCTAGATATGGGCTCACTAATATTCCTAAGGAATATGCAGTGGAGGTGAAGAATCGATTTAAGGGACTGGACTTAGTAGATAGGGTCCTGGAAGAACTCTGGACAGAAGTTCGCAACATTGTTCAGGAGGCGGCAACAAAATACATCCCAAAGAAAGAGAAAACCAAGAAGACAAAATGGCTGTCTGCTGAGACACTAGAAGTAGCCCAAGAAAGAAGGAAAGCAAAAGGCAACAGCAATAGGGGGAGATATGCCCAATTAAATGCAAAATTCCAGAGGTTAGCCAGAAGAGATAAGGAATTATTTTTAAACAAGCAATGCGCGGAAGTGGAAGAAGACAATAGAATAGGAAGGACAAGAGACCTCTTCCAGAAAATTAGAAACATTGGAGGTAAATTCCAGGCCAAAATGGGTATGATCAAAAACAAAGATGGCAAGGACCTAACAGAAGAAGAAGAGATCAAGAAAAGGTGGCAAGAATGTACAGAAGACCTGTATAGGAAGGATAACAATACCGGGGATAGCTTTGACGGTGTGGTCAGTGAGCTAGAGCCAGACATCCTGAAGAGTGAGGTTGAATGGGCCTTAAGAAGCATTGCTAATAACAAGGCAGCAGGAGACGATGGCATCCCAGCTGAACTATTCAAAATCTTGCGAGATGATGCTGTCAAGGTAATGCATGTTATATGCCAGCAAATTTGGAAAACACAATGGCCATCAGATTGGAAAAAATCAACTTATATCCCCATACCAAAAAAGGGAAACACTAAAGAATGTTCAAACTATCGAACAGTAGCACTCATTTCACATGCCAGTAAGGTAATGCTCAAGATCCTGCAAGGTAGACTTCAGCAATTCATGGAGCGAGAATTGCCAGATGCACAAGCTGGGTTTAGAAAAGGCAGAGGAACTAGGGACCAAATTGCCAATATCCACTGGATAATGGAAAAAGCCAGGGAGTTTCAGAAAAACATCTATTTCTGTTTTATTGACTATTCTAAAGCCTTTGACTGCGTGGACCATAACAAATTGTGGCAAGTTCTTAGTGGTATGGGGATACCAACTCATCTTGTCTGCCTTCTGAGGAATCTGTATGACGACCAAGTAGCAACAGTAAGAACAGACCATGGAACAAGGGACTGGTTTAAGATTGGGAAAGGAGTACGGCAGGGTTGTATCCTCTCACCCTACCTATTCAACTTGTACGCAGAACACATCATGCGGCATGCTGGGCTTGAGGAATCCAAGGCTGGAGTTAAAATCGCTGGAAGAAACATTAACAATCTCAGATATGCAGATGATACCACTTTGATGGCTGAAAGCAAAGAGGAACTGAGGAGCCTTATGATGAAGGTGAAAGAAGTGCAAAAGCTAGCTTGCAACTAAACCTCAAAAAAACCAAGATTATGGCAACCAGCTTGATTGATAACTGGCAAATAGAGAGAGAAAACGTAGAAGCAGTGAAAGACTTTGTATTTCTAGGTGCGAAGATTACCGCCGATGCTGACTGCAGTCAGGAAATCAGAAGACGCTTAATCCTTGGGAGAAGAGCAATGACAAATCTCGATAAAATAGTTAATAAAATCACACTGACAACAAAGGTCCGCATAGTTAAAGCAATGGTGTTCCCCGTAGTAACATATGGCTGCGAGAGCTGGACCATAAGGAAGGCTGAGAGAAGGAAGATCGATGCTTTTGAACTGTGGTGTTGGAGGAAAATTCTGAGAGTGCCTTGGACTGCAAGAAGATCCAACCAGTCCATCCTCCAGGAAATAAAGCCAGACTGCTCACTTGAGGGAATGATATTAAAGGCAAAACTGAAATACTTTGGCCACATAATGAGAAGACAGGACACCCTGGAGAAGGTGCTGATGCTAGGGAGAGTGGAGGGCAAAAGGAAGAGGGGCCGACCAAGGGCAAGATGGATAGATGATATTCTAGAGGTGACAGACTCGTCCCTGGGGGGGCTGGGGCTGTTGACGACTGACAGGAAGCTCTGGCATGGGCTGGTCCATGAAGTCACGAAGAGTCAGAAGCGACTGAACGAATAAACAACAACAAACTATGCTTTAAAAAATTGTAGAAACATCTTAGGAATTAAAAGAACCCTGAAAACTTAAAGTCTTTGAGTAGCTGCAGAAAGGGGTTTTTTTGTTTTAATTTTAATCAGGTGGAAAAAGAAAATAGAACTCTTGGTGAAACTTCAGAATATTCTGCTTGAGCTTCTTACATGGTATAGTATCCTGGCCCAGGACATGGCTGGATGTCCCACCAGGACCTTATTCACAGAAGATGATGCTCTGTAACATTTTGCTGCAGGGTACACTTCACATTTTCAAGAGCCATCTGACAGAAGGGTGGGCACCATTTATGCAGTCTGGGTTGGCATGTTTTTGATTTAAATGCTGTTATTTGCTGGCAGAAATGTTTTTTTTTAATTAACTTTAATTTCTTCACTATCATCATTGACAGCTCTGCGCAGTTTCTTTCTGTTTTCTTGGACTTGCTGCTGAGATTTTTATACTACGTGTCACATTACCACACACTGCTGATGGTTACCATGATCTACTTAGTCTAGAACAGGAGTTGTTCTCCCATATAGTCATTCTAGGGGAAGACCAATTTGTTCAGAACATTGCTTCAAAAGCACTGACTAATCAAAATGGTTAATCTGTACTGAGGCTTCAAAAACGAGCAGTTACAATCAAGACTAGCTTTCAGTAAATGAAACCCAGAATGCTCCTGTCATGAGTGCCGTTGAGCTAAAGTCATCAGCGCAATGGCACACATGACAATGACAAGGAAATAGGTGAAGGGGTACAAGATAAGTAGCCATCAACCCACAACGACTAACGGCCAACAAACAATAGCTAAACGGATCACGGAGCCACCCAAGCCATCAGCGGCAATACAACGGGGATCGCCCAGCTGAAAGCAATCAGCAGAGGAATGGGAAACCTGATGATGGGCGATCCCGGAAACCCTCACCCACCGGCAGGGCAACGTATTGGACAAAGGGGGGTGACGTGACCGTGAGCGAGGGGGCGCTGACCGGCGCGGGGTATTTAAACCCCGCACCGGCGCGCTCCTGTCACTCTCAGCTTTTTTCTATCAACGCTGTACCTGCCCTGCAAATAAACCAGAGCCTGATCCGCGAACCAGTGTCTGAGTGTTATTCAGAGGTAGGCAGCGCATGACATAAAGCTGAGAGTCATAAACTCAGCCTCGCCGAGCCCCACCGGACGACAACGAGCCGCGGGAGGAGTAGACGGCGAGAAGACCAGCAAGATGAGGCCGGAGCGGCGCGGGCAAGGAGGGCGAGCCGCGCGGCAAGAGACAGAGGAGGACCGACCAAGGCCAGAGGCACCGCGGACTCCCGGAGCCATGGACGCCCACCCCACCCGACCCGAGCCTCAGCTCCAACCCCAAGGGGAGATGGCGACGGAGGCAACCCGACCGCGGGAGGGAGCAGCACGACTTCCGAAACCAGCGGAGGACCCCGCGCCCCACATCGCACCCCAGCAACGGGCGTGGAGCGACAGCCCCACGGCGGTCAACACGGAGGAGGACGACGGAGACACCCATCAGACGGCGGAGGAAGCGGACCCGCGGCAGAGGGACGATGAACCCCGCCGGCAACCCACCCCCGAGGACGCGCCAACGGAACCGGCCCCAGCGGCGGCGCGGGCTGTGGACGAGGAGGCACGAGCTGAACTCGCGGCCATGCGGGCTCAGCTGACGGAACTCCGGACCATGCTCCAGGCGCTTATGCCCCCCGCGCCACCCAACGACGTCCCCGCACAAGCCCACACCCCGAGCGAAGCACCGAACCCACACGGGCCAGCGGAGGGTCAGCAGACGGCACAGGCGGCCGACACCACACCCCGGGAAGCGAGAGGCGGGGCCGCACAAAACGCCCGGGCCCCAAAGGACTTCCCCATCTTCTTCGATGGGACCCCCACAAAACTCTCGTTTTTCGTGACCAACGCTAGGGAGTTCATGGGGAGGCACGGACACTCCTATGACTCCGAGGCCGACAAGATCGCCGCCGTGGCGATCAAACTCCAAGACAGGGCGGCGGACTGGTACGTCCAACTGTACGAGTCCAGCTCCCCCGCCCTCGCCACCTTCCCTGCTTTCATCAATGAGATGAAAAACTACTTCGAAGACCCCCTAGCCAAAGTAAGGGCGAAAAGCGCACTCCAAAGACTTAAACAGGGCACACGCACGGTCCCTGACTACGCCCTGGAGTTCAAAGCCCTCGCGGGGAAGGTCAGCGACTGGTCCGAGACCACCCTGCTGGAAATGTTCAAAAGGGGGCTCAACCGCGACGTTCTCCAATGGGCCCTCTACCGCGACGACCCAGAAACGTTACACGGGTGGATCCACCTCGCGGGGAAAGCCGAACATGCGCACCGCACCTTCCTCATGACAACCACGGAAGACACAAACTATGCCGGGAAAAAGGTACCCGCACCACACGGGGGGATGGCCGGCCCCATATACCCAAAAAAGAAGTTCAACCGGGAGCCCTGCGGGAGGTGTGGCAAATTAGGGCACAAGACGGCGGATTGCTTCGCCAACCGACCAACCAGCGCGCCAAAACCCACTCCGAAAATTAGCCCCAAACCACCCAACCCGGGGCCGCCCCCTCACCGCCGAATGACCGTGGCCACAGCGACACCAGAAGAGGGCTGGGACGCTTACTGGGGGGAAGAGGACAATACAGACCCCGACCAGCCGGCGGGAAATGCTCCCCGCTTGCCCTGAGACGCGTGGCGAGGCAGGCGGTGGGACAGCAACGCGGACCACCTCAACGAAACGACGAAAGCCCCGTAATATTGGCAGCAATTCAACTCTCTGCCGGCAACGGAGCCACCACGGCCGCGGCACTAGTGGACTCGGGGTGCTCAAAAAACCTCATCCACCCCGACCTAGTCGCCAAACTCGACCTCCGCTGCTTCCCCCTCCCCACGCCGCTGGCATTCCACCAGCTGGACGGCTCTACAGCGGGAGGGAAACCAGCCACGCTACAAACCGAGCCGGTCACCCTGCAAATGGGCACTCACACCGAGCGCACATCGTTCGTAGTCACGCCCATTGGACGGCCCATTGCAGTCCTGGGGATGCCATGGCTCGCGACAAACAACCCGCGGATCAACTGGGAGACCCGCACCTTCACATTCGGCGACGGCGAGTATCGAGCACCAGTTCCAGCGGGCAGAAGCAACCCCACGGTAGGACGAGCGGAGGCGACCACACAAGACAACGCCGCTACCACAGCAGACCTACCAGAACAATACGCCGACTTCTCCGAGGTCTTCGGAGAGGCAGAAGCTGACCAACTACCCCCCCACCGCAAGACGGATTGCCGGATCGACCTACTGCCCGACGTCCCCTTACCTAGACCAAAGATCTATTCGATGACCCCGAAGGAGATGGCAACCCTCCGGGAGTTCATCGATAAAAACCTAGACAGGGGATTCATAGAGCCAGCATGCTCACCGGTCGGAGCCCCCGTCTTATTCCGGGAGAAGAAAGACGGGACCCTACGGCTCTGCACCGACTACCGGGGCCTAAACGCGGCTTCCCTGTCCAACAAATACCCCTTACCCCTGGTGAAGGACATGCTCGCCCACCTGTCCACGGGCAAAGTCTTTTCCAAATTGGACCTTCGCGAGGCGTACTATCGCATCCGAATCAGGGAGGGGGACGAATGGAAGATGGCGTTTAACTGCCCCCTAGGCGCTTTCCAGTACAAGGTACTGTTGCAGATGCTGGGAAAGCCTTTAGCCCAGGAGAGGTCAAAAAAGTCACACACCAAGCATTTCTATAAAAATAATTTATTTACAGAAAACAAAAACAAAAGCAAAACATTTAAAGGACCTAGCTCCCTTTTTGGAGCAAGCCTTGCTGAGCTACATTTCCAGCAGAGAGAAAAAGAAGAAATGAGAAGACAAGTCCGGGCAGGTCCTCCCCCCAGGCTATTTTGCATGAAGCACGTGAGAGGAGACAATCACTTGCAACCTTTTCACCCGGCCAAATGATTAGGTATAATAGTAGCTTAATCTTAGTAGGAAAAACTTTAACACTCCCCTTTTTACACTATAGATTAAGTTGCAAACCAATCTTCTCTGACAACTCTTTGTGTCTTGGTACAGGAAGAGGTTTGGTTAAAATATCAGCAATCATGTCTTTTGATTCACAATATTTTAACATTATTTCTCCTTTGCTTATCATATCTTTGATATATTGATATCTAATATCGATATGTTTTGTTCTACTTCTGCAGGCTTCAGATTTTGCCATAGCAATGCAAGCTTGATTATCTTCATAAACAGTTATAGGCTGGTTCACTTCCATGCCTATGTCTTTTAACAAATGTTTAAACCATGTAACCTCATTACAGGTTTGTGTTAGAGAATAAAACTCTGCTTCTGCAGTGGAAAGAGCAACAAGTGTTTGTTTTCTAGAATGCCAGCCTAAGCTAGATCCAGCAAATTGAATTAAAATCCCAGAAGTGGATTTTCTGTCACTGACATCTGCTCCCCAATCAGAATCGGCAAAAGCCTGCAATTTCTCAGTTCCAGAGGCATTTAGCATCAGGCAATAATTCTTTGTTCCTTGCAAATACCTCATTAACCTCTTCAATGCTGCTTTTCCAGTAGATGTAGGCTTCTCTACCTGTCTACTTAAAATGGCCACAGAATTTGAGATATCTGGGCGAGAATGATTTGCAATGTACAGTAAACTTCCAATTGCAGATCTATAGTTCTCTGCCTCAGTTAATTGAGTTTCTCCTGTATCTTTCTGAAAATCTATTATCATCGGAGTAGAGACTGGTTTACAGTCTTGCATATTAAAGTCTTCTAGGAGCTTTTGAATTTTACTACGTTGGTTTAACAGAAAGCTACCATCCTTGTCTCTGTGTACTTCCAAACCTAGGTAATTGGTCACAACTCCAAGGCTTTTTAATATGAAATGGCTTTTCATGCAGGCTTCAAAATCAAGCCTTTGTTTTTCTGTTGATGTGAACAGCAGCAAATCATCAACATAAATGCACAGATACATACAGCCTTGTTTGTCCTTCTTCATATATACACAGGGATCTGCTTTTCCTTTTTCAAAACCAAAATTCTGCAGTTTTTCATCTACTTTTTGGTTCCAGGATCTAGCAGCTTGTTTTAACCCATAGATTGACTTCTGCAGTTCACAGACTAGATTCTCCCCTTTTTCATAGCCAGGGGGTTGCTGCATGTATAATCTGTGGTCTAAATCACCATAGAGAAATGCAGTTTGAATGTCATAGTGGTTAACTGACATTCCCTTGAGTGCAGCAACTTTTAACAGTAATCTAATTGATTCACCTTTAGTAACTGGTGCAAAAGTCTTGTCAAAGTCTAAATCTTTCCTTTGAGTGAACCCTTTTGCAACCAACCTTGCTTTATATTTTTGGATTTTGCCATCAGCATCCCTTTTCAGTTTGAAAACCCACCTACAACCCAGACACCGTTCATTGGGAGGTAGATTTACCAGTTTCCATGTTTTATTTTCTTTCAAGGATGCTAATTCCTGTTGCATGGCAGAATGCCAATTTTGTGCAATCTCAGGTGGTAAAGCATTCACTTGTTCTAAAGACTCAGGTTCTGTGAATATGTGAAAAGCCTTTACTGTTTCAGCCTGAAAACGTGATGGAGGAACGCCTTTATTACTCCTCTGAGATCTGCGAGGTAATACAGGGCTTAAATTTTGACTCCTATCACTTTCCTGAGAAGCATCTGTCTCATCAGACAGATCTTCAGTTTGCTTTTCTGGTTTAATGTCCTCATCAGGCAAAAGATCACCATCAGCAAGTCCTTGCTGTTCTCTTGTGGTGGTCAGTTCAACTGGAGAGCTAGAATTTAATCTCCCCCAGTTTTGTTCAGCAAAAGAAGCGCTTTTGCTAATTATTAATTTCTCTCCCATTATGAACCTGTAGCTCCTCTGGCTTTGTTCATAGCCAACAAAGATGGCTTTCTTTGTTGTGGGGCCTCCTTTCCTTCTCTGCTGTTTTGGAATGTGAACCCATGCAGTGCTACCAAACACTCTAAGATGGCTTACCTTTGGTTTCACACCATAAAACAAATGGAATGGAGTGTCCTGAATCATAGAGTTATACAACCTGTTCTGAACATAACAAGCAGTCGTTAAAGTTTCTCCCCAGTACTTAAAACATAATCGTGAATCTTTTAACATGCATTCCATCGCATTTTGCAAGGTTCTGCCCTTTCTTTCAGCAACACCATTTTGCTGAGGGGTGTACGGGTTAGAAAGAATTTGTTCTATCCCTTTTTCCACTAGGAACCTTCTGAATTTGTGAGAAAGGTATTCTCCTCCTCTATCACATTGGAGTGCAGATACAGGCCTAGGGAATTTTCCATTTGCCCATGTCACAAAACTTTTAAATTTCTCAAATGCCTCATCTTTGTGTTTTAAGATGTAGATAAATGTGTATCTTGAGAAATCATCAATGATGGTCATTGCATACCTTGCTTGTCCAAGACTTGGAGCAAAAGGACCAATAATATCAGAGTGTACAATTTCCAAAGGTCTAGTTGTAACTCTGTCACTGTGCTTACTCACAGGAGCTTTCAGTGTTTTGCATTCTTTGCAAACTACACAATCTAAGTATTTATCACAGGGTTTTATCTTTAGGTCAGCACACAGCTGTGGCATTTGTGCTATATACTTGTAATTAGCATGACCAAGTCTCCTGTGCATCAGGTGTACACATTGGTCATGATATGGTGTGTTGCCAACTGCAGCCTTGCAGCTTGGCTTCCTTGCATTTTGCACAATGTACAAGGAGTCTTTTAACATACCAGTAGCACACAATTTCCCATTTTTACGTATCTCACAACCATTTTTCTTAAATGTTATGATATACCCTGTTGCAGCCAATTGTGCCACAGATAAAAGGTTTGATTGTAAATTTGGCACATACAACACACCTTTTACAGTTTCTCCTAAGCAGGATAAATACAAGTCACCTTGTCCCATAATTTTGGTCACAGACCCATCAGCCAAAGATACACTTTGTCTTTCAGTTTTAGACAGTGACACAAAAGAGCTTTTACAATTACATAAATGACAACTGGCCCCAGAATCTAACACCCATACATCAGAATTACCCTTCTCAGCAACCTGTGCAATTTGGGTTGTCTGAAGAGCCTTCTTCTGTGTTGCCCTTGTGTTCTTCTGCTCTGTCTTTCTACTCTTGGGTCTCATGGCACAGTCTCTTTGCAAATGTCCAGCTGAACCACAAGTGAAGCATCTCTGGCTTGCTAGCGCTGTGGCCTCAGGTTCCTTTCCCTTCTTTTCCCTCATTTTCTGGTCTTGCAGCTTTCCAGAAGAGATGGGGGGGGATCTTTCCTCTCTCTTCTCCCATTCAGCGAGTAAGCGCTGTGTAACATACGATGGGGTGAGGTCTGCTTCAGGCATAGCCTCCAGGGTACAAATCAGCGTGTCCCACGTTTCATTCAGTGAGGACAGGAGGATATAGGATTTTGTGAGAGGTGTAAATTCCATTCCTCTCTCCTGCAACTCAACAAACAGCTGCTGAATATAATGCAGGTGCTCAGGAAGGCTTTCTCCTTCTGCAAGGTAGGCTCTGTACAGCTTTTTCGTCAGAGTAACTTTACTCCCTGCTGTTGCCTTTACATATAAGTCTCTCAAAGCGTCCCAAAGTTGCTTTGCAGACTGCATGCCTCGCACGTGGACTAGCTGATTGTCCTCAACTCCCAAGATAATGGTGGCTCTAGCCCGCTCATCCTGTCTCAGCCATTCAGCACTGGGATTTTGGGGGTTTTGCTCACCAATTGGCAGCCAAAGATCCTCTCTGCGAAGATACATTTCCATCTTCAGGGCCCAATTCAAATAGTTGGTCTCTGATAGGCGCTCCAGAGGCATCGCTGAGGGCTGGGAGGTAGCCATGGCTTCTTCCTTCTTTTGCAAGTCACCTCAGCTAGCTTCTAAGTCCTGCAGACCGGCAGTTGCTGGAAAATCTCCAGGTGGCTCCAAAGAAAATCTTCACAGGTCTTTGCTACCTGCCTTTAAATTGTGCACGAGGTGTGGAGCTGACCTCTCTTTTCTCTCTGGGTTTTATTGCGTTGTTTACTGGGCACATAACCTGTTGCAGATGCTGGGAAAGCCTTTAGCCCAGGAGAGGTCAAAAAAGTCACACACCAAGCATTTCTATAAAAATAATTTATTTACAGAAAACAAAAACAAAAGCAAAACATTTAAAGGACCTAGCTCCCTTTTTGGAGCAAGCCTTGCTGAGCTACATTTCCAGCAGAGAGAAAAAGAAGAAATGAGAAGACAAGTCCGGGCAGGTCCTCCCCCCAGGCTATTTTGCATGAAGCACGTGAGAGGAGACAATCACTTGCAACCTTTTCACCCGGCCAAATGATTAGGTATAATAGTAGCTTAATCTTAGTAGGAAAAACTTTAACAGGTACTGCCCTTCGGACTCGCGGGGGCCCCTGGGGTGTTCATGCAGCTCATCAATGAGGTACTGCATGAACATCTGTTCAAAGGGGTCCTGGTCTACATCGACGACGTCCTTATTTACACAAAAACGCACGAGGAACATGTAACCCTAGTCAGGCAAGTCCTCGACAAGCTCAGAAGGGCGCAGCTCTATGCAAAGCCTACAAAGTGCGAGTTTCACAAAGAGCGCCTAGACTATCTGGGGTACCGAATCTCCGGGGACGGCATCGAAATGGACCCCGCAAAAGTCGAAGCGGTGCTAAACTGGGAGCGGCCCCGCAACAGACGGCAACTACAGAGCTTCCTCGGATTCGCGAATTTCTACAGGTCATTCGCCCGGGGGTTCGCTGAGATAGCCCTCCCCTTAACGGACCTCCTCAAAACCAAAGGGGTGGGGGACACCCGACGCGCCAAGAACCCAGGCACAGTGCTGAATTGGACTCCCGCGTGCCAGACCGCATTCAACAAGCTGAAAGCGCTGTTCACTACGGAGCCAATCCTCGCGCACCCGGACCCAGAACGGCCGTTCATGGTCCAAGCCGACGCCTCAGACTTCTCCCTGGGAGCCATCCTGCTACAGAAAGACCCCACGGGACTCCTGAAACCATGCGCCTACCTGTCAAGGAAGTTCTCCGAGACAGAGAGGCGATGGCACGTCTGGGAGAAAGAAGCCTTCGCGGTGAAATCGGCACTAGAGACATGGCGACACCTACTCGAGGGAGCCACCCAACCATTCGAGGTCTGGACTGACCACCGGAACCTCGAGGCCCTACGAACGCCTAGACGCCTTAGCCCAAAACAGGTCCGATGGGCCCAATTCTTCAGCCGCTTTGATTTCCAGCTGAAGTTCATGCCGGGCAAGAAGAACTTCCTGGCCGACGCCCTCTCCCGACTGCCCCAAGACGAAGAGCCCGCCCCAGACACCATTGGGACGGTCCTATCCGCCTCGCAACTGGGGATGGCCGTGACCACCCGAAGCGGCGCACGGAGGCAGCTCGACTCTATGGCGCAGCCGACGGCGGGACAACCGGCGACGGAAAGAAGCCAACCGCAACTACCAGGGGGAATGCGCACGGACCTCGCCGCCGCCCTCAAAACCGACCCCTGGTTCCTGGCAAACCCCGACAAGGTAACGATGGCACAAGACCTGGCATGGGGGGAAGGCAGAATCTACGTCCCGGACTCGCAACGCCAGGCGATCTTGCATAGGTCACACGACGCCAAGCAAGCGGGACACTTTGGGTTCCTCAAGACCCTACACCTAACACGGCGTCAATTCTGGTGGCCCGCGCTCAGGCGAGACGTAAAAACCTACGTGGCGTCCTGCCCAACGTGCGCTAGGGCCAAACGGGCACCAGGCAAACCCGCGGGGCTATTGCAACGGGTGGCAGAACCCTCCCGCCCATGGGAGGAAATCTCTATGGATTTTATAGTGGACCTCCCACCCAGCCAGAAGAAAACGGCCATTTGGGTGGTGAAGGACTACTTCTCAAAGCAGGCCCACTTCATCCCCTGCACGTCGGTCCCATCCTCACAACAGCTAGCCAAACTCTTCCTCATCCACGTGTACAGGCTACACGGATGTCCCGCACGTGTGGTGACCGACAGGGGCACACAGTTCACCTCCAAATTCTGGCGGGCCTTCCTGAAGCTGACGGGGACCCAACAGGCCCTATCTACGGCTTGGCACCCTCAGACGGACGGAGCCACTGAGGTTCTTAATGCCACCTTAGAGCAATTTATACGATCATATACTAACTACCACCAAGACGACTGGGCTGAACTGCTCCCGTTCGCCGAAGTCGCATACAACAACGCCGTCCACACGAGCACGGGGAAAACTCCGTTCGAAGTAGTCTCGGGGCGCGACTTCGTCCCCATACCGGAGCTACCTCAACCCCCGGAACCCCAGGTGGACGCTAGCGACTGGGGACAGAAGATCGCGGAAGCATGGCCAGTAATCACGGCGGCGCTGAAGGATGCACAGGCTGCCTACAAAGAGCAGGCCGACAAGCACCGGCGCCAACAACCGACGTTCCAGGCGGGGGATATGGCCTATCTATCCACCAAGTTCCTAAAGTCAACCCAACCCTCGAAAAAACTGGGGCCTAAGTACATCGGGCCGTTCCGAGTCACGCAAATAGTGAACCCGGTAGCAATACGCTTGGACCTGCCACACAACCTCCGGAGACTCCACCCGGTGTTCCACACCAGCCTCCTGAAACCGGCAACCACCTCCCGATGGCACCCAAGCACGCCACAGCCCGCACCGGTGATGATCGACGGGCAACACCACTTCGAGATAAGGGACATTCTCGACTCCCGCAAGCAACGAGGAACTCTACACTATCTGGTCAGGTGGAAACACTTCCCCCACCCGGAATGGGTGGCGGCGCACAACATTAACGCGCCTGACCTGACCAGAGCATTTCACCGGGCATACCCCGACAAACCGCAACCAAGGTCAGCAAAACCAAACCCCCCCCCCGCAGGCCCCCCCCGCCTCCCGTGCCCCAAGGGAAAGGGCCCCCCCCAAGCCCGCGACTTGGGTGGACCTTCCCCCCCCCGGGACTCACTCCCCCCGCCCCGGGCCCACGGGGTGGTGACAAACGTTCGCCAGCACCCTCCCCCCGCCCCCCGGCCGCGGGGGAGTGGCAAGCAAGTCAACAGGGCAACCTGGGGGCAACACCCAGGAGACACAACAAAGGCGACGCACTTTAAATAAGAAAAAGAAGGGCCCTACCTGGAGCTGAGAAGCACCCGACCAGCCACGCCTCTCTCCTCGCCGAACTGAGCCAAACAAACAGGGTGTGGCTGGAGCATGCGCACGCCAGGTCAGGACCCGAGCATGCGTACCATGGACACACCCTGGGAAGGCACGTGGTAGAGGGAGGAGCAAAGGGAGGGGCGACAACTACTCCGGCGGGAACTTTGAAAAAAAAAAAAAAAAAAAAAGTGGCGTTTTGACAGCTCCACGGGGAAAACCCAGAAAACCGGGGGAGAACACTATTCGAAAAGGGGGCAGTATGTCATGAGTGCCGTTGAGCTAAAGTCATCAGCGCAATGGCACACATGACAATGACAAGGAAATAGGTGAAGGGGTACAAGATAAGTAGCCATCAACCCACAACGACTAACGGCCAACAAACAATAGCTAAACGGATCACGGAGCCACCCAAGCCATCAGCGGCAATACAACGGGGATCGCCCAGCTGAAAGCAATCAGCAGAGGAATGGGAAACCTGATGATGGGCGATCCCGGAAACCCTCACCCACTGGCAGGGCAACGTATTGGACAAAGGGGGGTGACGTGACCGTGAGCGAGGGGGCGCTGACCGGCGCGGGGTATTTAAACCCCGCACCGGCGCGCTCCTGTCACTCTCAGCTTTTTTCTATCAACGCTGTACCTGCCCTGCAAATAAACCAGAGCCTGATCCGCGAACCAGTGTCTGAGTGTTATTCAGAGGTAGGCAGCGCATGACAGCTCCTAAATACCTCTCACAGCACAAGGCACTCAGCAGAGCTCTGGAAGGGCTAAGGCAAGATCATGTCTTGATGATTATGTGCAGCTTCAGCCCTACCACTAATTTCCTCCAGGAACATCTCAGATATAATCAAGCAGCCCAATCAGTGGTGGCTTTTTATCAACCAAAGCAGCAGCCCAAGAAAGCTCCTGCCAGGGAAGTGATAGCAGTTCTTTATTAGCCTTCCTGGTAGCTTCCCACCTCCTCATCTCTCCTATCCAATTTCTGGGGGAGGGGGTTGGGGGGGGGATAAAACTATAATTTAAGAGAAGGCCCAAAAGGAAGCACACAGAGAGGGGACAGTATGAGCAACCACCCTGCAATAACAGCAAAAGGTGTGTTTTTGGAGGGGAGGAGGACACAAATCTCGGTTCCATACACTTCCCAACATGAAAAGGACTCTATTCTGGGATGGCTCTTAACATCCCATTTCAAAAATCTGTTTTTATTTCTATCGCTCTTCCAAGTCAGAAGCTTTCCTAAGTCAGTGAACTTTGCACTGCATTTGCATTTCACTCTTCATGATGCAACACACCAAGTAGCTTCAAGTGAAGTTTTACTTCTGGGGGTCTGGTTCCCAGATACCACCGTAGGACATTTCTCAACTACTGCAGCTGAAGGGAAGAAGGACCACCATTAGCTGTTCCAAGTTGCTGGCATCAAGGCTTTGACCCACCACTGAACAACGAAAGAGAATGAGAACGTAAAGGATTGGTAGTTGCATCTTCTTGTCTTCTCCTGCCTTAGCCAGAAGCAATGCCTCTTCCTTTTGTTGGTGTGTCTTTTTCATTGTGGGCTAAAGGGTCTGTCTTTTTTCCTCAGTCAGTAAGCCATTCTAGGCAGAAATGCTGTGTATAAGCACTCCATATACATAAATGAACTATTCCTGTGCTAATTCCCATAGAATGGCCCTCACTTAATGCCTTCTGCTGGTGCATATATGCTGTTTCCATCCATATGTGATGTCATAGGCATATATGTGTCAAGATGGGAATCACCATAATTTTTCAAGGATGTGTGCTTAGAGCACATTTACACCTTGCACTCCAATGAAGAGGGTGAAAATATCTCAAATATTTTAGGTTCAAAGCTTTCCTTTTTTAATCACACCATGCCCAGTGTGGGCTCAAGGGTACATGGTGCCCCTAGGCCACATTGACTGATAGTGCCACCTCCCACCAATACAAAGATTTGCATTTTTAGAATGATTCAAAAGGAAGGATGGCTTAAAGGATGGTGCCCTTTAAGCTTTGGTGCCCTATGCCAGTACCTACCCAGGCTTAGCCTAAAGCCAGCCCTGCCAACACCCACGAGAAAATGTACCACAAAAGATCATAACAATTTAGCACTGCTATTTTCTTACTCCTAGAACTGAATCAGAGAAAAACCAAGATGATAGAAGGTAAGGTTTGCCAATTGAGGAAAGGAATGAAAAGCTACCAAAATGGGAATGCGCTGTAGGAGCTGATGAGCAAACATAAGGCACAAGCAGCCCTCAGTCAAATAAGGTGCAATTCCCAGCCTAATTTCAGAACCTTTTTATTTGTCTGCTCTTTTCTGAAAATTCTTCAGTCTCTTTATTTGTCAGCCCTTTGAGGTAGTCCAGACAGGAAACCAAAACCATGAGTACTAATATCAGACTGTTATGTAGGCTGCAGCTCCTCTTCCTGTCTCCCAATTCTGACCCCCATTACATTATGAGAGTGATCTCTGCTTGCTTAGATGTGCTATAAGAAGTCTCCAATTTTACTGCAGACTGACTTCACTGTATTCTCTGGATCATCACCAAATGATGCCTTGGTCCTTTTTGCTGAATGATGGATTGCACGCCAGCCATTTCATAAGCAGGCTGAGCTCTGTCCAGGGGGGAAGGTTCATGCCTCTGATTGCTGCATAGGAGCCATCCCTCCAATTTCTGTAGTCTTCTAGGGTGATCACCAAACTTCATGAATACAAAAATTACAAGCACCCTCCTACCTAGTGGCATAGCCAGAGCAAGTGCTATTTTGTATACTCTTTGCTTGAGATGAGGCCTTTGGTATGGTCTAGGAGATGCTGGATTCAGTTCAGAAGTTGTTTGTGGGTTGGTGTCAGAGCACACTGCCAAACTCATTTGCTGAAAGTCTGGTATATGCTGGCAAGTCTCTGCCTTGAGGGGCATTCCCATTAAGAGCGACAGAAGGTATATAATTATTGTGCAATAAGACATATTCTGCTACCCCCCAAGTATGGCTCATGTTGCCCAACACTTTGAGATGAAGCTCTTGTTCTGGACTTACAGCATTCACAAGCATTTTGGCTCTCACTACAGCCTGAGCAGCCTGTTCTCTTCTTTCAGTGAGGCTTGCTGTGCTTCCATCTCAATTGTTTTTGATTCTAGGACCACTTTCCTTCAAGCTTACTCAGCACATTTTTCAGCAGCTGCTACATCTGCTCTTGACTGGACAGCAGCAGCCAGGGTAGGGGCATTCATGCATGCAGACTTCCTCCATCTTTTCCCAAGCTCTCCTGCATTTGCTTGAATGCATTGCCTTTTCCAGCAATAGAACTTCCCTGGACTTGGGGGTGAGCACAATCTTTCTCTTGGGCTTAGCTGCTGCAATGCTTGGAAGCATTGGTTATCACCATCCCATCCATCTGACTCAGTTTTACTTTATTTCTGTAATTCCCAGGTTGGCCACTAGCAAGATCTGTCTTTTGAATGAAAGAATTATTGTTCAGGAAATTGACAGCTGAGATTGCTAAGAGAATCATTACACTCAACTGCAATGGGGGACAGGCTCCCAATAAGTCTTCTCCCCCTTCCCTTGCATTGCACGCACATCTGCAAGATATTGGGTTGAGGATGGCTGTTTTAAGCACCATCTATGAATCAACAGGTAACACTCCAAAATGCCTTTATTTGAAAGCCAAGAATAGCAAAGAGGTTTTTAAAAAAACTCCTTATCCAACAGCTGGGAAATCTGAAAAATTGAAAGTTACTAAGGTACACTCTGAATTTTGATAACAATCCCTCTGAGGTGGTGTTCTGCTTTCCAAATTCTCTCAATACAAAGTAGAACCAACAAACTTTGGATCAGAAAGCTAAGCAGAATGTCTAATGCAGTCTTGCTCAAAGAGCTCATGTTATGAGGATGAAGGGAATGGAAAGAAAAAAGAAAAAGGAGAGCCTTTTGTATTTAAGAGCATGATGGGTCTTTGGAAATAATGTTGCTGGCTTAGATTATGACATTACTGTGATATAACATAAATGCCATGGCATCCTTCTCCTCTCTGCCTAAGAACAGTATTCTGGGAAGAGAGAAAAATCATTTGGGCTAAACTGACTTATGCTTAAGCCTTTCTTTGGCACTAGCAAGATGGTCTAAACAATTTTTGGGGCCAGCTGCCATAAATTGAAGCAAGGGCAACTAACTTAGATGGTTTTAAAAAAGGATTTGATAGCCCTTTGGTCTGAGCAGCAGGACACTTCTTAAATGCTCATATTCTTAACGTAAGAACTCAGTAATGTCTTGCTTTCTCGGTCACGTTTCATTGGAGGTATTTAAAGAGGATAGATGGATGGATGATTGGAGATGCTGTAGGAGTGGATTCCTGTACTGGGACAGGGCCTTAGACTGGAAGAACGTCACAGTGCCTTCCAACTCTTATATTCTATGGCACACCTTTGATTACATGCCCCAGGCAGAAACCTTACCATACATGCAATTTTATAATTCTACCATTTTGTATCAAGGATTCCAATTAAGATACATGGGGTCATACATCCATTCTTTGTATTCAAAACTTACAGCCCTTAAAACTACTCAGCAATTGCAGAGAGTAAAGAAGATGATCTTGATGGAAATATGCAGGAACCTAGGCAAGGGGGCTGAAAGTTTTTTTAAGTCCAGAGAATGAGAACCATCAGAAGTGGCTCAGGCAGACACCACCCTAATTGACTCGAGTACAGCAAGGCGGAGAAGGTACAGCACAACCAGATTCCAAGATTCTGTTATTCTAGCCAATCTCAATAAAAGTAGTTTTAGCCTTCCTGTGGTGTTGATTTCCTGGTCTGGTCTACCTAGAAATGTATCTGCTTTATTATTCTGGGTTTTGTGTTTTTGTGAACATGTTTGCCAAGCTGTGACATTTTAAAACTAGCAAGGGAAGAAAGTGAGCTGATATTTATGCTAATTAGTTTAGGACACTTACTGGGGCTAACCAGGGGACTACAAAAACAGTGAGCATCTCTGTTGGATGCATCTCAGCATCTATCCATCCTGAGCAAAACTCTGTTGAAACACCATTCCCTTGAGCTCTTAGAGCGTAAACTAGGTGAAGCTAAGTCCAGCTCAGCTCCTGGTGCTGACATGGACTGCCAGCAGTACTGAAGTGATTTGCCATGGCCTTCTTCCAGGAAGGCTTTTCAGATTTTTTAGTTCCCCAGTTGGGCTTCAGCTAGTATTCCCTGGAGTTCTCCCATCCAAATCCTAATTAGAGTCCTGAACCTTGCTTAGCTTCTGAATCCAGCTAGGCGCTGCCACCTACTGAAAGGTATCCCAGACCCCTAGATCAAAAATGTTACATTCCCCCTCACTATTTATCTTGCTTTGCACATCAAGCCACAGGCCAGGCACAGACAGGCCAGCTCCCTCCACCTCTGCACTGTCTCTCCAACCTCCTGCCTTCATTATAGCAATTATAGCTGGGTGCTCCCCTATGATTCTGATCAGCCACGTCTTTAATACTTTGGCTATGGGGTCTCATACAATCCTGCTCTAATTTTGCTGGAGGCCTTTGTATCAAAGGCTTGAGCTGTGTGAAAGGTGATTTAGCAGAGATGGTGTCAGTGATTATGCTCAAAGGAACTGCTGCAGCCCCACCACGAGGGACCCTGCAGCTTCAAGATAGGGGGCCCTTATCATATTTTCCATTTCCAGATAAGATTATGTTTCCTTTTTCACCCACCTTCCTGAATCTTCCTGATAACAACTGGGGGCCAGTTTAATAACGAAGGCTGAAATAACGGAGGGGTCAAGGAGTGGCAGTTGCAAACCCAATAGGGAGAGACTGAGGGGGTTGGCAGGGAGAGCCTGCTACGGAGGTCTAAACCACGGAGCAGGAGCAGAACAAGGGAAAATACAGACCGCCATTGCAGGATTAGGGCAATGAGAACAGCAGCTGAACAAGAGGCACATGCAGCCAACGAGCCTGTGGTCTGTCATCAAAAAGTACACCAATGGTTTGCATGCCCAGCTGTGATCTAACAGGGAAAACACAACCCACATCGCATTAAGTGCCAGCTCAAAGCTGAAGGTTAGCTTCTAAAAAAGTGTTGTAATTCTCCCACATAGCTGCAGCCCTTTGACAGAAACTGAAGATGTAAAATATTGGAAAGGAGGAAAGATTTCAGTTTGAGCAAAACATCTGAGAGACCTGCTGCCTTGAAGTGGAACTGAGCAAATGTTCTTCATCTGAATTTCCACAGATAAAAAATGGAGCCTGTAGAATTCACATTTTAACCCCTTGAAAATTAACTGTAGTAAAGTATATGTTGCTTTTGTTCCAAAGAGCAAATGAGCTCATGCATAGGCAGGTTATTCCTTCTTAGCCTTAAAATCAATAGGATGGTGAGTTAGTAGAGTTTGTGGGTTCGTGGCTGCACTGTGCAGAGAATCTCTTTGGTAGGGCTGTGAATCCAGCTATCCTGGTCCATGTCCAACTCTACCCACTACAACCATCTGCCTTCTAAAACTCTTCCACATTTGGCCCTCCAAAGGAGCAACCACTTGTAGATAAGGCTCTGTACTGTATGTGGCAAACTTAATTCCTGCTGGTAATTGCTCTTTCCAACAGTAAGTTCATGAAGCAGGTCTCCACAGAATTCAACATAGAATTCAAAAAACCTTCTTTCAAAGGGGAGGTCATCTTTAAAATTTTATACTGTTGAGAAATATTCACGTACCTGAGATGACAGTTTGGACTGCACAAGAACATGTTTTGCAAATCTCTATATAGGTCCTCCCAATAATCTACAACTCTGGACCATGAGCTGATGGGGGAGGTAACTCAGAACTTCCAGAGGGCACCAAGTTGCCTCTTTCTGCTTTAATTTACCTCCCTCCCCATAACACATTCCTTGCCCCCCATCTGGCTGCTAACTGAATGCCTAATTATTCTAGGCATCTTTAGCTGTTGCTAAACTGGAGAAAGTTACAGGTGTCTTATAATCCAGCAGGTCAGTGTCTTAAATCAAACTATATTCCAGATTACTTTTCAAGATTGGTATCCACAGAGTTAAGCAAAATCTTCTGACTGGATTTAGGACATATGAACCAGCCCCATCCAATTTGGCAAAGCAAGCAGATGGCAGCTTAATGTTGAGCTTTTGGTAATAAAGTCTATTTGAAGACTCTCAGTGAAAAGTGTGTTCCTAATAAAGGGTAACATTTCATGGTCATTATGTGATACACTTAACTTTAAAAGGAACAAAAATGCTGAGAAAGTCATTTTCTGAAAAGGATTCTCAGATTTCATTACTATGGGTCAAGAGCCTGGGGAGAAGAATTAAAGAAAAATACGAACTTGTGCACAAATTAATTAAAGATATTTCCCTTAATAAATTGTCTCTGTATCCCAAGGCAGGGCCTTTACTCTAGAAAATGTGGTAATATTCAAGCTGTGGTTTTTCCACAAGGCAAACAGATCAACAATGTTTAAAATCAAATGGATGGAGCACTGATTTGGGAGATTTTATTTTTCCTTTTGCTTCTTCGAGCCTACAGAAAATGTGCAGAATTTGAACATCTGGGGGAAGGAAAAGAATGCCCCAATAATTCCTCATAGAAAAAACCATCATGGTGACCTTTCCATCTTTTTTTTCTTGATTTCTCCAAACAAGCTTTCATTCTCTAACTCCCAGCCAAAAATGTGAAAAATTTTGTTCCCTTTTGATGGAAGGCTAGTACCAAAGGTTGTAATCAGAGTCAGTTGGCACCATAAAGGGAAGCATAAAAAGAAGATAAAGGAAACAATGACTGAAAGCACTGTTGCTAGTTCTGGGCCCAATACAGTTATATGTTAAAGATCTCTGTTCAGCAAAATGGAAGCAGACTGCAGTCATGACGTTCCAAAACAGCGAGTCAATGGAAATCCGAATGAGAACTTTGCTCTCCAATTAACTTTCGGCGTGACCTGAAGTAAGTCCAGCTACCACCTTTCCCATTTTTCAAAGAAATAAATCAAAAGAAGACTTAGCTATGCTGCTCAGCAAAAGAATGCCAGACTCTTTCTTGCAGGTCATAATACTTATTAATCTCTTTCTCTACCAACTTGATGTTTTTAGACAGCAAAGTGATTTGTGGCTGCTCTCCTGTACCATACCCATGCATAGGAGGGAGCCCTTGGCTGAAAGGAAGGGCTCAGGCCGCAATCTGACCTATACCTACTAGGGAGTAAATCCCATCAAATGCAGCAGGACTTATTTCAAGTCAACTTGCAAGTTGTACACTTGCCTGGGAAGCTTGGAGTGACTTGAAATTATATCTGTCTGAACGATTTGTCAAGCCCTTGACATTACTGTTACAAAAGATGAGTAAAACCCCAGAGAGTGGCCACTTCAATGCAATCATTGTCCTGTATTAAATAAAATATTACCCATCAGCCTTATATTAAGAAACCTCAGTAAGGCAAATAACAGCAAATAACTATAGGCCCCATAATATAATGGCAGCTAAAACACAACTAAATTATAATCAATAAAGACCACAGGAAAAGGCTATTTGCTAGGCCTTAACATGCCACCAAATTCAAACTGATGTGATCCCTGCAGAGAGGGCATTCTGTAATGGAACACACAATTCTAGAAGTTGTTCTGCTTTATATTTCCAGTTAAGGCACCACTCCCAATGGGGAGAAGCTGTGGAAGAGCTACTGGAATATCTTAATCCCTAGGCAGTTGCTTGGTGGGAGAAATCTTCCTGCAGTTTTCAAAATCTCAAACTAGTTAGGGCTTTAAACATCACCACTAACATCTCTGAATGTTGAACTGGAAGTGTATGGAAAGCTACTGATATTCTTGTAAAATCAGCAGTTTCAAGTTGCTTTTTTCGATAGCTGTCTAGTGGTTGCATCTCCCACTAGCTTCAGGATGATCTTCAAGGACATTCTCATGTAAAAGTATATTGAGGTAATCTACAATAGGAACTGCTTGATATCACTGCCCAGCAATAATCATAACTGGTAGGGCGGCCAAAGCAGGTAAACACACTCTGAGCTATCAAGGTTGCCTTGGCCTCTAGAGAGAAAGGAAAAACTAGGAATGTTCCCAAACTAGGTTGCACTTGCTTTCCTCAGGGAGAACATAACTCTACTCAAAGCAGGTTGTTTGTTCATGTGCCAATCTGGGAACTGCTAGTCCACAGAGACTAACCATCTGAATTCAATTTCCAAACAGAGGCTAATGATTCACAGAGCCTTACCTGATCCTAATAATAGAGAGAAATAGGGGTGGGTATCATCAGCATACTGAAGGTACCCAACTCCAAACCCCTGATGATCTCACTCAGTGAATTCATCTAAACATTAAACAGCATAGGGGGCAAGATAGAAACCTACAGAAGCCATAGCTCACCGTTTCTAGGGCGGAATAAAAATTTCACAGTGAGTGTTTGTTTGTACAACATTTATCCCACTTCCATCAGATTCAGCTCTCAGGTGTACCTCCCTCTGGAAGCAATGCAGCTTAACAGCAGCATTAGTATGACTGTGTGCTTCTAGTTCTCACCCTAGAGAGCTGATCCAGTAAGACACAATAGAGTTGCCCCCCCCCCAAAGCCCTTACTTTGAGTAGATCATGTCAGTGTGACCACAGCTGTTTTGGTTTCAAACTCCAGTCTGAATCAGTCTGGAATGGATTTAGATTGGGGTAGTCAGCTCTGTTTTCATAGCCCTTGGAGTCCCCTTAAGATCATATAGATGACACCCATTGACAAATCAGAGTTTTTGAGAGTATGGTTTTCCTCTTATTTTAATAAAATAAGCCCTATGTTAAGCGTATGAAGCCTCTAGTAGGCTTAATGTACCTATTTTCTGTTCTAGAAAAATGAAAGCTACCCACCCAGCCCCACCCCCTGCCTTGTGATCCTTCAAGGCTACATTTTTAAAAAGTGCAATTTCTAACTACAGAAAGGATGCCTTTCTTCAATTTAGAGTCTAAACTTTAGAAATCTCTTTCCTCCAAGAATATCTAAAACCAGCATTCTGTCAAGCTCCTTGTCCCCAAAGGACGATATTAGCAAGAGGAGCCCTATTTCAGAAGACAGTGACTATCAGCACCTGTATTCACCATCCCCGGATAACTCCAATTAAGCACCATCATTCCCTCTCCCCACCCCCTCCAGCCCCCACAGATACACACATCTCCAGTTAAATCTTATTAGTCATGGGAGCCTACATGTGGTGAGAAGAACTAATTCAAGCATCTTGTCTGCTTCCTCAGGCTGCAACAACTAAAACTGATACCCCAAACTCTGACTTTGGCAGTGCTTCAGACAGCATCTCTGATGCTGACATAATTGCAGCATGCAAAGTTATAGGATGATAAACAAGTTTCTCTTTAAAGCACTTAACAAATTGGTCCAGACATTAACTGAGAATTCAATTCCTGAGCCAGGTCTCCTTCTCGCCAAACAATTCTGGATAACATCTCAAAGAAGCAACAGAAGAGAGAAATAAGGACTTTAAAAAACCATTCTTGCTTCCAATAGAAGGCAGATAGTGTGCCCTCCCATGAGTTCAGAGTCAAACTTGCTCCTTAAGTTGTACCACTCAGGCTTGGCTATTGCCAGCCTCATTTCATTGCCCAAAGATATGACAACCAGGAAGCATTAAAAGGTGGGCGCGGGGGAGCCCGGTGTGAATGACCCTTTCCATCTCCACATCCCCCAGTGAGGCCAAAGCCTCCACAGAAGCACTAGCACTGTCATCTAGAAAGCCCACAGAGCATTCTGGGATCTCTTCTATCCTGCAATTCCAGAGGACTGGAATGAGGAATTCCTGGGTAAAACAGGCTGCTTTACCAGAGAATTGCCACCTCAAGGTGCTCCAAGTAGTTACTATCAAGTGGGATGAGCATGGCCCCTCCTTGTCTATTGGGGAAAACAAAGCACAGAGGAAGCACGAGGAGAACCTTGAAGCAAGATTTCCCAGGCGACCCAGCTTACCTTCCATCTTTCCTGATGGGAGATGTTAAAGGGAAACTATGCTCAGATGAGGGGACTAGGTGTAGATGGCTTCAGGAAGGGAAGACTCACTGCAGGCTTTGATGGCTGGATGGAGAGGCCTAGGCCTCCAGTGGAGGCGGGGCCTGTGCTCTCACAGCACCTGCACTCGAGCATGCGAACTTCAGCATGCCAGAAGAAAGCAAAACAAGAAGCCTATCACCTCCTTCCCTAGGATGCTTTTTCCATCTTGTGGGCACTATTTTCCTTAGGGTTCCCTCCCTCCAGCTTTACTGGACATGCTTCCCTTTCCTTGTTAAAAAAGAATAATAATCAAAAGCACCAAACAGGGGTAAGATTCTACCCTGATCCCCTGATAAAGACATATTGTTTGGTCCTCTACTACATTGATTAGAATATACAGGCTCCAAGCAGGATAGACAAAACAGATGGTCTTTGACCAGGCTCGGCTCACAAACATCATTTGGCTCCTAGCAGGGACCAGGGGAGCAACCCAAGCCATGAATCTTTTTCCTCACTCCTCGATTCAGACAAGCTATACTTGAACAAAGTTCTGGGACATTTGAATGGCCTGTTTGATGGCAGTTTGCATCTCACAGCAAGAGATTTAGTACTACAAAAGACTCACCCCCCCCCCCAAAGAATGGTCTTCCTAAAACATGCTAAGCCCTGATCATGTTCTGTAGTTTATTCTCAAGCCTATCAACCAGAAATTCACCAACAACATGAATGCCACAAACTGAAAGAAAACCCTCTTGAAGCAAGTCAAGGGCCCTGCTTCCAACAGGGGCTAGATAAACTCTTCAAGTCTTCATAAACCAGGTATGAAAGTAGCAGTTACCCTGCTATTTGGCTCCCATCTTCTGGTATTCAAAGGTACACTTCCCCTGAACATGGAAGCTCCATTCAGCTGTCATAACAAATAGGTGGATTTGGTCCCTTTAAAATCAATTGTTTGTCCTCAACATCTGATGCTCAAAGATCCTTATGTCAGGTACAAGAGTCATCCCTACTTGCAACGCATCAACTTGGTTTCAACTGGCTCTCCCTGCTTCTCACACTAACAAGAGCTGAAACGGAAGGAAACTACTTTAAGCCTTGCTTTTCTTTCTCCCCCTCACCATGCCTCCTCCTTTACTTCCCAGCCCCCCAACTTAAATTTCACAGGCACCTGAATCTGATCACTGCTTCCTCCGTCCAGTGTAAAGTTTAGTCTGAGACAGAGCACATACCACAACGAGTTGGGATAATATTAATGTATAGTATTCAAAGCCCCAGGGCCTGTATGTTTCATTAATTTCCTCCCCATTAAAGTAAAACGAGGATATCCTGTAGAGAATTGCAGTGAACCGTTTGGACTGCAAAACTCGTCTTGACCTTGCTAAGAAAAACACACAGACGGGGAGAGAGAGACACAGAGAGAGAGAGAACGCAGCTGATGGCAATGTACAGCCGCCGGAATGAAATACTCATGCCTTGCTCGCCCCCCATTTGCACTAGTACTACTGTGCAAATATTTAGCTTAACAGGATAGGAAGAGCTGGGCAGCAGGCATGAAAAAATACCTATGGATTTATTTGTTTAAATCGTGAAACATTTCCCGTCAATTCTTCCCAGTGTGTTCACCTCAGGTACAGTGCCTACCCTGAGAACCAAGCAGGCCAGGGACAAAGGTTACAAATATGTACTAAAAAATTATTCTTTAAAATGCAGTTGTGACTGAATTTATCATCCATCCATCTATCAACCAGTAAGGAAGGACCAGCCATTGCCAGCCAGCTCAGGTACATCAAGCTCCAAGGCTGAATAAATTGCCATTTCCAAGTGAAGCTTGGCAATCAAATGTTAGCCAAGATGCTCTTAGCTTCCTCCCCCCCCCCCCCACACACACAATAGCTTGGAGGTATAGTGGAGGCCTGCCAACTCAAAAAAATCTGTTTCCTTCTCTGGCTGGAGAGACCCGGAGGGCTTTACAGGGTAAGGCTGGGGCCTCTGTCAGATTTCCTTTGCATCTCAATGGTTTGTCCACAACCTGACCTCCCACTAAGATTAAGGAAAGTACCTTGTCCATTGAAAGCCCAAACTTGCTGCTTCAGATCCAAATGCCTCAGTTGCCAAATGTTACATTTTGAGAATACTCAAGAAATCAAGGTATTTTATTCTGGATGTATTAATCCAGGCAACATGCCACTGCCGCCAACAACTTGTTTCTAACTAATTCAGCATTTCACGTAACCTACAGAAAAGAGAGCAAGCAGCACAGAGCAAATGAGGCAATGGCATGTTCAGAAATTGGGTGGTTTATTGAATAAGCTCCAGTTCATTGGGTTCATGCAATAAGTCAAGTCATAAACTACAGTTTTCATACCACAATGACTGAGTTCATAGACTACCTAAGCTGAACTTAACAACCATATTAAGACTATGTACAATGGGTGAGTTCAGCCAATGACCCAGTTCACACATCTCACAAAGTCCTAAATGTTTAATTATTCATCACTGAATCAACCTGAATTCACTGGGTTCAGACAACATGCTAAGCCAAAACTAAACAAATCCTAGAATGCCTAATAAGATGTGGGAATCTTGTAGGCATCTTTATTTGGGTCAACCAGTTTAGTAAAATGAAATTATACACTTCTGAATCACACAGGACTCTGAATTAGGCTAAATATTTTGGGAAATGGAGGTTGATGCTGTTCTGACTAGTCATGTTGTTTGCAAATACATTGAACCAGTAGCACCTCTGCACAAAATCTGATGTAGAATCCCACGTGACTCAAGTCTACTTCTATATGTTTGTTTCAGATCAAGATCCCTTTTGGGATAAGTAGCATTATTCAGAGTGCAGAAAAAGAGTCAGAAATGGAATGCCAAAGAATTTAAAGGCAGGAAAGGGAGCATAGTTACACCACACCATTCATTCTATCTGTCCATAATTTTTTTTCCTGGTAAACCATCCTTACTTCCACTATGTTTATATACCGCTTCATACATTGCCCATTGTTCTTCAGACTTCTGGTCTCATTCTTTTTCAGGATCCCATTAATTCCATCCAACCACAACTTTCTTGGTCTTCCCTTTCCCTCCACACATTCACTTTTCCTTCATATATGTATTTTGCAATCTGTCATTAATCATCTCTAGATGACCAAACCACCTCAACATGCTTCTTTCGTGTTGATTATTCACTTTTGTATTCAATCTATCTGCAATCATTCATCACTTATTCATTCTTGATCCTATTTCTTTGTGTTTTACCAAACTCACTTAAGTACCTCATTCTAACTACATTCAACTTATTTTTTAGGTTTCACTTGACATACACAAACTCACTTCAGTATAAAAAAGAGCTGAAGTATATTGTTATACACAACCATTTCCACTTTGAACAAGAATTCATTCCTTGTAACAGACCACATACAACCCACTAGCTTTCTATTAGCATTTGTACATCTTAAAATTTCTCCATATATTTTTAGTTCATTAATAAACATTCTACAAAGGTACCCTAGTTCATCTACTTGTTCTACATTTTCCACTATTTATTGTAACTTGCTATTGTTCATTCCATTCCCTGTCAAACATAACTACCTTGATCTTTTAATACATCAACTTTCAACTCCTTGATCCACCGTACAATCTATGTAACATTTGCTGCAAATCATTCAGGTTCTCAGTCAAGAGACTGAGGTTCTCATTGTCCGCATTCAAAAATACACATATGTTTGTGTCCCCAACCAACACACCTCTACCATTACCAAAAGTATTCCTTATACATGTATCCATAAATGCAAACAAGGTGACATCACATGGCCTCATTGTACCCTTTGTGTTGAACTGGTTACCAAGCTTTCAATTTCTTCTCATGCATTCTTTATTTCTATCACATAATCCTCTTGTTGCATGTAGCAACCAACCTTCCGATCCATACTCATGTAGAACGTTCCGTAATTCAAATTCATTCACTTTACCATACACTCCTCTCTCACATTCATACTTTTCTGAATGAACTGCTGAAGAAACAGTGTTCATCTCCTGTCCAACATAAGACTGCACTGCACCTCCCAATTTTGCACCTTGTCACCTTGTTACCCTTTCTATCAGAATTTTGCCAAGCATCTTCCCAGGCACACTTAAAGAACCAATTCCCCAATAGTTTTGGCATTTAGTCCTGCTACCTTTCCCTTTTATAGGGCCATAATAGCATTTGTCCAATCACGAGGCACAGATTCAGTCTTATAGGCACATTATATAAAGTCACATAGCTGCTCCATAATCAAACCACAGCCATATTTCAACATTTTCCAGTTACAACATCTCCACTTGCAGCTTTGCCATTTTTAAACATGCTCCTCTTTCCATAGTGGTCAGCCTTTCTCTCATTCTCTCTCTCCCTCTCCCTCTCTCAAAACAAAGGACAATCTATTATTTGTACCCTTCAGATACCTGGCCTGTATGTCTCTTCATCCTGGCCAACAGGATCAATGAAAATTGTATCTGAAGGGCATCAGTTTGAGGAAGGCTGATTTTAAAAAATGGAGCTGGTAACAGCGGAGGGAAGCCATGGACCAGTTTCTGACTATGTGACAGCTGTCATCAACATCTGAGGCTCATTCCCAGTGTGAAGCAGCCATTCACAAAATGCCCTCTGGTGTGTTCCTCGGTAGGTTACCAGTGGCTTGCACCATTTGGAGCAATGGCTTCTGGTTTTTGCTTTTCCACAAAAGGTCATAGAGCAGGCCTCACTGGTTGGGCCTACTCTCAAAGCATTAAGCATTGGCTTAATGATGCTGTTGATGATACTTAATTGGAGGCACAATAATATTCTTAAGTAATACTTATTTTGCAACATCTTCCAATAAAGCACAGAAAAAGTTATTGCACTTAAAGATGTACTTCATAACTTCCATGCGCAGGGTACTATCTAGCGAGTTGTAAAGATGACACACGTCCTGCTGAGTTTTCTTCCCTGCTGTAATGAAGCAGCAGCAGGTGATGCCACCTGTGTAGAATTTGTAATAACTGTATGTATTTCTCCATTCCAATAGTGATGCCATATCTGGAATCTTCCTCTGAACCTCATCTATCCTTTTCCTTTATGTAGATTTTCTGTTCTGATCACTGTTTCCTAAGGCTGTGTGCCTGACTTGCATTCAGATGGTTCCTAATATTCCTGCCATCTGCTTGCTGAGGACGGATAATAAAAGATTAATAGAACTACCAAGAAGTTTTCCAAAGTTAGCATGGAACTAAAAGAAACGGCACTGCTGTCACTCCTTACCCATCCTCTCCCCTTTTCTCCTCCTGACCTGAACTTGTGTCATGAATACTTGAGAGACTGCACGTTGCGCAGCAGGACAGACTTGGGTCTGGTTTCAATTATTGCTGTTGTTTTTTTAGTTGCAGCCAGCCATTACAAGCCAATCCAAGAGGGCCTCGTGCAAAGCCTTTCCAACTGGCGTTCCCATTCTCAAGTTCACCCATGAACTGCTTTTAGAAGCGTCAAAATTAAACTGTGCTTTCCCAGGAGACCTATTTACTATCACATATACATGTTTTTAAAATAACTTTATTGTGCCAGGCTAATTAACAAAATCAAAGTGGAAATACATACAACAGTATTAATCAACCTATTGATGAAACACTATTGATTAACTTAAAATTTAATCATCATCATCATTTTAAAAGGGGCAAAAGAAAAGAAGAAACAACCAGGGGCTGAAATATTAAATTATAAACAGAACACCTCCCAAAGCTTTGACCGGATCATTTGAAAGTTTTTTTTTTTGCCCCTTTGTCATTAAAAAAAAACAACAACCCACAATTCAAATGTCCCATTCTAAGGCAACAGCAGAACTGAAAATAGGGCAGGACAAAGGAATCCATCATATTTTGGGGTCCTTTCCTAATATTATGGTACCACCAGGCATCAACCAAAACATTCCTTAGCATTTTAATCACTATTTAAGAGAAGAACTAGTGTTCTGTAATGGTTAGATTGGCAGATTAGGACCAACTATGAAGCTTTTTGTTTTTTAACTGTATGGCATAGCAGTTCAGTGTTCATGCTGCTTTTTCTTGCTGGGAAATCCTTGTGAGGTCCAGCAGTCAGATGTGTAGACTATTTAGCCATGACAAGTCATGTTGCCCGGGGTGAACCACGAGAAGGCTAGTCTACATTGCACCAAGTTGGGCTGAGAGAGAGCAACTGGCCCAAGGTCACCCAGCCGGCTTTCATGCCTAAGGCAGGACTACAACTCATAGCCTCTTGGTTTCTAGCCCATGGCCTTAACCACTAGACCAAACTGACTCCCAGTTATGAAGCTGACTCAGAACTTGGCTTCTCTAGTAAAGATCTTTAAAATAACCGAGCCAGTTGCACATTATAATACAATGCACTGTATACCTTGACCCTGAAAAAATGGGACTGGGCTAATTATGAAGCTGACTTAGCCCAGTCCCATTTTTTCAGGGTCAAGGTATATAATGCATTATATATACAATATGCAACTGGCTCGATTATTTTAAAGAGCTTTACTGGAGAAGCAAAGTTCTGACCCACATGGGGAATCCCAAACCTTCTAAACCATACTTCATTTGGGAAGTCCCCCTTCTGTAAACAAATTAAATGTTGCAAAAAACTAAAAAAAAAACCCACCGCTGATGTCTATCTATGCTACAACACAAACAATTGTTCTAGATCTCTACATCTCTAGATCTCTATGTCTATATATTATTGATACATTTCAAGTGCTGAATTTCACCAAAATTTTATTTTATTCATTACAAATGGTTCTATGGCACTTCAACTGTGCGACTCCAAGCAGCCTACAGCAAAGTATAGTTTATATACAGTATATTACAGTCATTCATAATTATCAAGCATTACCCCAGAATGATAATACCACCAGCATAAATTTAGCATAACTGTAACATTAAAAACTGCAACTTTTATAACATCGAGCAGTCAGATTCATCCCAACTCAGGTATGTCTCTCATCTTTGCCTTGGTCCCCCAGCACACATCTTAAAAGGCCTGTGTAGGAGTGAGGGCTCCAGCCTTATGTCTGGTGGAAGGACATTCCACAAGAGGGGAGCTCCCGCAGAGAAGGCTTACTTCAGAGTCTTGGGGCAGAGACTCCCAGCAAGCCCTTGGCCACTGCCTTGGTGGGCAAATTCAACCTGGAGCAGGTGGTCCTGGGGATAGCCAGCCCCTGGGCTACGCCCTGAGTAAGACTTTAAAGGTCATCACCAGCATCTTGAATTGCACCTGGAAGCAGCCCGGCAGCCAATGGAACTCTCACAGTATTGCTGTCACATGACAATACCAGATTATCCTGGTTAATATGAGGGCCGTTGCACAATAGCAGGTTCATTGATCTTATTATGAGGACAGAGCACACACATGGATGCTAGAGTTTGGAAAAGAAATTTTTCCTTGCAAATCTGTTACTGCAATGTGCCCTGGTCATGTTGTGTCTGCCTTCACTTCCACCGCTACAATCACATTCTCAGAAGACAAAGTAACAGAATGGCCCTGTTCATACAATACAGGTGACCTGGTGATTCCCCCCCAATAGCCAACTAACTTACTTTTGTATACTATCAATGCGCAACTATGGATGACTTAGGCAAATGGCAGCCATTTTTTCAGTCCTCCCAGCTGTTGGATCATTTATTCAGAGGTTCAATCTGGGTTGGCATCATGGGCAGCAGGGTTGGGATTATATCCACTTTGTTCATTTTGGCCCCTTTTCTACCATCAAATATTATATGCCTTTGACATGGCCTCAATTTGGGCTAAAAAAAAACATTACCTAGTGCAAATATCACTAAATTATAATTAATAACAACAAAAATAACAACCCACTGTTCATGACTGCAAACAGGGACAAAAATAGTCTGTGTGTGTGCACGTGCATGCACACCAGAGCGCGTGCTTGAGGAAAATTATCTTAATTAAAATTCTCCCTTTCATCCTAGTAATTACATTCAAACAGGCAACAGCAGCAACATCGCTGCTTCTTACCATGCCAATTTTTTTTTTTCATTTGATCACCGGGACATCGCACAAAATAAAATAAAATTAAATGAAAAAGGGGGAGAAAACTGCTAGGATTTTTTTTTTAAAAAAAGGAAAGGAAAGAAATACAGAAGAAAAGCAATTACTTTTGGCAGGCGGCTGGTAGAAGGGAGGGGTGAGGAAGAGGAAAGCAAATCAAAATAGGGAGGAAGAGGAGGCAGAGGAAGTAAGGGCCGATAAAGTGGGGGGAAGGATGGAAACACCTGTAAGGCAGAGGAGATCGGGTAGCTATCAGCCCTGGCCGCTTTCCATATCCATTAGCTCTCGCAGCCTGCCTGGGCTTCGGGAAAGTGGGGTGTTAAGCTCCGACAACCACTGCAAGCTAATGAAAATGTACCGACGGGCAGTCGCCGCGCTGCGATTTGATAACGAGGAAGGGGGAACTGCTGCAAGAGGCAAGGCGAGGGGAGTGGGGAGGGAACAGCCGAAAGTAAATCAGTCTAATTAATGCCTTTGCTCATTTATCGAGGGCAAATGCTAATTATGCTTTTTTGTAATCACGTTCTGCCGCAGTCGCTCGCTCGCGCTCGCTTTTTTGCCTGGGTGTACCTCACGCAAGGAGCTGGTGCGGAAGCAACCGGGGTCTGCAGCAGCGCGCCCAAGATAAAGGGCCCCATCGGGCTCGCTCGGCCCCTGGGCGGATCAGCAGGAAAGGGGAGGCTCGGGGCCTCCTTGATCTTCTGGCTCTTGGGCTGCTTGCGGAGGCCCAGGAGTGGAGAAGCGGGTTCACGCCTACCTCCACGCACCGTCAAAGGAGGGGTCCCCTCCTCACCGCAGGCTCTGCTCCTGTTCCGAGGCGGCGTGGCTTTCGGTAGGCGGAAGAGCAGAGGGAAGCACTACGAGTGCTGAAGAGAAGGGCAAACTTTTCGGCTTCGGCTCTTTGAACGTATCGCTTATGTGCATCTCAACAGCCACCATGGACCCGCTGGGAAACGGTCCAACTGGCACTTTTATTGCCAGAGAAAGACTTGCACGCCTGCTTCAAAGCTGCTGCTGGTGGCCATTTCTCTGCTTGTTCGGGGCGAGTGGAAATGGTCCCAGACACTTTCTCCTTTCCAGCCACCAAATTGCCTGAAAAGAGCATTATTTGGCCATCATGCGCACTGGGGAAGGACCGTTCGGTAGAAACATGGTGGCAGTTATGCCCAATATGTGATCTGATGGGGCTAATTAAAGCTTCCAGCATCTCTCCTCACTAGCCCTGCTGGCTGGCGATGCCGAGCAGGGTAGTTCAGCAGCCTGCCTCATTATGCAGTGATTGAACTCGGTGATATATTTTCATACAATAGTTTGAAATTAATCTGAGAGATCACAGTCACTAACGGTGGTATATAAGAGGAAAAATAATCTTCCAATCCACACATGAATTAATGTGCTCTCTAGATATATGAGGGCGCTACAGGAAAGAAAATCAATTTAAGAGCCACAATTGGAGCTACATCAGTTTCTGATTTATTTTTCCATGTTTTGTGTTTTCACAGGAATTTTATGTAAAAAACTTGATTTCTGCTTGTGCAGAAGGCTGTTCTTCATAGGGACACCTTTTGTCATGTGCTGCACAATTGAAATCTGTTTTCCATTTCCATTTTCCTGGATACTCTTTAACTATGTGTGCAGGGAAGCTACCAGAAAATATGTGCAGGGACATTTATTTGAAATACCAGAAAGGTCATATGTGAGCATGAGATATAGAAATGGTGACAAAGAGTACTAAGATTTGCAAGGCACGTATATGATCAAATGCACCAGGGAGGGAGAAGTTATGATCAAACAAACCTGGATCACAGATGTTTTTACATCTCTTGATTAATTCAGAGTTAAAGGTGTGAATGGATTCCATGAAAAAGCACATGCTTTTAGGTAGTATCATAATTTTATCTGTGATGATTTACTGGTAGTAACTTATTTTTACTTCCAAATCAACATTTTATGCCAAGGACTGACGGGTATGCCTATGTGAACTGAACCCAGCCGATATATCTGATATGAAAGTTTCACATGATCCATATCTATAGATAATTTTGCTTGGGGAAAGGGGAGAGATGACCATATTTTACTCCTCACACATCCTTTAAAGATAAAGACAGGCACAGGGCTACTGAAGGCAGCTGACAGCAAACGGAACGGTGATGTGGTAGAACCACATAACACAGAAAGGCAGTTTGGTCATTTTAAGTACTGTAAACTTCCTATTCCTAGGTGAATGTTTATGTGCTGCCACTATGAAAAAAGTTAAAACCATTAACATCTTTTTTAAAAAAAGACTGACACAGGGTAGAGGCATCTAAATATATCTGGCTCTGGGAAAATACAGATGAGAACAGAGATTTAGGCAACTTGAGAAAGAGTAAAGTTGATGTCAAACTACAACATGCCATTCTTACACCACGGAGCAAGAAGTTTAACCTGACTTTTGCTCTCCCCGGAGCCCCCCAGAGTAGACAGGCCAAAACAATGGCCGTGTGTGTGTGTGTGTGTGTAGGATTTTAAGAGGTAAAATGGCTGATCTCCCTAAGATTAAAAAGATGGATTCACCATGTCAAAGGAGTGATTGGCACATACATTGATGAATATACAGTTGTGCATTTAATTTAATATGTGTTAATAGCCGTTTTAAGCTATCATCTTTTCTGGAGAAGGAAACAAAGACAGTGGGGCAAGGCTACAGTCATGTACAGACCCAAGGTCATGTTTTAACACTGAAACAGAGCTAAGGAAAGAGTGTGACTAAGCACTGCATTTGAATCCCTGGTGCAGCCTTCTGTAAGATGTTGCCCTCGGGTTCCCATCAGCCTTGAAGGTTGAGACAGAATGTAGATGTCCAGTATCTGGGGAATACCTGGTGGGGACGTTTTTTGTGGTCTACGTTTGGTCACCTCTCCAGAAGCAAAGCAAATCAAAATGGAATTTTAATATCTTCCCTGCTTTAGCCAAGTGTTTTGACTGGGAAGATTATGGATTTGAGTGTTTCTCAAATAAGAATCCTAGCTCAGAGCACATTCACATTTTTAATTTCCCCTGAAACTTTATAATTCCTATTAAACAGGAGCCAATCAATCTAATTTCTCTCATAAGTCCTACCATGCACTATTGATCTAAAGTGATAAATCTCTGAGATACTTTACTCCTCCCCCTACAAGCTGAATAATTCCAATTCATTCCGAATGTCAGAATGCAATATGCAAGAAAATAAACTGATAACCCCACACTCCCACCACGAGGATCACTGACTGGTAGTCTTGTCAATAAAATTGATTTTAATTCTTAATTCTATTTTGTTCATTATCAGAATGAAAACATGGACAGAAGCTAGCCAGATTTTTTGGATCATTTAAAATGCTCCAGTCTACTTTAAAATCTGTTTAATTTTGCTTGAAATAAGGTTACTTTGCCACCTTATCTTATATGTGGAATAGAGAGTGCCTTGTAGAAGAACATCTTGAACATTTGATTTCATGGAAGTGTGCTTGTTTTTTACTTTCAATAATAAGTTTATTGATGTCATAATTTTAAGGGAATAGGTGGGCAAGACAACTTCAGTAAAGATCAGGAATAATTCTATAGCGGTTGAAAGAAGCAGCAACCATAAAAAATGGAGAGGGATGTGTGAGACTGTGACTTCCACTGTAATCTTGAAACCAGCCAACTCTCATGTAATCTGTCTAGAACACTGAGCATAATTACTGAGTGGCTGACACTGTTGTGCTTGGCCCTAAACTGAAGCGTACCACTGGCACCTGTTATGTTCCAGCTAGGCTGTAGAGTCACAATTATGATCTCAAAAACAATTGCCTCCAGCAGCTTGTGCATTTGGCATGGAAGTTGCGCAACCTGCCTCCCTTTTCCCTGCTTCTGTATTTACTCATACTGGTAGCTCTGTCTGTTCCATAATATTAAGTCATTACTTGATTATGTCTAGCCTTTTCCTCAGATCCCACTGATTCAAGAGTGAATTTATCTCTTTTACTGGTCTGCCCAAATGACCTTTGTATATTGACTACAGAAATACAGTTTGTTTTTATATTTTGGGCTTTGAATTTTGCATTAGTATTAAGCACTGAGTTAAATGTTTGTTAGTTTTTTTGAATAACACCTTAATTATCATATAATGTTTTACATTATTGTTTTTTGATACTGTATTTGATGTAATTATGTAGATAGACTAATATTCATTATTTTGGAGATTATTTTAGAGGAAAAAGCAAAGGACAATGAACGAACAAGGCAATTATTTTTTGTAGAGATTAGTAAGAACATTTTCTTGCCTAGAGTATTAATTTGTAATGCAATAGTCACCTCTCATTTGGACTACTGAAACATGTTCTACATCAAGTTGTCCTTGAAGACCACTCAGAACATATAGCTGGTCCAGAATGCAGTGGTGCAAGTAGTTATGAGAGTGACACTTCTATTTTGCAAGCTGCTTTGGTTGCCAATTAGCTTCTAGGTGCAATTCAAGGTGCTGATGGTCATCCATAAAGCCTCTTACAGCTTAGGGTCTGGATATTTGCAGGACTACCTTTCTCCAATTGTTTCTGCCGTCCTATAAGATCAGGCAAGGTTGGTGTGTTCCAGGTTTCAGCTACTAAATCGTGTCATCTTATGGGACCCAGAAGCAACCCTGCTATCTGGAACAGTGTCCCTCACCCCTTTCCACAAGACCTGTATAACCAAGAAAACAATAACACAGAGAACATATTTGGGGAGAACATAAGCCAAAGTTGATCACAGAAAACCAAGATCTACTATTGGGAGTGATCACTTCACTTTACCCCAAGCTTGCTAGAGTTCAATAAATATTTTTAAATGTTTTTTAGTTATTCTTCAGGGGGCGGAGGCTGGGTGGTGAACCGAGCTTTCTACAACATTCTATATTTCTGATCAAACCTTAGTCAGAGGCAAGATGAAGTTCTCAGTAGAGCTATGCATCCCTACCACCACTAATAATCACACTTGACCAGCACAAGGGGAGCAGAATAAGCAGTGTAGCATAGGAGGGATTCACAGCATCGGCTATGATAGACAAAAGCAGTTTTCTGGGCGCTGTACAAATTAGCAAAATTTCAGAATGCAAGGGAAGGAATGTTCCAGTAGCAAGGATGCAATATCTCGCTTCAGGTTAGGAAAGTAGCATATGTCTATAGCTTGTATTACTGTCCTTCAAGAGCTGCCTTCCTTCTCTGCCTCACGGTTCTGGTGGCAGCTTGAAACAGAGATGATAACATTGTACACTCTTATCCTGGTTTGTGGCTGGTATATTAAACCGATTAAACAATGGACAGGAACCAAAAGAATGTTGCCATTCTAAATATGTGAGGTCCTCCCACCCTGACTCAGGCTAAGTGAATTGGCCATCTGAAAAATTCAAAGGCTGCTGGTGTCCCCTCCTGTCTATTCTCAGCTGGTAGAAATCCAGCAGTATCTTGACTTGAGCAGAAGCAAGGCAATAGATGGTGGCATTTGTCATTTTGAATGGCATGTGGAGAGAGATTTTTATCTCGGATGGCTGCTTCTTATTACAGGGTGCAGACACTGCAGACACACACAGAGCCAAACAATTTATACATATATATTAACCACACACGCCCATATTGGGAAAGTTTTTAAAAAATGTTTATTTTCTCAGATACAGTAGACTTTCCTGCTCACTCTATTTTATTCCCATTTATCTATCAAAATATATTAACCCCAAAGCCTGTTTTCCATCAAGGTCTCCATTCCGTGAACATTTAAAGATAAGGCTTATCTTATTACTGGTACATTAACCACAGAAATCTGAAGGACTCCTGCCAATCATTTGTGTTTTACAGGTTCTTTCCTTCTTCTCAGGCATGATTTTGCATGGTACAGACCTCCCAGGAATGGAGACAGGATTACCCATGTACTGAGTGTGTTACAGATTCTGGTGAGAATAAAGATTACTGAAACGGCACAAGCATCATGGAAAGCAGCTGTCCCCTTCCTTCTCTCCTCCACACTGCTCCCTCCCAAGCACAGGATTGGAAAAGAGGAGGAGAGAGATTTGTATTTGAATTCCTGGTTTGCTGTGAAACTGATTTTATATCTGGGAGCCAACCACTAGGCATTAAACTCACCTATTTCAGAAGGATGTTGTGGAGACAAAAGAGTTTGACCTCAGACTGCAGCTCCCTGAAGTCCATGATGAAAGGGTAAAAAGCAGTTGCAATTAGATAATAGTATGTGTTTTTGTGCCATGTGTGTTTTATTAATCTCTATGTTAGAAGGACTTGGGCCTGACCATGAAAACATGCTGGTTAAATCAAATCAGTTCCTGAAATAGGAATAATGATATTATGAGGCAAGTAGAAAAAGAAATTATAGATGTTTTCAGCTGATGCATACAGACAAATATATAAAATTATGCCATAATTATTTGAGTTATCTGCCAATTGTCCATAGAAATAATTCAAATTCAAATAAGAAATCAGGACAATATGCATTGTTTTGCACAGAATCAATGCAACAGTTACCCTGTTAAGATTTTAAAAATAAAGCAGAAGGATGAAGAAGTACAATGTAAGAAATATATAGGCATTCAGATCATGGTAAAGCCTAGGATTTGCTATATAAAATAAAATAATCAGGAGTAGCACTCCAGGTTTAATAGCCAGGGAGAAGAATTAAAATAGACCCGAACACTAGCATTTTCTCATGGAGATCTGAAAGCAGTAAAATCCTATATAAGCATATATATACCAGGTGTTTATTTTTCAGTGGGATATTTATGTCCAGATAATGACAGAATGTTTGAAAAGAGTATGTCAGGCCTTTGCTCACTGCTTATGTTCATGTCACTCACTATCAGAAGATAAACAGATAAATGGGAGATGAAGAAGAACCTCAGTTCTGGAGCACTTTTATGCTGTGTTTATTTTCAGCTTCCTTTAGAAAAGCATTCATAAGTTAAGGGTGAATGAATGGATAGATATGGGGAGGGGCATCTGTCTGGAAACAATAGGTGATAAATATAAGGACTTCCCACTGAGCCACCCCCCCCAAAGGGGTCTTGGAAATGGGACAATAAAAATTCCATTGCAGAATAGTTCATGCTATATTTCACAGCTTAGGAATGACAGCCACACAAAGTAACTGAAGCTGCTTAGGCTAAACAAGGACAGATGATCCACTTACCTGGCAGGCATATGCAGGAAGCCTGCCAGAGAATTTCAAATCAAGGGATTGTTGGACCGCCAAATCCTCTCTAATGTCCTCATCATTGGACTTTCACTCTATAGACACATCTGAAGACAGAAGCCAAAAGGTAACTGAGGGCCTACACAAAAGAAGCAGGGAAAGGCAAGGAGATTTTTGAATTATCTTGGAAGGGCTAGTAAGGCTAAAAGCACAATATCTGTTCTTTCACATCAGTTCCTAGCATAACAGCCCCATTTAGATGTTAAATAAATGTTTGGGGGAGATAAGCAGAGTTACCCATGTCCAGTCTCTATGCCCCCCTCATGTCCTATGCTATGCTGTCTCATCATTGGGAGCAGGGTCCCAGGAGGAAAGATCAATGAATGTTGGGAGTGTATGTCAAGAGTGTATAGTTCCTGCAGGGTCACCCAAGGTGAACTCATCTGTCCAGTTTAGGCAAACAGACACCTATATAAGGTGTAGCAATATAGGAAGATGCTAGAGGTGGGTGATCACTTTACTGACAAGGGCAAAGACTTTATTTCATACTGCTCAGGAGAAGGCAATGATAAATGACTCCTGTATTTTACCAAGAAAACCAGATGGATAGACAATATAAAGTAATTGATGATATAGTGCTAGATGATGGGCCCTTCAGGTCAGATAGCAATCAACATGCTACCGAGAAAGAGCTGGGGATCTTTCAGAGTACTAATGGTATTTATCACATGGCTAGCTTAAAGTCTTCAGGACGTTTAGTTCCTGAGGTTGCTGGGCAGGAAAAGAAGCTCCAAAGCTGCAAAGATAGAATTACAGAGGGAACATGGAACATAAGCATGAATATGGGAAAGCTCAACACAGTGAAAGATGAAATGAATCAACTATACATTGACATCTTAGGCATCAACAAATTGAGATGGATTAGAACTGGACATAGTCAGAAGATCACACTGTTTCTTACTCAGGACACAAAAACGAAAAGGTAAATAAATCATTATCTCCCAGAGAACTGCTAGTCACCTCTCGCGGACCCCTAGGGTTCCACGGAACACTTGTTGAGAAGTTCTGGTCAGGAAGGATATAGCAAAGGCAGTACTTGGGTACAATGCAGTCAATGACTGAATAATATCAATTAGACTTTGTGGACAACCTTTTCATATGACAGTTATCCAAATCTATGCTGCAGCTACTGATGCAGAAGAAGAGGAAGTTGATAAATTTTATGGTCAAGTCCAATTTGAAATCAACCGAACATGTAAGCAAGATGTGCTGCTTGTGGTTGGAGACTAGAATGCCAAAAGAAATAGCCAGGAAGGAAATACAGTTGGACTGTTTGGCCTAGGAAACAAAATATGAAGCAAGAGAATGAATTGTCAGTTTCTGCCAATCCAGTGATTTCTTCATTGCTAACACAGTCTTCCAACAACCAAAACAATGCATGTATACATGGACATCATCAGATGGAGTAGTACACAGAAATCAGATGGACTATATTATGGTACAAGAAGATGGAAAATCTCAGTTGTAACAGCAAATATATGTCCAGGGGCTGACTGTGGAACAGATCATGAATTGCTCATGTGTAAGTTTCAAGTCAAGCTAAAGTGGAAAAACAAAGCCAACCAGTTTTCCAAATATGATCTTGAGCATATACCCATTATTTTCAAGGAGAACAATAAGAATCTAATTTATAGCCTTGAACCTCATGGATAAGAAACAGAGGAACTGTGGAATGAAATCCAAGAAGTTGTTACAGTAAATGTGAAAAGAGACTGACAAAGACCAAGAAACAGAAGGAAGCAAACTGAAACGTGGAAATTGCCAAAAAGAGAAGTCAAAGCCAAGGGAAACAAAGATCTCAGGAAGGTACTTAACAAAGAATTTCAGAAAACTGTTAGAAGCAGTATTACAATGATACCTGTAAAGACATCAAAGATGGAAACAGACACAAAAAACAAGGAAAGTCTTCCAAAAGATCTTCAATCTCTGAACTCAAATTGGTATGGTGAAGGACATAGATGGTGAGATAGTAACTGATTAAAAAAAAAAGACAAAGCAAAAATGGAAGGAGTATTCTGAAATTCTGTATGGTAAAGATGTTAACAACCAAGATATGTACCTTAGAAGATATTCCTTATTTACAAGAACCTCTAGTATAGATGATGCAGAAAATCAGTACTTCGGTCATTATCAGGAGGCTATAGGAATGGATGAAGTATCTACAGGAATATGGCAAGCAACAGAAGAAAAATCAGTAAAAGGTTTTAACTAATCTATGCCAGCAAATCTGGAGAATGACACAGCGGCCAGCAAATTGAAAGAGGTCAGTCTACATACCACTACCAAAGAAGGGAGACTTAACAGATTGTATAAACTGGCATACAGTCACCTTAATTTTACATCCTAGCAAAATAATGCTTAAGATCATCCAGTGTGGATTGCATGGAAAGGAAGATGCCATACACTGCAGCTGATTTTAGAAAAGGATGAGGAACAAGGGATATTATTACTGATGCATGCTAGATAATTAAGAAAGCCAAAAACAGCTTTGGTCGTACTTGTTGATGACCTGTGTAAGAGCAGGGATGGCAGTGGTGCATCCATCCTTGTGCTCCCTGATCTCTTGGTGGCTTTCAATACCACTGATATGGTATCCCTCTGAGCTGGCTTGGTGGGTTGGGGATTGGGGGCACCATTTTATGGTGGTTCTCTTCCTTTCTCTAGGGCTGGTTCCTGAGTCAGTGTTGGTTGGCAGGGAGAGAGAGTTCCCCAGGCCACTCCTTTATGGGGTGCTGCAGGTTCTATTCTTTCTCCCCTCCTTTACAACATCTACATGAAACTGCTGGGTGAGGTCATCTGTGGTTTGGGGTTAATAGTACTATTAGTTAAAGTAGTATTTATTAAATTATTTTCATATAATAAATGTTTGGGGGTTGATGAACAATCTAAAACTTCATGAAGGGGTCAATAAATGAGTTTGGGAACCCCTGATCTAGAATGTCAACAGTTTCCCAGCTGAAATTGGAACTGAATTTATCTATGTTTTGAGAGATTAAGGAATTTTCATCATGTCATGTTGATGTTCATGGGTGCATTCTGCCAATCTTCTACATATCTATCCTACATAGTTATGGTCCTTATATTGAATTATGTGGATTACTCCTCTTTTTCTTCTTTGGTTATTTGGCTTGTATGTTTGCTTAAGATGTTTTGAAGGACCTTTGTTGTTTTGTGTGCTATTGTAATGCCAAGAGGTTGTAGTCGTCTGTTGGATGTCTCACAGATGTTTTTGATGTATGGGAGAGTTCTCCTTTTCATAGGTTGTGATGGTTGTGTTGCAATAGGATTTTTTAATGAAGTTGTGTGGATATCCATTGCATTGGAAGATGTTGTATAGGTAGTCTGTTTGTCTTCTTGGACTTCTGAGTTGTTCATCTGAATAATATTATTTTGCAGCTCCTCTTGTGGACAGTTAGATTGTTGCTTTGGTAGTAAAGCACTTAGTGTGGGTTGTTTTCTATAAACTTAGGTTTGTAGTCTATCATTGTTTCCTCTACTGATCAGGATATCCAGGAAGGATAGTTTATTGTTGTTTTCTTCCTCTCTTGTACATTGTATTCCTTTAAAGACCTGTGGATGTGAAGAGTGCTGTATTATCGACTGAAACTAAAAATTAAACTGAAATCAAGGACCTTCAGTTGTTAGATCCTGGATCTTCTGGAGGCACTGTAGTGATGAACTGACAGAGTTCATTCCCACCTATGAGGTATCCACAATTTTTGACTTTTTTTTGGCTAGGTTGTAGAGTCGTAACAGTTCTCATCCAAACGATACAACAAGCGCATAAAGTGACAGATGCAGAAAAGAGAGTAACCAGAGGGGTCAGTGCTGTTGTGTGAGAAATCTCACATCCAGTGCCTTGCTTCCTTGCAACAATACCGCAGTTCAGACAGCAAGCCGTCTGATATGCAGCCCCATGTGGCACCCCAGCATTACCGTATGTGACCCAGGCTCCGTGGAATCATTTTAGTTGGCTTGCAGAGTAGCGATACACTGTATAAGACAGCCCTGAAATTTTAATTTGGGGAGTAAACTGAAAGTACCTCAAAAGGTGAGGGAACACATGTAGCAGTACAAATTCTAAAAATAAGTTCTTCATAAGCAGCAGGCCTGTACAACTTCCGTAGAAAACAGCTGAAAGCTAATGTGGTAAATGGGAGAAACTGTGCTAAGTATACTCCCCATGTAAAAAAATGATGAACAGTAATTAGTTTAACTGAAGGCCATTACAGACTATATAAAAAAGTAATCACTTCACTGAGACTGGAAAACCGAAAGCCAGCAAGAAAGTTTATGACCCACATTTTCATTGCATTAAAAGGCCAGCAACACAAATATGCCGTCTTCCAGACACTGCTTATAAAATTAGGCTTGCCTAAAATCATGTACTGACCTTTGTAACTGGGTGGGGATTTGGACATCCTTTAGCTGTGCCTGTTTCAAGCTTGAGGCCACTATGCTATATGTGATGTCACTGATTTATAGCTCCAAATGCTGAATTACGAGATCAGTATGCAAGATATAGAAAATTGCTACCGCCAATGTGACTAAGCGAATAGTGATGCTAGATGACCGTGTATTGAATGTGTTTGGTTCAATTATTATAACTACCAAGATACCGCTTTAGGTGGCAGTGTAAATAAATAAATAAACTATCAATCAATCTGACTGCTATGTTTACAGCCAGACATTACACCACTAATAGATTATCCAGTTAAATCATACAAGCTGACTGCCCAAAATCAAGCCATGGTAATACCCCTATAGTACACTACACAGATACTAGTGCAAACAAGGAGAATTACACTTTGTTTTTGCTAGGTTCGAATACTGCCCACTCACCACTTTTAATTATTATTATTACCTCTTAATCTGCCAGCAGGCAAGTCGGGGGCAGGGGGTGGGGGGGGGAAGGGCTACCTTTTTGTTACTGCAACTACAGAAAATCCCCAGTGTTAGATGTATTGCCTGCTTGTACCCATACACTGCTAACAGAGGACTTTGTGAACGCACAGGTCCTTTTCACATTAGCACAACAGCTGTAGGATGCTAGGAATAAGTCCCAGTTTCAAGTTTTTTTCTTCCCCAATCTCTTCATTTGTCCACCATGACTTGGAAAGGGGGGTGGGCATTGAACAGGAAAGACTCAGGCTGTCAACCTCATGAACAACCTCTGTTCACAAAGGGCCTTCAGAAACAGAGGGGAGTGAGCTTTAATGGAGTGCTCAGATTTCCGTCAAGCTAGTTGCAGATAGAGTAGTCTAGCTGCAAACAAACTCTGGTCCCCAGAGGCTGCTCAGATTTTCTCCTCATTTGTTAGTTGATGTGTAAACTATAGCCAGGCTAATTCCTGCTTGTGAAGCTAGAAAAATGGCTTCACCGGCTTTTGAGTTTCATAAAAAAGAGGCAGAACTAATGGCTATTTTCCAGGCCTCGGATAGCATGTCCTGCAGAGAGTCTTCAGATATAACAGCTGCTGAGATGAAGTTCTATGTAAGGTGTACAGCAATAAATGAAGAAACCCTTTAAATATTATCATTGCATGGAGAAGACACTTGTTTGGAACAGTGGGCCTGAACCCAGTGTTCCATCTCTAATTGATTAACTATTTAAATGTTACCACAAAGATGTTGAGTGCTATGAAATCTCGTTGTTTCCTGTTTATTGAATGTTGGTGTAGAAAGCAAATAATACTTGTTTCTGCAGTGGCTTCCCATGCAGTAGTGCTGCTAGAATTTGACCACCACCACCCCGATCTCTAAAGAAAGTCGGCCGTGGGTGCCACTGCTTGGTAAATGGGGAGGAGGAGGGAAAGAATGGGGAGAGAAGAGGTGGCAGGAGGAGGGATAAGAGGGCAAAAATTAAAAGGTGGAGCACTGGGAGGGCTGCACCTTCCTGGCGAACAAGGGAAGAAAAGGCTGTATGAATTTGACCTCAGCTTGCTAGGTTTGCAGTTTCCAACTTTCAAATTTCCCATTTATCAGTGTTTCCTAGCAGAGTAGAAAATGGAGATGCCGGGAGATTTTGTTTTCTTTGATCTTTATCAGTGAGGCTTTCATATGACAAGACCAAGGAGAACAAAGGCTCACGGCTCTCCTTGTTTCTGCCTTGCTAGGAAGAACAACGGGAAGATAGGAGAGCAAACAATGTGGACCTGGCTCCCAAGGAAAGCAGGCAGGATCTCCTCAATCCAAAAGGCCCAAAAGCAAACTCCCATTGCAACTAGGACTCCCCTGTTTACATACAGATGTAGATATACAGTATGAAAGTCCCTTCTTACAGAATTATGCATGCCTTGTACAGAACATTGACTTCAAATGTGCCTCGCTTTCTTTAACAGTGGTTATGCCTCTGATTTTTGAGCCTCTGGGTTTCCTTTGTATGCCATGTTCCTATGACTTTGAGGTTTCAAATGTGATACGTCACATTTAATTGTTCTACATCTTCTTGTGAGATCTGGGTCCAAAAAGGTGGCTTATATAAATACTGCAGGAAAATGAATGAATGAACAAACAAACAAACAAACAAACATGGACGTTATTCTGGGGGAAATGAACAATGTGCATATCAGTCTTCCTTGTTTAAATTGCCAAAGTGTGATATTAATAAGATAATATTTGAATTTCCAGTTTAAGCTGTCATGGTACATACATTCTCAGATGGTCCTTGGATACTGCATTTTGATGGGCTAGTCCAGTGTTTCTCAAGCTTGGCAACTTTATGGGAGTTGAAGTCCACACATCTTAACATTGCCAAGGTCAATATGCCCAGCATTCCGGACAATTTGCATCCATTCTCTGTGATTTCATATGGACCTGCAATATAGCAAATGCTTAGGTCTCGATTTTCATCCTATGTTTGCCAACCTGAAGTAATAAAAATAATCTGGAACAGAAAGAAAAATCTCCCTACTGTTTCTAATCTAAAATCAACTAATCAAACTGGATGAGATTTAGATGCATTATTCAAAGAAAAGATAATCTGGTGGAGAGAATGAAAGACGCCCCCAGGTAGAAGGGGCATGCCAGAGCCCAGGGATGGAGCAGGCCTGGAGAGACAGATGATCCTTCAATCAGTACAGCTCCAACATCTTAATACACAGCATGTACTGATTAAAATTCCTAATTAAAGAAAGAGAACTAGCCAGACTAATGCTGTAAATTAGAAAGCTTTATGTACCAACTGAAGAAGGTTTTGTTGGTTTTTCAGAGAGCATGCTGTGTTAGCATTTGAAGTAAATGATTCTGGACAAAGCTACTGTGCCTCCCACTCCTGGTACCTATTTCAGTAACATGAGATAGATAGTGCTTTCCGAACAAATCTCTTTTGTCAGGGGGCAAGGTATCTCATAAAGCCTCGTCTTTCAGGCTGCCTAAAAACAACTCAACCACACATCAAATCAAACAGGAACAAAACCTGGATATCAGGCATCTTGCCCTCACTTCTAGCTTTCTCTGGCTAACCATTAGTAGAAACTTAGCATGATGTCTGTGCAGTCCAGCCAGTTCTCTATCTGTAAGATTTGTCAGACCGGTTTTTCAGTCTCCTATTGCCCCAAATTTTTGATCCGGAATGAATCCATGGCAACAATTATCCTCATCACTTTCTCTATGTCATTACTGTATTTACACACACACACACACACACACACAATGTATTTGTCAAAGTGACATTTATGTCTTCAAATGCAAGAATTAGATTTCTTGAGAATTCTGACTTTATCATGGACTATCAGAAGCTACTTTTCCTGGTCCTGGTTGGCTTCTTCTAGGAAGGAGCAGTTAAACAAATCAAGTTTGCTCAATCTGCAGTTTATTTAAACATGGATAAGAAACTCTGGCTTATTTCTCTTTTGACAAGCCAGAGTCATGAACCAAGAGAAATGTCAAGCATTCAAAGTCTCCTTTTCTCATTTTGAAGTCTGTCAGTGGTTTCCAATGTTTCCCAAACTCAGGCAAATATTAGTGTTGATTCAATACAATTACCTTGTTATTACATAGATGTTGCCAACATGTGCCATTCATTTTTACTGGGTTTTCTGAATATAAGTATTGTGGCAAGAAATCACACTGAAAAGAATTTCCTTAAATCAATAACCAGGATCTCAAAATGTGTTGGAATCTTCCCAAGAGTGAGCACTGTTTTAAGAAATATGGCAATTTGTGATGACTTACTATAATATCACCACACTAAATAAATAGATCAATGTTTATATTGTTAGAAATAGCAATATTCATATTGATATAAATATTGGAATCTGATGAACTGCTTCAGCATTCATTATATGTCCTCCACGTGCAGTAGTCTATGTGATTATTTGAGAGAATAGTTGCCGTTATTTGCTTTATGAATAGAAACATTTCTTCTCCTCCATTTCAGTCTTGCATTCAAGCGTTTTCTGCAAATAGCACCAAACACTTCAGTTGGTGCCTTCAAGAGAAAGAATATAACACCTAGAGTTTCTAATGTACTGGATTAATATTACAATACTCAGTTTAATCCATTCTTTTGTAAATACAGACTCTTCACTGGTTTCTAATTGTATTGTAGGAAAGAGGGAAACAGAGAAATATTGACATGATGATATGAGCTCCATTTCTCTCAAAGATGGATAAGTGCATTACTCAGTATAATCCCCAAGACATGGCTTCTCATCTAACTATACAAATATTAACTGTGCTTTACATTCAGAACTTCTCCATGTATTCCTCATGCTCGAAGAATAGAAATATTGGCAAACATCATTCTAGGCCAGTGTTTCTTAACCTTGGCGACTTGAAGGTGCATGGACTTCAGCTCCCAGAATTCTCCAGCCAGCACGGGGAATGCAGTCTGCTCCCTCTTTTGTCAGCTTAAGAAAGAGTCGGCCTTCAGCTTCAATAATGACCCAAAGCTTTTGGGGAGAGGGGAAGTTGGTCTTAAGGAATGTATTGAAAATGTATCTGGCAAATTCAGTCCCCTGAATTTTTGTACACCAATGTGGTGCAATAGTTTAGAAGTTAGTCTAAGACTGAGAAGACTCAAAATTCAAGTCCACTCTTAGGCATGGTAATTCACTGGGTGACAATGGTCACTCCCTCTTAGCCCAAGGTACCTCACAGGGATGCTGTTGTAGGGATAAAATGGAGAGAGATCCCCACAGAAGCTGCTTCAAGCTCCTGGAGGAAAGACAGGATATAGATCTACCAAACAGTAATAGGTTCCTCATTTAACTACAAACATCTATATCGCTAATGATTTTCTCTAGACCATGAGGAGAATGTATCTATTCTAGTGGACCATCTATTGTAAGCCACTGGGCCCTACATGGTATCCATATGGGTGGAAGGGGCATAATTACAGATGATGCCTGCCAAAATGAGAATGAGGGAGAGAGAGAGAGAGAGAGAGAGAGAGAGATTGGCCCAGACATGTGACCTTTCTAGTTCTACTGACTCATGTTGCACATTGATATAGGAACATGAAGAAACTGGATGGTCTTTCTCTATCTCCCCTTTCACCCAATTACAGAATATAGAAGTGAACAACTGATTCTTATGGGGTCACCAAGAACAGAGAAAGGGTTTACTTCACACAGTAATCAGAGGTGGCATTTCAGAATACAAAGCAGAAAAGCAAGAAGAACATTTAATTCCTTTAATGGCACCTGAATTTGAGATAATACATTGAGATCAATAATTTTAGCTACTTGTTGAAAAGAGAAGCCTTGAATCAAGAAATGTTTATGAATCACCCCTCTATTTTTCTCCTGAAAAACATATGTTGGCTAGAATGTACATTTGAATTCAAGTGAGACTTTTTTTCTGCACTATTAATATTCATATATATCTTCAGATGGCTCAAAAGTGGGTTGGATGCTATAAATGAAAATGTCCTAACGATACACACAAAACCATCCCCCAAACCCCAATGGTATCTTTGCCCAACAGTTTACACTTCAAGATATCCCCATCTACACAACCTAATTCAATCTGGTCTTTTATTTTTTCCCTTTGATGCTGCAATCAGGTGGATAGCAAGATTTTTTTTTACATAAATAGGCAATGAAATTTCACACAATCAATTAGCAAAATTGTTGACATATTTCCACAGTAGAGAGAAAGACTCTGCTGGGGGGGAATGAAAATAAAAGGAACAGAAAGAAAATTAGTAGGTGATGACCAACAATGGGTTAATTCCTAAGAGAATATTTATTTGGAATCCAAGCATTCTAGAACTTGGAGGGGGGGGCAGGGAGGTTAGAACTGCATTCCTGTGTAAATGCAGAGGTATGCATGTAGTTAATAGTAGGGAATGCACAAAATGAGAAGTTGCTGTTGTTGTTGCAAGCTAAAGGAAAGGCAGCCCCCTCTCAGGGTTCTCTACTCTTATAAATTTGTTCTATGCGTTCTATGTTCTGATGGTAGAAAATTCAAAATGTTTTGATTGTTGCACTGTAGGGAACAATAGAAACTCTGGATAAGCCCCTTATGCTCTTATTTTTTATTATAGATTCACAAAAGCAGGTAGGGTCATAGCATGGCATCTGTGGGAGGGACAAGGGGACAAATGACAACATGTGTGTCATGGTGTTGCAATGTAAACATTCCTTTTGAGTTGTATGTCACATGGAAATCTATGGGGGATGGAGTCTGCATCATAGTGTGGACACCCATGTGGACACCCATGGTCATAGTCTAAGCTGAGTTCTATTTACAATGCAACCTACTGAAAATTGGCCAAGGGGATGACTTTTAAACATGTTCAGAAACATTATTGTCATGGGCTGCCCAGAATCACTGAGAGTCGGGCAACACATAATTTTAATAAATTATTATTATACAGTAATAATACCTATGGTAATAAACACGGTAAAGGAGTTAACAGTGGATTCACTTCAGCACACCCCATGGACAATGGATGAACAGCAAAAACACGTTTCTCCATTGGTTTGAGGCTTCTTCCTAACGTACATGCTTGCAAAGAACATTATTTTTTGTATTTGGTTCTGCTTACAAAATTAAAAAAACAACCGTGTGTTTGTTGTTTGTTTTGCATTTGACAACCATATGCACGGTGCACACTTTTGCATTTAGTAACTTGCCTAGGGAGAGAGAATACATGCCAACGTTATATTACAACCCATGAACTCTAATTTTCCTTTAGCAAAGATGTTTTTAAAAGACAATAAACATATCTGTCAGCATTTTTCTTATCTCCTAAATAGTTCTCAGTCTTTGAACATGTGCTTAACTGATTCTCCCTCAGCCACTTCTCCCCAGAGAGAATTACAGCAAGAATGGAATCTTTCCCTGCTCTTTTATTGCCCGGTTAGACCCATAGTTAAGGGGCAGGTTCCTCTACATTTCCTTGGCCCCAATCTGCATTTTTCTGGTTAAATGGCATGGCCCAGGCAGACAAAAGAAACTGTCTGCACGTGATTGGGATTGGCAGTTCCTGCACAGAGATTCTAGCTTTGCCTCTCTTCTGGTTTGCAAAATGTGGATGCTCTGTCTGTTGTAGACTGGGCTAAACTCCTCCTGGGTGTAGGAACTTTCCTTGTGTTGCTGGGATCTGTTTTATTACACCTCAGAGTTTAATACCTGGAGTAACAATTTCAACAAAGATGTTTATCTATTAACTGTATGGGAGGGAGAAACATTTACTGTAAATAATGTATGAATTCTGATTTTTGTTTTATTAATAGGAAGAATGTTATGTTTTTTAAATGCACTATTTTGCCAGGGGAGGCAAGAAAGGAATGAAGGTTGTGGAACAAGCACTTTACTGTAAATAAAACAGTCATGGGGGTTTGGTTGTTACTCTAAGGTGGAGGGTAATTGGGATTCTCATTTCCATGTTGTTTTCCATGTGGAATATGGCTTCTACATTTGGGCCGCAACCATCCCAATGACCACACCATGGCAGCAAGGAGATGCAGAGTTGGTTGCTTTTTGCTGCCATCTAGTGGTCATTGGGATGGTTGCAGCCCAAATGTAGTGGCTATAGTGCAGGGGAGGGGGGAAAAGCCAAGAGATAAGGCAGAAGTGGAAGATTTTTTTATGTGAATAAATTAATTGTGATGGGGGGATGGGATTTTTGTTTCTTTTGGGTTTTTTTAAGCTGGTGGGAGGCCAAATAGCTAGGAAACAAACTACCAGAGAAAGCAACAATTTAAAGTAAATACTGTAAATTAGTTACACATTTTGGAGGCAAGGAGGAGGATGTGATTTTTATTGTATTTAATTTTAGGGGTTGATGGGAAGGGGGAGCCACTTTTTAGTGAGATGGAGGAGTGTTTTTGCAGTGGGTATACAAGAACACAATGCAATAGTAAGATAACTGAATGCAGCTTCTATTCTAACAGTGCATAAATTGCAATACAGCTATACGTTTGCAGTGTTGACTTAAATATGTCTGGTGACTAGTTCCTAAGGCTCAGCAGGCCCCCAATATCTTCTCTCCCACTCCCAAGTCTTTGGAGCTAGCTATGGGCCTGTGACAAATGCACTGCTCACACATTCAGGCTCTGGGAAATACTTTTTTAAAAGAATGCAGCTGAGGCATGCTGAAACAACACATCATGAAATACTCCATTTCTCCTGAGTTTGGAGAACATTTGGGAACCCAGTGTGTTTTGTTCTGTGCTCAGAACACTTAAAACAGCCACTTCAGCTTATATGGTTTTGCACCCCCTTTTGAATGGCTTTAAAAAGAGTAGCAATTGGGAGTCCACTCTTGAAGCACTGTCAGTAGTAACAAACACCTGACTATTCAAGCACTTCCTTTTCTCCCACAAGTACAACCCAAGACTTGGGTTTCGTTACCAATACAATGCCCAAGGCGCCATATTAACAATGTACGGTCTTCCACATACAACTGCGGTGGCCCAGATATGGAAGAGGCATCTTGCCTGGGCAGAAGGGAACTGCTACATCCAATCATTTGATCTGCCCTGTGTTACCCTTTCAGCCGATAAGAGAACAATTCATGCCTTGGGAGTATTGAAGGCCTCCAAGATGGGGAAGCAACTCTCCTAACAGACCCGCTGTTAAAAACTGATGGAGCTTGGCATAAAAAGCCACCATTTGGCAGGATTTGGATTTCCTTTCAGCCCCAATGCTTCACTGATGGAACTGTGGCAAAAGAAAGGGTGTTTCTGGCCGTGTTGTTAAAGTCCCATTCCATTCGCTGCAAATTACTGAGTGTCACAAACTGAATGCAGCTCCCACTTAAATGTGTGAGTACCGTGATTGTCATCATGTGCAAGTGGCAACGGAGCTCTTTGGGATCCAGCCCTACACGAAGCTGAAATAAATTCCACCAGAGGGGAGAAACTGTTGAAAAGCTGTCCTCTCCTAGAAACAACTTTATAAAGGTCCATCCCACCCCACTCAGCACACACCTTCCACTCCAGCTGAGATGCTGCATTAAGTCCTGGGTATCAGTATCAATTTGGCGTTTTCTGGCTTTTCTCAGTATCTGCTTCAAACCTTTTACTTTTGCAGTAATTACGGGCATTGTCTCCTGCAGCAGATGCTAGCGGTACGACATGTTCCACAACATTTAATCCGTTCCCTTGCTGCCATTCTGGAGCTTCACGGCTTAATGAAACAGAGTCAGTAGATCACAATATGACCCTGTTAATATTTTTAATGCCATTTTTACAAATTACACCATAATGCATCGATTACCAGGATGAAAGCAAAATCTCAGCTGCGTCTGTCTGGAGCCCAAATAAAAGAACATTTGAACATCTGTTCATTCTACAAATGTCTTTAAAAGCTTTGATTTTCCTGTAATCATTTGGTTCCACCATTTCACTTATTTTCTGAATGTATATCCAACAGCCTCAGGACAGTAGCCAGAGATCAGGGTAATAGTACACTATAATCAAAGTTCCTGGGTGCACTTCTGTTTTCCTTTCAGAATTAACTACTGTAGATGGGGGTGGGGTGGGGGGGAAGGGAGAAACAATTTTTCCTTCTTTATTAATTCAGAGTTCGTAGTAGTAGGCAAAGTGAAATACAGAATTCAAAAGCAAAGATGTCTTTTAAAGGTAACTTAATATATACTGTTTGTCTGTAACTATTCCTGTTGCCCACAGTCCACATTCAGAATGAGATTAGATAGGGAGACAGAGATAATAAATTGAAATATTCATATAAATGCCTTCTTTCCAGATGTTTTCACAATAATGCAAAAAAGAACATTCTAAATGTTGTCAATTGCAGGATCTTCATTAGTATTGTAAGTTTTCAAAAGGACCGAACAAAGCAGCAATTATTAAATCCCAGATTATCCAGAGAGTAAAGGAGTACAATAAAAGCAAAGAGCCAGTTTGGTCTAGTGGTTAAGGCAACGGGCTAGAAATCAGGAGTCTGTGAGTTCTCGTCCTGCCTTAGGCATGAAAGCCGGCTGGGTGACCTTGGGCCAGTCACTCTCTCTCAGCCCAACCCACCTCACAGGGTTCTTGTTGTGGGGGAAATAGGAGGAGGAGCATTAGGTATGTTCACCGCCTTGAGTTATTTATAAAAATAATAAAGGCGGGATAAAAATTAAAAATAGGACAAATGTTGAAATGGAAGATAGGCATCAGTACACAGTAGCTTCAGCATGAAATGATCCTGAGACATCACAAGCAGTAAAATGAGAGGAAGCAAATCTGAATTAATCCTTTTAAGCTGCATTCACATGTACAGCTAAATAAAACCTAGCACATTGGACTTCCTGATTTGTTGCGTGTGAGCATCAGCACACATGTTCAGAAATGTTCAGTACATTTTTTCCAGAACTGCTCCACTTTTGAATACATGTAAAAGCGAGAGGAATGTTACTTTAGACCTTCTTCTGCTTGGACTTTGAAAGCCAGTATAGCCGTAAGAAAAGAAATGGCATGAAAAGAGATTTAGCCTTCTTGTTGGAGTAGTTGAGTGCATTTGTAGGTTCAGTCCACAGACATCAAACAAATGGAATGTCTGAGAGGTGTCAGGAAAAGGTTGGGTGTTGTCTATTTTTAACAGCCTGCATTTTCCATCATTTTTGTTAATGTTTTTATGATTAGAAGGGGAGGAACCAGGAGGAGAATTTATTATTGAAGATGTCGTAGTGAATATCTCTTAGTGTTCATTGCTCGCTGGACTAAGCACATGCTCATGCTTTGCATCCAAGAGAGTATGTTATTCGTCTAACAGAATGTCCTGAAGTTAAATTGCTGGGTGTTTTTTTCAGCACTCTGCTTGTGCTCAGAAGCACATCCTCTAACAAGGGATCCTGCTGAATTCAAATCTCCAACATTTATAAATGATCAGGGGGCTAATGGATTTATATCCCCTTAGCTGAATGGTGAACAGTAAATGAGAAAACACCCTACTTTTATATTTCTTACATGGTTTGTTTTTCAGGGCCCTGAATGGCAAATCAGACACCTATTATTTATTCAGATTTTTACTGAAAATTTACCTCTTCATCTCGTCATTCCTGTGTGAATATTATAGATGAACACCTGTGTGCGAGTCCTTCTCCCTCCTACCTTTGGAGGGGGCTGCTAAGCAGGAATTAAAAGGAAAACTTCTTGACAGTCTCCATTTGAGCATATTCAAGGAAGAGCAGTCCACCATCTCTCTGGGCAATTCTGTAATTGTTAATCTATTATTGGTAAATTGAAAGTGCTGTAAAACACACTAAGCAAATAAATGTAAACAACAACTGAGACTGTAGTAGAGAGACTACAGTTTTAATGAAACACTGGAGGTCAGTAATCGGTAACACACTAATTATAAGCATGAGTTGGATGTCCAGAGTTCACATTCAGCTCATTTATGTCGCACATTTTAATCTACATTTTTTTTTTTGGAACATGCACCTGGAATACCTGACTCTCCTTAGTTCCTTCTATCCTTATTTTACAATTGCCAGGTAGGTCAGTGACTATTCTCCATGACTGGGTTACAAATGGATGAGGGTTTCCATGGTCAAAGCCTTACATTAGGTGGGGTGGACACTTGAACCATTGTTGCCCCACAACTTGTTCTATAATGTTTTTTTCTGCCCATCAACATATATTCTCTGGGCAACATACAATAAAGCATTACACTTCTAATATGCAAATAAAGATACTGGCATGAAAAAGGGGTTGCATGTATTATTGAGAATACATGCACATGCTGACTTCTCTGTGTGCATGGATATGCACGTATGAAAATCGTATTTTAAAAACTATGTATTTAAAAAAAAAGATTAGAAGTCTGAGGTGATGGAAATCATACTCATTCTCCCATCTGGGTTACCCTGCGGAGGCCATTCACATGGCAAACAGTGAAGATTGCTAGGAAAACTTCTGACATGAAAGGAAAGTGTCTATTTTCCTCTACAACTTTTTTTCTGTGCATCTGGACAGCTGAAGTCATAGTAAGTGATAACGGAATGTTGAATTACTTATAGATTATGCTGAAAGCATATCCCATAATCTTTGGGGTTGTAACTAAAGCTTCAGCTGGAACTCACTCAGCAGAAAGCACTCAAGTTCATCACTCAAGTTCTAGGTAACGACTTAAAGGTGTCTATTGATTTAAAGGAATCCAGTCCAAGTTAGGTTAGAGACCAAATCTGCCATGCTGCAAGGCTACAATAGGGAATTCATCATTACTAGATTTTTCTCTATAGACCTCCCTATCAAGTGTTTCACCGTGTAAAAATACAAGAGCAATTTGAAAAGGGAACAGCTCTTAAGATTCAAGAGTATTTTCTTGCTTTTATCTGAAATTCATCCTTGTCTCTATTAGTACTTTATGTGTTACATTTATACCTTACTTTTCTTTTTAAAACAGCCCAGTTAACTTACAGCAATAACTTAATTTTAGTAATTTTAAGTTTTAAATGACTTAAAATCCAATCTTTAAAATATAAAGAAAACAATGCAAATAAAATCAAGGCAAAGCTAGCATCCATGTCATTAAAATCAGTTTAACTAACGTTTCTCTAAATCCTGGGAGAGGGAACCAAACATGACTTAAGGAGCGCAGTCTATACTTGGGAGCCACTCAGGAGAAGACCCTCTCCTATAGATTAGCTAGGCAAGCTCTGGCAGTGGGGGGCGGGATCCTCAAAAGGGCCTCTCTTGCTAAACAATGTAACTAGGCAGGTTCATACCTCAGTAACTCATGCCTTGACCACCACTTGATTGGCCTATTGCAACACACTGTGTGTGGGGCTGCCTTTGGAAACAACTGGAAACTGCCGTTTGTACAAAATGCAGCAACCAGGGTATTGGTAGGGCAGCCTCATCAATATAGAATTACTCCTGTATAAAAGTCACTGCATTGGTTCCTAGTAGGCTTCCAGGCCCAAGTTAAAGTGCTAGTTATTATCTTTAGCATTCTAAACAGTGGGATACCAGGGACCCACAGGCAACACCTTGCCAGAATTAAATCTGCCCACCTGGTCTATTTGTGAAGACAGGGTCTGCTGAAAGCTCCCTCCCCTTATAAAATCTGCAGGGTGGAGACTTATGAAGTCTCCAATGCCTGGAGATGGGTGGGGTTTCAAGATCTCTTCATTGATTTATGCAAATCATTTTACTGGATACATTGTAATTATACTTAGTCAGCATCAACATAATAGATCATTACTGTTAATACAACCAACCTTTATTGAGTGGATTAAAGTTATGCATATTAAAATATTCTATAAAGGTGGATTAGACAAGATCACTCTTCTATGTACAACAAAGATTTTACTTAAACAACAGACAATTGAATCACCTTTTGTTATTCTTCCCTAACCGCTATATGGTTCCCAGTGCTAGCCACTAGCAGTTCCCAGCCATCTAATACTCTTCCTGCAGCTAGCTTGCATTCTTGAAGTTAACGCTTTCACTATCTTGTTAGCACCTCGTTACTTTAGGCATGTCTATGGATTCCAGGCACCTGACTGCTTTTTGCTGTATTTATAGTGCAGCCTATTAAAGCATTTCACTAAATTATCAACTTAGTTTTCAAAAATATAAAACTGGGGTTCAATCAAAAATCCCCAAAATTCCTCCTTCACCTATAATCACAAAGATCTTCCAGATCCAGGAAGGACTTTTTCTGAAGGTCATTCAACTGCCTTCTTTAAGCAATTGGGTGGTATTAATCACTCCACGGGGGCTTATTCTAACTGATTTAATCAGCCAGGAAGGGAAAAATGGTGGTGGCCCTCATCTTCCCACACAAGCTGTTCTTATCTTTGGAATGAACAAGCAATTTTCATGATTACCTCCTTATGACCTGCCCAAATTCTGGAATCCAAGCCAAGGTGAATACAACTGTCCTCAAATAATAATAATAATAATAATAATAATAATAATAATAATAATAATAGCAGCAGCAGCAGCAGCAGCAGCAGCAGCAGCAGCCACTGCCTCCAATTGTTTTGGATACCAGCTCCCAGTATCTTTATAAATAAGATGCCTCACAGTGTAGAAAAGCATTGTTGGCTAGTTCTATTCAGATGCAATGGGTCAAAGTCCATCCACTGCCATGGAATTAGGATCACAAATGGGCCTTAAGAGCCTTGCTCCATATTTAACCAATTCATCCCAAGAGTTCTTTTACTTGTGTTCTGACCCTCTACGTTTCATTTCTCTTACCTCCATGCTGATCCACAGTGAAACCTGAGCTCTTCCGAAGGGAAGGCAGTTAGAAGCAATAGCAAGAACCACTTGAGCCATCTTCATGTTCCATAGTTCAACCAGAGCTTTAATAGCGTTGCTGGCAGGCAAGGCAGAAACTTCTCCAAAGGCATTTAGGAATCCAGATCCATCACATGCCTGGACTGCACCACTTTAATCTGTTCTTCATCTTGCAAAGATTTGTGCATAACAATGAAGCTACAACTGGCTCCACTGCTTTCAGATCATCAGCTCCAGGTAAAAAGAATGCTACAATCAGTGTGTTTCCTACTACAAGGGTTTCCAAACTTTTTTCAGGCCATGGTACCTATTAGTTTAAGAGCCAGTCTTATGTAGTGGTTAAGGCATCAGGCTAGAAACTGGGAGACTGACTTAGGCACAAAGCCAGCTGGGTGACCTTGGGCCAGTCACTTTCTCTCAGCCCTAGGAAGGAGGCAATGGCAAACCGCTTCTGAAAAACCTTGCCAAGAAAACTGCAGGGACTTGTCCAGGCAGTCTCCGAGAATCAGATACGACTGAACAGATGAACCCTATTAGTTAAAAAAAATCTGCAATCCCTGATCTGTAAAATGACTGCCATGGCATTTTTTTCTTTGCTGGAGAACAAACCCTGAGCTTTCTGTTGTACCTCAGAAAAATTGGTCTGGCCAGCCTTAGCTGTGTCCAAGTAAACGTCTTCCCCCTCCCCTCTTAGTACCTCACAGAACCCCATCATCTCACCACACACAACAAGCTGAGAGCCAGTGTGGCGTAATGGTTAAGGTGTTGGATTGGCCCTTGGGAGGCCCACATTCTCGTCCACCCTTAGGCTCTGAAGCTCACTGGATGTCTTTTGGACCATTTACTTTCTGGCAATCCAACTTTCCACACAGTTGTCATCATAGGAAGAAATACAGGGATGTGGCCTTCTCAATAAAAGGTGGAATGAAGTGATAAAGGAACTACTCTGTACATCAACACACCCTACCCTGAAGAGACAAAAATCACAATAAACAGCAGTCCTAAAAAAAATTCAGGCCAAACTGTCTTTATTGCTGCTAGGATGTTTCATCTGTTTATTGGCACCAGAGGAGAAAGAAATTGAGAATTTATTTCCTAAATAATACATGATTACTTTGCTCATTTGCAAAATGGTTCTTGCATGTGTACTCAATCATGGTTAAAATAAACCTTTACTTAAGGTTTGTGACATATCTCTCTTCATTCATCAAGTAAAATGATTTTTGAACAAATGTATAAGAAATTTCTTGAACTTCTTTGCAGCTACATTTGACATTACATTAACTTAGCCTTCCCAGTTTATGTGTAAAATTTTCCCCATCACAAAATACACAAACCACTCAGAAATAAATTTAAATAAAGAATTTGATATGCAGCAGTCATTGAAAAATTGGTTCCCATTTTTTAAATTGGCAGAAATCTAAGAAAGCATATAAATTGTGAGAACTAGTGCTCCTAAGTCTAACGGGCCACAAAAACTCCACATTCCGGAATCTATCTATGACCAATTCCCAGACTACACAGGGGGCCCCTCCAACCTTCAGTTAACAGTAGAATCCAAAGCCTAAAACACTGACCCTGCTCTACTCCCTATGTATGGTTGATCTTGGATCTTCCCTTCTGATTTTTGGCTTTGCTGCAGAATGAGTGAATTTTGATCGGGAAGAGAAAGAGGATGCTGAATCTGTGACTTAATAAAGGGTTTTATAAGTACAGTTTACTATTGTTTCGCCCAAATAAAATTATTATGCAACTGAAAAAATCTTAATAATTTGATAGTTGGTAATAAAAATAGAGATGTTTCTGTGACGTTGAATAGTATTTATTTTATTCAGGGAAATGAGCAGGGAAATTTTATTCTTTTCTCAATTTTTCTAGAGGGGGGAGAGAAAAAAATAGATTAATTTCACATTTAGAAAGGTGTACATCCAAAAATGTATACAAAATCCCTTATGAACCATGAAACAGAAAAGCTTAACGATATACCGTGACGTTATGTACATCCCTGAAGATGTTTTGAAACGGGAGACAGTTGAAATGGTACTCAAAATACAAACCTCCCTCACAAAAGAATCCCTGCCCTATACATAGTGCATTTGTATTCTTGAACATAAAAGAATGTAAGCACTTCATGTCATACAGTATTTGCATTTCACTTTTCATTGTTGGGCTTTCCGTTAATTTCATTTATTGGTTCAATTAGAATATCTGATTATCAAAAATATGAGAAAATTTAAATTGTATATATTAATATGAAAGCATTTCTACCACCTGCAAAAAAGTATCATCTACCTTCATGTATCTGTACCACAGCAGGCTGGAACTGGAAAGCATGGGGAGGGAAGGAGAGGGAGGGAGAAAGGGAGAGGAAGTCAGTTGACCAGAGAAGGCCAATATGAACAGTCCATGGAACCTGCTGTCAAGTCATTCTGGTGTAGCGCCTTTAAGACTTCAGATGTGGCTCAGGACTGAATCATTTTCTTCTGTGAATCAAAGACATATCTTTTAAAAAGAAGAGTGATATGAACAGGATGAACTGAGTCAACCTTGTTGCTTTCATCCTCTTTTGCTGAATCCCCCTTCCCTGCCTTGGGCTTCTTCTTGGAGATGGCAGTCAGAAGTGCCTTTGTTTCCAGCTTCACCCCATCTGAGAAGAATTTTAAAAAAAAGTATTAAAAAGGAAAAATCTCTAGGCAACCATTTCAAAATTATTAATATCAATCTCAACGCGGTTTGGATACTAGCTCCATATCCAAGCGGTTTGCAGGGTTCCACAGCAAGAACAGCACTGTAGAAAACCCAGGAAAATGAGCAAGCCTACCATCTCTTATCATTGACCTATAGGATAAATATGTCAACTTTCTGAATACAGGTTGTATGTAGGATAGGCTATATTTAAGTGGTGATAATGAGGAGAAATAATTTTGTAAGTTCAAATGTTTTACTGGTGAATAAGAATTAAAATAACATGTATTACACAAGAAACTTTCTTTTAAATGTCTTTAACTTGTTACATTTGAGATTAATATGTGGATATGCATGAGTAATCTAAACCAAAGCAAAAACAGTAACTGCTGTTTAGGACTCAGCAACTATTTTTCACCAAGTTGCTTGCAGAGATCTCCTTAAAAGCATATTCAGTGCCACCTAGCTGAATATTCTGCAAATGTAGGTCTTGGGCAGTAAGCCAATTTCAGCTCAGGTATTTCTAACCTGTGGTGTCACATAACCTTATCTCAAACACTTAATCAGTTTCTCTCCTCTCATATTGAAATACAGAGACAGATTCTTATATCATGGCCCAACAATAAGATTGAGATGCTTATGATTTACTGGAGACAGGTCGTCTACATGCACAGGTGATCTGTTCCACTGCAGACAAACTAAACGGCCATTCACAGTTGATTATGTTGATTCAGTACTGGAAAATACACACACACACACACACACACACACAGTATACAAATATATATTCAACTAGGTATGTCCAACATGTGGTAGGCACAGCATGCTACAAAGGCCTAATGAAGAAGAAACAGGACAAGAAGTATAGTCCCTTTTCTTCCTAACATTTTTTACTATTTTTCAGATATAAACACTTCCTCATAGTTCTCCTATCCTATGAAACATGATCATGTATGTCAAACTCCCACCTCTTTCAAGCATGGTTTTGCCAGTTTGGTCTAGTGGTTAAGGCAACGGGCTAGAAACCAGGAGACTGAGAGTTCTAGTCCCGCCTTAGGTGTGAAAGCCGGCTGGATGACCTTGGGCCAGTCACTCCCTCTCAGCCCAACTCACCTCACGGGGTTGGTGTTGTGGGGAAAAGAGGAGGAGGAAGGAATATTAGGTATGTTCACCGCCTTGAGTTATTTATAAAAATAATAAAGGCAGGATATAGAATAAACAAACAAACAAACAAACAAGAAAATACTACCAGAAAAGTTGAATAGCCAGTAAACATATTGAATTTTAGTGCGGGCATCTAAGATATGGCTCTAAGTTAATTTGAAAAAGGGCAAAACTACATTACTTAAAATGTAAAATGTGAATGCAGCAAACTTAGTATAAGAGGTTATTGATCTGGCAACTATAATTGGCCTGCTGCTGTCAGTTGTGGATATTATCAGCACACCTTGTGAAATAGTCTTAAGATCAACTGCTATGTAAGATCCAGATAAATTTATTTTTTTACAGTCTTTTTCAAATTACAGTATTTCAAGTCACCAAGATTTTTTTTCAAAATTCGTATTAGATTTGAGGTGTTCACTGAAGAGAATGATGTAATCAATTCCATATGTATCATGCTTTTTTGTCAAGATTATAGATAATGCTTTATGTCTAAATTCAAAAGTGTGAAGACTAAAATATGTGATTGCAAGAGTTAGGGTAAATATTTCTTTTACAACAGTGTAAAAGATACTATTTTTATAGATTGTTGTATACTCAAAAGAAGTTGTTTAACCTCTGAACAAGGCTTGATAAGCATGCATTTTAGGAGTCTCTTATTTTGACTATTAAAAAGACTTCTCCATTTTTTTTAGCAATTTAAGTATAATATTTATCTATAATGTTTTTAGTAGGTTTCTTTTTGCATTTTTAAAAGAACAAATAGTGGAGATTTTGGCACTTAGCTCAGGGATTTAAATTCTTACTTACATTGGTAAATAATTTAGTATACTTAAATGTAATTTAATATTCTCTAAGGTTAATTTCTAATCAAAGATACACTGAGCACTAACTGTACAATTTTGGTAATTCTTTTGTCCACTTATAGATACTATATTTCTGCACCAATTAATTTTTTCCTTTTCTCCTTTTGCTTGTTTGCTCTCTTTTTTTCTTTTAAAAATAATTACTATTTTTTTTTTTAAAAAAAAAAGGAGGAAAAACACACTGAGAGGCTCACTCACCCTCTGGGTCCCATGAAACACCAGCAGCATCAGGGCCAAATGCAGCCGGGGGGGGGGGGCATGCTGCTGCTGCTGCTGCTGCTTATGCTAGCCTTGCAAGCTAGTTTGGCCAGGTGAACTTTTTCAGCTAGTGTGTTCACTTTATCTTCTTAGTTAGCCCAGCCATCTCACTATTAGAGAATGGTTCTGCAGCCCAATACAGCTAAGACATTATTTTCAATTCCAACAGAGACTAAAGATAATCTCAAATACTTGGCAGGCATGTAGCTGTATACAGTGACAGTGGAATAAGACTCAGATAACAGCAATATACTCTATTAAAGCAGCTACATGCAAGAATATTTAGGTATGTTTGCTCAAAGTTTGCTCTTCTGGATACAGAATAGTAGAATTCTCACTACATTGCAGAAACATATCCAGTGGGGCTACAAATCATTTGTACATTTTAGTTTCGTAATAAAATTTGAAGAAAAGAAAAATATGTGTTTGGCAATGAGAAAGAAGAGGAGGAAGAGAAAGAGGTAAGAGAACATGCTAAGTCTTCATAATAGAATTACATTCTCAGTATGTCTATGGGCAATGAAAGAAACCATTTCCTCCTGATTCCTCATTTTGTACAGAAAAGAAGATTTTAACATACTTTTGAACAACTCCTGTTTAATTTATATAGGACTTTATCATATTTCATTTCAAGTGAAGGTCGAATACCTCAATATAAACAATAACAATAACAATAATTTATTAAATTGATATGTTGCCTGACTCTAACTCTAGGTGGTTTACAATTGTTAAAACATTTAAAAACGAAGAACAATACAAAAAATGCAAAAATATTGGTATACATTTATTCTGATTAGGCCAGTTCTCACATACAGTATGGGTATTAGGGGTATGTATTTGTGTGTCTGTGTGTCTGTAACATCATCCATCCATCCACCCATCCATACGGTGTAATTATTAGTACAACTAAGCAATAACGTTTGCTTGAAAGGTGAGCAGTTATGTACACTACTGAGAGTAATCTAATTGCGATGGGGAAAAGTTAGCTGAATAAATGCATACGTTTACATAGGGATATTTATATACTTCTTACTTTTCCAGTTATTCAAAGTAGTTTACAACTAAATCTAATGATTAAATTAAATCCTCCCGAAACTGAATCCGCTCTTTGTTAAAAGAAAATAAAAAGCTAACTGCCCCAGCCTGTACTTCTATTATACTGTATCTGCTCTTGCCTAATATGATTCTAGCTGTTGACTTAAACTGGTGAGTATTCCTTGTAGGAGAAAAAAGAATCTTTATAGGAAGGAGGCGCCAAGTTTTGTGAGGATGCTTACACAGGAAACTCTGTAAGACTTAAAATCAGGACTGCAAAGTACTTTCCACCCAGTTCCAAACAAGTGCTTCAGAGCATGCAGAAGCCCAAGCAAAGCACCTGCCTCCATCTCATTAAAGTAGCAGTGTCTTTCCACGCAACTGTGGGACAATTTGGAAAAAAGGCAGTGCCACGTTAAAGAATTGTACAGAGATGCTATATTGCTGCCTTGTGCACCCTAATGCAACTTTTGGAAACAGAAACTGAAGCACTGCACCACTGCATTTAAAAGTTAAAAACAACATCTTGAATTTTTCCCAGTAGTAACCATTGCAACGGTTTCAGAACAGTTATACAATTATAATCACTCATTCAACATTGCTTTACACAGAGAAGAAGACAGAGCAAAGAGAAAGAAGAAAAAAGCAGGAAACCGAGCTTCACAAAAGCGTAATCACTTCACATTAAATTTTGGAGGAAAAAAAGAGAAGAAATAGAGGTGAAAGAGCATTTTGCTTGCCAATTTGTATCTATTTGAGCAGGGAATTATCTCCAAAGCATTTTGTATCTGGGAAATAGAAAAAGTATAGTAGGTAGTTAACCAAGTGAAATCATGGGCTGCCAGCCAAAAGCAGCTCAGGTATTACTGCTAGGTATCTAAATTACTTAATCAAATCCCAAGGCCCTTATTCTGCAAACTGATTAGGTAGTTGCTGGCATCACACCCTGACAAATGGCATGTGGTGGGTTTTTTTCACTCTGGTGCCAGGAGGTCTCTGGGCTGAAGAGGCTCTGTGACACAAGCAGCACAAAGAGGGAAAGCACAGGCAGACAGGCTGGGAGCCACAATCTAGGTTTCATCTACCTCAGTGGATTTCTCATATTACACACAATGCATACTTTACATTTTACAAGACCAAGGAAATGAAGGAAAATATATCTTTCACCAAATAAGACATCAGCCCCTTAATAGCTGAAATGAAGGATATTTTTAGATGGAGGTCTAGTTTAACTTACTTACATTAAGAGTCTAATCTCTTCTGAACAATGACTTGTGTAAGCTTGAATAAATAGTAAGAAATCTGTTCCATTAATTAAGTGCTGCCTGTACTACTCAGATTTGTAACAAATGTTAATAGATTTCTCTCCCTTTCCTCTGTTGGACAATTACCTTATTTTGCCAACTTGCTAATGGATTAAATTGAAAAGGTCCATGTGTTTAAAGAGAAAGAGATTGTGTGTGAGAAAGGGAAGAATTTAGCTGCAAAGTTACAATAGGCAAGTGGCCCACATTGCTCAGAAATACCTATACCTGTGTGTGTGTTATTAATGGATAGTGCTCTAGGGCCAAGGAGTTTTAACTAATTCAATTTTTGGCATCCATCACCTGCATTTCACTTAATAAGTTTATTGTAGTTTGCCCCCCCCAAAAAAACAAAGAAAAAGAATACAAAAAATATAAAAGAAGGAAAAAAGGACTTTATTGTAGCTTTATTGGCATAAATTGTTTATACATAGATAGAAATTTAAATACCTGTAATTGGTGTAGAGGTTAAGACATCAGGCTAGAAACTGGGAGACCGAGAGTCCTAGTCCCACCTTAGGCACAAAGCCAGCTGGGTGACCTTGGGCCAGTCATTCTCTCTCAGCCCCAGGAAGGAGGCAATGGCAAACCACTTCTGAAAAACCTTGCCAAGAAAACTGCAGGGACTTGTCCAGGCAGTCTCCAAGAATCAGACACGATTGAACAGATAAAAAAACCTCTCAACATCAACATACTTGCTCAGGGTCTGCTCCCTTATACTGCTTTTCCTCAAATTAGTTGTGCATTAGCTTTGAACTAATGTGCAAACACAAATATACTTTTTAGATTGCTATGCCTGCTGAAGTAATATTGATGTTTCCTACAGACACCGCCTTAATTTATATTTTGTAACGTTCCTCCTACTTTGTGTTGTATCCAGAGCAAGTAAACATGCTGGCCTCTTTATAGTAAGTACCATCTATATTCTGAACATCTGAAGGTAGAAGAAGAACCCACCTAAGATCCTAATTAGTATATATTACATAGTTCATTTAAGTATAAGTTTTAATAATTTCAGTGGGAAAAGCAAACCTCCACAGGAAAATCAATTCTATTCTCATCAGGGGCTTGAAGTAAGGAAAAATTTCAGCATCCCTGTTAAAACTGTGTAACCTTTTCCTAATGCAAGCAGAACTAAATTTAGTTTAACAGTTAATTTGTTCTCTGAAACTCAGTTGTAGGACAGATTTTTATACTGGCAATTCAAATTTTGGTCTCTAGCTTGAGTATACAACTGAATATAAACATAAGCAATCAGAGTAATTTGGTATTCAAATTACACACAACAAAACACAGGCTTTTATTTCTTCAGGGAACAGACTGAAAGAAAGGCAGAGGTGGCTTTTAATCATTCTACTGCTCTTCGATTACCTACTGCCAATTTTTTCATATCTCCCCAATGAAGTCTAGCCAGAAAAATGCAACAGCAGCTAATATTGGGCATCAACTGAGTCTTGATATTCTACTGGGCGGAAAAGCTTTCTCCCAAAATTTGACGCTAATGCATAAACATACACACATACACAGTTTATTTAAACAAAGAGGTTTTATCTGTAACATGGGAAGGCAACCTTTTTGCAGCTAGCACTATGTTATCTTGTTCAGCTTCTGAGGACCACTGATAGCATCAGAGAAGGTTATAACTGAATTTTTCTTTTTCTTTGCTTTTTTACAGCTTAACTTCTTAAAAAAGTAAAATCAACCTATGGGAAACACCTACTTTGTTTCTTTTTTCAGAAAAAAAAAAAACATGAATAAATTGCTCTGCTGAAATTGATGCCATGATCTGGATTGTCTTCATGGGCTGCAAAAAGGGGCTGGCATGTGAATTGCAAATTTTCCACGCCTGCTATATGAATATTCCAGTTTGCCCACAGTAGTATTTTATATTCACAGTCTAATTATGCCATGCTGATTTTTCAACTGTCAGAAATAATAATTATTTTGTAATGGATTGGTACACGGGATACATTTTATATTTATTTGCATGTGCATAAACAGGATTCTAAACTGAGAGCAAACTATTTTTGAATCTACAGCTAAAAGGATCAGATCAGGAATATTCATTTTGTATTTTTTTACTTGTAGAACAAATCACTCTAATTCCTTCACCTTATATCTTTTTTTTTAAAAAAGCTTCCTTTAATGAGACATTAAGACTCAAAAAAAAATTTTGCTGCTGAAACACAGCCGCAAATACTGTTTCCTAATTATCATTACACGCGTGCATGTAAATCAAGATGCACAGTATCCTGAACTATCCAAATTATTTTGGCACCTGAGGCAGACAACCCTATAAGCATTTCTCCAGCTGGCAGATATAGTGGGAGTAGGAAAAATGTAATAATAATTGTACAATTAATAAGTGGTTGCCTTTTCATGACACCCCCAAATTAGCCATCTTAGGCACTCGTATTACTCTGCATAAGGATTGGGCTAGCCTTGTACAACAGTGCAGATAACTTCCTGGTTTTCTTAGATATATTTCAAAAGTTGGGAACAGATTTGGGAACACGTACTTCCTTCCTTGTATCAGCCTACTTACTTGCCACCACCTCCCCACACGTTAAACTATGCATGCGGCGTCAGAGGACTTTTTGTTTTTCCCGAGAGGAGAGGTGTCACAGGGAGGAAGAATTGAATTTAATAAGCACATTCCCAAGTGCTTAACTAGGATTAAAAGCAACCGTTTCAAAAGCAGCTTGCAAGGTTTGTGACTTGCCAAGTGCCTAATGACTCAATGTAATTCCAGCCTCTGAAAGGGGACTCTCACAGAACCCACGGAAAGCTGCAAAACATGGCTGATGTGTTGTATGGCTGGCTAGGCTGTTCCCTCAAGGAATAGCCTGGCCATCCAGCTGAAGAGCAACTGGGCTGTGCATGCTTCAAAACCGATTTGAAGGAGATGTTCTGGAATGTGTGGAAGTGGGAGCAGTGCAGTAACTGCATTTGTTTTCAGGTTCAGGTGAGGAAAGCGGCATTTCAAAGCATGCACAGCTGCACTACTTAGCCACCACTATTTGCAGGCACTGCATGCTTTTATGAACTCGTTTCCAGCTTTCAATTTCTCCTTTATCTCTGTCATCCTAGTTTCTTAACATAGATTAGTCCCCTCATGTTTTCTTCCTCCCATCTTATAATTGCTTCTCTACATTTTCCTGGGTCAGATTAAAGTTTTCTAAGATAACCATTTTTCTTCCTGAAAACATACCCTGCTTTTTATCAGTCACATTTTATAAGGAGAAGTTTAACCTGTGGGTTTTTTTTAAAGAGTGAACAAACCAAAAAGTTAAGGAGGGAAAGTGATTCAAAAATGACTTCTGCCTCTAGAAAGAGATAAGATGATCCAGCCATTTCTCTGTGCCTGCCTAGGTTGAGATGGGGATAACAGCCAAGCCATTAACTAATCAGAATACTGTGAACAGGTAGCATAATATATGTAAGGGCTCTGTCTGTCAACTGAGTCATTTTGTATGTGCGTTGGGGAGGGATTAACGTATACAGCTGAGTTCTAAAGCTAGAAAAACAGGTCTGTGCATTGGCCGTATCAAGTGTCAGAGAATGAAAAGTCCCATTTTAAAATATGATAACCCTTGCACTCAGATTCAATACTACCCATTTAGAGTGGGTTTTTCATACTGAATAATCCCAAGCCAATGGTATAGAAAATTCCATGAACTTTGTTGCATTGGTACACCCCAATTATTTGCAAGAGAAACAACCAAACAACATTTGGAACTGTGGATATCTGCAGGAAAACAAACAGAAACAAAAGAACCAAATTGTATACCCAAAATGTAAATGGTAGGCAGATGTATGAACCAAAAGAGGGAGCAGAGATAAACCTATTAATACAGATGGGAAAAATTTTTAACCATTTATCTTGAAAAGTTGTATGTGTAAATACAATTTTTTTGTACAAAGCACTTAAATTCAGTCTTGGTGATTTGTTGAAAAACCACAGAAATCTATTGAAAGATGATCTAGTCCATTCTCCTTCTTTCTTGTCTAACACAGGACACTACCATATGTCACCAAGGCTTTTCTTGAAAACCTCCAGAGTTTCTTTATGATCTATTTATATGCAGCTTATTAAACTGATGTTGGCATGACTTACAGATGCTAGCTTGCCACAGTAAAACAACACTGAAGACATGGACTGCAGTACAGATGTGCAAAATGTTCAAGCTCAAATGATTTCAAGCTTCAAATAGCTGTTTCAAATGTTCCATGCTTGAAAATGGAATAGACCATGTTTTGTTCCATATGTTCCATACCATATTCAGAATAAAATGAAGCCATTTCAAGCATTTCAAAATCCAAGTATTTTGAAATTTAAATGCACATTTTTCTTCACTAACACTATTCTCTCAAATAAGACCTGCTTGCTTATTTGAAGAAATTAATTTTTCCAGTTAGGTGTTACGTGTGTATTAGCACTGCCACTGCTTACTACCTATACAAATAAATCCTTTTTTCTTGCTTTTAAGCTTTTTTGCTGCTCCTCTCCCCAGTTTAGGGCTAGCTAGCCAGCTACATCTATCCTATGCCCCCATTTAAAGCCCTCTCCTAAAATAAATTATGACTAGGAAAGGTCAGGAAGCTGTTAGAGGGAGGGGACTAGAAGAAGAAAAGCAAGGTCAACGTCTCCTAGCTAACAGTGCAAGGGTAAGTGCTACAGTTGTAATCAAAATTATTCAACCCCCATTGCAAATCAGGTTGATTGTCAAAATGTACAGACTTTCAGCTGTTTGCAATGAACAAATCAAACAAAAGCAATTGAAATAGCTCAACACAACAAATGCTTCAAGTGGTGTCCCCAAATTCAATGGAAAATGCAACTTAGAATGACTTCCCCAGTCTCAAAATTATTCAACCCCTTCATGGCAAGCATCTTCAGTACTTAGTAGAGCACCTTTTGCTGTTATGACCTGCTGCAAACGAGATGCATAGCCAGACACCAGCTTCTGGCAGCGTTCCTGAGGAATCATAGCCCATTCCTCATGAGCAATGGCCTCCAGTTCAGTAATATTCTTGGGTTTGCGTGCTGCAGCCGCCTTCTTCAAATCCCATGAGATTTTCTATGGGGTTCAAGTCAGGTGACTGTGATGGCCACTGTAGAATCTTCCAGGACTACTTCTGCATCCAAGCCTTAGTGGAATTTGAAGTATGCTTGGGATCATTGTCCTGTTGGGAGGTCCAATGACAACCAAGCTTCAGCTTCCTTACAGACGGCATGATGTCTTCTCCTAGGATTTCCTGATATTTCAATGAATCCATCTTGCCGTCCACATGTTGCAGGTTTCCAGTGCCAGAGGATGCAAAGCAACCCCAGAGCATCACTGAGCCACCACCATGCTTAACTGTAGGCAGAGTGTTCTTTTCAGCGTATGCTTCATTCTTCTTCCTCCAGACATACCGCTGATCCATTGGGCCGAAAAGTTCCAGTTTTGTTTCATCGCTCCACAGAACACAATTCCAAAACTTCTGTGGCTTATTTATATGATTTTGAGCACATTGGAGCCAACTTTTCTTGTCCTTTTGGATCAGTAGTGGTGTACATCTTGGAGTTCTGACATGGAAACCTTCTGTGTTTAATACGCGCTTTACTGGGCTCACTGAAACCTCAGTGCCTGTTGCCACCAAGTTTTGCTGCAGGTCTTTTGACAGTCACTCGAGGGTTTCTCTCCACCTGCCTTCTCAGAAATCTGGTTGCAGCCATTGACAGCTTCCTTTTTCTGCCCTGTCCAGGAAGTGTAACCACTGTTCCTTTAACTTTGAACTTGCGAACTATGCTTCCAACAGTGTCTCTAGGAACATCCAGTGCCTTCACTATCTTTTGTATCCTGTTCCTTGTTTGTGAAGGGCAATGATCTCTTCTCTTACCTTTTTGGACCATTCTTTTGACTCAGCCATACTGTATGTCTAACATGCAGTCAAACGTGACACTCAACAAACCCATAGCCAGTTCAGGTATTTCATTCCAGCTCAAGCACTCTTGGTGCAACTAATGAAGTCCTTGATTGGTTGCATCAGGTGTGCTTGAGACAACACCTGTTTTGCATACTGTATGTGTGCTGTTGTGATGGATTCTATTCAGGGGGTTGGATAATTTTGAGACTGGAGAAGTCATGATAAGTTGCATTTTCAGTTGAATTTGGGGACACCTCTTGAAGCATTTGTTGTGTTAAGCTATTTCAATTGCTTTTGTTTGATTTGTTCATTGCAAACAGCTGAAAGTCTGTACATTTTGACAATCAACCTGATTTGCAATGGGGGTTGAATAATTTCAATTACAATTGAATAAGAGGCTAAATTTTAGAAATTGATCTGCTTCTCCTGCAGAAGCAGTTGTGGCGTGACTTGGCATTGGGGTAAAGATGAAGCTGAGGCAGGGCCCTCTGCTGAGAAGGTAGGGCTGTTCCCCAGCTACAGGGAGGTGATGTGCTCCCTTTCATTTAGTCAGCCCGCTCCTCTCTAGGACCTGAGAGTAATGGAAAGGAGTTGACCTCTTTTGAATCTGAGTCCAATGCTAGTGGTAGTACACCCAGAACAATCAGCAGACAACCTATCACGGTTAACATCAGCATGCTGTGGATCTAAGAGCAGCATTTGATGGGAACACTTCACACTATACTTTGAAGATGCATGCTATTTGCCAACAACTACCATAATGTATAAGTAGTAGGGAAAAGACAGGAGGAACCTTTCTAAATTGGACTATGCTTAAGCACCTGTTCTGGTGCTTAATCCCCAAATCATCCCCATTACTGGAAGAAGTAAGCAACCAGTAGCATTGATCAGCAGCAAGGTGTATGCTCTCAGGTAGAATAAACTGCCTGCACAGTGGCTGAAATAGGCTGAGAATCAGCTACCTTGTCACCTGATCTTTTAGGATGTCCTCATCCACTGGAACTCTACCTTCCTACAGTTCAAACACCAGCTTGAGAAGCAAGTAGCCATGCTTGGCATGACAAGGCATGTGACTGCGTGTCTTCTTGATCCTTGAGATAAAAATTCATGGTGCCTGAGCCATTTTTGTCATGAGAAACCTCTTCAGTGCATAGTTAGCTGCACTGAGTCAGGTTCTGCCCTTGGTTCTTTTCTTAGAGCAAAATTCCAACGTTTGGAGGAATAGTTATGATACAGTATATGTACACTACCTGAAAAAATGTTACCTATACTTATGGTAGAGGCTATGTAAAATAAAACTGTCATGTGCTAGCCCTGTGCCACCGCTATTCTATCAATTGTAGTGACAGGGCCAAGTCTCTGCATATGCATTATCTGACTCCTTTCTGGAATTCAGTCTTAGAGGTCCATGAAGAGCGTCACTATCTGTTGCTATTGTAACTGGGATGCCCAATTAACTTCTTTTGTACACTTTGGCTGGAAGAACTCTGTCAAAAGCAGCTGCTTCCCACTTCCATTTATATATGACTGGAAACAAACTAAAGATCATAAAACTCATTAATAAGTAATGATTATGTGAGGCAAATGTATTGCTCTTCAAATGGAAAAACGGACTTCCATTTTTTCTCTCTCTCTCTACCTAGGAACAGTAAAACTGATGAGTCCCATTACCCCCAAGGAAAAGGTTAGACAACAGCTCTTCATTTCTTCATTTATAATGGAGTATTCACAGCAGTTTTTCACAGATTCAAGATTTCCAGTCATAAATGACTACACAGTACTAAGCCTAGAAAACTTGAAACTATTACTACAGTAAGTGGGAAGATTCACTGTATACTTGAAAAGATGGAGTAAATAAGCAAAAATATCCGAAGAACTTTCATTTAGGATATCTTAATTCAAAAATACCTATAAAGTAGCATGATTGTTAACTCAAAGGTGGGGAAAATATATATGGGGCCAGGTTACCTGAGGGACCATCTCATCCCCATAACATTGGCCTGTCCCACCCGGTCATGCAGAGAGGGCATGCTACAGATCCCGTAGGCAAGGGAGTTCCACTTGACGGGGTCCAGGAGGCGAGCCTTCTCTGCAGTGGCGCCCGCCCTTTGGAACATTCTGCCCCCAGAGGTGAGGTAAGCCCCTTCACTCCCAACCTTCCAGAAGGGTTTGAAGACCTGGTTCTGCCGCCACCCCTGTGGTGAGAAGGGTAATAGCTCTTCCTGGGGGTGGCTGGGGGTGTAAAGTCCTCCCTACCGAATGTCATTCTCTCCCATTTGGATTTTATATTTATATTTATTGTTTTAGTATTCTGGTTGTTCACTTTGTAATTTTATATTGGATGCTTTTAAAAGGAAAATTTTATTGTAAACTGCCCAGAGTCTCTCCCTTTTTGGGGAGAGATGGGTGGTGATAGAAATTTGAATAATAAATAAATAAAAATAAATAGCCCTTGTTATGTCACAGGCCTCTAACCCTCATCATCCTGAGCTACCATGACTGTCAGGTCCACTCATATTAGGAAGGCTGCAGCTTCCACATCCCTCCCTTAAGTATTCAGAATCATCCACCAGTTTTAGAATCAACTTTTATAACATTAGATACTGCCCTCATTTAGATGTTGGAAATATTCTGAAGAATTTAAAATTCTAATGAATATTCTGATTCAGGTGTCATATTTCATAATTTCAATAACTCAGAGACAGATTGTTGATCTCCATCCATCAATGAATGAATGAGGACCATATAGATAACACTGTTATCTAACCAAGAGAGGTTTAGAACTCAAAGAGTTGCTTTCTCAATTCACTGTCAGCATTTAATCTGAGCTTTTCCCAAGCAATGGAGAAAGATTTTCTCCATTTGCCTTTTTGTTATGATAAAAATGGGAACTATTCTTATCATTCCGAGCCTGAGAAATTCAGTATCTAAACCCAGTATCTAAATTTAGTGCTCTGAGCACACAACTTAGGGATCTGGATCTTTGATATATATTTACCTCAGATTCAAGCCCTGTTTTTTAAAGAAATCATAATACTTCAGATACTGCAGATAATAACTTCTTGCTGTATTTTGGTAAAAGAAATTTGCTCGATTAAAATAAATTTGAGACTACTTCCAGATTGATTCTGGGATGTGCATATATTAGTAGTAATAAAACATTGCCGTAATATTACGATTCTTATAAGAATAGCTTTCAGTTCAGACTCTGAAGGCTCTCTTTATGCAAGTGAGAGTAAGAGAAGAAAAGGATGCCTCCTTGTATAATACTTCACTTTGTGGAAGTAGTAGCAGCAGTCAGAAGCACATAATAACTACTATTACTAAGTGTGATATAGATATAGAATAAAGCAACTGAAACATAAAATACTATGGGATCTAATGCTAATAGATGCTAATGCTACCACCTGAGGATTCTTTTGTTGTTGTTGTTGTTATTCCATAACAAAAAAAACACTTTAATACTCAACAACATCAAGATAATGGTGTTGTTCTTGGTGATGGTGAAAGGTCCCCTGTGCAAGCACCGAGTCATGTCTGACCCTTTGGGGGGATGCAGCTTTCGTGATGTTTTCTTGGCAGACTATAGCAGGGTGGTTTGCCATTGACTTCCCCAGTCGTCGCCTTCCCCAGCAAGCTGGGCACTCATTTTACCGACCTCGGAAGGGTGGAAGGCCGAGTCGACCTGAGCCGGCTACCCGAGAATCCAGCTTCCGCTGGGATCGAACTCGGGTCTTGGGGAGAATTTCGGTTGCAATACTGCTGCCTATCACTCTGAGCCACACGAGGCTTACCATGTGGATATTAATTCACCTTAGCCATAATGGATATGCAAAAATATATTTGAACTTATTTTATAGTAATAACTGGTAACCTATATCTGAAAAGACATCTCTGAAAGTCTTCCACAAATTGGAAAAGCAGACAGAATTCACACAAAACTCCTGTGCAATGCCCAGCTCTAGCTAAAAACAATGAGTTTTTCCTCCTTTGAATAAATATACGTGTGTAACATTGAGGCATCTGCACGTATATACCTTTATAAGCAAGAGGCTGTACTCCAAAACAGAGCAGAATCAGGGGAAAAATATCACATTAACTTTAACCAAATTAAAAGCTACTGATTAAAATTATTTGCCTGAAAAATAAGACACCCCCCCATTTGTAAAACGTATTGACACCCATCGGTGTATGTACAAATAGATAATTATCTCTTCCGCACAACCCCTCTCGGTCACACACAAATGCAGGCACCTTCTTTCCCCCTTCCAGGAGAAACAGAGAAGGAAGAAGTAACATGGTAAAGGATGGCTGCCCTGGGAAGGGAAAGGAAGAGAAGCACGAAGCAAAATGGGAAGTGGGTAGGGTTACTTTCTCTACCATGAGCTCCACATATCCAGGCTAGGTAAGAAACCTGAAAAAACTCTTATAAAAAGGCAACAGCAAACCATTTCTATACTGTTGCCAACATGGAAGGGTCCGTGAAATCACCGAGAATTCAGCTTGGGGGGACCATCTTTACTTTTACAATATGCAGGATGAGAAAAATACTATATTGGCTTAAGCTGGAGGAGAGAGATGCAGCCATAGGAAATGTCCCTTTGACATTCGAGAAAACCAAATTTACCTTAAAGTAGTATAGTATTTGACAGGGTCTGGTGATAGATATAGGCTTAGTTCTTGAAATAAAGCATGCTGTCCTGAAGCACATACTTGAGACTTTCTTCCCAAACTCTCAACACTCAAAGGCAATATTGTACTCAGTTGTTTTTTTTAAATACCTTCTTGGATCTTTGAAAACAGGTGCAAGGGTTGATCTTGGTTTTGTCTTTAAAAATAGAGAAACTTATCTTACTATTTATTCTGATACCTCAAAATAACAATACATGTTTCTCACGTTTGTGTGCCCGTCTGTGTGTGTGGAGTTGGGAGTTCCTTTTTTAAATTTCAGCAAGTTGTCCTGAATAGGTATATGTAACTTTCTTTCCAATGCCATTCAAACAAAAAAGGAAGAATTGTATCCTGAATGAATGGATACAAAATTTCATTTCAGTATCTCAATGTTCAACAGAGTTATCAGATAAAACTGAAAAATAGAAAGCAGGACAGACAGTAGTTAAACCAAGAGTCTTATTTTTCTTTGCCAAATACAACTAAGTCAATAGTAAATTAGAGAAGCTTCGGGGGAAGACAAAAAAGATATTAAAATATTGTTTGATTGAAAATTTATGAAAACAAAATATCAAATAGCACCATAAGAAATGTATTCAAAACCACAAAGCTGCTAGAAGGGAAATCATGAATCCCACTATTTGGAAGGCATATGAGAGAAAGCTACCGTTTCTATTTTGTCCTGCCTCTACATCAAGATGGATAGATGAGCCGAATAGGGGTGGGGGTGGTTGGTTTGTTGTGGGGGAGAGAACAAGGAGCTGTTTTGAAGTTTTTTCACAATAGTTATAGCTATTAATTTATAACAGATGGTGCCTTAGAAAAAATGTTTTCAGTAATTAAAATCGCACTTCACATACTGTATACCTACCTCAAAATAAATTCCGCAGAGTGGGCATCATTTTCCACTAAACATGCCTAAGATTTTGACTCCCCCTGCCTGCCCCCCTCTGCAGGGCTGGCCTGGATGATCCCTGCCTGCAAAGATTTTTCAGCTGGTTATGTTAAGTAATTCTCAGGTAGGGGGGTAGCAATGTTGTGTCAGTTCAAATATCTGTTGATTGGAAAATCATTCAAAAAGTTATTGCCAGTTGAGAAGAACTTAACTGGTAATATTTGGAAATATGTACTGTAGACATAACTTGATTTCAGCAAATCCAACAAATTACCTCATATTATTTTCATCAGCCAGCTAGTTTAGTGTGAGCTAAATGGCATGGCAATTAAATAGACTGTAGGTTCATTAAAAATGATTGCTCATGAATAGTTCTTCATCAGAACAGAAGGAGATACTGAGTGGGTGCCAAAAAGTTTGGTTCCCCTGGTTTCTATATTATTATTGACTTGGATATAGTAGTGTAGAAAATTTTTATCAGATTTGCAGGTAACACATAATTTGGTGGATTAGTTTATACCCTAGAAGATATAAAAAGAAAATCAAAATGATCTTGATCTGTTAGAGAAATAAGCTGAAAATACAGAAGGGTAAGTAAACCGTGACAAATGCAAAGTTGTTGCGCTTATTTATTTTAATTTGTCCTTCTGTCCAGGTACTCAAGGCTAGTTATAAAAGGAATTTCCCTGCATTTTATCCCCACAACAACCCTGTGAATATGTTGGGCTGAGAAATAGTGACTGGCCTAAAGTAACCCAGTGAATTTCCATGATAAAGGATGGAACGGAACTGAGATCTCTTTGCCCAACGTATTAGCCACACCTTATTTATTTATTTGTCATATTTATATGGCCACCCATCTCACAGAACGTGACTCTGGGTGGCATACAATAAAACCATAAAATAGCAGAGTATCATTAAAAACATTGATATTATTATTAAAAAAGGCTAAGCGAGAGAGTTAGATATTATGACCAGTGGAGCCACCTCAGGAGATCACCATTCCCTTGAGACCCCCAGGCCTGTTGACAGAGCCAAGTTTTGAGGGATTTCTGAAAGGATGGGAGGAAAGGGGGCCAATCTCACCTTGTGGGGGGGGGGGAGAAGGATGATGTTTCACAGGGCAGGTGCCATGGCAGAAAAGGCCAGTCTTCTGGGTCCAGCCAGATGTAACTCCTTAGTAGATGAGACCTGCAGCATTCTTCTTTGGCTAAATCTGATGGGATGGGCAGATGTAATTGGGAAGAGGCAGTCCCTCAAATAATCCAGCTGCATGCCATGAAGGCTTTAAAGGTAAAAACCAGCATCTTGAATTGGACCTAGAAGCAAACTGGCAAACAATGCAGCTCATAGAGCAGGCGTGTAACGTGTGCTGCTCTAGGGCATTCTGCACCAGCTGAAGCTTCCAAATACTCTTCAAGGGCAGCCCCATGCAGAGTGCATTACAGTAGTCCATATGGGAGGTGATGAGGGCATGTATGACAGTGAGCAGAGCCTCCTAATTGTGGAATGGGCGCAACTGGCACACAACATGAACTGTGCTTATTGGTTCTCCACAGTTATCTCTCTCTTGGGAGATACCTGGCTTGGCAATAGTACTTGATAGAAAATCTTGAATTCATAGTTGATTACAACCAATATATGAATCAACAGTAGGAAGTGGTTGCAAAAAAAGACAATTTTTATGGTACATCAACAGAAATATAATTTCTAAATCATCTAAAATAATCATTTCATTTTATTCTGCATTGGTCAGATCCCACTTCAGGTACAGTGTCCAGTTTATAAAGGATTCAAACAAACAGGAACAGGTTGAAAAAGGCAATAAGGATATCAGGGGACTAGAATTAGACCAAACTAAGATTTTTGGACTATGAATCCCATTACTTTTCTTATTGGTTCTTTGCTAATCAGGAAATTAAAGAAAAATCTGTTGTATAATTGTTAGTTCAATGTTCTACACATCTCTACTTCAATGTTACTGCTAGTGTAGAATTTATTTTGAGTTTCTGGCTACCAGGGAATGACAGAACCTGTCTGAGAGCAGGAGCAAAAGAATAGGTAGATTCAGGCTGAAGTTCTGTCTGGTATATCCTCCCATCAAGAAGGGATATAACTCTTTCATGCACCCTGCCAATTTTAAACAATAGTACTCTCTGGTAGTCCTGAAATGCACATTTGTATCTTGGCTTTCAGTGCTAGCAATCAAGAAAGAATGCAAGAAAACAAAACTGTTTCCCAAGTACTGTTTGCTGGTGCCATAATTAATGTAATCAAACAATTCCACAAATTGCTTCCAATTGCTGGCGTCACTTTCATGTGCAGAGCCAGACTTTCAAAAGGGGACCTTCTTTTCCTAAACCCTTTCAGTGGGAACAAATCTTTGCTAAACAGTTTAGGATAATTTGTACTGTAACAGGTCCCCAGGCACTCTTGACACAATGTCAATTGCCATCTAATATTTCTGTGTAATTGAAAGGCAGCAACTAGTACTTAAATAAATACAAGACTAAACAGTTCAGAAGGGTCAGTTCAGAAGTTCCCACAACCAAAGTAGAAAACTTCGGGGAAAGTACTTTTAAAGGATCTTAACAGTAGATAATGTAATATTCTTCTTTTCAATTAAATCCTTTACTTTCATGTACTGCACATAACAGAGTTTAAGTTTCAAAGCTAAAGGAGCCTAAAAACCATAAACATGTGCTGTAAAAGTTTACTAATAAATTGTTTCTGCTTGGCCCATACTGTTCCCCATGCAAAGCAGCAGTGAGCAAAAAGATTTGAGTCTTTCTTCCTGGTACAGTAAATTTTCTTGTGGAGGGAGACTGATTTTGCCACTGGAAGCTCTTATTCCAATACAGAATCCTATAGCCTACTTCTTGATTGTACAAAGTGCATACATTGGGACTAAGGTAAAAAGCCATAAAGCACATACACTTATGGAGTCAGTGGTGCATTCTCCACCAGATCGGACTAATATCAGAGCAGCACGGGCAGAGATACCCAGCCAAGCAGCCTTGAGGCACTGTAGCTTAATAACTCTGGTGTCCATTCATCTTTCACAGCCATCAAATACTATTTTCGTTCTTGCAAGTACCATAATGCTTTGACAACTGTTACTAATAGTATATCATTTCCAGCAGAAGCCATTATTCCAACATTCCTACCCCTCACCTGCTTAGCAACTGTTTCTATAGCATGCACTGTAGATACACATTTTGGTAATCCATAAAATTAAAAAGCTAGGGCTTTGCACACTTTGAAAATAATTCAGAAGTGCTTTGGACCTCACACAAGCAGGAGAACACCTTTCCTCTTTTCATGAAAACCACCTAACCTTTTGCAAGTTTCTATGCAAGTCTGGAAAAAAAAAAGATGTAGCATCAACTCAGTTAATACAACTCATAAAGCAGCTGCATCTTTTTCAGTCTCATGCGAAAGTCTGAAATGCAACTTTAAAGTGAAAGTCTGTCAGAGGTATTCAATGGTTTAAAAAGCTTTTTAGTCAAAATACCAATAAAGAATACCAAAGAGGCTAAATGGCACTTGTCATTTAACTAGAAGCAGGGGAAGGGAGAAAGTTAGGTTGATGCTTTTTAAAAATTGTCTCTTATGGGGATGTGAAAAATGGTCCCCCTAAATATGATAAGCAGCTATAGCCATAAATGTGACTCTAAGTAGAAACAAATATTGCCACAAAAATGCCTACAACCTTCAGTGTATGTGTGTCAGTACTCCTGGTTGGTGGATGCAGGCAATAAAATGTTGGCTTTCAAGATGGCTTCTAGATTAGAAGTCTCAGGTGGCACAGAAAAGCCTGAGCATGCCTGGGGTAAGATTGGGCTTTGGTTGCACTTTGCCAAAATGTGCTCAAACTGGCCAGGATTGTCCTTACCATTAGTAGAGTTTTTACTTGCTGCTTTGAAAGAGCATCTGTCTCCTATAGGAAAGCATTTACAGCCTCCCATTTGTCCCATGGGAAGTAAGAAAATGAAGAACTTGTTTTCTCCTGAAAAAATAAACACCGCTAAGTTTCTAGGCAGACCTGGTGATGTGAATTCTGAAAAGAGAATTGCTTTGGTGTAAATACTCTTCTTTAACACATCCATTTTTTCCCCTTCACAATCTACTAAGGTAGAGTGTTGCTTTGCCCTAAATTTTGTTTCAGCAGCAGGAACAACCAGAAAGTACAGGGATGGGTTTTGAACTTTTTGTGGAGGATGAGCACTGCCAAATGTCAATATATAAATTACAATATATAAATTAATTTAGCTCAATGAACCTCTGCCAACTGAATCAACTGATCTAAATAAGTTTATTTATTTATTTATTTAAATGATTTATGTGGCAATCCATCTCAACACAGTGATTATGGAGAGCTAATTATATATAAAAACATTCCAACAACACAATAGAAGCAGTAATTTATATACTGTATAATAAAAAAATTAAACATGCATAAGCAATATCACCAAGACTCCTAATAGAAACCTGAAGGGAAAAAAACCTTAATCAACCTTACAGACCAGACTCAACTAACATTCTGGCCCAATGCTTGAGAGAAAAGTCAATTCTTCAAGGCATATGGAAGATTAACAGGGTCAGGGCCAGCTGAATCTTGGGGAACATGCTGTTCCCCAAGCACCGCAACAGGGAAGCCACATCTCCTGAGCCCCACTACATGACATTGTTTAAAGAAGGGACCTGGAGCACGCCTATCCTACCAGATCTGATGGGATGAGCAGAAACAGTCCTAGAGCATCATCAAGCCACCACCATGCTTAACTGTAGGCAGAGTGTTCTTTTCAGCATACTAAACACAGAAGGCTTCCATGCTAGAACTCCAAGATGTACACCACTACTGACCCAAAAGCACAAGAAAAGTTGGCTCCAATATACTCAAAATCATATAAATAAGCCACAGAAGTTTTGGAATTGTGTTCTGTGGAGTGATGAAACAAAACTGGAACTTTTCGGCCCAATGGATCAGCGGTATGTCTGGAGGAAGAAGAATGAAGCATACGCTGAAAAGAACACTCTGCCTACAGTTAAGCATGGTGGTGATTCGGTGATGCTCTGGGGCTGCTTTGCATCCTCTGGCACTAGAAACCTGAAGCGTGTGGACGGCAAGATGGATTCACTGAAGTATCAGGAAATCCTAGGAGAAGATGTTATGCCATCTGTAAGGAAGCTGAAGCTTGGGTGTCATTGGACCTCCCAACAGGACAATGATCCCAAGCATACCTCAAATTCCACTAAGGCTTGGATGCAGAAGTAGTCCTGGAAGATTCTACAGTGGCCATCACAGTCACCTGACTTGAACCCCAAATCTCTGGTGGGATTTGAAGAAGGCGGTTGCACATGCAAACCCAAGAATATTACTGAACTGGAGGCCATTACTCATGAGGAATGGGCTATGATTCCTCAGGAACGCTGCCAGAAGCTGGTGTCTGGCTATGCATCTCGTTGCAGCAGGTCATAACAACAAAAGGGTGCTCTACTAAGTACTGAAGATGCTTGCCATGAAGGGGTTGAATAATTTTGAGACTGAGGAAGTCATTCCTCAGTCTCAAAAATTATTCCTTGCATTTTCCATTGAATTTGGGGACACCACTTGAAGCATTTGTTGTGTTGAGCTATTTCAATTGCTTTTGTTTGATTTGTTCATTGCAAACAGCTGAAAGTCTGTACATTTTGACAATCAGCCTGATTTGCAATGGGGGTTGAATAATTTTGATTACAACTATAGTCTTCATCTCTGGAACTGCCCAACACCTCAGAACTGATAAGTAAGAATGAGACTCCCTTCCCCCCCCCCCCACTTTTCAGAGGAACTTGGAATGATGGTGGACCTTCCCAAGGCTGATGGAAGTCCAGCAGGAATAGAGTTTGGGCTGTCAAGTTCAGTGCCATAAGCAGTACCAGGATAGGTTTTAAGAGCTGGATCTTGAAATAACTGGCTGGTTGATCATTAAAACTGATTTAGAAAGAGTTTATCTTGAAGTAAATGGTACTGATTACAGCTCTACTGAGTGCATTGAGTCAGGAAAAACAATTCCTTCAACCTTACTTTATCTGTTGTTGGTAGGGTAGACAAATTTCCACCATGTGCCCTTCCCTGAGACAGATAAAACAAACAGAATTTCTGAAGACTATTTTGACACTATAGATGACATGGCTGAGATGGGGCTTGAGATAAGAATGCTTTTATATAATATAGAAATTGATAACCTTCTGGAACTAGAGAGCATAAATTGATTATTTATTTATTTGCTTGCTTAGGCTTACATGCTGCTGTAATCCATGGAGATTCAGAATGGCTTACAAAACCCTCTCCAGTAAGAGGATTAAAAAGTACATCAAAACAACAGAAGAAAAACCAAAATGAAGCAACAAATTGCAGTAAACTTTACACCAAAGCAATGACCAAACATCAACACACACTATATGCCTCTTTTTTCACAATTTCCTATCCCAAGGCCTTTGGAGCAGCCAGGTCGTAACAGCTTAGTGGAATGTTAACAGGGAAAAGGCTAGTTTACTACAAGAGTAAGCTACTCAAGAAGGAGACGCTTTTCAAAAGGAGCTGCTACCCTGAAGGCTTGACCTCAGGATCCCTGTAGGTGACATTCTTTTACTGAGGGAAGACTCAACTCTTCCAGATCTTAGTAGACAAGCAGAAACCAGTGAGAGTAGACAGTACTGAAAATATCCAGGTTCTAAGCCATCTAGGGCTTTTTAGGTGACCTCCAGCATCTTGAGTTGCACCCAGAAAATAACTGGTAAGCTGCATAGCTCCTGAAGCAGAGGCGTTATAAGAGAATGCCTAGTGGTACCATCACTATTCAGGCCTGTTATTGATACCCTCACAAAATGGCTGCACTGGGTGAGGGAGCTTGCTTCTAGTATCTGCCCTATGGACAGAGATGTCTGCATGCCACTCTTTTGAAGTAGGCTAGACACCAGAACAACTACTGGAACTCTATTGTTGGTGGGTTTAAGAACAGAATCTTGAAAGCCTGCCTGAGTTTCCCTCCTCCCCCTTCTCATCATACGATGCAGAATCAAGGTGGGGTAATTTTGAGTCTCTTTCTTATGCTCCCTCCTTTCCCAAGACTGAGTTGTCATTTAATTTCTCCTTTGTTATCTCTTAACGGTTCTGCATTTCTTGCATTCCCACCTAATGATATCTCTGCAATCCTCTACCTGCAGGCTCTGAAGCTTTCATTGAAATGTTGAAAGTAGTGTTGTGTCACTGTAATAGTGGCTCAGCCCCTTTCCTATGTATGTCACAACACAGATACAAAAAGGACAGGAAACTGCTTTTGTCATGTCACCCCTTGACACTCTCTACAGATGTCTCTGTGATAGAGGATAGCCAGTCAAATGGCAAATTGGTAATATTGCTTCCCACCACTCTCTCTAATCCCAGAATGCTCTCTACAACTTCAGACACCATTGTATCAATTCCAAATATACAGTGCACAAGTGGGTGTATGCACACACAAACATAGGAGCTTCCATAATATAAAGTAAAAACAAAATTGTAATTTCCACTAATTGATGAATTGCTAATCTGAATATTTTGAGGTAGCTCATTAAATACAGAGTATCTTATATACAGATTTCATGCAAGTTATTCTGTAGCTATTGTTTATGTTATTGGATCTTCAAAGTGGCAATATCCCACTTTCTCACTGCCCAGTTTCTCTCATAATCTCAACCTAGCAAATGAGGTTTATTTGTAAAAATATTTATTATAATGCTCAATTTTATTCAACTTAGATATTTATAAACCTTGTCAGGATATTTTCATACCAACGTTTATCCCTATTACACACCAACAGATGCCTGCCTGAAATGACTTTAAGTTGCTCCTCTTTCACCAGCTTTCAAGAAATGCAAACAATATGAACATAATGTTTAGGCAGGGTGATCTAAATATAAAATCAGCAGACAACCTATTACAGAGCAGTTTCCAATCCAAGAATTAGAGTTCTGGCCTGGTAATATTGCCACCTTGCTTGAAATTCTTAATGCAATATAGGCACCATGGAAGCAATAAGCTGAACCAATCATGCATAACTATCTAGAAGCATCAATTGCCTGGAGCTGATTCAGAGTATACATTGAATGATAGTCATCTTCCTCTAAGTTGCCTTTTTAAAGTAATCCTGAACAATGGGACTTTGGAATAAAGATTATTATTATTATTATTATATTTCTAGGCAGTTGTTTAGAAAGGAAGAGATGCTGGATAGAATACTTTTCTTTTATGTTATGTATATTGTATGTAAACAAATGTGTAATTTGCTTTAAAAAGATAAGGTGTTTAAATTTTTATCAGACTTGTACTTTGCTGTCACCACAACAAAGGGAATTAGGGAGAGAAAAGAAAGGGCTTTTCATTTGAATTGTGCTCTTAGCAGAGGTTCTCCACCACGCGGCTGTAAAGCCACTCAATGTTCTCCAAACAGGCCCTTTGATTGCATTTTATTCAACTTGTTTGTATTTGGAGCATCGGGGAAAAAAAAGAGTGCTCTACATTTTGATGTCTTAATGTCCCTTAATACCTTCTTTAATTTATATTAAGCTTCTTAACTACAGTAAGGAATTCTTCAAAAACAATAAAGACCTAGTGTAGAAATCTTTCACACACCACGAAAATTGAAATTATAATATATTCATGGCTTTTGTCATTAAAAATCCCTTATTATAAATACCGAAAGCAAAAAATAAAATAATCCTGAAGTGTCCTGAACATGACTTGATCCATATAAGTACAAGAAAATTTAAATGAAACTTCAGAGAAAGTATTGGGAAAGGACAAAGTTTGTGTACTAACACATTGAATACTACAATTTTTTAAGTTTCAAAATTCTATAAATTCCTTCTCTCTAACTTTCTACTCCAACAAGGCTATTTAGCACCTTGAAGAAGCTTATTCATTTGCTGAAGTAAATTTTTTGTTTTGCCTTCAGTGGCTCTATTCCTAAAATGGACTTTTGTAAGTTTCCATAACATAATGGCCTATTTATAACTTACAGAGTGAGTAAACCTAAGAATATGCATACTGATGCTGGAACTCTAAGCAACATATTCGATTCCTTCTTTCAGTTTTGGCCATTGTAATATTATTAGATTTTTGAAGTCATTTCTCCAAAATAAGTAGTCATGTTCAGGCAAGAAGCAACCTAAATCACGTGTAAACACAGGTAATGAAGCCCTGACAACTACTTTTCTGAAGACAAGAAGCTTGATGAAGAAATGATTTTGAGCAGAAAAGCAGCATCCATTTTCCACTCCAAACTTACCCATTCCCCCACCCTGTGCTTTCCCCATTGAGTTCTAAACATGTGTTTATTCTCACAAATCTGTTTATGAGAGTAAGGAGGAACAACTGCCAGCTGGGAATAAGCACACCAACAGCTTCTGCTGATTCTCACCCCAGAATCATTTCTGAGGTTGATTCCCTTTACAAAAGCAGCTATTGGGGTACCATTACGTACATCTGAATGATGCATATTTTAAACCTTTAGACAGCAGTCTTCAGTTCTGACACATGGTCTAAAACTCAGATTTACATCAAAGTTTACTAAGCAGTATAACTTTATAGTGGCCTACAACTGGTGAAAAAACATTGCAATATTGCTATCTTCTTTGGTGCTTTACATTAACATAAGAGGTGAAGTGTGTGTGTGTGTGTGTGTGTGTGAGAGAGAGAGAGAGAGAGAGAGAGAGAGAGAGAGAGAGAGAGAGAGAGAGAGACAGGGGCAAAGAGAAGACAGACTATGCCACTTAAAAGAGAAGTACTCTTTCTTTAGAATGAATCTCTTCTCTGGGTCAAATTTTATGCAAAAAGAATTCTGTAAATATTTAAAACCTATTGATCATTTCCTAGCCACTTGTTCATCCACTATAACTGCATTCCTAAATAGCACCTATAAACACAGTGGTGGCTCCTAAAATACTCTCTTCTCCTTCCTTGTTGTAATTTTGAGCAAGGAAGCAGGGATGCAAGGTTTTATAACGTTTAGCAATAATTCAAGAAGTTTATGCCAGTTGTAATATTTCATACCATAATAGTGTACCCAGTCAGCTGATGTGTTCTTCTTTACCAAAAGAACAAAAATCAAATACAGACACACAAAGACAGATGATACTCTTGACATGTTTTAACTGGCCATGCCTGCAGGGCAGCCATTTTTTAAAAAATCCCTCAGTCTTGCCTACAGCTTTAGTTTTTCCCAGCTATTTCCATTCAAAGTTCAAAGCCTGATTCTCTTCTCAGGATGGACTTGGTGTTGCCACCATCTGGGCTTTATAAATTATACTGCCCGCTAGAATCAGTATAAAAACACAAGAGTCCACAGTCAGATCCAGTTAAGTTTCTTTCTGATTCCAGTTAAGCATTTAGAGAAGCAAGCTTTGCTGTATGAAATGTAAGAGGAAGACCAACATGTAATAAATCTGAAAGCACATGGGATTAAACTGCTGTTACTGGATGAAGACCTTGAAGGATTTCCATTAGCTACACAGGAAGCCACTGTGTAAATCATCCAAGCTAACAACAAGACATATCCTACCTTGTTCTGGTGGAGCTGTCGCAGGAATAGCTATAGAAGCTGTTTTCCAATATGGTTACTATCCTAAGGACTGTGTCTCTGATTAGGTGAGACAATCTGAACATATTATCCAAACTGGGTTCTTCTCAAAACAGCTTTGATTGCATAGAAGGAACTTCTATAATTTGTCACACCCAGCTGGTTGAAATGCTTGTGTATATTCCCCAACAGTATAGATGTATGTTGAATCTGAATTTGATTTAATATCAGAAAATTCCATTTCATTTTGATTCACTAAACATGCAGCACTGAAACTGTTACTGCTGGATTTTTGTTCCTTCTTAAATCAGTGCTGATTGTATCAATGCATAAAAAATAGAGCACAGTAGAGTATAATACAATATAGTATTATACATACTATAGTATACTTAGTACAATGACTCTAAGCCCAAATATGTGGTTGGGGCAGGCCACAGAAGTTGTTGGATAAGCATGTGATGTGGATCTGTGGAGGATGGAAGGCCCTGAAGAAGCTTCAAAGAAACATTGGATTCTCTTTGAGCAGCATGTTAGCTTGATGGAAGTTTGTGGTGGCTGTGAGAGTTGACAGAAAGAGGAGCTTCTAAAGTGGTCTTTTGGGCAGCTGGGCTAGAAGACCTGCTCAACAACCGGTATGCAATTTTGCCCTGGACTGGTCTACAAAACCATCTTGTTCCTAGGGCAAGCTGGTGGAGCAACGGAATAGCCAAAGTGCCACTCATCCACTATTTGGTGGCATGCAATGCTAAGCTTGAGGTCTTGCTGTTCAGCTGATGAAGCTTCTGCAACACTGACCACAATCCTTCTCCGGGTAGCAGTAGCAATGGCAGTGGTGCATGTAGCTGGGCCTGTTTCTTCATCTTCTTCAGAGTGGTGATGTTGGCAACAATCCAGGGATGCTTGCCTTTGGTGTTTCAGGCAGCAGTGCCAAGTGCTTGTGGGAGCAGACTGGTGGATGGGCTGAAAAGTCAGCCTGAGGCTGCCGTGAGGCCTGCAGAGGCTGTTTTACCTCTTCTGGCTCTGAAGGGACTCAAGGAAACTGGAGCATGTGCTGTTTGCTCCATCTGTCATCAGCTTGTTACTTTTTGGTTGAATGAAGGATGAAGGAAGGTTTAGGAAACATTAATAATGGAAGACCTTGGAGGTTTAAGTGTGGGGGGCTGGTACTGGTGGGGAGGTGAAGATGTATATTTCTGGGTGAGAGGCAAAGGAGGGTGGTACTGCAACCTGAATAGTGCCACTTTGTGCATGCTATTATGCCTCTAGCTACCCTGGGTGAGATCAGGGGGAGCAAAGAGAGTATGTGTATATGAATGGTTGGGGTAACAGATGTCTGGAACTAGGGGCACCAAATACTAGGTCAGAAGCATCCTGAAGAACTGGTTCAACAGCCCACCTGCAGGGCTGAGATGTGAGGCGGCCCTTTATTCTGGGGAAGGAAAGATGGGAAGGCAATATGGCTGGGGGGAGGGGCAGGCAATAACATCACGGTGGTGATGGGAGATATGATGGAAGATAGGGGGCAGGCTGTTTTGGGGGAATGTAGTTTCAGTGTGTTATACTGATTCCTCATTCCAGCCCCCTGAACTTGGCCCCAGTATTTGACCTTTGGAACCTCAATGGCCTAGGCTTTTGGCTGCTGCTACCAAATGCCAGATAAGAGACCTAATGGCTCTTAAGAGGTGCTGTCTGCAAAATAATTGTTTGACGCCTTGTTGGTTAGGCTGGGCTTTAGGGATCAGATGAGATTGCTACTACTCTACGTGCCTCTCTGCTATGTAGGGGCCTCCCGGTCTGAGCTGCTTGATACTGTGGCCATGTTGGTACTGGAGCTGCCCAAATTTATGATATTGGGGAACATTAATCTGCCTTCCCTAGGTACAGAGTTGGAGCTGGTTCAGGATTTCACAGTCCAGATGGCAACCATGGATCTAACCCAGGTTACTGAAGGCCCGACCCACAGAAGTGGTTACATATTAGACCTGTTTTTTTCCCCCCTCAGGGAGAGATCTAGCCCTAGACCTCTGCCTTTCAGTGTTTCTCAGGGCTCTACTCTCTCTTTGCTCAATTTAACATGTAGAAAGCTACTGGGTGAGATCATTTCTCAGCATGGGGTCAAGTATCATCACTACCATAAAGGTTCTTTCTCAGTGTCTATAGGCTGTGGGGATCTGGATGGATGTGAATGGGTCATAGTCTGGGCTTTGGTTGTGGGTTTTAGTAGCCCCCTCTCCGATCTGAAGAAATTTGAGAAAATTCCTGAGTCCTCTGGAAAATGGTTGGGGGCTGGGATTAGGTCTTGTTGTGTGCTGTTTTATGTTGTGTTCTTGTGGTTTTTAGGTTATTGCTTACCTCGTTTTGTTTTTAATCCTATGTTAGCAGTCACAGTTAGCAAGTTGGCCATTCACAGAAATCGTTTAAATGAATAAAATAAACAAATAAATATTGCATCATATTAAAATAAAAAAGTTTTTATTGTGAACCGCCCAGGGTCCCCCGTGTGGGGGAGATGGGCGGTGATAAAAAATATGATAAATAATAAAATGGATACTTTATACCAACAATATTCAATGGATTGTCTTAAGTAATTTTCCAGATTGGATAGGAATAAAGGAAGCCATAATAATAATAAATTTTATATGCTGCCCGACTCCCAGCAACTCTTGTTATATGACAAGATTACTGATCCATCATGCTGAGAAGCAGCAGTTCCCTAGGATTTCAGAAGGTTTTTTTATACGCCTTCCTGAGAATTCTGGAGGTTTAATATGGGACCTTCTACATAAAACCTGTACCCTCCATCACTAAGTTACAATGCTTCTGTAGAATGTGTGTTTGCTGCAGCACTCAGCAAGACTTACAGTATGTTATGTGGTTAAAATGAAGTCCCTTCTATCCTTCCTCTAATCACATCTTGTCCATATACTGGATTGATCCAACTGATTGCCAATTGTTTACTGCTGGCATATTACAATAGTAAAAATATTACCAGGGATAACATCTTCCTTGATTTGAGCAAAACTCCTGACGATAACATGGACACATCCATACTGTTTTCTAGGCCACAACATGGAAATGGTTTAGCAGGGCTTTCTTTATGGATTGGGGATGGGGGGGGGGGGTAATAATTGAACCTAGCCTAAGCCCTGGGATCTCCAGATGGTCTGCCATCCAATAACCAGATATGACCTTGTTTCATCTTTCTGAGATCAGCCAGTTTGGTTAGGTGCTGCCACCTGCTGTGAAAAAGTGCATATTTTCCCATAAAAGTAGGTTCTGTATTTAATAAATTAAACAAAAAAAAAGTGCTTGCATTATGATAGGAATAATGTATGTGGCTTTCTTCCATCATTTATTGAATACACTAAACTTATTGGTGGGAAAATATACTTTTAGTTATTATTAACAGTTTAAAAAATGGTTGCAGAGCCTTAAGAGCAGCCTACTCACTTCCCATAAAGGTAAGTATGCTTAGTGATTTTGAATTAGAATAGGCAGACTACCGTATTCTTACCTTTTGTTGTGGCCTATTTTAATCTTTCAAATATACCCTGCCTAAATTTGTATACTCTTTAACAGTAGTTAATCTTCAATTAAAATACCTAGAGCAGAAACTAAGATAACTGGTTTAAAGGGTAAAGGCTTATTGACAAAGAAAAAAGTATTTTTCATATTGCCTTTTTTAATTCTACATATTAAGAATGTCATTTTTGTGACTTAAAAATCTTCAGGAATAATGAAGGTTAACAAAGAAGTGAAGAGCAGTAATTTAAAAAGCTCCATATGTAGCATCCTGATTACTCTATCAGTCTTATTTCCATAACGAAGAGAGAAGTCACTGAACTGCCACTCGTCCTTTCTAGTGGCAAGAAAAGGGCAAAAGGACAGTGTGTTTGCCAAAAACCATTCTTTACTCTAGAAATAATTGTCAGCCTCTACACAACCGAAATTGTCAGCCTCTACACAACCGTAGTATATGCAGGTTGGCATCTGACACTTCCGCAAAATACAGCAAGTTCCTGGTCTGATACTCCTCACACATGTACTTATTGTAGTCAGAAATGACTTAAGTCCAAAAGTTTAGCCTCACTTTTTGCTGAAAGGCTTTAGGACCTAGGTAGGCATTTGGAGGCACACCTCACACCATCTTAGAAAATGTTGCTCCAAACAGAAAATTCTACATGCAGGAGAAACATATGGGATTCTTATTATAATAATGTATAATGTACATATGTGTTTCAGAATACATCCAACACAGCAGAACATGTGGTTGGCAAGGACACACATTCAACCAATTAAGAAATGAAAAGGCTGTGTTACAATTCAAAAGTACGTTAGAATTTTTATTAACATACAGTATGCTGTTGCCACTGAAATGATAAAGGGCAATCCAAGGAATAATTTGTATTAATTCAAACAAATATTTCACGCATTGATACTCTTGATCTTAAACAAACTTACTACCTGATCTTAATAACATTTAAATGTTAGGTTCTTGATTTTGTCTTTGCAGGAATCATGAACTTCATATAATCAAGCAGATATTCTTGCCCCGCACAACTGATTGAACTTAATTCCATCTTAGCAGACATGGCAGCACAGACTATTTGCCCCATTTTCCCACTTATCATTAGATATATGGGTTCTTGAAGCAGATATGTATTTTTCAACATGGAACATGTGAACATATAAAAGAGATACAGTGTAAAAGCAAATGACTTTTAAAGTTTTTAAAAATACATTGTTAAATAAAAGTTACTCATAAGTCCCAAATACATAGCAGAGATATTGTTCATTTCTCAGTTAGTTCTTTTTACCTTAGCTTGGGTAATTAAAAACCCTAACACCTGTAGTGATTGTTTCCAAGCCTCATCACTGCCAAAATTGTGTGGCAAATCACTGCCAAATTTGTGTGGCAAATGAGAAAACTCTAGGGGACCCAAACCAAAGCCTTATCGAGCTCATAGTAATCTATTTTTCATTTATAGTCTTTCAACAGATGGCCAAAATGGTCATACTTAGTCTAAACCAGTGTTTCTCACCTTTAGCAACTTTAAGATACAGTATGTGGACTTCATCTCCCAGAATTCCCCAGCCAGCATGGGAGTTGAAATCTACACATCTTAAAGTTGCTAAGGTTGAGAATCCCTGGTCTAGAGGACAGTGCCCTGTAATCTGCAATGCATACAAAGAGAAGACAGAACTGGTAGCAAGGCATCAGAAGCCAAAGTACAGCCTATTATGCAAAGCATAAGCATAGTTGGGATAGGAATCAAGAAAGCAGTCCATAATGTAAGTCAAAGTCTGGAGCATGGAGGGGGAAGAAGAGATACAGTGCATCTATCAAAGTATAACTGTAGCACTTATAACTACTGAGCTTTTAAATAGAATGCTAGCAATGCAACTACACTTAGAAAGCTTTTGGGTCTTAAACAGCAGTGCTGTGACTAGGCTGGCTAGCTGATGGAGTAGATGAAGTGTCTTATCCTCTGCTTCTGAGTCTGAGGATAAGAGCAAGAGATGTGTTCAGGGCAGAGTCAGATTAAGATCTACTGTTGCCCTAAGCATAGCCCAACAACGGTGCCCCTCGACCGTTCCATTGCTTAACTGACAAGATATTAAGACTCATTAAATGCTGAAAGCTAAATTTGAGTGTTGCAGTGAAAGAGTTAAAGGCATGATACCTAGAGGAAAAAACTCTGTTGTGCCCCCCTTCCCTTGGTGCCCTAAACATGTGCTTATTTTGCTTAACAGTTAATCCAGAGCTGGTCCAGGGAATCCAGTGGCAGAGGGAATTTGGGACCAACTGGCCTCTAGGTCATCTCCAAAGTCAGACCCAGATGAGAAGATGAGTCAAGGCTGGGGATATGACACAAACAGCCAGAAACAAATGCAGATGTAAGCAACAACACAGCAACAGAGAAGCATTATGCAACTAGTAGACTTTTTAAGTGCTTCCCTGAAGAATTAAAAAATAGTGTGCTTCAGCACCAGGCACTTTTTCTCTTTTTCCTTAAGTTTTTAAAAGACAGTGTTGGACACAGTTACATCCAACATCTTGATTTCCAGAAAGGCTTCTGGGCTCAGAAACCCACAGGAGAAATTAAGAACCTAACTGCAACAGCAGTAACCTCTGGAGCAAGTCTATTTGCTTATCTAAAAGTTTAAATCGGACTGTGTGAGTGAGAGAGGTTAAAGTGTGGATGGATGGGGGAGGAGCTCTTTTAAAAGTTTTCAGTTTACTTTTGTTTTAAAATATGAGTATGACACACATCTTTTTGGAAGTCCTCTGGATTATGGAATCTCAGAACTATGACTGGTGATCCAGCACTTAATACTTCTCCATTGTGGCACCCATTCTAATTTTGTGAAACATTCCATTACCTAATTGACTACTTCCGTTAATACGTTTCCTTATTTAATGACATATGGATCTTACAAAAAGCTGACTGTGGAAGAAATAATAAAATAGACATGGAAGAAAATTCCACACGAATACACCCGTAATTTACCACCTATGAAAATTTAAATATCATTGGAGAGTAGCTATATTGGACATATACCTACAGTATAGTGAAAGAAAAGCATAAAAAGAAAATTACAATAAAGCTCAAATAAATAAGGGACATCCACAAGAGAATAGAAGGATAACTTCTTCCCACATACACTGAACTGAATTTTAAGATCTTTTATATAAATCCTTCTCCAATACAGTGGATGCTTAACAATGAAAATGCATTTTTAATGGTGGCCTCTGAACTCTGGAATATCCATCCCAAAGAGAGTCACTTGGCACCCACATTACTTTAGCAGCAGACAGACTTATTTCTTCATTCATTTTCAGTGTTTCTATACTGCTACAATTATATATCCGTAGACAGCTTACAAATGAAAACATAAAAAATTAAAAACCATAAATATCATAGCAACTCTCAAAAGGCCTTAATAAAAATTAAAATGTATTTTTATTATTACAGAGCTTATAGGATCACCCCCAAGTTGGAGATCTGCTTCTTTAGTGAGAGTGCTGCTCCTCCAAGAGCCTCAAAATATCTTTTTATTCCTGAAAATATTTAGTGTTTAATTCTGTTTGAGTTTTATACTTTTATTCTTTGAGTGTTAGGCTGTGTTATGTTTCACTGCAATTTTTTAAACTTATGAGATATCTTGAGAATTTTCTGTTAAAAAGCAGCCTGCAAGTGTTGTTGTGTCGAATAAATAAAAACTACTGCCATTGTTCATAATATACCATAAACACAATAAGAACAGTAATTCTTAGGTTTGAAACTTTTTAGTCTGTCACATAGCAAAGTGATATTTTAGTATTTCAAATATAAAATTAAAGAGATAATAAAATTAGATATACAACATAAAGTATCGTAAGTTGCCATAAAACCAACAGAACAGAACAGGAAGGAAAGCTGTTTAACAAAATAGCCCATACATTAGCAACTAAAGAAACGGCAATCAAGACACTAACTGATATCCTGGGAAAAGCAATCTGCACAAAGACACTATAGAAAGCAAATCTATGAAAACCAGACGATTTGATTGATGTAAAAAAAATGCAAGAAAAAAACGCAAGTCTTGTCCTTCATAAGTCTGGGCCATACAAAATAATGTTATTGATCATAATGACTATGAATATCTTAGCTCTGTGAAATAAATTTCAAAAGGAAACATTTTACTTCTGTCAATACTACAAATGAATTCTCATTTGATTTGAAACAACAGGATGACTTTTTGTAACTGCAAACTGGAAAAAATAGTTTTTGAAAATGAAGAAATCAAGTGATTGATGTCGCTATGATAATGACCAACATGAACAACTGTATTCATGGAAAATCTTTTGGGGCACCAAGATTTCAGAACAACTATGGGCTGGACACATGCAGATAACTATTATCATCTGCCCAGAGAAGAAAAGAGACATATTTTCAATTTTCACAGTGTGTGCGTGTGTGTGCATGCATGCACGCACGCCATGAGTTCACCAAGTGCTTATGGCCAGGTTACTATTTCCCAGCGTTAGTTATCCATCAGTAAAGTAGGAAGTAGTAATGTCTACTAAGCAGAATAAATTGGGTAATTATAAATAAAGCAGTATCTCATCCTGATGTGGGAAACAACCCTGTTCTTCTATGGTTACTAACTCAGATTATATGGATATAGTGGCTCTATTATGACAGCAACGGTTTTCGGAGGTTATATAGTAGCATATGTGTTGATTGGGCCTTTGCACTAGTTTTGCACTAGCAGCATACTGGGGAAAACATTTAACATTTTCTAACAAATCAGCACAAATATATGCTGAAGAGTTATAGCATTATAGGCCAGATGACAGCATTAGTATGTAGATCACATCATTCTTTTGGTGCATTAAGAGATTTATTGTTCATCCCCACCTGCTTATTTTCAGGAGCAGCGAAGTTTCCCTTCCAGCATAAGAAAAATAATTAAGGGACCACAGTCTAGAGAACTTTTCATTCTGACAGGGCATTCTATTTTCATTGTAAGGAGAAAAGAATAAAGTGAAATCTTTCTGTGTGATGCTTTTTTGTCACTGCTACTTTTAAAGTTAAGACAGTCATGTCTCCATTGATGTCGCTTAATTTCTAGATTTAACAATGTATTAAAGGAACATTTTGTTCTTGGAGGGGGATTTGAAAGTCTAATGTTACATCAAATGTGCTTTTGTTAAGTGCTGTCAAACAAGAACATAGCTCAAGGTCATAACAAACTTTAAAGTCAAATCATAGGCAGCCTGTGCAGCTCCTGCCCTCTTTCTGAGGCCTCCATGCATGCTACAGAAGGTCAATTATGCTAGAACAAGATGTAAAGAACATTCTCTTCCCTGGAGCCATATTTGCATTCATTAATTTGCTTCTGTTTTTGCTTCCAAAGTTTGAATTATTTTCAAGAGTTTTTATATTCCCACCACAAACTGGAACTTTAACAGCATCATCCCACTCCATATTAATATCACCATATTAGACATATAGGTAGCAGTCCTTGTTGCTGTCATTAAGCGAGGATCACGGGTTGTTAAGCGAGAACGTCATGTAACTGCAACTTGCAACTTCCTGCTGGCTTCCCAGAAACAAAGTCAATGGGGAAGCCGGCAGGAAGTCGCACGTCCTTGGCGGCTTGCAAGCAGGTAGGCAGGAGGGTGGGTACTCAGGAGTGAAGTGGGTGGTGAGAGGGAGCTGAGCTGAGTGCATGCAGGCTGGGGAGAGGGTGCTGCTGCAAGGTGTGAATGCGTGTGGGCTAGGAAGAGAGTGCTGCTGCAAGAGGCGAGGGTGCCTGGGAAGGGAAGGGGGTGCTGTGGGCCAAGCGCCCACTACAAAGTATGAGATCCTTGGGATCTTGTACTCCATAGCAGAGCTCCTTGGGAGAAAAAGTGGCAGGAGTGACTTGTAACCTTCCTTCCCAGCTTACCTATTGACTTTGCTTGCGGGAAACCAGCAGGGAAGGCTGCAAATTGAGACCACATGACTGCAGGACACTGCAACCATCTTAAGTGTGAGCCGGTTGCCCAGCATCCAGATCGCAATCACGTGACTAAAATGGTGCTGGGAAGGCCAGAACTTCAAGGACCAGTCATAAGCATCACTTGTTCAGCAACATCGTAATTTCGAACAGTCATTGAATGTGTGGTCGTTAACCGAGGACTTCCTGTACTTACATAGATAGGTACAAAAGGCTATTCTCTTTTGGGGCAAGGAACATTATGAAGACTGCAGCAAAGAGTAAGAAATAATAAAACAAAGGAAGGCATGAAAAAAGAAAACATAGCTAAAACTAATTTACATTAGTATCGTTTATTATGACTTTCTATAACTTCCTTTTCACAAGCCATCCTTCATGCTGTTACAAACACTGTGACCTAATGGAAGAACAACATCTGTGCACATAGCCTGCATCTACTGTTCAGTTTCTGCTGTACATACATATAGTATGTACATTCCAATCACACTATTCCCCTTTGGGGTGAGCAATCTTAGACAGAGTGCCAAGCATGAGTAAGAAATAATGTATCAAAGAAATTAAAGGCAGGCAATAGGAAAGGAAATGTAGTTAAATTTAGTTTACACCACACCATTCACTTACATCTCCATACCTTTCTATCATACTAAAAATCATCCTTGCTTCTATCATATTTATACACCATTTCATTCACTGCTTTTCATTCTTGAGAATTCTCACCTCTCTCTTTTTCAGGATCTCATCAATTTCACTCAACCATAATTTTCTTCCCCTCCATTTCAACCCTTCGCTCTTTCTTCATATATTTGTTCTGCAATCTGATCCTCATTCATTCTCTCTATATGACCAAACTACCAGTATTTCTTTCATATTGGTTACTCACTTGTGTATTCAATCCAAAATCATTCATCACTCATTCATTCTTGTTCCTATTTTTTCTTGTTTTACCACACATACTTCTGTACTTCATTCCAGTTGCATTCAACTTATTTTTGTTTCTCTTGACATGCACAAACTCTCACTTCCATATAAAAAAGTGAGCAGAAGCATGCTGTTATACACAAGCATTTTCACTTCTTTCAACAAATATTCATTCCTTGTAACAGACCACTTGCTACCTTCTAGCTTTCTACCAGTAGGTGCATGTTTTAAAATTTCTCCATGTATTTTCAGATCTTTACTAAGCATTCTACCAAGGTACCCAAATTCATCTACTTGATCTAGTTTTTCACTGTTTATTATAACTTGCTATTTATTCATGCCATTCTCCTGCCAAATACAACTAACTTGGTTACATTAATACATATATTCAGAGCCATTGTCATGCTCCCCGATCAAATGTTCCCAGAACATCTTATCGGACTCGCATCCATCTTGCAGCAACCCGTGCCATCCTGTGAGTCAACCAGCAGGGAGGGGGAGCATGGTTGGAGGGTGAATCATCTTGTTTGGGCTAACTGCTCTTCGCACCAAGGTCATCTGCGAAGAACTGTTACAGCCATCTGCTGGCACGAGAAGGAGGGGCACATACCTAATGGGGCAGTGGGGGGGGGAATTGAAGTTACTGTGATTTTAAGTGTAGAAACGCGCAGGAAATCCCATTCGCAACTTTTTCTCTGTACTGAACACTACACTTCATTACAATAGATTTATAAGCAGAAGCTTATGAGTCGTAACTGAATGAATGTACCAGTGTTCACAGCTATCCTCTTTGGTACATACAATCTATCTCTACAAATCATTTGGGTTCTCAGCTGACAACCAGGCATCATTTACCTATAAAAGTACACGTTCATTCATGTTCCTAGTCAACACACCTCTAATGTCACCAGAAGAATTCCTTATAGATTTATCCATAAATACATTGAGCACCCAAGAGGACATCACACAACCTTGTCTTACTCCCTGCTCAGTACTGAACCATACATTAAGCATTCCATTCTAATGCTTGCCTATCATTCTTATTACATTCTGGAATCAACCTTCAACTCTATATGAAAACTATGATTAAACCTCTGTATCAAATGGATGAATAAGAAAAAGACACATAACATTATCAAAAAACAAACTAATGTAAATCACCGTAAAAACCTCCTGGCAGGGAAAGCAATTTATGCACATTATGCTTAACCAATGAAAACAAAACGTTATCATTAACAAAAAAGTACATATAGGCAACATAAATACAATTTACAAACAACAATAAAAACAACTATGCCATCACTGTAGTCAAATCACAGTGACACCTACAAACAAGAAAAGTGAATTTTGTCATGTTCAGAGAAACAGAATTATACTGGCCAGCTGTACATAAAACAAATCTAAATGTCATGGAAAATTTACTAAAAGAAGAGTTTTATTTATTTATTTATTTTCCAGATTTCTATCACCACCTATCTCTCCCAAAAAGGGGACTCTGGGTTAAATTATAAACTTTAATTGTGCATCTTTATACAAGAGTAGCATAACAGAACATGGGCTATAGATTCAATGGCCCCTTTCCCATAAGATTCTTAAAACTGTCCTTAAGGCAGTTGTTGGAAGTAAATTAAAACATGCTAAAGTTAAGGTGCTTCTATATGTGGAGACAGTTATTTGATTTAAATATCCTTCTACCCTAAAAAAGGAAGACTGAGTACTTATGTATATGTCTCTAGGAAGGGCTGACTACACTTATTGTCCTTCCAAGCTCATAACACATTGTTTAAGCATTAACATTGCCCACTCATAACCAGTCATCAGACTCAAAGAACCTAATCCAATGTGGGTTTTTACCTAATAGACAGTTAAAGGATAATCTAGGAAATGTGTTGGACATTTTGGAATACTTGGAGCAATGTAATGAAAAACAAGCCACATTGATTTTCTTAGATGCAGAGAAGGCCTTTGACAGTTTGAACTGGACCGTCCTGTTTAAAGTTTTGGAAGATACGAATTTTGGAGATAATTTTATTAAATGGGTAAGATCGATTTACACTTTACAGAAAGCACAAATAATTGTCAATGGAGATCTAACAAAACTCTGTGAGGTACAAAAAGGGACAAGACAGAGATGCCCGTTGTCTCCTCTCCTGAAAGAACTGTGGGAGTAAAGATTAAAAAAGAAACTTATAAGTTAAGGAAATTTGGTGATGACTTGGTGTTGGTTTTAGGGGATCTAATGTTTCTAAAGGGAATAGAAACATTAATGGGAAAATTAAAAGAATTTGATACACTAGCAGGTTTTAAGATTAATAATCAGAAGATGAAGATGCTAACAAAAAGCATGAAAATAGAGGATCAAGCAGAATTGATGAAGAAAATGGGATTCAAGATTGAAAAAAAGTAAAATATCTAGATATCACCATAACAAATATGAATTGTATGTTATTTCAAAATGATTATGTTAAGACATGGAATGAAGCTAAAAAAAGGCATGTTAAGATGGGAGAAATTACAAATGTCATTGTTGGGGAGAATTTCTGTGAATGAATGATTTGCCTAGAATGATGTTTTGGTTTCAGACAATTCCAGTTTTGACAACTGATGTACATTTAAACAGTGGCAAAAGTTTGTATGGCAAGGGAAAAAACCAGTAACTGGAAGAAAGTGACTGTTAACACCCCAGGGGCCCAGGAGCTGCAAATGTGGGGCCAATCCACTGAAAGATGCCCTGGGGCAAGCACCATGACAATAGTGGTTTACACTGTCTGATAGCCAGAGGAAGTGGCTCTGAGCCAGACTGATGCCACCAGGGTGAGTCAAAACTTAACGGACCTATTCACTAGGATATCCTGTATTTTGCAGGCCAACTTCACGTGCAGTTGGCCTATGAAATTTTATGCAGGGCACAAAGCAAACAGAAGGTGTTGTTCAATGAACACACCAGGGAATAGGTGGTAGAGCCAGGGAGTCAGTCAAGTTTCAGTCCTCAAGCCCATCCAGATGAACAAGGTGCAGGCAGAATGACAAGGGCCATCCTGCAACAAGGAGAAACTGGGGCATGTTAATTACATAGTGAAACTTCCAGGGACAAAACTCTACCCTAGCTTTTATCATGTGAGCACCCTGAAACCTTACTATACCCAAGAAGAGGTGGCTCACCTAGAATCCATTTTATTATCTATTGAAGACCTTTTTATTTTATGGTGTATTTTAAAACAGTGATTAATGTAATTTTATTTCTCCTTTCTGTATTTTATCATGTTGCTATTATGTTTTATTGTAATGATTTATTATATATCTTAAGTGATTTATTGTTAATTATCTTGTAAACATTATTGAATAGCAGGGATATCTATGCATGTATATGTATATGTAATAGATAATAACATGCATATAATTTATAATAAACATATATAGAAAGCAAATACATACTCAAATAAAAATGACTTTATTATCAAAGCAGAAATAATTTTCAGCCTGCATATGCTGTTTCTTCAGTACTTTACACCTCATATTTATCTCTCCAAAGCTTTTTATTAAAGGAGGTATGAATTGGGTATGTTTTAAACAAGATTTCAGTTCTATTGCAACTTAATTAACATATTCTGTAGTCTCTTTTCAGTAAGTTCACAGTTCTATGAAAAAAGCTTCAATGCTTTTAAATCCATTTTATCATAAAAAATATTTCACAGAATATCTGCAATTGGTATACACTTCCACCTATCATGTAATACTTCATTTCAATCACTGCTTTCAACACTTGGCTGCATATGAATAGCACACACTGCTATAAGGCTGCAGATGTTATGTATATCACTATATTAAGTATTGTCAATATAGAACATCAATGGAACAGTTTTGATAGTATGTCTAAAACATTATTCAAATCATTAACAATTAAAATGACGCAAGTAGGAAGCCTGAATCATCTTTTCTACCATATCTACCTTTATACATTATCACAGAATCATAGAGTCGGAAGCAACCAGAGTCAAATCCTCTGCACAGTACAAGATCCACTAGAACATCACAGACAGATAGATCACCATCCCACCTCTATCTGAAAACATCCAACAAAGGAGAACTTACCACTTTGTGTGGCAGTCTGTTCTATTGACTGACAGCTCATACAGTCAGGAAATTCCTCCTGATATCTAGCCAGAAACATTTTCCATGTAGTTTTAACTAAATGGTTCTGGTCCTGCCTTCTGGGACAAGAGAGAATAGATCCACTCCGTCTTCTATGTGAGAGCTCTTCAGATATTTGAAAAATGAGATCACTCATCTGGTCTGTAGGCGAAATACTGTAGATCCAGGTCTTTTAATTAATCCTTGTAGAGCTTGGTTTCTAGATCCCTGACTATATTGGTAGCCCTCCTCTGAACTTATTCCAATCTGTCATTGTCTTTTTTCACGTGTGGATTGACCAGTGCAGAGTAAAATGGAACAATTATTTCCTGTGATCTGAATTCTATGCTCCTATTATTGCACCCCAAGACAGCACTTGTCTTTTCAGCAGCTACAGTATATCACGCTGCTGGCTCATTTTTAACTTGGGGTTTGCAAGGACATCTTGATCCTTTTCATATACACTAACATGTTAACTGGGAATTCTGGAAATTGTAGTCTCAATTTGTAAATTGCTTCAAGATGTACATAGGAAGCAGTAAAAAAACAAAATTAAATGAATAATGGCCTTAGCAGCTGCATCACACTACTGGCTCATGTTTAACTTGTGGTCAACAAGGAGATCCTGCTCCTTTTCACATACATTCCTGCCAAACCAGGCCTTCCCTATCTTAAACTTAGGTCTTTAATTTATCCTATCCAGATGCAAAATGTCAGATTTTTCCCTCTACGATTCCATCCTATTTGATTTAGACCAAGCTTGTCTAGATCTTTTTGAATCTTCTCTTACATGTAAGGTATTATTTACCCCTCCTAGTTTAGTATTATCTGCAAACATGGTATGTGTCCCCTCAACTCCCTCATCTAAGTGGAACAGCACAGGAAAGCCCTGTGGCACCCCACTCAATGCTTTCCTCCTAGCTAAAATGAACCCTTTGGATATAGTTATCTATTCAACTACTGCAGTGTTCAACAGAGAAGTATGTCAATGGATAGTCCTAAGTCTCTAGTTTTAGTTTTACATGACAACCCCCTGCCGCATTCATTTTCGATTAGAGCTCCCTTCCCCAGACAGGTTGAGACCATCACAGAAGCCTCCATCTCTTTTCACTGTAATTGGACACTGTTACTGGCAAACTAGGTGATTACAAAAAAACTAGTGCTAGGTGAGATCAAGCAAGAATAAGACTGCAAACGAGTCTCTCAAATCACTCTCCAACAGGAATGAAGCAAATAAGATATAAGAAAAATGAAGACCTATTCAACTTTAAAAGTTCGATCTAGTAGATATTTTTAATTTCTTCCCCAGGTTCATCATGGGATAAGTGTCTCTGTATGGAGGGCACAAAAAGTTCTCTTCATCACAACTGTTCCTTTTCAAATAGTGAAGAATGGAGTTCATCAGATGCCTTCCATTGATATTTTTCAGAGATGGGTGATTATTTCTGCTCTAGCTTTTCTGGTTTGTTTTCTGCCTGATGAAAGGCATACTACTGAATATTTTACAATAATTAGTTATTTTTGTCTTTGTTAAAAATGTAGAGCATAGAATTCTGAAAATTGCTAATACGCAAAGAGTAAGATTTGAAGCCAGTCAACTCCCATTAAGGTAAATGTTATTAATACTTTCAGTAAGAAACTTAAGACCTACAAATGTCAAGAAACTCAATTAATTTAGATTTTCTGCATGGTATGCATTCATGGTTGGTGGCTGAAGCATTCTGATTAGTGATGCAGGTTTTATAACTATAACAGAAAAGATATTTATTTACAAGAAATACATTATAGGGATGAGGAAAGCCTAACACCTAGCTGGCTACTCCTATTAGGAGGAGAGTCCAAATGTGATCTCTCTCTCTCTCTCTCTCTCTCTTTGTGTTCCTTCGTTCTTGGGAAGAAAGGCAGAAGGAAGTGATCTCTGATTAGCAAAGTCTTAGACCAAGAGTGGACAGAGTAAAAGACAAGGTGGAGTAAATCTGTAACTCTTTATCTACACCTTACTGCCCCCTTGTGGCCTCTAGGTCATGAAGTGCTGAAGTGTTAGGTGCTATGGATTTGGACATTCACAAAAGTAGCCAATGAAATCTATATTCCTATATTTTTAATGAGTTTTGTGCAGTGCAGTTCTTTGTGAATGATGACTCAATGGATGCATTATTGATCACAGACAAATACATGATTTTTGCATTTGACAGGGCATAACTAAGAACAATAGAAGCCTCATCTAAACTAGCAGTTATCACCATAGGTAAGTAGAAAGAATATTCCTTGAAAAGCTTTCAGAATCAAACAAAACTAAGTAGCAGTCCACTTCATTATCCTATAAAGAAGTGGCAGGTGTGTTGGGGGAAGAGGGAATTTAAGACTGTTCAAAAGGTCAAACCAAAGACCATGACAATTGTCTCCTGATGTGACTTTTGCTAAAATATTACAGTTTTAATATTTTGTTTAAAGCAACAAACCTGTTATTAAATCTGTCAAAAGTTTTTTTCAGATTTCATAAAGACAGAAAATATACATCTAAAAGAGTGGAAGCCTAATAAAAGTTCTATACTTCTTTTACAATTGCCTTATAGTGCTAACCATTCAGGAACCTCCTTCCTTCAAAAATGTCTTCATACTAACAAACTTAGTCTTGTAAGCTGTAAAGTGGAAATTACACAATTTTTGGAAAGCTAGACACATATGTGCTCTCTCTCTCTCTCACACACACACACACACAAAAGAGAATACACATTCTTTTGACCCTCACCATGAACATGTATGAAGAGAGACCTTTATAGTATTGGCTAAACCTTTTTTTTTTTTTTTAAACTACTATGAGGATTTGTCTAGGCATCTGGAGGACAAAGTTACTCAGATTTACTTGGAGTTGAACTTGGCAAGCCCAGAGGAGATGGTTGAAGATACCTTCACCTTGTGAAGTTATGAGTTTAATCTTGTGAATTCTGAGGAAGGGGACACAGTTCTTTACAGCATCAGTTAAGCCACTTGTGGTCTGGATCCCTCCTTTTTCTGGCTGCTGAAAGCCTCTGGCAAAGTAATAGGGGGCTGGATTGGAGCAGTGGTCAGTATGTCCTTGAGAGATGGAGCATTATCTCCTTCTTTAAAAGAGGCAGTAGAGTGCCCTCTCCTCAAAAAGCCATAGCTCAAACCAGACATACCGGACTACTGTCAACCTGTCTCCAACCTCCCCTTTTGAGGGAAGGTTGTGGAGAAAGTGGCCTGCAGCTGCAGGGAGCCCTGGAAGAAATGAATCATCTGGACCCATTTCAGTCAGGTTTCAAGCCCAGGTTCAGCTTGGAGGCAGCACTGATCGCACATATTATCTTTGTTATGAGTAGGAAAGGAGTAACCCTTTTTGTCCTGCTTAACCTCGCAGCAGCTTTCAATATCCTAGCTTATGATATCCTTATGAGCCATCTGAGTATTAGGGGTGGGGAGCACCATTTTGCAGTAGTTCTCCTTCGTGAAGGGACGTTTCAGGCAGAGGGGGAACAGAGCAAGCCTTAGGCCCCTCAATCGTGGGGTGTCATAGTGTTTGATATTTTCCCCACTTCTATTCAATATTTACATGAAACCATTGGGAAACATAATCTGTCAGCATGGGGCCAGGTTTCATTAGTACGCTGATGATACCCAACTTTTTATCTTAATCCCTGGCCAAATAAGCAAAATCAAAGGAACAAGTTAAGACTCATTCCCGGCAAGAGAGAGTGGCTTTGGATTCTAAGGCTTACTGATTCCAGTGAGATTCCATTATCAGCTCTGAATGTATTTGCACTCCCCAAAGAGTGGTTGGTTTGCAATTTGAGGGTTCTCTTGGATTCACAACTCCTGCTTGAGGAACAGGTAGCAGTTGTGGGCTTTTACACAACCCCATCTTGTTCATCAATTGCAACCTTTCCTGGAACATGAGGCATTACTGTCATTCATGTCTTAGTCACCCATTCAGTTGGACTACTGCAATGTGCTCCTCTGCAAAAGGCTGTCCTTAACGAAAATTCTGAAGCTACTTGTCCAGAATGCAGCAGCTTGAGTAGTTATGGGTGCACCTTATGGCACCCATGTAATACCTCTACTCCAAGAGCTGCACTAGTTGCCAAGTAGTCTCCAGGTGCAATTCAAGGTGTTGTTTGTCACCTTTAAAGGCCTACATGGCTCAAGGCCTGGGTATCTGTAAGATCATCTTCTCCCAGTAATATCTGCCTGCCTGATAAAATCTAGTAGGACAGCTCTTCATGTGTCCCCTTGATCAGAGACAGACTGCCATCTTCAGTGTCCACCGAAGCATGTCCTCTCAGTTGCTGCCCCCTTCCTACAGAATAGTATTCCCCTGACATCCAAACAGGCCCCTCCCTCTCAGCCTTTAAGAAATTAGTGAAAACTTGGTGGTTACATCAAAGTATGCAAATTATGTGAAATAGACATAAATAATGTTAATTGCCCGGACTAAAATTTTGTCCATTACATCTGGACTCTTAAATGGAGGATTGGAGAATCAAGATTTTACTGTATTTCCAATTATTTCATAGAGAATGTGGTTTAGTGATTTATTTTTTTTTAAAAAGAAGGAAGCTAGATGGCTTATTTCAGTAGAAGGCATACTGTTTCCTATTTCACCAAAAACTTTTTCAAATGGGAGATCTATGTTCATAAAGCGTAACCAAAGAGAGCATAATCATAATAAGCGTAGTTTTCTTCTTAACAAATACAATAAAATAACCGTTAACAGCAATGTGTAATGCTAAGTTGGGCTCAGATCCTGGTGACTAACACACAGCATATCCATGTAGTTTTCTTCTGAAATCATACAGAACTGGTTTGCCATTGCCTTCTCTTGCCAATTTTTTAAAAAATTTCCTGTCTAGCTTACACGTCTAGGATTTCCTAATGGTCTCCCATTCAAGGTCTGATAAGTAGGTCTGATCCTGCTTAGCTTTTGGAGATTAGTGGAAGATGGCTTGGTGCTGTCACAAAGCTTCACCATAGTTTTCAGTGATAAAACAGTAAAAACTCTAAACTCCAAGGGATGAGCTTAATATGCTATTCTCCTATCCTACTCATCTCTTTTAACTCTTATTCAAACCTTAAAATGGGAGATTTACCAACTACTGCTTAATGTCCTACATAAAAAAGATCTGCCAGAGAAAAGCCCCACCCACTTTTTTGGCTTGATATTAATTTATAAAACACATTATGAATATAATTCCTTATTCCTTGAAAGGAAGGAAAGATTCCTCCAATACAGAACTGCAGCAAAGGTCACTCTTGGTGGTTTACTGTCAAGACAGATGCTTCCCATCTACAATGTTTGCATTAAACAGATATTTTAACATATTGTATTACACTATCTATCTTAGTGAACTGCCCATCTTGTAAAATCATTTTAATTATGTTATTTTCTCTGTGCAATCTTTAACATCTACAATTATTTATAGTATTATTGTCCTGGTTCTTTTCTAGATACAGCTATTAACATTGTTCCAACAGTTCCTAGATGGAGAGGTTTATTTGATTTATTGTTTAATGACTAGATGGAAATGCTTCAATGGGGATTTTTTCTTTCATACAGTTCCCTCCCTTTGCTTTCTCCCAAACATTTAAGACATTACTTTTGTCTAGGAACAAGACTGAGTTTTTCTAGTCAATGGCAAATCCTTGTTCGGACACTGCCACTTATTTGTGGGTAATCACACTAGTATAACCTCTGAATTCTGCTAGATTCAATTTCAACACAATGTTCACCTAAGAATCAGAACAGCATCAATAAAGTGCACCAGGAGGGTAAAATGCCAACCTATCAAGATGGATGATTTGTTTTTATTTTCATAGAGATTTCCTCAACTTTAACGTTGCCCTTGCTCTCCCCTTCATCTCAGACTTTCCTGCTCTCTTCCACAGCACCTCCAAATGCCCATCTGTCAGTTTCATTTAACAGAAACCTATAATTCCAAGGTAATGGATGCACTTGGCTAAGGAAAGATAATCTCTTTGGGCTCGCTTCAGTTGTTTCATCCCTGTTATCATATTAATACTGATTAAATGCAAAGCACAACATTTAAGTGAGACTGCACACATTATTTAAGGATGACAAAAGCAGACAATGTTGGGCCTGCACATTGATTTGCACGAAGGAACAGTCTGTTTCAAGAAATGATGGGGTATTACTTAAAGGATGCATGGAATCAGTAGCTATATACTAGTGTCAACTTCAGCAACCATAATACACTGCTTCAAGAGGCATGGATCTATAAAGAAACATCAGTGCAGAGAGCATGATTACATGATGTTGCTGCAGATCATATTGCCTATTCTGACTTGACTTATGATTGGCTCAAGTTAATATATATTTCAGCTGGTATTTGTGCCAGGCACAAATATTGTCAGTAGTAAGCCCCTGATATGTATGGAGTCCAACAGGCCACCTGGATATTCTAAATTATAATAGATTTTTTGAAGTAATACAAAAATTTATTTTGGGTTTCATCATCCAGAGAAATGAATAAAATGGGCATGAGACTAGATTTTGAAGTATAACCCATACTTAAGAGGAAAGCACTATTATCAACTAAAGTGTATAAACAAAACAAGGCATGCTATTAAAGTTTAAAATCATTTATCATAAATAAAATGCTATATATTTCTAAGAAACAGGTGAATTTGTTTTACTGAACCAGTGGAGTTATAATCACTTTTTTAATGTAAAAAGTCAACAGTGAAATTCAGAAAATAAATTCAAATTGTTTGTGATACCATTCAGAATATTGCTAAGAGAATTATTAAAGACTCTTGCCACATTTAACTTTTGACTGTAATGGGAGAATTTGGAAAACTAAGAATTGATACTACAAGCATCAGAGTTATATAATAGACAATAGTTTTATTAAGCATAACAAATAGCAAGGGAGAGGGCTCAGATGATAGCATATTGCTACATGCCACCAAACGGAAGCCTATGGAAAAGAAACATGGCGTTACATGAAACCATCACAGATCAATCTGGTAAAGCACAACTAAGACAAGCACCTATCAGTTTTTGAGGCCTCATGAAAAGAATTCCCAAAAGTTTATCACACAATTCCCACCACTGGATCACCTCATAAACTCACACCCCTGCTTGAAGATGGAACACTCCACTACAAATATAATAGAGGAGACAGACCCCTACCCTCAAACAATAGGAGGGCAAAAAAGGGAAATGCTATACCTGGGGGGGGAAACTGGGCTACCACCTCAATTCCCCTGGTAATGGCATCTTTTCTAGGCTGTAGCATAGTGAAAGGAACTAACCCAGATCAGAAAAATTCTAGTGATTTAACTAATGGCGCTGCCCATTGTCACAAGCCAGTAACAATCTTTCTCCTTCCTTCCTACTAGGGCTTCCTACTAGGGCTATACACAAATGGTCTTTCACTTGATTACAAAAATAATTATGAAACACTATCTGGTATATACAGTCCACCTTCCCTTAAATTCTCTGAAGAGAGAGATATGGTTATTACGTTGTGCCATGTCCCCATGTAGGGAGTTTTACATGATTTCTACATACCTCCCTTGGAAGTCATGTAAAATCCCAAACCTCGGGCATACCAAAATGTAACATCTGTATCTCTCTTATCTGAGGGCTTAAAAGAAGGTGAACTGCATATATCATTTTGATAGCACTTCTGGATATCCCTTCCTGCAATTGTTGAGCACCACAACCTGGATAGCTCCTAAAGTTAATGCATTGTATATAGTCATCTAAAATGCAAAGGTCCATGAGTTGAATTCTCTGTAGAGGGTTTGAACCCCAGAGATTAACATCTGGCTATCCAAGAATAATAATGTCACATTTTCCCTTTCAACTAACCGTGATACCTCCTTAAATGCCAAGGGTTTTTTTTTAAGACACATGACAAAATTCTAATTTGCACAATTGCAATTATGTGCCTAAGTATTTAGTTTAGCCCAATAATCCTAAACATAGCCTGAACTTGGTGATGGGGTAATAAATAGCCAAGGGCTTTGTTATGAAGTAAAAAGTTGGGTGGCCAAGTTTAAACTCTGGATCTGATACATTATCCAAAAATCTTGTTCACAATGTAGTACACAATTTTTCTCTACCCTCCCCTCTAAATACAGCATAAGAAGCTACAAATCATGGATATAATCATTACATCCTCTTCTCAAATATTTGCAAGATATCACTTGGGAAACAGCAAGTTAACATTCATAACACAAACATTTTCTCAGTTACTTGTGCTGCTCAAAACGTCAGACATCAAATACATAAAGAGAAAGAAATTGAAAAACAACATTCACAATCTACAGCTTGATCTCTAGTGTACCTAATGGAATTATTCCTCCATTTATATTTGTAAAATGGGGATTACAGGCCAGTCTAATAATGGAAGGATATCAATCTTAAAACAGACAACAAAATGCCACCTAAAATTATGAGCACGCATACACACACTCACATACTTAGTATTGATGAGCAAAATTATAACACTACTACTGCAAACAACATATACACATTATGAAAAGTTATCATAAATATATTTTAGCACATTTTGGCATATCTACAAAAACAGGTAAAGCGTTTATGACATGATACCTACACAAAACTATTAAAACTAACAACTACAGACCAGTGCACTTTAAATGAAGTCAAACTAACCACTGGACAGCTTCGTATTTATTTTAATTAACTAAAAACTCTTTACAATGAATTTCTGAGTTAATCAAGTAAAGCAAATGAATTTCTCTAGATTTGCCTATTCTCACTCTTAGGACTGAAGCATGTGTGTTCAATATAATCTTTTTTTTAAAAAAGGATTTACAACTTTTTTTTAAACATGTTTCGAGGTTTCAGTGAAGTACAAGGATTCTATTCTTTTATTTTGTTTAATATTTCTTTTGTTGTTACTATTATTTTGTCATTTGGAGAAACACCTGGGATGGCATACAACACAATAATGGAACAAGATCCTTCCTGCAGGAAATAGTAATGATCATACATACCATTCCAGAGTAAATAAGAGGAAATGTCCACTGCAGCAATGCCCAAAAGAAAAAGTTCACCTAGGTACTGATGGGCATGGAATATAGCCTTATGTTTAATTTTTATTTTTTTTAAAGGAAATGATACGAATGTTCTTAGTAATGTGCTCAAGTAGCACAATATCTGAGGGTTCAAGCACCATATTGTTTATGGGAATAGTGTCAATCATAAATATAGCTGTCACAAGAAGAGATATTCAGAAAGGCCATGCAACCATTTTTTTACAATGTTATTGTAATTATATTAATGATCACTGCTAGAAGAATGGAATTTTCTTGCTTTACAGAAAGGTGTCTGGATCCTGTGCAGTGAACTGTGTAAGAAATCATCCTGGATCCAATGGTTCTGGATAATTTTCATCCTGTCTTTTTAGGGAAGGTTATTGAAAAGGTGGTCAGATTGAGCTCCAATGGGCCCCAAAAGAAACGGATCATTTGGATCCCTTTCAGTTGGGTTTAAGACCAGGATATAGTACTGAGAACTGTATTGACTGCACTTGCAAATGATCTGTGGCAAAAGCAAGATATGGGTGATACAGTCATCCTGGCTCTCCTTGATATCTCAGTGGCTTTCAATCACATCATGAGATCCTTCTGGACCAGCTTTGATGATTGGGAGTGGGAAGCTCAGTATTATGGTGATTCCCTTCCTTCCTCCTGGTTCCAGTGAGTATCGGGGGAGGAGGGAAAGAGAAAAGCCTATCCCTAGACCATTGCTTTGCAAGGTTCCTCAGGACTCTACTCTATCTGCTCCTATATAACATCTACAAGAAGGTGCTGAGTGAGGTTATCTATCAGTACAGGGTAAAGAATAATCAATATGCAGTTTACATTTCTACCCTGGGCTGACCAAGTGATGGGTCATGGTTCTTTCCCAGTGCTTGGAGGCTGTGAGTGTCTGGATGGGGAAGAACACTTCAGCTCAACATAAGCTAGACTGAATGGCTGTGGGTCTTATGCACCCCCTGGATCTAGACACTTAGCTCTGGATAGGATAGCACTCCTCCAAGGAGAACTGATATGCAATTTGGGAGTCCTTTTAGACTTGCAGATCCAGCTTGATGGCAGTTGTACCCCCCTTTGTACAACTCTATCTTGTGCACAGAATTTCCTCTTGGATTGGGAGGCCTTGCCTTGATCACCTCCTGTTCGGAGTACAGCAATCTGCTCTACATTGGGATTGCCTTTGAACACCACTGGGAAGCTACAATTGGCCCAAAATGCAGCAGGTTATGCAGCAAAATGAAAAAAGTTATGGATGTTCATAGCATACCCACCTGACACCACTGTTTTGCAAACTGCAGTGACTTCTTATAGGCTTTCAGGTACAATTCAAGGTGCTGATTATCACTTATAAAGTTCATCATGGCACAGGGCCAAGTTATCTGCAGGACTGCCTATCTCCAGCTGTGTCTGCCCATCCCACAAGATCCATCAAAGTGGGCATATTAGATTCCCGCCATGAAGCAATGATATCTAATTGAACTCAGGAGGCTTGTCTTTTCAGTCATGGCACTGGCCCTTTGGAATGGTATACCCCAAGATCTGGATCGCCCCAACCCTACTGGCTTTCCATAAGGCTCTAAAAACTTGGTTTGTGCCCTGAGCACTGGATTAAGACAGCAGTTGAGCCCATATAGAAAACTGAAATTGGTTGAAGATTTTGAATATGTTGTGTTTTTGGCCTGTGTGCTGTTTTATACTGTATTGCCATGATTCTTATAATTTTTTGGGCAGCCATTTGATTATGTGCTATCAAGTCAGTGCTGACTCTTAGTGACCACATAGATTGATTTCCTCCATGACAATCTGTCCCTATCCTGGTCTTTCAGGCCTTCTAATGGTAACACATCACCACTGAGTCTATCCACCTTGCTGCTGGTCATTCTTTTTCTTTCCTTCCATCTTTCCCAGCATTAGAGCCTTCTCTAGAGAGCTAGGTCTTTGCATAATGTGTCCAAAGTAGGATAACCACATGGGCAGCCATACAAATTATATATATAAACAAACAAACAAACTGCTTGGAAAGATTATCTGGAAAGATTTGCAGGTTGTAATCATAAGATATATGCCCCCTACATACAGTGGGGCTCACATCCAAGAAAACATACAAAAAATTAGACAATAAAAAGTTCAGATTCAAATATTAAAAAAAATAAATGAACACTTGTATATTTGAATCCTTAAAGTCTGTTTGATCATTATCTAGAGAACATTGTAATTACCATTTAAGTCTCACTTAAACAGAAATGCCAGGAGTTGTAAATTGGCATCATGGGTAAGAAGTTTACCCTGGGTTTTAAGGGAGGTTATCCTAACCTTTTGAGATCCCTACAGACAGACAACTGAACGTGGAAACCAGGGAGGCAAGGGGCTGTTGTTTACCTAACCTCTGCACTGCAAGAGACATCAATCCCTGCCTTATTAAAGAAATGCATGCACCAACCTGGCATGCTAGCTGAAACAGCTCTCTCAAATTCACAGTTCCTCAGAGGTCGAAGGAAGTTCTGGGGAGGCCTGTTCCATAAATAAAATCCTTCTGCTTGACGATAACTAAATCGTATTAAGGCTGGCTCAGACAGCTCCAATTAAAACTCTTTGGTGGGGATGGACTGGAAAACTCTATCCTAGATTGCACACAGATAGGAGCTTTCTCTTTATTTTCTTCTTTACCTTGTTTGTAAAAGAAAAGTAGAAGAGAATCTGCAACCTATGCCCCCAACTGCACTAATAACCTGAAGAACAGCAACTTGCTTTCAAAGCTGAACTTTTACCCAAAAAGTATAGGAGACATAGGTGGGTAGTAAATCACACAGGATTCCAACCTTCCCTGTAAATCAAGTCCATCATTAGATTTGAGAGATCTTAGCTCTACAGAAAATATCTTTAATGAAAGAAAGGGCAGAATACAAATGGGAAAGGTACAGAAACACAACATACAGTTATTGCAACATATAATTCTGTACAATATGGTTATATCAAGTTCTGTATCATCAACAATTAAACTCTCTCCCAAATGTTGCTTGCAGATTTTCTATTAGTAACATTTTTAACCAAACACAAAATACTTACTCCCCCAATCTTGAATTAAAAACAATACCCCCCCCCAAAGTTTTTTTTTTAAGAATTACGAACAGGCAAATTCATATGCAATGATCAGCTTTCTGACTTTATCTAAAGTTACCAACCATAGCTGAGACCAGTCTTGCAGAGTCCCAAGACTTCAATAAATGTGACACAATCACATGCATGTAACTGTATATATATATACTTGCCAAAAGCCACATTCCAAAATGGACTAAAATATAACTAACTGACTTAGTAATTACCAATCAGAATTAACTGCCTGGAGCATAAAATACCCTATTTAAAAATTAACTGATCCCATTATCATATATTGATCATATTCTCTCAAACAGAAACTTAAAAGTACACAGGTTGGGATGGCAATGTGATTGCCACATCTGTCACCTTGCCACATCTGTCACTTTTTGATCACCTTTTGATCACCAGGTGTGATTCAGATGAGCTGGCTAGCTAGATCGGTGTTCCCTTCCTTCCTCACTGTTCCGTGCACATCCCTCCTGATGCTCTGTGCTAACCAGAAGAGGATGACCCTCCCATTTATTTATTTGTTTAGTAATCAATTTATAAGGCCACCTGATCAACCTGCAACTCAAGGCAGTGTAAACAAATAAAAGCAACACAGATTACTCAGAAATAATTAAAAATAATAAAAAATATTGCACCCAAGGCTACTTTATCCAACCAAAAACTATTGTGATCCAAAACCTCCCAACACAGGATGTGCATGAAAAGGTCTTAAGAGCCTTCTGAAAGGATGGTAGGGTCACAGCCATATGTCATGAGAAATGAGCATACCATTCTTCAGTCAAGAGTATACAATAGTTACAAGTATACATACACACTGAACCACACTCCCTTCCCTTCTTCCTGCAGAAAGAGCTAAAATGAAGAAAAACAACAGGATAGAAATGATTAGGGAAATGAAGGGAAAAATTAACTATATTGGGAAGGGGAGAAAGGAGAAAGGAATAAAACTGGATGGAAATGAAATGAGGAAAAGAAGTCACTCAATACTGTAGGGAAAAGAGACAGAGAAGCCCAATTTTGTTATTACAAAAAAGGTTAAATTCACTAGACAAAAAATCCCAGCCAAATAACTGATTATCTTTGCGCTAATCTTCAAAGACGTCTGTGGTTTTTAGGATGATATCTGCAGCCATTTGCATCACCACCCATTCATTTTTTTTCAACAGCTTGTTTTCTATTATTCTCAACATTTTCTAACCTTCCATTTTTTTCAGTGAATATTACCTCTTATTCACAGGTAATTATTCAGGAAAAACATCTAGTCTTCCCAGGCTAGCTCACTGAAACCTTTTGGGACTTCTGGGCATATTAGTTGCCATGTTAACAGGGAAACTATGGTATTGTCACATGACACCAATTTTGCAGGAGTTACATTGGTTGCTGGCTGGTTTCCAGGTGGACTTCAAGTTGCTTATGATAACCTTTGAAGTCTGGTAGGACTTGGGACCTGGTTGCTGTTGTAAGTCTGTGCGGTCACGTGAAGTCACACTTTATGACTGCGTCATTTAGTGATGGAGTTGCTGGTCCTGATTACCATCATTAAGAAAGGACTACCTGTATAATATTTATTACAAACACGATATTATGTATTTGTATGTTGCTTTCTATAAGCCAGTTAGAGTTAAAAGACTGAAGTAGCATAATAAATAAATATAAATAAAATGGGAAAATGTCTGGACACATTGGTACCACAGAATGCCTTCTTGGGATTCCACTATAACTTAGGAGACATCAAAACAGTTCTATAGAATTAAAAAGAGAACAGTGTATGGTATACGATCAAAGGCTATACATATGCAGACAAGTGTGTGTGTGTAGGAATTAACTATTAGACACCATTTCTATCTATGGACAATGTTCCAACAGGGGGAAAAATACCTATTAGTTACCAATGAATTCTCAAAGACTTTCTTGTTAGCTTTATACAGGAAATTCAACCAAGCTGAAGAATGACAGAAATTCAGTAACATGTTACCTGCAATCTCTGCTAAAGTAAAGTTCCTGAACAAAAAGTTTTCTATATAAATGAGTAGACTCTATTACCTTATATTTGTCCATTAAGATATTGTTTTAAGACGAAATGGTCTGTCATGATGTTAGGGAAAATACTGCCAGCAGCTGGGGACAGCAATATAAGCCATCTTAGCAAATGGGGGTTGAACTTGTGAAATCCTACTGCCTATTAATAAAATACAGAAAAGTTCAGAAAAATATGTTGCAAAATTTCATACTGGTATGGAACTAGATAAAATCAGCTTACTAAGATAAACAAGACTACATTTTGACTGCTCAATTTATCTCTGAACTGGAGTCTTTCCCCTCACTCCCTGTCCACAGGGGGTTACATTCCTTGAAAAGTGCTTTGGAATTATTTTTATCATCCGAACATGTGATTTGTTTGTTTCTTTGCCTCAAGCAGTGAATATGGAGAACTCCTACCTCAACAGGTTCAGACACTGAAAGAGTTAAAGAATAGCAGTGACCTGTCAAAGTAATAGGAAGAGAGAACTAAAGCCAGGAAATTAAATGTAACGACCCAGTCAAGAGAGTGGTTTTTCTCTTCTCAGGCAGGTTTTACATGAATGGAAGGCATTTTGCCTTTGTCTCTTTTTATTTTTTTATTATATATTATATTATAAAAATAACACTGTTATGCTAGCTGTGGTTTTGCTCTTACCTGGCTTCCAGCATTGGAGAAGACTGATTTATTGATTATGTGCCATCAAGTTAGTGTCGACTTAGTGACCACACAGGTTTTCTCCATGACTGAGGAAAACATAGTCAGTGAAGGTACTTGCAGTACAGATTATTGTTGTTGTTGTTGTTTTATTTTACGGACTGAGATCTGGGCTGTATAAATATGTTTTGTGGGTGTACTTATGTCAGATCCTTTACTAGAAGGAGCAGCTGACTGAGATCAACCTGTTCAGAACAATTGTTCATTTCTTTTCTCTTATCCTATTCAACTGCCTTCTAGGTGTCTGACTTGGCTACATATAAAAGGTTTAGAATATCTTAATAAACCAGTAATGTTTATTCTGAGAAGAATCTAGCCTTAAACATATACTTTCACCCAGCAAAAGCTACAGAGGAAGGGTGTGCCACTTAATTTCTTTCTGGTAAATCAGTGGTAGAGAGGATTTCTTTGGAGTTGTGGGAAGGGTGCCATAAGGTTGTAAAAGAAAAGTCTGGACTCAGGGAGGCCCAAGCCATCACATCCTGTCTGTTACATCCATGCCCCGTTACACCTCAGCTCCTTAATCTCTGCTCCTGAAAATAACAGTTCATGCAACGGTACCTACACTGAAAGGTATCTGAAGTAAAGATGGATATACTTAAGGAATTAATTTAGCTTCTTTGCAATCTCTTTCTCCTCCTTGTCATACAGTACTTCAAGTGTTCCACCAGCCATTTTCCTGTTTCTGATATAACAATTTTTAAAATATAACTAGCTGTCTTAATATCATGAGCAACATACGCTTCAAAAACTGTTTTTACACCACCTACCATATTATTTTTGTTTGCAATTTTCGTTCTTGTTCATATCATTTAAGCAAGTTTTCCATTTTCAAAAAGAAGTCTTGTCTGTATTTTTTTTCCTTGACATTACTTGTTAAATACGTTGCTAGTCAGTTAATGGTATTTTTGTTAATATGCCACAGACTTTCTAGCTGTGCTTTTGGTATTTGTGGTCCCTTTTAAATATTCTGGAGAGAACCAATTATCCTTTTTCTCTCTTCAACTCTTTGACTGTCTTATACAAACTTTTTCTTTTTCATAGTACAGAGGAATTAATACATTTTCATTTCTGTTTTTGGTTAACAGAGTTTATTGCATCTTTGGGAGCAAAAAAACCCAGTGGTTATCTATGATTAATTTAAACAAGCCAAATTAATCAAATAATTTTATTAAGAATTATAAATGAAAAGAATAAAGGCTACAAAAAATACAAACAGAAAAATATAAAAGAAAAGAAAAAAGTGTGAAAAACAAAAAAGAAAAAAAAAAGGAAAAAGAAAAAGAAAAAGAAGAAAAAGGAACTTCCCCTTTCATCACAGCAAGTAAAGACAGTCTTAATAGTTTACCATTATCTCTAAATACAACATAATCTCTCTTTACCCCATATCTCATCTATTTAATTTTTAAAAAACACAAAATCCAAATGCTTCGTTCTTTGTCAGCAAATTTCCAGTAAGGGTAACCAGCTGTAACTATTTTTCTCCTTTAGCCCTGGTCAAATAAACCAACATTGTATTCCTTCCCTGAGTTTTTAAAAATATCTTTTAAGCCCTTCAAAAAGAGTCCCAGAGCTAGTCTTCTGTTCATCTGTGTTTCAAGACAAAAATCTTTCAGGATTTTAGCATATTTCTTTTGTGTATCTAATAAGTAAAGTTGGTCCTTTTGTTTGTCACTTCTAATAAAGTCCTTTAAAACCTTAACAGAGTTCTTTTGTATTATTCAGTAAAAAAAATTATCCAAGTCAGTTTCCTGGTTCAATATTTGTAGATCTCCCTTAGGGAACAAGTCATCCACTGGTTCCATTTGTGTGCCTGTATCTTTCTCCATATCTTTCTCATTACTTGTTACATTTGAGTCCCCCTTCAAAGTAATTTCAGAATCGTTCGTTGCAACTTGTTCTTGTTCTGTAACTTCATTACAACATGCTCTGTCAATCTTGTCAAGAAATTAATATAATTTGTCAAAAAGCTTGACAAATATTCCCAAATTTGTATCATAGATTTCTGCTCCATTTTCTTTATCTTCTAGCTCCCTCTAATGTCCAACCTTCAAGGTCCCCTTATCATGAAGAAACTCATAATAATCCCTTGAGAAAATTCCTTCTAACTAATTCAAAACTCTTTGTGGGCATTTAAAATTATAATTTCAAGTCCATCTGAGCCCTTAATCTGTTAAGCTTTCTAAAGTCCATATTCTAAGCACCCTTTTGCTGTTTAATCCAAAAAGTCGTATTTTTCACAAGCTTTTACAAATCACATTTAAAAGTTCTTTCTCTAAGGAGAAGGTGACTAACCTAGCTAATATAGTATAACTTGCTATTCCAAAGGGTCTTAATCCTTTTAAGGCAGCAGGAAAAAAAACAAATCCAAAGTGATTAAAAAGTGAGGCTTGGTCAAGCTTATTGTTCTTTAAAAGGCTGCGTTAACGACTGTGAACAAAGATGGTTCCTCCCTTGATTTCCAGCCACTCATCCCATAGGCAAACTGCAAAACAACAGTTCCTGTGGTCTACTCACAAGGAACAGCTGTGCAGAGTCATGTGGGTTATTTTAACAATCTGGAGCGCATTTCAGCTACCAGGATCCTGCATACTGCACTGATCTCCATTGTAACACTGTCCCCCTACAAAAAGGGAAGGTTAGCTCACCATAGCGCTCAACCGGAAGTCTTAAAGCAAGCCAGATTGAAGCCATGTTTTCTACAGAAAGCTAGTTTAAACTAATCATAGTTATATTACAGTTCTCAAAATGGACAATACAATAGTTATCTCTGAGCAAGCTGGGATTAAATAAAAGAGGCAGAAAATATTTCTGAATTTGTCCTCCTGGCTATGAAGAAGTAACACAGAGGAGGAACACAGAGATGTCAGCATAGAAGGAGACTCAGATTATACACATCCTGTAACTAAGATCCAAATGCAGCTGAGAAAAGTAAGTGCAGAATGGCATGTCTGTGTCAAGGATATATTTATTTCATATAAACTTCCTATTGTATTGTATTTTCTGGGGTTTCCTAAAACAGCAGAGCAGCTTGGTTGTACCAGAATGGAAATGCACATACATACACCTGTTTTTGAAGAGCACACAAAATAAATGTCAGACTTGATCCAGAAATCAAGTCAGCTGATCACCTTAAGGTGTTAGAAAGCCAATTCACCATATACTTAGAAGACAGATATTTTTTCCTTTGGGGCAGTGCTATCATAATCAATATAATCCACACTTCCTCATTTTATCCTTCCATAGTTTAATCTATTCAAACAAGAATCATAAAAGGAAAGTGGTGCATCCCTAGCCATCAGCCTCTGATGTCTTTTGTCTATAACAAGGCAAATGGGAAGATTTATGCTTCAAATATACTCCTAAGGATTTTCATTTTTTGTTTATTTCAGAAAATAAAGGGAGTGGGAATTATAAAAGAACAAGCAGAATTTATCTCCACCTTTTTAAATAAAATGCAATTTATTTATTTATTAGATTTATATTACTGCTCCTCTCCCCCAGTGGGGGACTCTGGGCTGTTACTGACTTACAGTTGCTGCAATTTGCCCTTGGAATTTTGCGTTCACTTTCCAGCTGAATTCCAGCTCAGTTTCAGCTTCAGATCAACACAGCAAACCTGTATTGGCCACTGGCTTTGATTTTCCTTCAAATAAATGGAAGGCAAGATGCAAAGAAACCCATTAAATTCCACTTGCCCTAAAGACTAAGATTATCCTGTTGTAATGCAACACACAAGCAAAGAATTGCAAACAGCAGGAAGCCTCATAAAATTTAAGTGATAAACCATTCTCTGTTGGATTCTTTGAACATATCAACCCATCTCTGGAGAATCAAACCAATCTAATTCTACTTACATTGACTGAAATTGCACTGTCTCACTGACCTCTGAAACCCCCATATGTTATTAATTGTGAATATAAAAAACAACTTACTTGTTACTACTGATTTGGCAGCAGATCAACAATTGATCAAAAATCTCAGTAAAATTTCCTATAGACCTCTCTAATTATAACATGCTTCTTCACCCACATTATTATGTACTTGTCTTCAAACCCATTGTTTCTATATCAAATTTTATTAAAAAACCAAATTGTATGGATAGATTGGGCAGTAATAAAACAGAAAATTACACTTGCTAAGATCTCTGCTCAACAGAGTAAACGCACAGGGAAAAGGCTTTCTTGTCTTCTTTGAGAAAGCAGTCCAAAATAAATTTCCACATTTCATTCACAGAATATGACTTCAGCTGGGAAAGTTCATTATAACAGCATCAAAGAATTTTACTAAATCCCCACAATATACATAGAAAACGGGAAAATAACAGGGGGGAAATTATGAATGGATGTGCAATTACTGGTCCAGTTGACTCCTTTACCTGAATCCTTGAGAGGAGCATTACTGTCTAAAACTGCAAAAGCTGCAAAAACCTGAATGTATCATAATACCCAGTGTAACCACATGACTTTTGAAATGGTTACCTAGAACTATGGACTCCCTGACTCATCTGCTTATGCCACATGTCTCTTTCCTGTGTCCCACAATATAGGATTCAAAGAAATTATTAGACCGGTTGATTTTCAAAGACTTCATGAACATTGATCCTAAGAGCCAAATGAATACTGAGCTCACTAGGAACAGAAGGATTAGTATAAAAATTAGGAAGATAACCTGGGCCCATGAAATATGACATTTAGGGCATGTTACAGACCCTGTCCATGAGGGATTGCCAATTGGCAGGGTCCAGGAAGAGGGCCTTCTCTGCCATAGCACCCGCCCTTTGGAACAAGCTACCCCCGGGGGTAAGAGAGGCCCCCACTCTCCCAGCAGTTCAGAAGGAAGTAAAAACATGGCTATGCCATCTGGCCTGGGATGGGAGAGGGGACAGCTATCATGGGGTGGTTGGCCCTGTGAGGGTGCCAAGGTTAAGATTTTCCCATCTTGAATTTTATATTGTATATTTTGTACTTGTATTTGTAATTTTATGTATTTATATTAAATTGCTACCATTTTTATTATTTGTAAGCTGCCCAGAGTTGTGCACAAGATGGGTGGCAGAGAAATTTAATAAATAAATAAATAAATAAATAAAATAATTCACCTTTGGATGAAGCTGGGTCTGGACAAAAACTCCCTTATTCAGACGGAAAGAGCAAACTGGTGAAAACAATCAAGTTTAATCTTCCCAACTAAGCTAATCATAACCCAGAAAACAACTTTCCAACTAAGCTAATCATAATCTTCCTGACTAAGATAATCATAATCCAGAAAACAATTTTCAAAATTAGTTCCCTAGGACAACCAGAAAGATTGAAAATGGGGTTAGAAAGCATTTGCTTCTGTCAACACTGAAGCTGGTGGTATATAATAAGTAATTTCTCTTTTTACTGTACCCAGTAAGTATTCTAAACTAGAATATCATCCATGCCTCCCACAGCAATCATTAACTTGATGAAAACTCAGGGAGATAGGGATAGGAAGAAGGGCACAAATTTCAAATCGTACTGTGACAGACTGTAAGAGAATTGCTGGAAGTGTCTGTTAGATGCCCAAATGGATGTAAGACTTATTTCTGGGCTGAACAGCGTCTGCCATGGACCTCGACATCTCCATTCTAAATGTTTTCTTCCTATTTATTGACTGACAGATGAGGCTTATAAGGAACAATCCTGTATCTTTGTTCAAAACCAAAAGAAATAGCAGGTGGTACTCTGACCAACTGAATTGTCTTGGACATGGAAATCATTCAGATTGAGGCCATTTTCACCCCAAGTCTTTAAATTGCCAGCTTACACATATCCTCTTAGCTTAGTAGATGAGTAGAAACATGGCAGTAGCTGGTAATCAGCCAGGCAAGCATGTCCTGCATCTTCTACTCCCTTTAATCTAATCAATACTAGAAATACACAAACAAGTAACCTCTTATGCCTGTGCATTTCTTTGTGGCATTTTTCTTATTCTTAACAGTCATCTAATCAGCTTTGCAGGTTTTTTTCCTCAACAGGATGCCAAAGGAAACCAAGGTACAAGGTAAAATTGCACACAAATAAAGAGTGTGCATGTACAAAAACCCAGGAAGGCAATATTACATACAATCAAAGAGTCATCTATTACGCTGTCCTTACTTTGCTTTTTTGGGGAGCAATTAGAATGCTTAAAAAAAGCAGCAGAAAACACACATGTGCATTTAAATCCTTGATGTTTCAAGCAACTTCTTCTGCATTTCTAGTTCCCATGCATGTAAATACACATGGGCTCAAAATGTCAGTGCTCTGCTTCCATTTTCCCCCACAATTGCCCTTCCAGATAGCAAGTGTTGCTGGAAATGTTTGAAGTTTCTATAACTAGATCCATCCTGAGATTATACCATGTATTAAGTATTCTTTTAAAAAAAATCGTAAGAGCTGTGATGCTGAATTTTAGAGATGGGCAAGAGTCTGAGCTCAATTAAGCCATCTAAGGCCCAAGTTTTTGTTGAACATACTGAACATGGGATGATGGTGAAGCATTCAGAAACAACATCTGAAGGGCCAAGGAGTCAGCAAACCTCTGCTACCTACCATCTTTTTCCTCTCTCCTAAGTGGGGGTGAAAAAACCTTTATCCTGGAGAAGAAGGACAATATAGCACTCATTTAACCAAGACAGGTAGGCTTTTCTTTGCAGAAAATTTCAGTTGAGACTATGCAAATGAAATCCAAAGACCAAGATGCCCAGTGACAAAAGACATTCAAAGGTGTTCCCCATCAGAAGAGAAATCCTCAGATACACATTTTTCCTGATCAGTTTGTAAGATACCTTATTTCAGAAATCAGGGCTGAACAAACTATGTTTCTTTACCACCTTAAATTTATTTTACAAAGTCATACCTCTATCATCAGTGTAGAAATGAAATATTTAATTTATGTCAGTAATTTTATAAATTAAAAAATATATTTTATTCTTGCTGAGAGTAATGGCAACATTTTCTTTTTGATTAAAAAGAAGAGGGTGCTTTAATTTTTTAAAGACTGAGTAAACCAACAACAATAGTACCCTATTGAGGGAAAGTAAACATGCAAATAAAATATAGCATTGGAAAATCAAAGATAATACACCATGAAAAATAACCGTATTTTTGGTTTGTCTACCTCCCCCAAGAAAATGCCCTAGACTACTGAAATTAATACCACCCCCACCCCCACACACACATACCACCATAGCTGATATTCAGGGTGGCTCATTTGTTCCTTCATAGTGAAAGAAAGATGTTTTATGTTTAAAGTCAAACTAACTCAGAAGCATTCACGGAATAGTTAAGAATATGTTGGATATGCATGGTTTCTTCTGAATGAAAAACACTGCTGGCTTTAAACAACACATACATACAGCAATATCTCATTATTCAGCTCAGAAAGAGTAGAGAAAAACCCTGCAGGCAAAAGTGCCACAGAGCAGCAGGAAGAACAAATTTTTTCCTAACAGCTACCTGATTAGTCCACGTCAGGACAATGAAAACCAGCCTGAAACCTGGGAATTATCTAGTATAACCAAAATCAAAAGATATAGAAAAGATATGGGAAAGGAAAGGAAAGGAAAGGAAAGGAAAGGAAAGGAAAGGAAAGGAAAGGAAAGGAAAGGAAAGGAAAGGAAAGGAAAGGAAAGGAAAGGAAACAAAGCTAGGGGAAAATATTAAATAAATACAAGACAATCTAAAATATGAATTCAGGTAAAACAATATGCCCTCATTCTGTGGCAGATAGTAGCAATAATTGATATACGGAGATGAGTACCACCCCCTAGAGTTGGACACAACTGGACTTAATGTCAAGGGAAACCTTTACCTTTACCTTTTAAGAAAAATGAAGTGAAAATGAACCTGATCATTAATTTCTTAACTACAAAAGGGTGGGACCTGTTTCCCAACTGCTCCATAAGAGAAGCGCAAATAATGGGATTCATTCCCATCCAAACATTTATCTTCCTCCTGGTTGGATGGATATTGGCACAGAAGGGAATTTGTCTCTGATAGGCATGCTCATTACTACTGCAAAACTGAAAGGGAAGAAGCTACTGACAAGTATAAATGAATACAATCCTTATGTCAAATTCTTGATATTATATACACCTTCTATGAAAAACTGCTGCTTTTCATAAGCTACAACGCTCCACAAGCTTACTTGTGCATCAGAGTGAATTTTGTCATACTTTTTTGGATGACTGCATTTGTGTATGCATAATAATGCCTAATTTGAAAATTCAGACTTGTTCACCATTCAGTTTGACTATACCTATTTTTATCTTTCCAAAACAAAACAATTTTAGTCCTTTCAATTTCTTTCTAGTCCTCTCTTCATCTTCTTAGGCGGAATTACACGGATGTTACATGTTAAGAGGAAAACAGAAGAAACAGGAAATACCATAAAGAAAAAGCAGGATGCTACAGACACTCTTTGACAGCTAAAGCCCCTGTTCAGTTCTCTACAAATTTTAAACCTGCCAGACATTGCCCACAAAGTACAACATTTCTCTTTCCAACATTAAGATTCCAATGTTTTCTATTTTGCAAATGCAAGTTATCGAAAAATTGTATATACTGTATGTCCACTCAGAAATAAACTCTGTAAAGTAAAATAGGACTCATCCAGGAAAGCATATTTAGGATTACAACCTGAGTATGTGAATAGGCTATCTGGATGCAAATACAGTCCTAATATTATTATTATGAATAATTATCCAAAACAATTTCATAACCAGTTACATATACATGTTTCCTCTTTATAGACATTGGAGGAGGAGAGCTGCGTTAGTCCATTGTGGCAAAAAATCAGGAGTTCAGTAACACCTTTTTCAAGTAACAAATTTTATTAAAAAGCTAGGCATGAGCATATGCCTTTTAATAAATCTGTTAGTTGGTAAAGGTGCTATCCAATTCCTCCTGATTTTTTGTTTCCTTTTTCATATACAGCATGTAAATTATTCATATTGCACCAATTTCTTTCTTATTTTTTGCAACTGCCTCTAAGACCTCAAGAACACATACATATATGTCCATGTGGTTTTTGTTTTTGAATCTCTTACTGTTTAGGTCACTTTCAACAAATTAAACTTTCCAGTTGTCTCAGAAATAGGTGTTTTACATAGGCATCCTTAAGGCATCTTCAAGAGGTGGTTGATTAAACTAGTTTTTAATGGCTACATGAGTAAGTTTTTATGACACTTAACTTTTATGAGAAAAAACACAAGAGATACAGAGAGAGGAACAGAAAAGGGAAATAAGACTAGCTAAACTTAATTAAAGAACTTTTTAAAAAACCACAAACAGGATACAAACATATAAAAAAGCAACACTGAGCTAACAATGGAATGTGAACTATATTTGACTTAAACAACGTCAAATTCATTACTATTCTCCATATGAAATGTTGGTCGCTCTTAAAGAAACAGAGACATTTAGCAATCTTCTTAACCTGCTTTTTATTTTCCACAGAGCATAATGTTTTGATTCTACAAAACTGTCTTATTTAGGTTGCCATTGCTACATAATGGGGAGAAAAAGCTGGAGCTTGTTTTAAGCAAGAAAATTGGTGGGGAAGAAATTTCTTGTACAAAATTATCATTCATTCCACAAGCCATTTAATGAAAGGAGAACAGGCAAATTTATATTTTACTATTTAACCTGTTGTGCAATATTGAACAATCCTACCAAAATGAGGGGTAAGCATTGGAGAGAAGAAATTGTTAATTTGCTTAGAGCTAACAGGAAAGAAAGAAAGAAAGAAAGAAAGAAAGAAAGAAAGAAAGAAAGAAAGAAAGAAAGAAAGAAAGAAAGAAAGAAAGAAAGAAAGTCAGTCAGTCCAAGTGGAAGACATAATCATAATATGTTACCAGATGGTGTCAAGGATCATTTGGTATGAGAACGTGCCACCTCCAATATAATAAAGTCCAAATACAACATTATTGTTTCTGTTATTTGGAAAATATTTGTTTTGGCTAAGGTTCTACTGAACAAGACATTAGCTGCCAATATAAAATCACTTTATTAAAACCAGACTACGTTTAGATGTTAATTCCCATAATCTACATAAAACTGCACAGCTCACTGACTGGAATGTTAAATCTCCTTATTAATTGGAATTCCTAAAGGTATCTCCCACATGAAATAAACCATCCTCTTTCTTGCTGCCCCTATTAAAAGAAAATCAATCCAAATGTCAACAAAAACATATATCAACAACTGTTAAAATCTGATAGATTTGTCATTACAATGCTGTATAATAATTATCTCCCATGTGCTAAGTATCCACAGTATGTGGTACATTAATATTTTCTATATAATAGACTTATTTTGCATTTTTTGTGAAAACAATATTTACATTCTATGAATTTCAGACTAAAATGTTGCAATAGTATGAAAACCCCAAGGCCTGAGAATTAATGTACCAATTACTAAAATAAATTTCCATCATCAAGGAGACTGTAAGCATTTATTACCAAATATTATCTAAGAAGTCCAATAAATTATTTTCTGTTACTATATTAACTGCATCTTAAAGTCAAAAGAAGTTTCAGTGTTAAAACAATCTGCTACTAATTTAAAAGAGTACAAAATTCAAGCTAATTTTTCCAAAGGTTTGTGGTGCATTAGTCAGGACATAAATAGGCATGTCCATTTATATGCAGATGTCACCATTTTGCTGGCAGAGAATCCAACAAATTTGCAAATATGTTAGATTGTAAAACAGAACAAGAAGTATGCATCTGAAGAGTAAAGTATTAAAGACTAATTATTGTGATGTGGAAAATGTAGTGCACTATTGTACATTTATGCATAAACGGCCCAAAACTAGAGCAAGTAGATGAATTTATATATCTTGGTAGAATGTTTACTAAAGATGGGGAAATGAATGGAGAAGACATGCAAATACTAGTAGAAAGATAGTGGACGGTTCAAGGAAGTTGAATGCAAAGAGGGTGGATTATTTAACAAGTTTATTTGGTAAAACAAGAAAAAATGAGATCAAAAATAAATGTGGACTGAACACAAAAGTGAGTGACCAATACAAAAGAAGTATATTGAGGTGATTTTGGTAATGTGGAGAATGAAAGAGGATTGGCCAGGGGTCCAATCCAGCAGGATACTATCATGTACTTACAGTATGTTCTTAAATTGCCAAATATATGAAGAAAGAGTGAATAAGTCAAGAGGAAAAAGAAGACTGAGAATATCATGTCTGAAAAGCATTGAGATCCTCAAAAAGAGAGTTTATCTACTTTTGTGTTTGACATGTAGAAAGAAATTATAAACCAAATTTATCAAATCTCTTATATTGTATGAAAAAAAAAACCAAAAAATACCTTAGCAATGTACATTTATTGTCATTGCTGTAATCAGCATCTAATTCTTATACTTGAATGTGCTTGGCAAAATGACATCACTGATTCTTGTTGCAAATTTTTCCTATGTTCTCAATTTTACTTTAGTATTTCTTGAACTAATGGTATTATATTTATTAAGTAATCTTGACATGATTTTATATTTTCATAAGAGATTTCACTTTTTGTTTTCCAGTTGATTCGAAGAAAATCAAACCCATATGTTAATGTTCCAGAATGTTGCACTTTGATTTGAACAAACCCCATACAGATACTTTTAAGATGTTACAGGAGAAAAAGAGATTATAGTAGTGTATAAAGTACAGGTAGTCCTAGCTTAACAACCGGAATTGGGACCGGAATTTCCATTGCTAAGTGAAGAGATCATTAGGTAAAACATTGCATGACTGCACCACTTAGTGACAGCAGTTCCAGTAGTCCCAGTTGTGGTTGTTACGCCAGGACCTCATGTTTCTTCTGCCCTGCCGAGCTCACCTCTGCTTCAATTCCCCCCACCCACTTATCTCCCCACCCCACTCCCAATCTCTGTCCTTTTGGCTATTCTGCACTCTGCCACTTACCCCTGCCACCCTGTTAGCAGATTGCTAGGAAAGCCTTTGGCCCAGGAGAGATCAGAAAAGTCACACACCAGACATTTCTATAAAAATAATTTTATTTACAGAAAGCAAACATATTTACAGGCTCTCAGTGAGAGCTGCTTAACTCTCTACATGCCTATACAGAAGGGAAACTGAAACTAAAACAAGTCCAGGCAAGTTCTTCTCCCCAGGTGCAAAAATTAACATCTGAAAAGAGGACAATTAAATTCAACCTCTTCATGATTAGTTACCATAGTAACCTTAATCTGTAGTAGAAAACATATTAACACATCCACTGCTGCTCTGAGATGACCTTCGCTGTCTTCTTCCTCCTGCTGCTGGCAAAGGATCCAGGTGCTGGGTAAGGGTGCAGCCTGGAATGCGCGCAGTGAGTGCAGCAAGCAGCGGAGCCTTGTCTGGCAAAAAGAGCTTGCCAGACCCAGCCAGGGAGGAGGCAGCGGGACAGGACAGCAAGGCCTGCTCCATTGCCAGGCAGAAGTGGAGGCTCCCTGGCCAAAGGTAGAGGCTGTGCAGGAGGCGCTGTTCAGGGTGGTGGCAGAACTAGAGGAGGCAGAGGGACAAGGGCTTCCTGGAGGCACAGTGCAAGCTCTGCAGCTCATGTTCGAAGTGCTCCTGGAGACCCTGCCTGTGAGCAAGCAGAGGGCCTGCAGGTAGGTTCTGTCACCTATACCCCTCACTGAAGCCCCACATGTCCTGTTCAGACTTAGAGGCAGCCAGGCAGATTAAATATCAAAAATACTCTTTATTAAATAACTATTTACAATAAATAAGTCCTTAAAATCAAGAAGAACTGAATTCAATTAAGCCCAACTGGGTAGCAACAAGGAAACCGGCAAAATTGCAGGAAGAGACTGCAGCAGTGCAGTGGAGCAGGACTCCCTCAAAGAGACTGGAAGACTGCGAGAAGCTGAAGCGCGAGACACTACTGAAGGCGAAAGATCTTGAATTAGAACACCATTTGAATTAGGCTGGCACCAGAACACTGGACACTTCTGGGATCTAAGGATCAGGCTGGACTGGACTCAATGACTCGGGCTGGATTGGATACTGAGAACTGAAGGCTCGAAACAAGGCTGAGAACTTGAAACAAGGCTGGACTCGGCTGGACACTCTGGACTAGGAACTCGGAGCAAGGCTGAAGACACGGAGCAAGACTGAACTCGGCTGGAAGCCCTGAACTAGGCAACAGTTCAGGTTCACAATTAGATAGGTGTGAAACTCCAGAACAAGGTTGAGCACACAAAGCATGGCTGGACTGAAACAAAGATTCCCTGCGAGACTGGAGGTAGAACGCACACTGAAGCTGCATGGGAGACTGGCAACTAAATGGCGGTCTAGAAACATTGCAAGGCTGCACCGACAAGGCTGGACTGGAGACTCTGAGAACAGCGGAATTCTTGAAACAGGGAGAGGAACGTGCCTAGAACACACACAAGATGAGTGCAAAGATCCGAAGCTGGATGCGAGACTGAGGTTGCTGGGTTTGGCGAGGAGAAGATCCTGGGTAGCAGCAGGAGCAGGATTTAAGTCCTCTTCCGTGGAGAATGCTGGCGCTGATTCCTCTTTGGTAACAGACACTATCTCCGATGCTGGTAAGGACTCTTTTGTGGAAGCTGCAGGCTTGTAGGATCAGTTGTCTCCGGCAGCTTGCTCTTTGCCCGTCTGCCTTTTATGCCGATCCTCCACGCACCTGGACCCTTCTGCAGCCAATCAGGCTGCCTTCTCCTTCGCGTGCTTTTCTGTCTGTTGTTGGCGCATGCTGATTGGAGGATTTAAATCCTCCTCCAAGTCTTGGCTAATCAGCACCTTTGACTCATCTGCAGGTTTTGCTTTCTCGGTTTAAGCCCTGTAAGTTTCTGTTTCCTCCTCTGACTAAGAGTTTCGATTTCTGAGTCAGAGGCAGGCTGGATTCTCACACGACAGAGTGGTTCTCTAGGAGCACTTTCAACAGAGTGCAGGGTGGCCAAAAGGGCAGAGATAGGTGGGAGGTGGGCGGGTGGGAGGACTTGAAGTGCCCCTGTGGTTATAAGTGCAGACAGGCTTCCAAGCACCCAAACTTTGATCACATGACCGCAGGGATGCTGCAATGGCTGGAACTTCCAAGATTGGTCATACCTACCATTTGTTCAGCACCACCATAACTGTCATGAGTACTGATGGTGAGCAGGAGGGGGCCCCTATCCAGGGGGGAAAACGCAGTACTGAGGAGTTAAGCAGCCATTCAAAGAGACACAGATCAGACCCGCCTTAACTTTTGGGGTTTATCTGTCTGGGTTTTTCCCACGCTTCTTCAGTTTGTTAGGATTTTCTGTCTAATGTAGCAGTAATAAAACACTAGAGACCTATTCCTTGTCTCAGCGTGGTTCCTGACTGTTAGGACAATAACTTCTGAAATCTTGCCAAGAAAACTGCATGGACTAGTCATGGACTACTCCAGGCAGTCGCTGAGAACCGGACACAACTGAACGAAAAAAAAAACTGTAATTAAAACACTCAACGTGCTGTTATTGTCATTCACTAACTAGTTCAAGAGGGAGGTTATATAGAAAACAAGACAGAATATTCCTGACTTAATAAACCACAGATTAAGCGCTACACTAGTATATCTCCTATCATGAACTAGCTTTAGTATTTTAATCCTGATTTATGGGTGTCCATAAGGGGAGGGGGGACAAATTACCTACTTGCCTACTGTATATAAACATGGCATTTGTGTAATTACATCGAGTGTGTGTTGTCAATTTGGTGTCATTGTGGTTTGTTGAAGATGCACCTGTCCTGAATTCTTTAAACCATGGTCTGCACTACAAAAATGGAGTAATACCTTCTTCCAGTAATAAACTCTACTGAGAAATTGCTCCAGGCTGCTTTTCACTGCATTAGTAAGTAGCACTGAAGTACCTGATATAAACTTATCAACCTAGAAGTATCTTTTGAAGTTAATCACATGATGATATCTATTATATTACATTCCTACATGCATAAGAATCTAAATTCTTTCTCAGGAATTTGGAAAATGCTGTCTGAATGTACATAAGTGGCAAAAATAAATACTTACCTGGAATGCGGACTTTAAATTTTCCACTCTGTCCAAAGCCACCTTCTATTACACCTTCCTCTCCTGTAGAAAGCTTGACCTTCAACCCCACAAACATTTGGATGTTTGTTTCTTTTTTAAATAATGAACGACCAATCACGCTGTAATCATCACACAGCTGCAAATTAAACAAATAAGGTAATAGATAAAATAGAAACACAATTATCGTTTTGCATAACATACATACATTATTATTTCTACACTGCATTCCTATGCCACCACCACTTAACAGCTTAAGTGACCTGGGCTGAAGCCATTTGGATTTTAAAGATAGTTACATCAGCAGCCAACATAATGATTGCAGTGCAGATGTAAAATCATCTCTCCACATTATCCCAGATATCAACCAGGTTGTTGAACTCATTAAAGCTTTCTAAACTACATACGCAAGGACACCACCCTCTGACAAGACAGAAGGTTCTATAGTTCATAGTACTAAAAATTACAATAGTCCAAAAGAATCAATAGCTAATACTTACAGTTCCTAGTAGAACATTATTTACTGGACTTACCAAGAGATTCTCAAACTGAAAACAAGGAATCCAGACAATGACTTTCTTCCAGTGACTGTGAATTGGAAAGGTCACAGCTTTCTAAACCACCTTGTTTAATTATGGAAGATTACATGTCACTGTAAAATCTTAGAAATGTAAAACATGCTAAAAGGTGTAATAATTGCCTCTTTCAATTAGGCTTTTATGGATAACATTAAAACTTAGTTAGGTTCATCTTATGGTGACTAAATTCATTATGTCCACATAATTTTCTGGGCAGCCATATGGAAGTGGTATGCCATTATCTTCTTCCAGGGTTTGTTTGTTTGTTTACTTCCCAGTCTTGCCTACAGCTTTGGGATGTCCTGGTGGTTTTCCATCAAGTACTAGCTAGGCTTGACCCTCCTTAGTTTTTTTGGGATCAGCAACAGTGTAGCAGCAGTGTCCATGGAACAGGGGGGCAGAGACTCAGGACAGAATGATAAAAATGGTGTTTCAGTGCAAGCACCTGATCTTTTGTAACTGTATCGTGATGTTGCATGCATATATGAAAGGGGTGGAGCTTGTGGTACAATGCTGCTTTTGTCATTCTGATGAAAGCAACAAACTTTTGCAGACATCCATGGGGATTGGTCAAGTCAGCTAAGCACTGCTAATTTAACTATACAAGAGAGTTGCTGGACATCTCTGAAATTTACTTTTCAACAACAGTACATCTAATTTGGAAAAAAAAAGTAACTGAAAGCATCATAGATCATCCAAAATTTCAAATTTTCAAATCCAGCTCTCTGGAACTCCATTGGGTCCGTCAATCATTTGGGGCGGGCTGATCAAATGGGCCCTGTCTCCCTACAGGGAGGGGTGACACCAGTGAGCCAAAAGGCAACCAGGGAACGATCTGTCCATAGCAATGTCCTCTACTGCCAGATCACATCTCACCTGCCCCGAGACAAAAACCAAATCTAACCTGCGACCTCCAGTATGCGTCAGGCCATCAATGACTTGGGACAGGTGCATGGAGGCCACAAACTCCTAAGTCACTCCAGACTCAACATCACTGGGTGGCAAACTGAGATCCCACAGAACCAGCAGCCTTGTGGACTCCACTGCCGACCCAGCAAGAGAATCCAGCAGCTTAGTCAGGGAAGCCTCTGAGCAACAGGGAAGGCAGTACACCAGCTGCAACCCCAACTGTTCCCTTGAGCCCAACTTCAGCCAGAGCACCTCACATCTGGTTATCTTTGGAGCGGAGTCCCTTCAAGCCTATAATAACTCCCGGATCACAACAGCCATGTCTCCCCACCTTGCCTGGGGTCTTGGTTGTTGCAAAACCCAAAACCCAGGTGGGCATATTTCTGAGAGGGGAACCCCCCTTGGGCCCAACTAGGACTCGGTAAAACATGCCAGGTCAGTGCCCTCCCCCAAGATAAAATAATGGATGAGAGCAGACTTGTTACACAGCAACTTGGCATTCAAAAGCAGCAGCCAAGGATCTGGTTGCCTGGCACAGAGGGCAGAATCCAAGAGCTGGACAGTGGGAACTCAGCCTCCCCTAGCTGCACCTGACCATGCACTCAGCAGCCTCAGTGGGAACAAGCCCCTGTGGGGGAAGAGAAAAAGAAAGAAGGAAACACCCCAGTCCCGCTTACTTCCCCCACCTCAGTAGTCACCCCTTAAGTTAAAAATGGGGCCAGCACCCATGGACCTCCACCCCACCCAGCAATGTTCCAGGAGCCCAGGCCAGCCACACCTCCATAGGTTGAATATCTGGGGTGTGCGTGAAAGCTCTGCTGCTTTGAGCATCTACATGGTGCACCCCAAGCCTCCACAGCTTTCACAAATCCCATGATCTTCCAGGCTTCCAAGGTCACTACCTTGATCTCTGTGGCCTCCATCAGCAGGAATCCCTGCACCTCTGTGGCTTCTGCAGCTCCACCAGCTGCAATCCCTGCACCTACCCCTTGCCACGTTTTTCCATTTAGCTGATTTTCTGATCCTAGGTGGACCCTTGATGGATTTTCTCCTGTCACTGGAAGTCTCCACTTCTTCCCCTTGTTTTTTCCTGTTCCATCCCAGTGAAACTGCTATCCTTTGGCAGCAGAGAGGTAGGCACCCGCTTGGGATCTTCATGTGTTCAGAGTATGGATCTCTTTAGTCTATTAGTCCCAGTTGGAAGTCCATTCCTAAATGCCATGACTAAGGGTTAGATCACATCTTGAAAGAAAAAGATTTAGATAAGGGAAGGGTCAATCAGTTATATTATCTTGTCTCCAACAAGTGAGCCAGGAAGCAATCTGGCTCTTTAATAAAATTTCCACCAACCTGTTCTACTTTAATTAGCTTGATTGGACATAATTGTTAGAAGAATCCAAGTAAATAGTTGCTGAAGGTAAAAAGGCCTTAGAAAATGTGCAGGAAAAGATAGGGAATTAAAACAGCATAGGGCTAATGCATTACAGCTTTGAAGAAGCCATATAGCATTCAAGGTAAGGATGAACTAAACAACATCCAGAAAATCACTAATGGGAAGACGGTTCAAAAGAAAAATCCTCAGCTACTTGTCTTTATTCATATTGACACATTTACCTCCACATCATCTTCATATTTGGAAAATATTTTGCCTGCCTGAATAAGGTAAAATATTTCCAATCCAACTTTCAAAAATGCAAGTTTGAAGGTAAAATGTAATCATGTTTATTACACTTAATATCTTAAACCAGCCGCATTGAATTTAATTTAAAGATTATTAAACCAGTGGGAGTCAAGTTTGGATTCATAATTAAGCAATCATATATAAGAGGCAGCAAGCTTGTTGCACAGGGAAAGATAAACGTGCTTCCTTGGGCATTGGCAAAACAAAGATGCAACCAAGTGAGCCTAATTCCTAAGGTATGAATATTTCTGATTGCTACTAACCCCTGAAGATACTATGTCCATGTGTCATGTCAAAGAGTCCTGATATGAAAAAAAGAAAAGAAAAAGTTGAAAAAAGAAGAGAAAGTGTCGTTTGATTTAAAGAAAATTGTTTTTTGATTCTTCATTAAAAAGAGTATATTAGTTCTGCATTACGCTTATCAGTCAGAATAAGAAGTATGGAACAAAGCAGATCAAGCCTGGTATGTAGATCAGTGTTCTTCAAACTTGGCAACTTAAACTTCAACATGTTGGCTGGAGAATTCTGGGAGATGAAGTCTACACATCTTAAAGTTGCCAAGTTTGAAAAACACTGATGTAGATCAAAAGTACCATTTAAAATGCAGGCCACAAATTTTAAGACTGCACAGAATTATTCTTAGAATTTCTATAATTAATTATTTCAGAATTTTGTTAGAGTTAGTCTTAAAACAGATGTTTTGGAAGTCATCAAACAATATTAGATTTGGACCCAACAAATCTTTCCAAAGTGCCAGCTCAGCAACTAGGTAGTACTATCACATATTGTGATTATATAATTACAATATAATCTAGTAACAGAATTATCAACAACAGTATAGAGTCAGCTATCTAGAAACCACCTGCTTAAAGTCTAGCAATCGAGAAAAAAAATTCCAGAATATCATTTTGCCCATCCATATCGTTACCAAGCGAATGATCAATAGTCATTCTTATTTTTGTTCTAAATGTATTTATTTGTTAGACTGACATCAGCTTTTCCTTCAGGAGTTCAAGGCCACATACACAGTACTCTCTCCTGCTATTTTTCCCCACAACAATCACCCTGTGAGGTCAGTTGGACTGAGAGAGCACAGCTGGCTCAAAATCACCCAGTGAACTTCCATGACAGGGTAGACTTGAACCCAGGTCTCTCTGGCACCAATCCAGCACGTTAACCAATACGCCACACACTGACTGTAAATATCCTTTTAAAATATCCTTGCTACTTAATATATCTGATTTAGTAAAGACAATTATCATTGATCACAATGGTCAGGACTCTTTTTTTGGCAGGAACCACTGTTGGGTTCAAACGGCCTTTATTTTTACATACCCTCCCATACACTTCTTTAATGTTTAGAAAAGTTTATTCTTTGCTCCCACTGAAACTCAATTCCTATTAGTGGACCAGCAATTAAGAAGGATTCTGCCTTAATCCTCTTCTGAGGTCTCAGAACTTCTACCAGGGCTATCACTTTGCCATCAGCTGAGCAGCCTTTGGGGCTTTGCTTCTCTTTCACTTTTTCATCCAATTTCTCCTGGTTATAAAATATGAAATTGAAAAATCCAACAGTGTGGACAACGGATACACACTCTTCTTCTGAGTCTGTAGACAGGGGCCTCGCCGTGAGGGCAGACTAATTTTATTAACTTCAGGGGAACTTCAAAAAGCTTAAGGCCTTTAATGCCAGACAGAGACGACCCCAAAAGTCAGTTTAAGTGCTGCGTAAACAAAGGATTAGGTCAAGAAAAAGCTAAAGGCTGCTTGCATTTCTTGTTTATATTGTCATATGACCTAGTGGGAGTGGAAGCGGGTTGACTTTCTGATTTTAATCCTCCATGGTGTACAGTGGCGCTTCAGTTCATTGACCTACATTACAATAATATTTTTTTTAAATTTATGGGCAGAGTTGCAGCATCAAACTCACTTAAGGAGTCAAAAAAGGAAAATGAAAGGGGGGCAAAGAACAAATGTTTCTGACTAGTAAATTCTCCCTCTCTTGCTTAGGTTAGATCAGCAGCTTAGAAAGGGATTTCAAGTTCAAAGAGACTGTTTCTGCTGCTCTTGTTTTATGGCTTAAGACTAGAGGACACACTAGCATTGCGTTTTATGAAATATTCCCTCCCTCTTGACTTTTTTGTTTGCGGGGGGAAAAATATTATTGTACTAACACAGGTGAAGTGTCAGTCACTCTCCCTTTAATTTAGAGTACAGTTTTAAAATTTGATTTAAATATTATTTGCACAGCAATATTATATTTGCTTTTTGGAACTCAGTTGGGCCCCTACAGGTCATTCCTTTCTCCTGAAAGAGTTCAATCCAAGTTTCTAAGATCTATCAAGTACCTTGCTACATCCCCAGTGTGGTACTTCGCCGTGAAGCTGGCCTAAAAATTGAAACTTCTGCTTGGATTTACACTTTTTCTTACTGGCTTAAGCTTCCCAGTTGGCTTGGTCCTTTTGATTATGACTGATAGCTTTCAATCTTCTTGATGCCAGGCAATACATGCCAAACTGCAATTATATGGCTTTTCAGAGGCAGCCATCATCTTGTTGGGCTATGAACGTGCACTAGCTGACCTCAAACAACGGGCCATCGATTTAGAGCTACAATCAGATTTATCAGTTTTATCTAAAAACATTCTTTGAGCCATTCTGCACATCTCCAACCAGTCAGATATCTTAGCTGAGTAACGATTCCAAAATTTAGAAGGGCCTTATCTTTGGCTAGATTCAATGCCCTTCCAACAGCTGTTATTGACGGGAGATATCAAAATATCCCTTTTGATCAAAGACTGTGCCCATGTGGCAGAGGAGTAATTGAAACGATGGAATAAGTCATTTTATACTGTCCTCTCTACGTAGATGCTCGCCAGGAATTATCATCTCAATTTTTTACTAAACATCCAGGTCATTCAGATTCTTTTTATCTCAAGCTGTTTCTATCAGACCAATCTGATTTTACTTCATTGACCAAAGCTAACATTGCTCTATGATTTGTACAGCACACTGCAATATCTCTTCTAATGTTTCTTAGATTTTTTAGAATTTTAAGTCTTTTTTTCTTTTATTCTAATCAGATGTGAATCTTCTGTTTTATTTGCTGGTCTATGACCGAAGTCAAGAAATTAATTTGATTTATGTCTGCAGTAAAGAGCTACATTTTGTATTGTGACATTCAGCACAAACTCATGGTTTAATTCCACATGAAAAAGTTACTTAAACAGAACCTCCTCCTCTACCTCCTCCAAGTTTCTACAAGTCAGTTCTAACATTATAAAAATTATAATTATTGCTTGTTGTTTTTCTGTCTCCAAAACATCTCATTGCTGACATTTGGAAGTTAAGATATCTGTGCAATTTTTCTCCTGTTTTCCAAAAAAAGAGTGAACACAATGGATGGGAAATAAGAATTAGAACAAGGCATCAGGGAAAAGAACAGAAACAGAGAGGTTAAAAAAAAACCTCTAGAAATAATGTAAAATTTGTATTTCTGCATAGCACCCATCAGATTCATATTAGGTTCAACTTGGCACTGCTTATGTTATTTATTTATTAACTGAGTGATTGGCTTTCTATACCTAAATAAAAGGTGAAAAAACTATTACTCCAACTACTGTTTTTTCATTACTGTCTTTAGTTGATTACTAAATCTGATTTAATGTTACCCAAGTACCTCCAATAAGAACACCCTAAAATTGTGTTATTTTTTTTAAACACACCATGATTCAGAGTCAGGATTGCATTGACACAAAGGCTGCATTTGGGTGTCCATTTTGTGACCTCGTAAGCCACAAAAGCCTTTTTGGGGACTCACAAATTGGGCACTTCACTCCCAACAGACTAGGTTTAAAGTTGTCTTGTTAGAAACATTATAAAGTTCTGGTTTGAATACAAGGAAAAATATAGTAACTGAAGAATTTCTTTTTCACTGCCGGTATAAAGGGAGATTCAGAACAATTCTCTGCATCTAAAAGCCAGCTCAAACTTGTTAGCTGTTTCAATAAACTATCATTAACATCAATCATAGTTTAAAGCGGGGTTCCTAAACTTTTTGCTATCACACCTCCCTTTAGTATAATCTTATACAGCTCCCCTAAAAATCCAAACACCAAAATGAACACAAATGAACAATGAAAACAATACAATCAAACTTTGGGAAAGGTGGATTTATGGTAACCATGTACAACTAATATATTCTTCACACCTCCCTTGGACTCTGTCTGCACCTCCCAGAGGGAGGTTTACCTCACAGTTCGGGAAACCCTGGTTTAGAGTTTAAATAAAATAATCTATTACTATTAATGTCGCCATGCAGGGAAGGTTTAAAAGTAGGCATGTAGGAGAAGCATATGAACCTAATAAGCTTTATGTCCCTAACAGCAAGTTTCAGCTAGTTGCTCTGTTGGTAGATCAGAGAAGCAAAGGATGAGATGGATAAATGTTTAAGACATACAAACAATTTGCCTCAACTCACTCCTTTCAGAGAAGCCAGTAAGTTCCCCCTAGTGCTGGGTCAGAGGTTGGGGGCGAATTGAAGGGAAATTCAATTCACCGCACTCCGTAGGCATATGCATCTTGAAGGCTCTGAGATCTAGAAGATTCCCAAATAAGGCTCTGCAGAGGCACAGAAAGCACATATACAGTATGATCCTAAGAGCCCAACCTTGGTCCCTGGGAATTATCTCCTGAAAGGTTACAGAGGCAGCTATACGCTGACTTTATCTGTCATTTGTGGAATAGTACAGTACTTGTCAACGTTTTTTTGCTGATGGCAATCTAAACTCATATACTGTATTCTATGGTAACCCTGTTTCATTTCCCACTACTGTAGTATAGTTACCTCAAGAATGCATACTGCAGCCACGAATGGAATTACTGCATGAAATGAAACCTATAAGGGCCTACAGCTAAGCTAAGAAAGGTTTGTTATCAGAAAACCATCTTGTTGCAATTACAACTTCATTAAAAGGTGTTGCAAATAAATCAGTAAACTGCAAATTGTTTAATTATTACACTTACTTGTGCTAGTGGTATATCCCCCTTTTCAACAATTTTTTTAAAAAATTCTTAACATGTTTTACAGAAAGGAATGAAAAAAAATCACAAAATCCACCAACCCCCCCCCCCCAGGAAAGAAATACATGAAAAACTACAAGAGCAAAACAAAACATGCAAGGAAACAAATTAACACTAGATCTCTAATTTTAAATTACTAGAAAGAATCAAACAAACAGAAATTTACTGGGGTTAAATTATTATTTTGTAATCTGGCAGGATATGTTTTCTAGTCAGCACCTGGCCATGTCTGATGCTATTTGAGTTCCTCCACCTCTTTTTAGCAATAATATGGTCAATTTGATTTCTAAGTACTCCATGTGATGATGTCCATATATGCAAGGATTATTTTGGTTGTTAGAACACAATTTCAGCCATGAGGAAATCATTAGAGTGGCTGAAATTGTAAGTCATTCTCCTGCTTCATTTTGGTTTCCTAAACCATATAATCCAACTACATTTTCCTCCTTAATATTCCCAACTTTGGCATTCTGGTCTCCAGTGACAAGCAGGACATCTTGCTTGCATGTTTTATTGATTTCAGACTGAACTTGATCATAAAACGCATCAACCCCCTCTTCTTCTGCATCAGTGGTTGGAGCATAAACTTGGATGATCATCTTATTAAAGGACTGTCCACAAAGTCTATTTGGTATTATTTGATCATTGACTGTATTGTAGCCAAACACTGTTCTCAGTACATACTTCCTAACTATAAAAGCAATACCATTCCTTCTTTGTTTTTCATGTCCTTAGTAAACAGTGACCTTTTGACTGAAAGTGTCCCAAGTCCATCTCAATTCACGGATGCCTAAGGTCATTTTGTAGTCCTTTTATTTCATCTTCCACTGTGGTGAGCTTTCCCATGTTCATGCTTCTAATGTTCCATGTTCCCACTGTAATTCTGTCTTTGCAGCTTTGGATTTTCTTTTCTTCCATAGCAACATCAGCAACTAGACATTCCAAAAGTGTTAATCTAGTCATTCATTAACACCATTTATACTTCAAAAGATCCTCAGCTCTTCCTCAGTAGCATGTTGAGGCCCTCTGACCTATATTATCAATTGTTTTATATTTTCTATCCACATGGTTTTCCTGGGAAAAATACAGGATTGATTTATCACTGCCTCCTCCCATGCAGTACAAAGTGACGCTTTGCCTTGACATTGTCCCTAAGTGATTATCCAGCATCTTCCTATATTGCTGCTGCCCAATATAGGTTCCTGCTTGCTTTAGCCGGAATGACCTTCATGCTTTGGGTGACCCTGATGGGAAAATACATTCTTGTCATATACTCCCAGCATTCTTTGTTCATCCCTCTCAACAACACCCCTTCCCTCTGTCACAATGAGGTAGCACAGCAGGACATATGAACTATTAGATAACTTCAGAAAAATTAAAACAACTATCCAAACACCTCTGCAAACTAAAATTTGGAAGATTATACAAACCATCTTATAATAACCCCAATGTCTATACAACGATTTTGACTTGCCAAATTCAGCCTTACCATCCAAAGCAAGTAATTTTAATACTTTTTTTTTAAAAAAATGGGGCATTTTTGTTTTCTTACAGCTACTTCATTAGAAAATTTGGTGACAGATTAGCCAATTAATGCATATTTGTTAACGCCTATATCTTTTATTCTTCTGTCAGTAAAGCTGAAATTTCCCCATGTTGTCTGCATTTTTAAATACAATTATATTTCAAATGAGAATACAATTATCTCCACATTCCTAAATTCTACAAAATTGCTCAATTGCAAACAAAACAGCAGCCAAAAAATAAATACATCTCTTGTGCTCTTATTTTAGTGTGGATTTTAACTAGTGAAAGCATTGTGCATTTTTATTCGGTGATTGCCCTCACTGAAGTGTTATCATAGTTAGCATGCCATCAGCAGCCAAGCACAACCAGGCAAACCTGTGTTCAGATTTTAAAGCAGCTGAAACATAAACTGTGGCAACAGCAGGTTTTGCCAAGCAGCTGAGTCTACTGTCAAGTGATGACATTACATAGGCACATACATAGTGGATAGCACAAAATATACTCATATTTGTTCATACACATACAGAGTAAATTTGATAAATCTAAAACCAGGAAAGAATCAGTCAATTCTATAACCCATCATACAATGTCCAATGTAAGGCACAGACAATATAAGTCCCTACAAAGGTAATTATGTTACCTAGAGACCTTTTTTAATTGGCAACTTCCTCTTTTCACTTAAAAAAGAGAAACTGGATGATTACAGATCTGCATGATAACAATATATTCAGAAAGGAACTACAGAGATCAGAGGTAAGGCTGTGGTTTGCGAACTGTGTGTTATAATATAACACGTAATTATCTATATGCAGACTTCAGTGTTAAACCTAGAATATTTTGTGTTTGTTTTAAAAAAAAAACTAAATTTCTGACTGTATACAATCTGGGGGTTATCCTGGACTCATAGCTCCTGCTGAAAGAACGGGTGATAGTTGTGGCCAAGAGGGCCTTTACCCAGCTACACCTGCTGTGTCAGTTGTGCCTGTTCCTAAATCGAGAGGTATTCCAGTTGGTTACTCATGCTCTAGTCACCTCTCAGTTGGATTACGGAAAGGCGTTCTGTATGGGGCTGCCCTTGAAGACCACTCAAAAGCTGTTGCTGGTTGCCAGTGAGCTTCTGGGTCCCCCCAGAGAACCCTGTAGCTCCCACCTTGATGAAGTTCTAGAAGTCTTTTAAAAATTGGCTTTCTTCCCAGGCCTCGAAGTAGGGTGTTTATAGAGCTGTGTTATATTTTCTGTTTGAGGGAAGGTGTTTGTCCAGACACATGCGATTTCCTTTCCACTGTTTTATTATTCCTTAATTTTAGTGTAAGCCACACTAAAATTGGAGTTGGGTAGCCTCTAAACCAAATCAATCAATCAATCAATCAATCAATCAATCAATCAATCTGAAATGTGCATCTGCTCCTGGTTGGCTATGTTTTGAAAACCTTCCTTTTCTTTTCCAGACTGAGAATTCCTATACATCACCCTAAAACAAAAATACAAATAGCAGGTACAAATACAACCCCAAATATTCTCTAATACAGAGTTTCTCAACCAGGGTTCTGTGGAACCCTAGGGTTCCGCAAGAGGTCACTAGGGGTTCCGTGGGAGATCACAATTTATTTAAAAAATCATTTCAAATTCAGGCAACTTCACATTAAAGAGTTTCATCCTTTATTTTTAGTTTAAGAACACTGTTAATGAATATATACAGGCCTACACATGAAACAAATATAATAATGTTGTAACTTCTGGCCTATATTTGAGCCTGAATGTGCAGGGGTTCCTGAAGGCCTGAAAAATATTTCAAGGGTTCCTCCAGGGTCAAAAGGTTGAGAAAGACTGCTCTAAAACAATCCTGATTTCATTAAATTCTGGGAGACCATTAGGAAGGTTGCTAACTTGGCCTCAAGAGGGAGTATATTCCATTGTAGGCAGGGTCACAAAAGAAAAATATTACTGTACCTTTCACTTTTCAGTACTAGGGACTAATAGAAATTGCTGTGGAACATGCATTGGATGGGTCATTTCTATGTGAAGAAAGCAGTCTTGCAGCTATCTAGGTTAAAGTCCAGACTCTGAATTGTACACAGGAATTTACTGTCAATCAATGCAGTGCCTGAAATACAGGCTTTATAGGAATATGGCAACTTTCATTCAACAATTAGCAGGCTACTGTATTTTGGACCAAATGCAGTTTCTGAGTGATCTTCAAAGCAGCCCCATGTAAAGTATATTGCACTAATCCAAACAGCTGGTGGTAAGACTCTTGCCAGGGTCACCCATTCCAAGTAAAATCGCAACTGTCATACTAGCTGAAGCTGAGCAATGACTCTATGGCCACAACTTCTACCTGTCTACCTAGCAGTAGCTACAAGTCGAGGAGAACATCTTAGTTACAGACCTACTCTTTCTGCATAGTGTCACCCCATCCTGAATTATCACTGGAGCTGACAAAGAGCTCTTCTGAACAAAGAGCAACACTATTTTTCTATAGAGTTCAGCTTCAGCCCATTGCACCCTACCCAGTCCTCAACATCTTCCAAACACTGGGTCAAGGCTTGTACAGCATCTCCAGCTTGTCTGGGGTGGGAATGTAAACCTGTATATCATCTGCACACTGGTACCTCATATTGAATTAACAGATGATCTCTCCCAGCAGTTTCATGTAGATGTTAAACAGCATGAGGGAAAAGACTGAATTCTATGGCACATCACAAATGAATGCTCACTGGGCTGACTCCTTTTCCTCTATCATGCTACCTGAACTGCGCAGCCAGGAATTAGAATCACTATAACAAACTACCCTCAACTTCAAATCCTAGTAGGCAGTCCAGGATACCATGGCCAATGGTATGAAATGTCACTGAGAAGCCCAGTAAGATCAAGAGAAGTACTATAACCACATCTAGATCTTGACATAGGTCATCTACCAGAGCAACCAATGCTGTTTCTACCTTATGCCCAGATCTGAATTCAGACTGAAAAGATTCAGATAATCTACTTCTTCCAGCACACTCTGTAAGGACTCCCTACCACTTTATTAATGGCCTTCATAAAAGGGAAGGTTAGAGATAGGGCAAGTTATCCAAAACAGCCAGGTCCAGGAAGGGTTTTTTGAGAATGTGGCATATCATTCTCTCCTTTAAGGCAGACAATTGTCTCTCCCTCAAAGAAGCACTGACTACCTTCTAAACCCAACTATTCACCATGCCCCAACAACCTGAAGGAACCAGGAGGGGCAAGCATAACTTTTTCATTTCACTGGAGTTGACAGGTTAAAAGGAGTTCCAGAGAATGCTTCAAGACATTGCCCAGATTCTGTCCTTGATGAGTCAAAACTACAGTAAATGTGAGCAATTTCATCAGCAAAATGTTGCACCTATAAGCCGCAGCAGCCAGGTGGCAGCTCTTCCTGCCTGCCTTTTTCAAAAAAGCAACCTTAAACAAGGCTGCTGGGCAACAATCCACTGACAAAGTAAGAATGGAGAAGTATGAATGCTTTACTGCTCTTAAAGCCATGGTGTAGGCTCAAATATGAGTTCATTCCCATGTTCAGGCAGATTACAACATATGCTGCTTCACAGTGTTACCATGTTCCATCCTAGAAGAAAGCAATGACAAACTACTGTCATACTGTTATGAAGAAAATTACGAAGATGTGTATAAGCATCAAGTTTAACTCAAAGGAGTCTTTGCTCCTTTATGTGAAGACACATATACAGTGATAAATGGAAAACAGATTGGATCAATCATATTAGTCCTTCTTAATTGCTGAGGATCAACTGAGTAAGATAAATCTAGGCATTATTGTCCTAGCTCACATAGTCTCTCTCTCTCTCTCTCACACACACAATCACATAAACAAACCTATGGGACAGCACAGGGCGGGAATGTAGATAAAAGACTTCACTACAGTGTTATACTGGTGCTACTGAAAGAAGTGAGGTTCTAAGCAGTTCTAAGAATTCTAAGAATTGTTCCATGTAATTCCCAGGACATTTGTGTGCTGATAGAGTGTTCACAGGTATACTTCTTAGCTGCTGATAGTGTCTATAGTTTTGTGAGTAGCTGTCAGGCTCCCTTCTCTGTTATCTCAGTCATCAACAGGACAACTGGGTGGAACTACTTCCTTTTGCTGAGCTTGCTTATAATAACTCTATCCACCAGAGCCCTGGGTTCTCCCCTTTTCGCGTTGTATCTGGACAAGACTTTGTTCCTATTCCAGAATTACCTCAAACTCTCGAGCAGCCTCTCATGGCTGAAGACTGGATTGTACGTATCCGATGTAACTGGCCGCTCATGCTCCAAACCTTACAAGATGCTAAAGACACTTTAAAAAATTTGCGGATCGCAAACATGCCCCAGAATGGGACCTTTCTGTAAGGCAAAAAGTTTACCTTTCCACTAAACACCTTAATCAACTCAACCGTATAAGAAGTTGGGCCCTAAATTCATCGGACCCTTTCCTATTACCAGAGTCATCAATCCTGTTACAGTACAGCTACAACTACTCAAAAATATGCAATGTATTCACCCTGTTTTCCATTGCAGCCTTCTCAAACCTTTCCACTCCTCTGATCGATGGCATCCTGATTCCCCTCCTCCTAACCCAATCATGATTGATGGTGAACATCATTTTGAAATTCAGGAAATCTTGGACTCCCAACGGCACAGAGGTCACCTTCAGTACCTCATTCAGTGGAAACACTTCCCTAAAAGTGACAGGGAATGGGTGAACAGTCACCTCGTCCAAGCTCCAAACTTAATTCATGCTTTTCATGCCTGTTTCCCTGATAAGCCTAAATAACTTTGTTTATGCTCTATCTGTTCTCCTTTGCTGGGTTGGCATTCCCCATTCCTTCCTGCTGGGACAACTTCTTTTTTCTAGGAGGGCGGCACATCAGGCTCCCTTCTCTTGGTTCACCTGCCATTAGAAGTTTCTACATGCATTAGCTGACTTCACGCATTCACTGCATTCCCAGAGAACCAACCTGTGTTATTTATTTATATTTTATTTATTTATAAATTTATTCACCACCCATCTCTCCCCAACAGGGGGACTCTGGGCGGCTTACAATAAAACAAAATTAAAATATAAAACCATTACAATTAAAAATACAATAAAAATATAAATATAATATATGTTAGCTTCACATTCCTTTGCCTCAGCCGTTTCAGCCAAGGAAGGTCTGCTGCTGATAAGACACCTGAGTTGTTAATTACTCTAATGAACTGGCGAGATGGGATGGGAGAACTCCGGAGTGAGAAACAGCTTGTTTGTGAGACAGGGAGGAGGGATGAGATCAGAGGAGGGAAAGAATCACTTTGAATGTCTTGGCGCCAAATTCTCACTTGGAGCTTTGATTACTATCCCGTGTTAATTAGATCCTTAATCAAGAATTCTTTAAGCTTTCTGATGGACTGTCTGGAGAATTTCTGAGTTAGGATCTTGGTACAGGGATCGTCACAGTAGCAGGAAATCTTGTTGAGAGTAGCAGTTATAGCACTACAATAAAAAGTGTCTGAAGCCAACTCTTTACTATTACCTAATTTAAGCTACCAAAACCATTATTTTTTTCTGAATGAAAAAACCAACAGCTGAGCAAAAATCTCTAAATTGTCTGAGTGTAGAAAAGCAGAACAAAACAATGGACTTTGTGAGAACACTGGGAATAGTGCAGTAACCTTAGAGGAATATTTTATCCATCTGCCTGATTTGAATTTCATTATGAACTGGCCATTAAATAATGGGAGAAGTTGCATATATTTTATCATCAAGGGTGAAGAACAAGGTCAATTAAAATTACAAGAAATGAGTTCCCCTCATATTTGTTTCAGAAACAGAACCCCATGAAACCGGCAAGCTACAGAAAGTAATTCTGTCCTTTTATTTCAACTCTCATAGAAGTTCTGAAGCTAAATTGCCCCCCTTTAATATGCTAAAGGAAATACCAATTCCTTGGGGGGGGAGGTGTGTGTGTGAAACACCATTATTATTTAGTACCTTCCTACAGCATTGAGAGAAGGAGGGCAACCACCCACTTCCTTCCTTGACAAAGAGAACACAGTTTTCCTCTATCAGTGTCAAGAACAGACACTGTAAATTCAGTTATTCTAATCTCCAGACATCCATCAGCAATAGGGTGGGACCGACTGAATCAGTATTTCTATGAAACCAGAGTCTGGACTTTTCTTAAAGTATTCAATGATTTCATCACCCATTTGTTCATACTTTTCCCCACAGGGACCAAACACTCAGCTGCTGTTTTCTCCAAACCATCTATCTAATATACATATACCCTAAGTATATTTTAATATACAGTGTAATGTTCTAACAAACAAATTATGTTTGTTAGAACATTACACTGTATATTAAAAATGCTGTACCTCTATGTCTCCATAACCATTTTAATATTAAAAAAATACTCCAGCAAAGAGGAGAGAATAATAGTAGCATGCTTAGCCTGATTTTTCTATTAGCTTTGCAGAAGACTAGGCTTCCTGCAGAATTTCCAGTAAAGGTTTAGTTCTATTTGAAATTCCTGGATGTTCAGCCAAGAAATTTGGACAGCTCTGGATCAAACCCACTAACATTAGCCACTTAGTTCATTTCAGCTGTAGAATTATTATTATTATTATTATTATTATTAATTATTATTATTTCAATTTGCATGGCTGCCCAACTCATCTAAGTGACTCTGGATGGCTCAAAACAAGTAAAAACAACAATCTAATAAAAGCAAATTAAAAAACCAATGTGCAAATGTATAAAACCATCAATAATCATTTTAAAACAAAAATAATCATGATCAGCAGCAGAATCTATCTTTATATCAGCTCAACACAGCCACTGTAGAAGCTCCCCACCAGTGCCAGACCTCCAGGCCCGATGGCAGAGCCGTGTCTTCAGGGCCTTCCTAAAGGCCAGGAGGGTCGGGGCCAATTTGAGTCCCAGATAGGTGATGTTCCACAGGCAGACCCCATGACAGAAAGGGCTCTCTTCCTGGGTCCCGCCACATGACACTCTTTCATAGAAAGGACCCATAACATGGCTCTCCTGCAGCTCCTGATGGGATGCATAGATGTAACTGGAGAAAGGCGGTCCCTCAAATAACCTAGTTCCATGTCACATAGGGCTCTGTAAGTCATTATCAGCACCTTGACCTGAATGCGGAATCATACTGGCAACCAATGCAGTTTGCAGAGCTGACGTGTATGTAACATGTGTTGATTGAGGAGTGTACATAACTGCCTGTGCTGCCACATTTTGTACCAATTGCAGCTTCTGGATGCTCTTCAAGGGCAGCCCCATGTAGAGTGTGTTACAGTAATTCATTTGAGAGGTGACCAGGGCATGAGTGATGTGAGCAGAGCCTCCCAGTCCAGAAACTGGTGCACAACACAAAGTTACACAAAGGCCCTCCTGGCCATGGCTTTCACCTGCTCTTCAAGAGGAGCCATGAGTCCAAGAGAAACCACAGATTGTGCACCAGGTCTGTTTGGGGCAGTGCCACCCCCTCCAGAACCAAAAATGGTTACGTCCCTGGAATCTGCAGGCCCCCAAACCCAAAGCCACTCAGTTTTGCTAGGATTGAGCCAAAGCTTATTTTCCCAATCCAGGTCCCTACAGCCTCTAGACACTGGGACAGGACCTTGACAGCATCACTTAATTCGCCAGAAGCAGCGATGTAAAGCTGACTATCATCAGTGTACTGATGATACCTTATTCCATAGTGACAGATGACCTCACCCAACAGTTTCAGATAGATGTTAAACAGGAATGGAGAGAGAGTACAGAACCCTGAGAAACCCCACAAAGCAGGGGCAAGAGTGGGACCTTTCCCAATCAACACTGACTGGAAGCAATCCTGGAGGAAGGAAGAGAACCAGCACAATACAGTGCCACCCACCCCTAACTCCCAGAGCTGGTCCAGAAGGATACCATGGTCGATGGTACCAAAAGCCACCGAGAGGTCAACAAGAGCAAGGATGGATGCACTATCCCCATCTCACTCATGCCAGAGGTCATCCAAAAGCACAACCAATGTCTCAGTCCATAGCCAGGCCTGAAATCCAACCAAAAGAAGTCCAGATAATGGGATTCATCCACAATCCTCTGAAACTGTAATGCAACCACCTTCTCAACAACCTTCCCTAAAAAGAGAAGGGAGGAAACTGGATGAAAGTTGTCCAGTGTGGTTGGATCCAGTGATGGTTTCTTGAGAAGGAGCCAACCAACACCTCCTTAATAGGTGAAGGAATCCCCTTTCCTTTATATTCCCTTCCTAATTTCTCTTTCCCATATTAAAATTCTTGAGCATCCAAGGGAACTTCACATTATATCATACAAGCTTACCCGTTCCACTTGTCCTTCTTTATGTTTCAACTTGTAAACCTTGAGTTTTGGCAGACATTCCTCTGTATAATTTTTCTCTTCCATTCCATGCAGGAGTATTCCATGAAATGCCAGTCTGCAAGTATTTGCATGAATATCAGTGTCCAGTTTTGAGCCAATTACAAGACAAAATTTAGGACAAGTAACTGGTTTTTCAAACTCAAGTAAGGCCCACTGTTGTTTTGGGAGCTGTCTTTCTCCAACCTGGCCATTCTCCTTGTTTTCTTCTGAGGACTTTGAATCACTGGAAAGATATTCCTCTTGATAAAGATATTCCTTTTCAAAATCAAAATAAGTTTCCAGAGGTACTTTACTGAAGTCATTAGGAGTTGGGCTGAAGAACATCACTCTTCCCATAACAGTCTCATGGCCAACTGTAATATGAAACTTTGCTTTGGTCTGAAGAGTACCTCGAAAATATGGGATTTTCTTTAAAGAGATAATGGCAGCATGGATCGTCTGGAGAGATTCAGGTGTACAAATCAGGCCTCGTTCCAACAGCTTTGGATCAAACTGGGTTACACAGATTCCAACCCTATCCCCTTGCATAGCATATGTTACTGGTGTATGAAACATCTGCATCGACTTTACTTTCTTTGTCACCTATTTGTGGGGAAAAGTATAACAAAAAATGATTAATATTTTTGTTACATTTTAAAACGTTCATTGATTTAAAATATTTGTACTCTACTTCTACAACAGTAAGATATTATCTTGCTGTTTCATAACACTCTTGTTAATTTAGGGTAAGTTTTCTGGTTATCTAAATGAATACTTAATTTTTTGTACTAGAAAATAGTACCAGATCTTATTCTTTTGAATTTAGTAACTTCTATAGTAACCCAAAAATATGCAGAAGATGAGTTTGTAACAGCATAAATAAATAATTAGCCTGTTTATTTTTTGAAAAGGCAAATAAGTTACATAGTTTTAAAACTGCTGTCTTTTTCTGTACATTTCCCCTACACATTTGCTGCTGCTTCTTACGGGCTGCATTATCTCCAACAGTAAGCATTTCCTCTTCTAGATTGCTCTATGATAGGCATATTTCAATGTATTAAGACAATGTATACACATGCTTTTATTTTAACACATACAACACTCTGAGACATTAAAACATATTAAAGTTCATGTTTTCTAAATAATAATCCTCAATCATTGATTTTATATAGCTGTTAATTCTTTTTATCACATTTGCTCTTTTCCATAAATCTGTCTAATAATAAAATATATTGCATAATGTTTAAAGATGACTTTTATTAATCTAATTTTCATCAACTTGTAAAGAATAAGCACAAATATGACCTAGTGATTTCAGGAATATTTTATGATTATAAACTAAATTATACATGATTATGATTATTATCTGGTTATGACTCTAATATTTCCATGATATATGACGCAGCATAACACCACAAAAATATAAAGTTTGGTGCTAATAAACTTGGAATTTTCTCAATTAATCTACTTCAGAAACATTTCAGAATAGAAAGAGTAACAAGAAAATAAGCTTTTGAAAACGATCAAAGTCAGTTCAGCTTGATTAGGACAAACCAGTTGGTTTAATATGGTTTGACTTCCTTTTCCTTTTTTCTTTTGTTCTTACATTTATTCTTTAAACTAGGGGTGGGCAAAAGAGAAATTGCTATCTACTGGTAGGTCCCTAGATGATGTGCAATAAACTGCAAAATTTCTGACAACCAATTATCCAGCAATAGCAAGAACTAAGGAGCTTTACTTGACTAAATTATGTTGCAGAAAAGAATTCTGAAGGGGTAATGGGATTAATTATGACAAAATTGTAAATGGAATGTATGTGAAAGGATTTATAATCTTAGTTCTGGTACCAATCACACTTCCCTCAATTGAGCATATTGCCAGAAGCAAAGTTTCCTTAATTCTTAGTACTTGTTCACCCTCCTGTATCACTATGTTTTACTCCATTTGTTGGGCAGCAGTTTAAAAATCTTATAATCCTGAAAACTGGCTACTCCAACCTTAAGGGTTATATTCAGCTGTGACCAATTTCCCCTCCCCTCTGTGCTATCTATTTTCTGGAATATCCCTTAATACCTTTAGAGATGATCTAGGGGGTACAAGAATCTGTAGAGGAGAGACAGAGAGAGAGCACTTAATACCACCTCTCTCCCTGTCCAGCTGGTGCTAGCTGCTTTTTTGCCAGCACAATGACCACAACTGAATGCAAACCTGATTCAGTAATTTTTCAATTCATTCATTACCCATACATATCGCACTCATCTATACAACCCTAATAAAATCTAAAAAATGTAGCATTTACAGGAACTCAGAAGCTTCAGGATATGTTTTCACATTATGGAACTTTTGTCTCTTTTTTTTTAATATAGAACAATACAACATCTCTTCCTTTCTCAAAAATCTTTGCAGGCTATCAGTTGTGTCAAAAAAATCAGTATATTTAAAATGAAGTATCTTGCATAGACAATAATTCTAAGTTTGAAGTTCTGCTGCTCTATCTCTTCATATGATTTATAAGCCACAAACATAGGAGGATGTGAAATATACAAATACTATGAATAAATATAAAATATCAAATCCTTTAAAAACTAAACAAAAATGAACATATAAGTTCAAAAACAAACATCCATCAAACCGATTTTACAATTCTATAGGAAATTGTTAGTTGAATTTATACTACTGTATTACCATGGCACGTAAGTCAAATAGAAATTTGGAGTAGAATTTACTACTTGCAACTGGGAATACTTTTTTAAAGTTCCTATGAACTTTATACCATGTATAAAATCCCTGATTCTGCCCTCTCTCTGGCATTCTTAGTTTTCACTGGAAGTCTTTTTATAGAAGAAAAAAAAATTAAAAACTAGACTCCCCCATCAACAGTCAAAAATAAACGATTCCAGAACTTTTCCATCTAATTTTGCATATATAGACACACTTCTATATGCATTAAATTTTCAGAAATCTGTATTACCATTTTTTAATTTTTTTTCCACAAAAGAGGGAATAATTCATATATGAGCAACTGGTTACACATTATTTGGATGCTTACAATGTTTCAAGCAAAGGAGGAATATATCATCTTATTCTGGGTGTGGGGGAAGACAGGACACTTATGTGGTGGTGATACTGTATTTGACATCATAGGCTATTTTAAATGCAATAAAGTGTTTTCAGGCTATTTTTAAAAAGGGAAACAGAATAGCATCATCATGTTCCAAAAAACATATAAAGTTATTTTAAGACTCAGAACAGTTAAGATAGTTTTTTTGAATGAAATATTACATATATGTTTTCCCCTGAATGGTACACCACACAAAAAGGATGTATGGAAAGTAAAAAATGCAGTTCTCTAAGGTGAATATATTTTAAGGAGACAGACTTGGGCATATTTCACAATTTGCTTCCTGCTAACGGTTGACTTTATTTCCTCAGTTTCTTCACCCCATTTTTACTGTGAAACCTTGTCATTCTAAATTTTTTAAAAAGCCATTTACATACACCCAAACCATGTTCTCTCACACACACACACTCCCCCACAGAGATAAATATATGTATACACACACACACACACACACACACACACACACATACAAGTACATACCCACACATGAAACTCTTTGTACTGTAGAAAGTTGGGCTCAAAAAGCATGCACCTATGTATGTTTGTTCTTTAATAAGTTCCCCTGATTTCAGTGGCTTTAATTCCCAGATAAATATGCATAGGCTACTGCTATGCTGGAGATCAATTTCTTTAACTGCATTTAGCTTGTGCAATGGTGGTGGAAACTGGGAAAGAGATCTGTGGGGTACTGGAGCTGTTTTCTCCTACACATAGAAAAGAATCAAATCAATCAGGGCATATGTGCTTTATGTCAATGTTCAGTGGCTCTCATCTAAAGTCTCAAGTCCTGTTCAATCAGTGTGGCAGCCACCCTCCCTTCACTGCCCTCCATATATGGGTAAGTGTCTGTAATTGACAACTTCTCTATTCATGGAAGTTCTCCACTCAACTAGATTCCTGATTATCAAGTGTTGTCAAGTGTGGAGAACATCCATGGGTAGAGAGGACTTTCACTACAGACATACATTCAGAGAGTGACAACAGTATGCTGATCCCTGCCCCCCACCCCCCTAGAAGTGACAGTTTTTCCACTTTTAGCAGCATCTGTGTCCCTTACCAGATTCTCAGGGAATGTAAGATGATTTCCATTTTCAAAGGTTATTATTTGGTTGGGGGGCTCATATTCCTTTTAGATAGACTAATACTTAAAAAAAACTTCAATGTATTTTACAAAAGAAAACCAGATGCATCCAATAGTACTTTTACATGTAACATTTGCATCTCTCCTTACTCCACAGAGTTTGCAGAGTTATACATAGCTGTTTCTACGGCATGTTTTATTCTAACAACTCAATGATGTAAGTTGGGCTGAGGGACAGGAACTAACCCTGAGGCTACCCAGAAAGTTTCATGTATTAACTTTTGGGAACTAAGCTTTCTCATCTCTACACCTTAATCACTATACCATTTAGGGTCTAAAAACCAATAGGGCTATCTTGAATAAGGTGATAATTTCACTTTCTCAAGAATGTGTTTTTTTCTGCTAAGAAAATTATAGTTCCTTTTAAAATAATAATGTAGCTAAAGCTAAAAGTGTATTTGCAAATGACAATAAACCATTGTTCACCATAATATCTGGCTCTTACCTACTTCCATCCTACTTGCACTCCTATTTTTATGCAACTTAAATATATTGTCAAAGTGGCACTTCTTTTGTGTCAATTTTGGGCTGCAACTTCAGCAGAAATTAGTGTTTGCCTGAACTAATCATACAGCAACTTCAACTTCATCAAAATCAATGGAGTAGCATCTTTAGATTTTGCAACAAATACTGCCAGACATTGTAAACTCTGCTCAGAGAGGCTTCATGTTAACAGGGGTGGGGGTAGCATCTTGTAATGCCTGAAAGTAAATCAGGAAAGAATGTTTAATATTTTTATCTGCATGATCACATTAATATTTCTAAGAATGATGTAGAGGTTTGTGAAACTGCTTTGGTGGAGGAGGAGGACTGGGAAGTCCATGTGTTCATACACAGATAAAAAATGCAAAAAGGAGAGATAAATTAAAAGCACCCAAACTGTTCAGGCCCTTAAGATAAACAAATGTGTTCAATATAAGAAAAGAACCTGTTATTTGAAGACCAAAGGAAAAGCTCACTAAGATTTTCAAAGCAGTTTAACTAATAGAAAACAGCATACATAAACCCCACTAATGGGTTTTTCTTCTGATACAATGAAGCTTCTTTTCCTTTATTTATCCAACTTTCATTAAGTTATCAGTACTCCATATGCTATAGCTCTTAGGTTTTTCAGATAAGAGTCCAAGCATCCTACCACCTCCAGTGCTGTCACTGCATCTTATTGATACAAGATATAAACACAACCAACCCCTTCTGATAAGTAGAATCACAGCAAATTCAGCTAACTAGTAAATTATTGTAAAATAAAAAGCAAAACAAAACAAAACAAAACACCATAGTTTAACTGTTAAACTGTTAAACTAGTAACCAGTTTCATCCATCCATCCATCCATCCATTGGTTTCAAGGTATTAACGAAATATATAATCCATCCCCATTAAATTGTAAAGATTGCCATATATTTAAGTGAGACATAGATTACATACATCAGACATAAAATGGAGTGGACACACAGGGGGAAATGAAAAATACACCCTAACTTTCTTTGTTTTCTTAGTGGTGAGAACCAATCTTCTCTCTTCAGAAGAAACAACTGCTAAAAATGAAGAAAAACCCCCCATCAGGTTTGTCTAAATATGTTTGCATTTGCCAGCCACAGATTCTGTCCAACTAATATATTAACATCTTTTTGCCAGGAAAAGGAAAATAGTTCAGATCATTTACTTGATTTCACAGATAGACAACAGTATAAAGTCTGCTTAATGCCAATTCTTGAAAATATCTACATAGGCACTAAAAGCCTCTATAGAAACAGTTCCCAGAGACAATATTCTGTAAAGTTCATGAATAAAGGCATCCTAGAGTTAAACCCGGTTCCTGATGGTGACGTGGATATAACCAGGAGTTTTCTTGAAACAGGACAGAAAAAAATTACCATTGCCATCTTCCAGGATGTATTTTCAACTTCCCAGGCCAGCCTACAATCTTGTTAGTCCCTGGTAAAATCCTATCCATGTTACTAACCTGACTCTTGTATATCTAGTTTCCAAGTCCAACAAAATCAGCCAAGTGCTGCCATTTTCAGAGAAATAAAAGATTGTAAATGTGACAAGGAATTATTTGCACAGTATTATTTCTTTAGCAACAGTATAGACCTTAGCCCTGAAAGATGCAAGAATATCATGCATCTTAGTGGGATGTTACTAATGTAAGACTAAATGTACTAATGTAAGTCTAAACATACACAGTACACTATCCTTGGAGAAAGACTATGATAATAAAAGACTAAAGTACAGCAAGAACAAAAGCTTAATTTATACAATAGGCAGGCAGGCACCAAGCAAGCAGGAAAGACAGACAGAGAAATATTTCATTACATAACTTCAAGAGATTTATTGGCAAAGGAGAATTGTTCACACAGAATACTAGGGGTGTTCAAAATACTTTGTCATGGAATGTTTTGATGCCCAAACAGATTGTTCTAAGAGTCCTAGAAAGTGCCCCAACATCAGAATGAACTGTTCTGGGGTCAGGCCACTTCTGCAGGACTCAGAATAGCCCATTCCAGGATCATAATATTTTGTGACGGAACAATTTGCACACTTGTACTGAACCCTATGATCAAATTATATTAGTCACATCTGATTTTAAATTAAATTCATAAAAGACAGTATGAGGGGGAATGTACATGTTCCAGGATAAAACTGTTTTCTTGATTCCACCTATATAAAATATTACATAACAATCAATAAATCCGTAATTCTTCATAAATTCAAAATATTTTATATATAATTCAGAAGTACTTTCATATCATAGCGATCCTTTTAACACTATGTTTAAAAAATACGGTTGATAAACAAAAATAGGCAATAATTGGACAAGCCCGTATTATATAAATTGTTGTGAGCCATCTAGAACCATATGAGATAGGTGGCCATATAAGTCCTGTAAATAAATAAATCAAACCCATTTTACACTGGCAATATAAACAGCATGCTCTGGGGAGGCCAGGAATTGTGAAAAACAATACTTTATTCAATTAATCTCAATTTAAGATAAGAAACTCATTTAATATTCTTTAAGACCCTTGGTCATTTATTTGATAATATGGGATACTGGAAATCTTTAATCTAGAGTTCTTATAAATAACTAGTATACACCTTAAAAATATTCTTTGTCTATGTCATACACTTGGAATTATCCAAACCACATTCTGATGCTGATAGTAAAAAACAGAGTTTTAGACACTTCTAATGCATCTGAAGCAAGAGATTTTTTTAACAGAATATAGAGTCATTTTGCAATTTTAGGTAATCTATATTCCTTTTGCGTAACTCAGATGCTTTAAAAACTAGATTGGTAATCTAAAATAGTTTTCAAACTTGCTCAGGTCATGGAACCTGTTAGTTAAAAAAAGATCCTGGAACCCCTGCTCAAAAAAGAAAGCTCTACTAAGAGGAAATGGGCTGTATTCAAGTTAATCTCTTTTTTTTCCCCTTAGTCTGTAATGGAACTTCATCAAGTTCTTATGAACCCAAGGATTCTCTGAAACACAGTTTGAAAAACCCAGATTTAAAGTATTAATATCTCCACTTATCCACAACATCAAATAAATAAATAAAAACGCAACTGTCAAACTGGTATTATCCCAGAATATTTGTCATGTGAATAAAGGCTGAAATTATACTTTTGTTCTAACATCTTCCAAATGTACCTTGTCAAAATGTCCCTTAATGTAGGAAATGCAACAGAGGTATGGCTAAGAAGGGAGTGAACCCTCTTCCAGGATATCAAAGTGGCCTATGTAGCATCTTCTAATTGTACCCATGGTGATTTTTTTATGCATTCACATGTGTTCCATGGAGAAGTTGAAGCTAAAATATGGGTCATTTCCAGTGACAAAACTGAAAGCCAGGAAAGTTAAAACTCCCATAATCATACAAAAATTGTAATTTTGATGAAGAAAATCCAGGGGTCTGTTGTTGCAAAAACAAACAAACAAAGTCTTAGCAATATACTTAAGATAAACTTGGTAACATAGGAATACCTCTAAATAAGTTTATTAGTTTTGAAATAATTCATTTTACAGCATTGTTCTTTCCTTTAAATTCAGTGGGTTTTTTAATAATCTACTTATGCTAATTTTTATCTGAGATAAAAATATTGATACATTTAAACCACAAATAAAGTTTCCTTGGAATAACTTTTTTCACATATTTAAAATTCAACCAACAACTGAAACCCCAATATACTGTACATCTCATAGTAGCATTAGAGGCCATAGGAAGTATGTGAAACTGTTAACGGAGGTGCGGAGGGCCTCCAAATTCCTGTGATCAGTCCAAACCTCGAAAGGGCATTTAGCACCTTCCAGGAGGTGATGCCAGGCTTCCAAAGCGGCTTTTACAGCAAAAGCCTCTTTTTCCCAAACATGCCACCAGCACTCAGTTTCAGAAAATTTTCTGGACAAATAAGCGCAGGGTTTCAAGTGATTTTCAGAATCTCTCTGTAACAATATAGCCCCCACTGAGGAGTCAGAAGCATCAACTTGGACCACAAAGGGGTGTTCAGGATCAGGGTGCTGCAAAATAGGCTCAGCAGTGAATAGGGTTTTTAAGTTCTCGAATGCTGCCTGGCATTCAGGCGTCCAATTCAGCACTGCCCCAGCGTGTTTTACCTTGCGTGTCTCCCCCAAACCCTTGGTGCATAGCAAGTCAGTAAGGGGCAAAGCAATCTCAGCAAACCCCTGGATAAATTGCCGATAATAATTACTGAACCCTAGGAAACTTTGCAATTGCCTCCGGGTGCGGGGACGTTCCCAACTTAAAATCGCCTGAATTTTTTCAGGGTCCATTTCAATGCCCTTGTCAGATACCCTATAGCCTAGATAGTCAGGTTGGGTTTTGTGAAACTCACATTTGGAAAGCTTGGCATAAAGCTTGGCATCTCTAAGCTTACTTAACACCTGTTTGAGAAGGCGTTCACGTTCCTCCTCGGATTCAGTGTAAATGAGCACATCGTCCAAATAAACCAGGACCCCTTTAAACAAATGATCATGTAATACTTCATTATTCAATTGCATGAAGACTCCGGGCGCCCCTGCTAACCCAAAAGGGAGGACTTTGTACTGAAATGAACCCAGTCGACAATTAAAAGTGGTTTTCCACTCGTCTCCAGCTCGTATGCAGATGCGAAAATAGGCTTCACGAAGGTCAAGTTTGGAGAAAATCTTCCCCTTTGACAAATGAGATAACATGTCCTTAATGAGTGCGAGAGGGTATTTGTTGCAGATTGAGATGGAATTTAACCCCCGATAGTCCGTACAGAGTCTAAGCGTGCCATCTTTCTTTTCCCGGAATAGCACAGTGGCCCCAACTGGGGAATTTGCAGGTTCAATAAACCCCCTTGACAGATTTTTGTCGATAAAGTCCCGTAATGCCCCAAGCTCCTTCTGAGTCATTGGATAAATTTTTGGCTTGGGCAATTGAGCATTAGGAATCAACTCTATGGCACAATCAGTTTTCCAATGGGGGGGTAGCTGATCTGCTTCCATTTCTCCAAAGACGTCTGCAAAATCTTGGTATCGATCGGGCAAGCCTTCTAAATGTGCCAAATTAGGGTGTGGCATGGCAATTGCAGCCCTTCCAACCCCCGCGCTTAAAGCCCTCTCTGCGGTAGGGGCTTGGTAAAACCCATCCTTAAAAGTCAGAGTTCTGTGTTCCCAATTTATATATGGGCTTCAATAGGTCAACCAGGGAATCCCCAGAATTAGCAAAGGGTTGCCAACAGGTGCTACTATAAATTTTAAAGTCTCACGGTGGCTGCCCATTTGCATTGCAACAGTTCCAGTGAAATGGGTCGCTGCCCCCCCCCCCCACCGTTGAACCATCCAACTGTGTGAAGATCAAAGGCTGCTGGAGGGGAAAGCTAGGCAGGTCCAAAGCAGCCACCAGATCAGGGTGAATCAGACACCTGGAACACCCAGAGTCCACTAAAGCCCAGACCTCTGTAGTCTTTGTGCGGGAGCCCAATTTCACTTTCACTGCTAGAGTGGGACAGTCAGCACTCACCATAGCATCCTCACACCCATCCTCCTCCACCTGCCCGCAGGCGCTCTTCATGGCAGGTGGCTGGCATTTCCTGCAGGCTCCTTAGAGTCTTCAGCCTCTCCCGAGAAGTAGAGTACTTCTTCAGCGTCGGCTGCCCCCTTAGCTGCTGTCATCTGCCGTGAGGGGGGCGGCGATTTGGCTGGCAACTTGCCCGCTCGGTCTCCAGCCTTGGCTTTTGGGCAATCAACTGCTCGATGCCCTTCCTTTCCACATTGGAGACACTGACCCCTCGCATAGCGCCGATCTCTCTCTTCCCAGGCTCTATAGCCTGGCCGGGTAGCAGTTGCGGCACTTCGGGGTCCCCTCATGGTGGCTGGTTGTTTTTCAGGCCGTTTGGTTTGCATGTAGGTATGCTGGGCGTGCTCAGCTTTGCCGGCCAGACAGATCCATTCATACAATGTCTCTGGGTCGTCTCTACACAACACCCACCGCACGTCCCTGTTGAGTCCCTCTTTAAACCGTTCTATTAAGGTTGACTGAGACCAGTCGGGGATTTTCCCAGCTAAAGCCTTAAACTCCAGGGTGTAATCAGCTACAGACAGTTGGCCCTGGGTAAGATCCTTCAGTGCCTTTTTAGCCCTTGCCTTGGCTAGAGGATCCTCAAAATGCAGCTTTAATGCCCACATGAATTCCTCAAAATCCTCAAGCTCAGGGGAGTCAGCCTCACTTAATTGAACATACCAGTCAGCCACTCGTCCCTTCAGCTTGGTGGCAATGGCAGTTATTATAGCCTCTTCGGAAGGGAAGTATGGTCCAAACTGCCTCATATAATTTTTAGCATTAGTGAGAAAGAAAGACAACTTAGTTGGATCCCCATCAAACTTGACAGAAAAGTCTTTCACCCCTGCTCCTGTTGGAGCTGAATTAGCGGCTGCTTGAGTGGTTGGGCCCCAGGTTACAGTGGTTCTTCCTCCTCGGGGTGGGGACACTGATGGTCGAACTCTGCAGAGTGGAGATTCATCCCGGCGCTGTCTCCGGCCCCGCTCCGCCGGCGGTCCGGGTGAGGGGATGGAGGATGATTGTGTGGAGCTGGAATCTCCTTCGCGCCTCGGCTGCCCCCCCCCATGACAGAGACAGGTTTTTTTTAACATGTACTCCATCGATTCTAATTTGGCCTCTACCATTCTTAGCCTTTCAGGGGTTTGAGATTCCTCCCTCCCTCGCGTGTTAGGCTGTCTCCCTGCTGATACCGTGGTAGATTCTATGTTTGGGGTCAGCGGGAACCGATACTTCCAGGACGCCTGGGACGTCCCTGGCTGGGGTTCTCCCATTGCATCCCAGGTGATCAACTCTGCGGGCGATTCGCTGGGTGCCGGTTGCTCTGGTGCTCTCCCATTATCGGATTCCTCTACCTCAGGGCTGGAACTCAAATCCTGCCAGAAACCTGAAGGTTCTGGGGTGAGGCTCAGTTCTCCGCTCCTGACCATTGACTCGGGCATCAAGCTAGTCAGCTCAAGTTTCTCGGTCGTGAGCTTGGATTCGGCCATCGTTAACTGTTTTCCCTCACAAGAAACTAATCTTGGTAGAGCTAACGGTACAACTTTGGTGATTCTCAGCTTTATGTAAGGATTGCCTATTCTAAAACACCATCAGACTCATAAGCAGGATCACAAAGATATCTGATTTATTAAAGAGATGTCATGAGTAAGGATGGCGAGCAGGGGGCTCCCTTCCAGACTGTTAAGCGCATGCATAGCACTGAGGAATTGGTGAGCCATTCCAAGAGGCACAGATTGGGACCGCCTTAACCTGCGGGGTTTATATGGCTGGGTTTTCCCACGTTTGTTCAGTGTGTTAGGATTACTGTTGTGTATTATCAATAAAACATTAGAGACCAGTTCCCTGTCTCAGAGTGTTTCCTGGGAGTCAGGACAAGAATAGTATGCAGGATCATAAAGAAAGCTGAGAATGGAAAAAGCGTGCCAAATGCAAACTAAAAACCCTCGGTGCAAATGAAATCCCTTCCCCCGTAGAATCTTCCCAGGCTCACAATCCCAGGTGCTCCTAACGGCTTCTGATGGTCCACGGGAAAAGTCCTTGAGCAGAGCACATAACCCAAACACATTCCATTGAAATGAACATAGATACAGAGCTTGGCACAAGGTTTCACAGCAGCTCCCTCCCAACAGAAACGCGTGTCAGCACTATGGCATGTGAAACAATGTACAGTGCACAATGAAACAGTGAACATGACACTCATTACCAAACTGGTGCACAATGTCAAAAGATTTTAATATAAAAATATACTGTATAATTATCAAAAAGACATAATATATCAACAGCATATTATATGTTTGTGTTCAGCTCCAATACTGTTATACCTGAAATGTCCTTCATTTGTCTAATAAACAAGTCAGCGTTTCCTGTATCAGTTAAAAAGAGGAGATAAAGGACATCCTTAATGATTATTAGAAATATTTTGTCAGATGAGGGGATAACTCCAAACCAAAGGGAGTAGAGTGGCACATACAGATCCAATTTATAAAAAAAGAAAAAATCCATATTTAGATTAGAGTTATTTCAGAAAAGTCCACTGCACCATATCAAAGGCCTTTTCCACAATCCACAAATGTTGATGTGAATTTGTAAATGTACATCTAATTATTAATACATTATCAGATGCTTGGAGACATTTTATAAAAGCAGATTGTGCAGAATAAATAATCAGAGACAATATCAGCTCGAATCTATGTGCCAGGGTTGCTGTCAATGTTTCTGCATTTTTGTATTGCTTTTGTTTAACAAAAACAAAACATTTGCACAGTTAGCAGGATCTTTCCTAGCTTTCAGAATCTCGGTTATATAAGTCTCACTGAAGAAGGCTGGAAAATCTTTATTCAAAAGGCACCATTACAGAACTTAACTGGGGCTAAGACCTTAATATATTCCTTACACCACTCAATGTGATAGCCAACTGGATTGGGAACTTGTGTTGTTTTCACAGATTTATCTATTATTTCTTGAAGAGATAAAGGTGAATCTATACAGAAAGTCTGATCATATATTATCTTAGAAAGAGTTATGTTATATAAACATTTATTTATATTTTTGTCTGTTACATTGGACTCAGTATTATACAGTGCAGAGTAAAAAAAAGTTAACCTATTGAATCAAAATTGTTACACAGAATACTTCATCCTAGGCATCATTAATAATGCACATATTACATTGTTGTAGTTTTTTCAGCCGAGGGACTAGATATTTGTCAAATTTTTCACTTCACTCTTAGTATCTTTGTATTATACAAATGTACAATTTAATTTAATTTAGATGTCTTCTATTAATGGCATACCCTTGCTTTTCACTGCCTGAGTAGATGCCTAGATGAGTGAACACCTGGAAATCCTACATATACTGCCTGATGAAAGAAAAATAGGTTATACATGTAATAAATGAATAGCCCTTTAATATTTATTCCCACATTTACTTAACTTATTGGATATATTTATGAATTTCTTCTCCATTCAGCAAGTATCAAATGAGGTATTACATTACATTACACTATATTATTGAATAAGACAAATAAAACAACCGTAAACACTGAGTGACATTTAGACAGTTATTCAAATCTAATTAGGTAGTCTAGAAGATTTTCAAATCTATAGTTTCATGAAACAATACAATCTACACTGCCCATCCTAAATACAGAAAACATTAAACCTTTACACAACTTTTCTAGGGCAGGTGCTCCATAAATTGGGTTCAACTACAGAAAATGCCCTGTCCCATTATAACCATGGACCCAACTTCTCTAGGAAGTGGAATATATAATGGTTTTGAATTATGATCACAAATTATGAACATAGTCATACAAGAGGAAATAGATACAGGAATATTTTTTGAATTGAAATCCAGGATGGTGTAGTTATGTCATTTTACACTATTGAAGAGTAAGATGCAGTAAATGTTGATAGGACAAGATTTTTTTTTAAACCAGCTTTAAAGGAAACCTTACTCTCTCCCTTTGATGTAGGGTATAGGTTCTTTTAAATAGCTCCCACTGAACTGTCTAATACAATGTATAAAACTTCAGTTTTAAAAAAATGATTTGGGGAAGAGAGCTGAACTAAAGACACCAAATAATTCCAACAGGCACATAAATGGAATATTTCTAAATTAAATCCTTAGTCAGAAAAATTAATATTTATTGTAAGGATTATTCATTCAGAAGAGTTACCACAGAATAAGCAACCACATACAGCAGCAGAGACTCCAGGAAGACATGGTTTAGCTGCATCCTTTTATAGACTCCACTGAATCACTCTCTCATTATGCTATTGTGCTTCTATTATTTTATTACACTATTGTGCTTCTATTGTAACAGTTCTTCATTGTTACTGATTGTATTATCTCTTATTCAGAACGAAGCAAGCCCAGAGCACCTAATCAACTGGAAGTTCTTTATTCGCTTGCAACCTCTTCTACCCTTGGATGATCTCCTGAAGAGTATAAGCAAATTAAGGGTTGATTTCTCAGGATAAATGAGCCATGAATCTGCATAAAGAAACTATGAATCTTCATAAAAGAATTAGTTTTTCTGGGGAAAAAATCAAGCAAAAGAGCCTTGTGACATTTTAAAGACTAACCCATTTATTATCATACAATACTAATGTTTATGGACTAACAGTATCCATCAGATCCAGCTGTACTTTCTTAACGTTAACATTCTTGCTATTGTTTTGTTGATCAAAAATGTAACAGCATGAGACTTTGTAATTTTTTTTGGCAGCTAGACTTCGTGCTTTTAGCAGAAATTTCCAAAATAACTATAGATTGTAATTCTCTTCATAACAAAATTCAGCTAGGATTAGTTGGACTGGTTCAGAGTATGATGACAGGACAATAAAATTAAAAAACCAAAATCAGTCCCTTAAGAAAGTAAAATGGAAAAAACATTATCTGTTGAGAAATCCTGAGCTACAATCATGATTCAGTTTGAACCAAGGTACATTAGCTTTGCAGACAGCAACATTCAGACAGAAAGATTATTGATACTCTGTAGTAATCATTCTACCTTTTTTTTTTTTTAACTATATCCTAATTTTCAAGAGGGGTGTCAAAAGTGGGATAGCCAAGGGACCCCACAGTAAAACAAAGAGATTGGTGGTAGATGTGTATGCATGTCTGTGTATGTACATATGGGTCTGTGTGCCATATGTGCAGAAAATGTAAAGACAGTCAATGTGGTGTAGTTGTTAAGTTGTTGGAAATGCACCAGAGAGATCCAGTTCAAGTCTACCCTCAGTTACAGAACTCACAGGGTAGCAGGTGACTTTGGGTCAGTCACTTTCAACTCAACCTGCCTCACAGAGTTTTTGCTGTAGAGAAAATAGGAGGAAGGTACCTATGCTGCCTTCAGGAAAGGTGAGCTATAAAGAAAATAAATAAATGGTAAGAAGCTGTGATCTAGTTCTAGTCTATATATACAATATTATACATAAATATCAGGGCAGTGCAAATCTTTCAGACATATTTTGATCATAGCAATACCACAAACAAAGCACCATTTCTTGAACTATGGAGGTGGCTGGATCCTCTGATGGTTCAAGATGGCTTTCCCAGGTCCATCGCATAAGCTTCCCAGATTGTCAGCACATGCTTTTTCTTCAGCTACTTCCATGGCTGTATTCTTGAGGATGATGTGAATGTCATGACACTTTGAACAATGGTGCACTGCTTGTGGCTTTGCTGCGAAAGAAGTTTTTTTTAGAGGCCCTCCAAAAGATTTGCACAGCCCTAATAAATATAAAAAGTTAGCTTTTGTTAGAACAATCTGATCAAATAATCTAAAGTACCATGCAGAAACTCAGTCTGTTCTTCTGTAATCTACATACAGTATTATAAAATAAGCATATAATTTAATACCTATTCAAATAATCAAACTGCTGGCAAGTTACTATTTTCTTCCCAGCTGCCTTTCTGATAAACAAAGGAAACACCAGGTAAGAAAACTAAATGCTGAGAAATTAATTATTCTGAGGAAATAAATGAAATTAATTCTTTTTTACTCAAGTCTTAGATTTGAAACAATAGCAACACTTTTATCCAAAACTTCAAAGTGCACCACAAAATATTACATCAGAGTAAACACAGGACTGAAAGATTTATAGAACATCCACAGGAATGGATTCCCCCTCCCCTCTTTTAACAAGATTGTTTTGTTTATTAATAACCTTTGAAAAGCCTAAAAGAAGGAAAACTATAGGCTACAGAAGTAAAACTTTTTATGTGTAAGCAACATTGGAGCTTTGTCAGGCAGCTGGTTTTGGCAGAATGTGTTACATGTAGCCCAATGTGAGTAATAATATATCTCAAATAACAATCAGCCCATGAATATACATAATCCAGAAGGTAATTCTCCCAATCTCTGAAATGTAATGGAGCTACTCTAGATCACTGAGGCATGAATATTTACCGTATTCAGGCTTTACTGCTCTCGATCTGGGTTCAATTTTGCAAATTAAAATGAGAGCTGTGTGGATAGAGAGATTAAAGAGCATCCCAACGCTTGCCTGTTTCCTTGGTGTGGCAGTGGCGATCTGGTTACTGCTCTGTTGGGTTATTTCTTTTCACTTAGCAGAGTAAGTCAGAAGCAATTAGAATGGAGGATAGAGGTCACAATTAGTTCACCGTCTTGTAGTAAAAAGAGCAATTAAAAATAAAACACCCACAACCACACTACCATCATAGCATACAGAGGACAGAAATCAGGATTTAAAATAAAAATCAGTACATCAGAAATAGTATTTTAAAATGCTTTCACAATTACAGGGAGGAGGAATCAATTCTTGTACTAATTTCTTTCTGGGAATAAAATTCTATGCTTTCCTCAAACTGTAACATTATTTTATTGTAATAAATTTGGTGTTAATTAACATGTTCCAATGAAAGGAGGCACTGAAACAAAGATTCAAAAACAAACAATTCTAAAGAACTCTGTTTTCATAAGTAACGCTCAATCTATATGTTTACCTATGGCAGATTTTGCTTGAAATCTGGTAAAGTGAACAGCTTTAATTGTGAAATTTAGAGATAAAAAGATAGGCCAAATTATTCAAGTACACAAAGATGCTTTTAAAATATACTGAAAAATATGATATAATATCTCAGTGCTGCTTTTTGTGAATGGAAAACAGCTTTTTATATATCTTTGGCAAAAAGAAAACAAAATTGTTATACTATTTAATTTTAAAAGGAAGCATTTTTTAAACAATACAATCTGTAAAAAAGCAAGAAAGTAATCTTTCAAAAATATTATTAAAAACCTAGTTTTCAGAATAATAAAACACTTGTAACTTTGCCTTTTTCAGCTTCTGGAATACAGGATATAAAAGTTTCATTTTCACTATTTCTGTAGTGGTCATTTGTAGCATTTACAAATGAGTAATGATGCACTTGCACAGACAAGTCTCTGTAATAAAAAAAAATGGCTCATCCTGCTAACTTTTTCTAAATAAACTCAACTAGGGGAAAATATTAAAAGACACTCAAGATATAAAATGATTGTTAAGAAAACAAAGCTAATATTTTCAGCACAGAAGTAAAATTCATTCAGGAACCAAACAGCAGCATTTATCATGGTGGTGCATCACATAATATATTTTGACATATACCAAATATACCATTGTTAGCCTACAAGCAACATTTGGGGGGCAAAGGGATACTATCGTTTGAAAACCTTCATGAGCTGTCTTAGTAAATATTCAATATTTTTCTTTTTACTTTCTGAAAAGCCCCAGGTGTGTTCCTGAACATCAAAAGTACCTAACTTATAAAGTTAAAACTAAATCAAGGGCTTTTGTTCCAAGTCATCATTGCTGAACTAATTATTCCTGGATGTTGTTTAATGAAATATTATTTCTACACATTAAAACATTTAACAGGATGAGTTGTATGAGTAATAAGAAGGTCTCATCTTGGTTTATAACTTTTACCTTTTCTTCAAAAGAGATTAAATATTACTCAGAACTCTCTAGCACCAGCAATGGGTAATAATACTAACAGAACTAATTTACATGGTACCTAAAGTATATTGCTCTCTATTTACTTCTTTTATGGAACTGAAGATGGGGGGGGGGGGTTACAAGTTCTCTAGACTTCATGTCCATCCCAAAACAAGAGCTTTTTCTTAGGTCTCTCATCATATTTAATTATCGTCAAAATATTCCACTCTGAATTCAAACTTGGATTATGTGAGAGAGAACACCATTCTGCATGAAAATATTATGAACTCTTATAAACCCTCGTAAAAGCATTTTTTCTGCTAATGAACATTTTGCTTTTAATCACAACTTAACAGAAAGAAAAGGTTATTTTAACCACATTAATGCTGTGTTTTTCTTTCTCACACAAATACGAAGATCCAGGGGATATGTTAAAATGCAGTAACTTTTTCAGAGCCACCACTGAACTCAAGAAATTCTGAGAATAAGTTAACAATGATTTCCAGAAAACAAATATTTCCGTTCCTATCATTTTAAATAGGAACTTAATATTGACCAAGGAGAATTAATAGTTAATTGGCTTAGACATAAGACAGAACTGGTAAAAATGGCAGCCCAGTATCATGCTGATTTTTAAATGAAATTCCCATGGTTACCAATAATGAGAATAAAGAATGTCAGAACTTGAGTCTTCTTCCTGTTTCCAAAACCCCTAAAAATAACCTTAACCCACACTGAATTTGAGAATGACACTATAATCCCATTAAAGTACTCAGGAATAAACCCATTGGAAGTATGTGGATACTTCCAAATGTGTGAGTACAGATTTTTCAATCTAAGTTATTTCCAATGTTTAGTCTCACTATCACAGATCTTTAAAAAAAGGGGGGGGGGGGCAACCCAACAACTCTGAGCAATCCTGTTCTAATTTAAGTCCTAGATATCATGGGTTCCACCCAATTTTGTCATTTCTCCAAATCTACTCAAGAGGATTGCTCAATCTTCAAAAAAGATGTAGAAGGCATTCAGGAGATGAAACAGACAAAGAGAATCTATTTTGCCAAAATTATGTGTTCTACTTATAAATGGGCGAAGTTGGATGTAACCCCATATCAAAAACTAGGCAGGTCCACCAAGCAATATACAATGACCCATTGACTCAGCCTGATCCAACCCTTGTAATCTGATTAACAGATGTAAACACTGGAGCTCCACTTATTGATAACAGTAGTTGATATTAAATTGTCACACTGCTTAGTTTTTAAAATCCTTTTTACATAAGCCTTCTTTAAAGCACAGAAGTAGACTTGTTATGATAGTTTGTCTTAAAACAGGACCAAAATTTTTCTTATAAGTAATACAATAGACTCTCAGTTAACCGGCACCCATGGGGATTGGCAGATGCTGGATAAATGTAGTTTCTGGTTGCTTGAGAGTTACTATTAGATTTTATTTAAAATATTATTTATTTGATTTTTTTTGACAGTTGCTTGAGAGAGTTCTGGTTGCTTGACAGTGAGTTCCAGTTAACTGAGAGTCTACTGTATTATTTATTTTATTTTTTTGCCAGTTGCTTGAGAGTGCCGGTTGCTTGAGTTCCAGTTAACTGAGAGTCTACTGTACTGTATATACATAATAAGCATGGAGATTTATTAAACTTGCAGGAGAAAAGCTGTCAGCCTGAATAGTAAATAAACAGGTCAGTTTGCTTATTACACTCTATTCCTGTTACTTCAATAGCATTTAAATGCTAAATGTTTACTCTAAACTATTATTTTTTAATATACTGTATCATCCATATGCCTAATCCCTTGAACTATCACTGGAAAAATACATTTTTCTATTTACATTTTGGAAACCTTGGTAAAAATGTATACCTTAGTCTTGCCAACAATAGAAGAGAATTTGCCCATGAATCCAAAGGTTCAGAGAGGTCTTAGCCCTAGCCTGCAAGTTGACTCCCATGAGAAAAAAAAGACTGCATTTGAGAATGTTTATGCAAATGTATTTCATTACTGCTATACATGGAAAGATAAATCCAGGTTTTGTGAGATTTGCTAAACTAATCAAAAGCAATGTTAACAACAACAACATTCAGGTTTGGGCTATTCTCTAGAGTAGAGAAAAAGCACTTATGCAGTAGACTCTATGGACTTGTAGTTTGAGAGACAATAGCAGGATTCATATGTATGCTAAATGTTTTGGACTTCAACTCCCGCTATTCTGACCAGCCTATCCAAAGCCAAGGGATCATGTGTAGCTCATGATTGGCCCCCCTTATTATTTTGCAGCATCTAAAACCCATCCAAAACAAAAATTAAATTGTAAAATGTAAAAATGTTTTTAGTAGAAAAAGGCAAGTAAGACAGGTATAGTAGGCTTTACAGCACACATTTTCTTAAAACCTCTCTCAACCTCCTAAAAAAATTAAGGCCCAATATCAACAAGCATCTTCACTCTTTGGGAGTCTTTTGAGGGCCACCCATGTTCAGTTTAGCAGAACGCTTAGGATTGCATGCTGTTGTATGCTCCTGTCTTTCTCCCACGTGGATGGATGGACTTGAGCAGTTTGAGTTCAATATATTTTTTGTCATTTCATAGAAACCAGAAATATGGATTTATAACCAACTCTGATTAGTTTGACTAGTTAGATTAACTAGATTCATAATTCATGGTTTGAAGTTAACTTGTTTTGAAACTGACTACAATAATTCATATGTAACTGAAACAAAGAATGGAAGAAAGAGGAGGAAGAGTGACCTAAAAAACTCATAGACAATTATTTGGTAGCTATGAACTATACTTATTTTGAAAAATGAAGGCTATTAAAGTGGATGAGCTGGGTATTAGGGACTTTTTCAGATTGTCTTTGATTTCTGAACTGATAATGCCTATTTTAGAGGTTATATCACAATTTTCATATTTTTCCATCTCAGAATCATAGTCAGTGAAGACTTTGGGCTGCAATAAGTTGATACAGGGACCACACATAGCTCTGGGGCCTCAAGTTGTTCATCCCTGTACTAATCCACTGCTTAGCAGAGAAAACGTAAGTTTGAAGTGTTCCTTCCAGAACTACAATTACAGAACCACTCCTTCCTGTTGTTACTTTTTACGCAAAGCAAGAGGAATTAATTGGGTGAGACAGTTGAATAGAAACCAGAGAAATAACAATCCAGAATCCCAGGGACAGAATTGGGAGAGTCCCAATGAGATAATTTCCAATAATATAAGGATGTTAATCTCCAGAAAATCAACTAAATCTAGAGTCTAGGAACAGAATTTTATATAACATATGCACACACATATTTCATGCTATTATGTCTGCCTATAATTAAAATCAGGCAGCAAGACATATAAGATGATCAAAGTTAACCATAAAAACCTAAATGACACCAATCAATTCTACATTTTTTTTCAAAACATGCTAGGAATTAGGGAAAAAGTTGTGCTACAAGTTTATACCAGACTAAGATTAAGTCATGCTTTACCAGTATATCCCAATTTTGTTTCAGATACGTTTACTTCAAATATTTCCATTTAAAAACACATTTGCTCTCTGCAATGGCAGAGGAAAATTTTAGAATGAACAGAACTAGAAACTAGGAAATGTGGAAAAAAGAACTGTATTACTGATCTTTTTTCTTTGATTACAGACAATTACTTCAAAACAGTTACCAGGCACAAAACTAATCCCAAAGATGGGGTATGTTGGCATCAATTAATTTAACACATGTAACAAAGAAATGAATCTTCAGAGTTTGAGAGGTGTAGGCCACACATGGGGCAATTTTGTTTAGACAAATAAGTTATTATCTCTATCTATCTTATCCATCTACATACACACACAGTTGTTTATAGTTCACTTCCATTATTAAAGCAGATCTTTGTTAGTAAGAGAAACAAAGACTTGCCATTTGGGGCCATACAAATCTCTTTCCTCCTTCCTCCCCACTCACCCCAAAAAACACAGGGCATCAAATGATACAAATTAAGACTGGAAGACCAATGGACAATCTACACAATTATAAAAATCTTTTAACAGACTTGAAATTTTACAGTTACACTTACAACAGTATGGTCTGCCAGTGTACATTTTCCACTAGAGGAAAAGGGCTTTCAGACAAAGGACAACAGTATTGTGAAGAAATATCCTGTGAGTGCAGATAGCAAGAACTGATGCAAAGGGCAGAGTACTCCAAGTTACAAGCACATCTGGGCACTTTTTCAGGAGGAAAAATCAAGTAAGACAAATTGACAAAAACTATCATCACACTTCTTTCTTCTAAGATATTGCTGAACCAAGTCTGCATCCAGCCAATATCAAAACCTAAACAATACAATACACTTTTAAAAGATAAAACAACTTGGCTATGTTTATTTTTATTTTTAATTCTGACCTGCTCTTAATTATCAATTGTCAAATTACTTTAGCAGAGATGGGAAAACACCCGTTTAAAATTTGGAAGAGCCCTGTGGGCTACGTAATAATGGGACAGATAAATGATCCAAATTGATATAAGACAGCTTTGTTCATATAGTAAAAGTATTACAGTCCAACAATTTGAAAGGTCCTCTGAAAAACTGAATATACAGTACTTGAAATTCCAAATGAGCAAGAGGCTGCAATGCATTGCAACACATGCAACTAATATGTCTTCATTATGGGAAGAATTAAAATAGGACATTTGGGAATCTTTTTGTGAAAACTGGAGTCTCAAAATATACTCCAAACAGTTAATACAATTGAAGGAGAAATGGAATTCATTATTTTCAGGAGCTAAATATTACCACAAAATCTGCAGGGAAATATTTGTACTTATTTCACACAAAAGCTACAAAGGGAAACATTTTTTTACTTCTGAGATCAGCATTAAAGATAAGTAAACACACAATTCCATGTGATGCAAATCCACAATGTAGGACTGCACCACAGAATAATGTAATCACATAAAAAACGGCAGTCACATGAGCCACTAAATGTGTACCTTCATAATGGGGAACCAATTGAATGGGAAATATCTTAGATAAATCTAGGTGTTCTCATCCAAACACTTTTCTTGCAATACAGGGAAAAGGCTCCTATATTGCAAGCTGTGCCCAGATCAGACGGTGTAAATTTCACTGTTTCTTCCTATATCAGAATAGGATTTGGAGGGGTGGCATTCCTGAATATAAGTCAGTAAACAACAGACTTAAAATGTGAAAAATACATATACACACTTTAAAAAGTGACTATATGCTTCAATTCCTTGAAGAGAGACTTAGCAAAACCCCCGCAGATTCAAAAGGTTATAATAAGCCTCCATTTTCCTTTCTTAAAATAAAGCAGAACTGTGCTTGTTACTCTTCTGTTCATGAATTAGGCAAATACATTTTTATCCTAGACAGTGCAAAAACATAATACACAGACCTATCAAACCAATGTCTTTTGTATTTTTATTATTCCTGTTTACAAACTGGAAGAATGTTACTTTATGTTTGGCAGATACAAATAAATTAACCAATTAACCAGGCACACTGCACTCTTATTTTTACATGTTGGGAAAACACCAAGAACAGAGCACCAGTTGGTAAGCTATCCACATTCATTAACTTAGTAATACATTCTTCATATTTAACTTTGATGAAGAACTAAAAGCTTCCTTGATTCCTTGGTGCACCTATCTTTTTCCCTTGATTTACTGGGCGGGGGAGGGGAGTCATCTTCAGGTGCTTTTAAAAAGCTGCAGCACTCTATTGTCAGAGCCCAAACTAAGAATGAAAAATTCTACTTCACAGCTTGAATTGACTGCTTAATAATAACTGCCAGGATTCTCAAAAATATTAGCTGCTACAAAATACTATTGGATATTTTAAAGGCTTTTATAATTTATCTTTAGTAATAATTTATATGCCTTTTGAACAAAGCAGAAAAAAGTAACTTCAGCAGCAGTTTTATTCCTTTCCAGATTGCTAGTATCTCCATATATTAAATGGCTAAATGGCATTCTGTATATGTTCATTTTTCTTGTCTAAGTATTTGTTGCTTTGGCTCTACAGAGAAAGGAAATCACTCTGTAATTTAACATTCATTCAGCACTAGTAATTTTTCTATAAGTCTTTGGCTCCATCTGCTGACTTTTAATGTTCAAAATAATTGATAATGGCTGAAACATTAGTCTGTCGAATCTTAATTTGAAGGTAATTTCTTTTAGTCATGATGAACACTTCAGGGCAGGATCATCACCGAAATGGTTTGAAACAGCTGAAGAGCAATTTCAAAGTAACGCTATTACATGAAGCCAATGCAAGAACACAACTTAGGTACCAGTTTCCAGAACTTTGAGATGAATCAAGTTAAACTAAAAGAGGAACAACAAGTGTCAGTGACACAGACCTGTTTCGGATTTCAATCCACACCATGATTTGTTTAGTCTTACTGAATAAACCAGATTTCCTTGACTCATAAAATACACTAAGCCAAAACAAAACAAATAAAATTATGGATTACTGTGATATATGAATCCAGTCACAATATTATAATTACTGACATATTATTTCATTCTGTTATATTGCCAGCAAATTAAAAATAAAAACTGGAAAATCTTTGTTATTGTATATAATTTTATACAATACGTTTTTGCATGGAACTTGCAGACAGCCAGAGAGGTGACCTTGGAGAAACTATGTAGAAACGGTTACAAAAACAAAACCAAGCTTTAAGCCTGGGAAGCAGAGGCTGGTTCACTGGGGTATAAGAGGGAGGGAAGGGAAAGCAGATCAGGCTTTCAAGATTCTGTTACTACAGCCTGTATCAGTAATGGTGAAACTTCTGGGCTCGGCGTGTCAAAAATTTGGAGAATGCCTAACTTGGCTCTCTGGCATGTCACCCCCCCCCCAAACAAAAGAGAAACAATTCTTAACATATTTATTTTTTAAAAACTACAATCCAATCATATGTGGTGCAGTTTGAGATACCAAAGAAAGTGAACAAAAGGCACTGCAACTCCCCTCACCCACCTATTTCCCCCCATCTCTGCCCTTTCGGCCGCCCTGCACCCTGCCTTGAGGGGCGGCTCTGGGGCAGCTGCCACACCCTGGGAAGCTGAAGTCGCCCCAGCTGCAGTCCCCCTGGCCACCTCCGAGACCCTGCTGCCCTGCCCTCCGCCACCCCAGCTCACCTGGCCGTCTTCTGGCTCCCTCTGGGGCAAAGCCAGTTCCTGCAGAAGCCGCCTGCAGTTTGCAAAAGCACACCCCTTCACTCAAAGGTGCCCCCTCATGTCAAGGCACACCCCTTGTTGTCGGGTGTTGGTGAACACTGGCGTCTCACCCAAAACATCATGGCATGTCACCTTTGACACGCGTGTCATAGGTTCGCCATCACTGCCCTATATCAATAAAGTAGAGTTCTACTCATTTTTTGGATTCTGTTTCCTGACCTGGCCTACTTTGAAGGGCTGCAAGAACTTTCCCTAATGTACATTGTAATGTAATGACTCTAACATTTTACATATTTTATATTGTATATATATGAAATGCATCAGTATTTATAATATATTGTTGTTTGTTGTTGTTTATTCGTTTAGTCGCTTCCGACTCTTCGTGACTTCATGGACCAGCCCACGCCAGAGCTTCCTGTCGGTCGTCAACACCCCCAGCTCCCCCAGGGACGAGTCCGTCACCTCTAGAATATCATCCATCCATCTTGCCCTTGGTCGGCCCCTCTTCCTTTTGCCTTCCACTCTCCCTAGCATCAGCATCTTCTCCAGGGTGTCCTGTCTTCCCATTATGTGGCCAAAGTATTTCAGTTTTGCCTTTAATATCATTCCCTCAAGTGAGCAGTCTGGCTTTATTTCCTGGAGGATGGACTGGTTGGATCTTCTTGCAGTCCAAGGCACTCTCAGAATTTTCCTCCAACACCACAGTTCAAAAGCATCGATCTTCCTTCGCTCAGCCTTCCTTATGGTCCAGCTCTCGCAACCATATGTTACTACTGGGAACACCATTGCTTTAACTATGCGGACCTTTGTTGTCAGTGTGATCTCTCTGCTCTTAACTATTTTATCGAGATTTGTCATTGCTCTTCTCCCCAGGATTAAGCGTCTTCTGATTTCCTGACTGCAGTCAGCATCTGCAGTAATCTTTGCACCTAGGAATACAAAGTCTTTCACTGCTTCTACATTTTCTCCCTCTATTTGCCAGTTCTCAATCAAGCTGGTTGCCATAATCTTGGTTTATTTATAATATATTTATTGATATTATACATATATATTAAAATATATTACTCCAAAGATACTCTTTTTAATGCAACAACCTCTGATATATATTCTTGTTATAACATTACTTTCAATGTCTTCTGGATGGACATATTTCCAAAATATTGTTTGTTTTGAACGATTTTTTGAACACAGATGAGGGTCTCCACAGGAATCTGTGCACTGTCTCCTATCTGTGATAGAATGGACTCTTTTTTGACAGATTATATCATTCTGATCTGAAATTCATGGTGTCCTTCTACTATTATTTTATTTTATTTTATTTTATTTATTTTTTTTACACGTTTCCTCTTGCAGGAGCCCTGATTAGTTCACAAAAATGAGAAAAATAATCTTCTATAAAAACATTTTTTTTTTTTTTTAAAGAAGCAACATTGAAACAAACTTCTGGAATGTAGCAACGGTTACACCCTATTTAAATCAGTTCACCCTATAAATAAAAAAATAAATTTTATTTAAATTTATTTATTTATAATTTATTGAATTAATTATAGGTTACACCCTATTTAAATCAGTACAGTTTTGGGAAGTCTTATTACTGATTGTTTTAACACAGTCTTGGAGATAAAAATGCAAGAGCCAATTATCAAGGATGACCAACCTTTTCAGAACTAGAACTCCACCCCATCTCAAGACAGCTCTCAAATATAAATTCTTCTTTTCTGTATCTCTTAAATTGCCTTGCTTAAATATATAAAAACATGACATATATGACTAGACTATGTAAGGTCTTTTTAGTTCATATGATAATCTGGCTGACTGATTATATACAGGAGAACGTAACTGCTCATCACAACCCCAAAACTAAACATCCTGATTGGATTACTGCAATGCGCTCTCTATATATTTTTATTTATTTATTTATTTAATTAAATTTATATCACCGCCCATCTCCCCTGACAGGGACTCTGGGTGGTTTACAAAAAAATAGAGGTAAAAACATATCCACCTAAGTTATAGTTAAAAATATAAATAAGAAAATAAATATAAAATCCAAGCGGAGGTGGAACCATAATCAATAAGGGGTGCTATGGCGCCAGCCACCCCCAGGTGGAACTATCACTCTCCCCATCCCAAGCAATGCAGCAGAACCAGGTCTTCAATTTCTTCTGGAAGTCCCGGAGCAAGGAGACCCTTCTCAACTCTGGGGGCAAGATATTCCAAAGACAACCCCTATATGGGGTTGCCCTCGAAGACCTTCCAGAAGCTGCAACTGGTTTGGAATGCAGCTGTGCACGCAGTTCTGGGTGCCCCACAGTTCACACGTTACACTGCTGTTTTGTGAGCTTCACTGGCTCCAAGTGCCTTTTCGGGTACAATTCAAAGTGCCGATTATCACCTTTAAAGCCCTACATGCCACAGAGCTAGATTATCTATGGGACTGCCTCTCCCTAAGGGTATCTGCCCATCCTACCAGTGTGGCAGATTCTGGCAGTGCTGCTGGTTCTCAGGAAGGAGGGAGCACATTCCAAGGAGATGGAGGAGATAAGCGGAGGCACAGTCCAGGGGGCAATGGTGGAAAAACGAAGAGGTTCAGAAGACCCCCGCCCTAGAGTCTCCCAGGTTATTTCCCCTTAGGGTAGGTAGAGTAGCTTTAGTCTGGCAAGATTCTGCCTATACAGTGTGAGCAAATAAAGAACTGGAGTTTGAATGGACTGACTCTTTGTTGTTCTTGGACTGGGTCTGACATCAATCTTGCCAGACAAAAGCTACTCTACCTACCCTAAGGGGAAATAACCTGGGAGACTCTAGGGCGGGGGTCTTCTGAACTTCATTTTCCACCATTGCCTCCCAGACTGTGCCTCCGCTTATCTCTTCCACCTCCTTGGAATGTGCCTTTGAAGGTAAGTTGTTGATTCGGAGGTGCTGTTTTCCTGGTGAATTTAAGCCCCTACATGGGGCTTCCCCCCCCCCGTCCAATTCTCTCTTCCCTTCTCCTTATCTTCATCCAGTTTTGTTCCCCTTTGTCTTTCCCTCCTTTTCCAGTGCTTTTGCTCCATTTTTATCCTGTTTTCTTATTTTCTATTGTTTCTGCTGGAAGGTAGGAAATATGTGCTTGCGTGTGTGAGTATAGACGGTATATGCAGGTGGAGGATTCATTTTATAAAAAGGGGTTTCTTATTATTGTACAGTCAACTAATTTTAATCAATAATTATTTAACAGATATTGCTTTTGGGGAGGGGGGATGGCCCTGCCTTTTTGTGGCTTCTGTACACCCAAGTGACATATAGACACATTTACTGGAGAGAGAGAAATCTTTTATAACAGTTTCAGCTGGAGCTGACAACCCTGGGAGTCTTGTCTCCATTTATAGTCCCAGCTGTACATCCTTGGAAGTGGAAGAGACCCATTTTAAATTCAGTGTCAACCTTCTTTTTGGTATATTATGGTATTTATTATAAGTACTTGCAAAACTTAACATGAATTCTAAATTGAAACTCAAATACTACATCTAGAAAAATGGAATCAGTATTGAAAATATAATAGTTAAGCAAAACATCTTTTGGAAATAAGATCATAAGACGAATCATGTGGGATCAGACTAAATCGTTACCTAGCCCAGCATTTTGTTCTCTCAGTAGCTCATAAGATGCCATAAGATGAGAAGCTCACAGCTACAACAACATCCCCTTGCTTAAATTTAAGCATAGAAACCCGGCAAGTTCAGGTTGGATGAAGAGCTCACAACCTCCAATAGCAGATCCAGGCTGATCACCTAGAGACCTGTGCTCATGTCAGTGGTCTCCTCTATAGCACTAGTTTGCACTGGGGCACACTGCTTCAGCTCAGGAATGAGGCCAGCCCAGTTCCCTGCTAGACAAGATGCAGGACAAGAGTTCAGCAGGTCGGCCAAGAGGAAGTAAGAGCCAGAGCCAGGGTGGAACCCGATGTTGCCTAACAAAGCCAAGACTCAACATGGAGCAAAGACGACAAATGTGCTTTGGAGTAAAGGACACTGAAAATATTGTGGCCATTTATCTTTAACTGCTAAGAGATAATAGATATGGGATGATTTAAAATTTAATGAGCAAAGTCTGCCAAGACTTTATATGTACTTTTATATTAGAGATATATATCATTGCATTTACTTAACTTATATACTACTTTTCATTGAAAGAAATGATTCCATTTTTTATATTAAATTTACATTAACTTTTTTACAAAGTACAATAAGGTAGAAAAAAAATAAAAAGTCAAAAGTCAAAATGATCAAACTAATACAGTAAATTCATACAATGTCAACATCCCCAAAACACTCAAACTACAGAAATCATTATACAAATCATGATGCCTTTGTAACTTAAATTACATATCAAAATTAAGAAGAATCAGAGTTATTAGCATTTTACAATATAACCCCTATAAATTAATGCAAAAAAAGAGAAATTAATCCTAAACTGAATTAAAAATGCTTGGAGTTAACAGAGTTGGGAAATAAAAAGGCAGAGCTATAGACATTTTGTTATTTCAATTTGTTTTTTAACTTTCAAGATTTCTGAAAATTTTGGTTCTACTGTATTTCTATTACGATCTTATTTGGTATGAACACTAGAAGAACAGTAAGTTTTCCCTCATAAACATATTTTCTGGAAAAGGAATTTTTTATAAATGGCAGATAATTCATGTTAATTCCAAAGCAGCCTCCAACTGGGTCAAGGCACCAGGCTAGAAACCAGGAGACTGAGAGTCCTAGTCCCGCCTTAGGCATGAAAGCTGGCTGGGTGACCTTGGGCCAGTCACTCTCTCTCAGCCCAACTCACCTCACAGGGTTGCTGTTGTGGGGAAAACAGGAGGAGGAAGGAATATTAGGTATGTTCGCCGCCTTGAGTTATTTATAAAAATAATAAAGGCAGGATAGAAAATAAATAAAAGCAAAAAATCCAAATTTTTGAATTTACCACATGAAGAGTTAATAAAATAGTGATCAGGCCCTCTCCTGGTCAACATGTCTGCATTAACTACACAAGCAGAGGAGATCCAACATATGGTTTACATTAATGCTACTGAGCTTGACAGCATTCCCTCCACTATCCTTTCCTTCTATCCCTAACCAAGAAAAAAAACTGTGTATTATGTAGCTCTCCTATTCCATTGTGTAAGTTGATCCCATATGAAATAAATCCATTAAACCAACCTGCTTCTACATAACATCGATTAGGCCAAGCACCTCTCAGATATAACCATCAGTGGAAAAAAATGTCATAACGGAATTACAAGACTCAGATGTTCCAATTTTAACCAGAAATTATTTGCCTTTTCCAAAAGCACAAAGCATTAACTTTGGATTTTATTTATTTGTATTTCACATGCAGGATAAATGCAGAACATATTACAGTAAGTCAAGATCAGTTTTTAGTGTTATACAATATTGAAGAATCGGTTGTAATAGTTAAGAAGTTGAGTTACGACACAGAAAATTCAGGTTCAAATCCTTGCTCAACCATGAAAGTTCATTGGGTGATTTGGGGCCAATTACTCTTTCTTAGCCCATCCCACCTCCCAGGGTTACTGTTGGAAAAAAACTGGAGGAGGGAGTGCTATGTATGCCTCCTAGAGCTCCTGGAGAAAAGGTGATACAGGTAGTCCACGCTTAACAACCATTCAAAGCAATGACAGCCTTGGAAAGGTCGCTTTACAGCGTACTGTAAAACATTGCACCACCACCCTGCGATCATGTTACCAAATTTCAGGCACTCAGCAACCGGCTCATGTTTATGACCAGTTGCCAGGCACCCCACAATCATGTGATTGCCATTTGCAATCTTGTCTGCCAGCTTCCCCAGAAAGTCAATGGGGAAGTTGGCAGGGAAGGTTGCAAGTGGGGGGGGGGGACCAGAAGGGAAGGAAAACCCTTTATGGAGCCACAAGAACGAAGCTCAGATCCTGACTATTACTGCTTCACTCCTCCAGCCCCACCAAGGGGAGGAGAAACCCTTCGGCAGGCTGAAGGAACAAAGCAGAGATCATTCCTTGCGCTCCTTACCTGGGACTCCCGCCTTTTCCCACTTAAAAACCCACACATCTTGGGGTTACGACAGCAACCGGGACTGCTGTTACTAAACAATGCAATCAAGAGATGCGGTGCTTTACAGCTGAATCACTTAGCGATGGTAATCACAGTCCCAATTGCTGTCATAACCTGAAGACTACCCGTAGCGTGAACAGCCTCTAGTACACAATAACTGAAAATTGAGGTAAGGAGAAAGCTGGATTCTGGGACTGAGGTATAAAGCCTGCTCTGGATGATGTTCCAATCCCATCTGGACCAAGCAGATCTGCAATTTGAAATGCAAGCTGAGACTGGATTGCTGCTGGATCTGCAAGTGATGGTTCTAGCAAGGAATGTATTGGCACGATATGGCTAGGGTTCCTACTAAGAATCTCTCTAAGCCAGTTGAATTTAGCAACAACTCTCCAGAGTTTGATTACAATCCATTTCAACTACTACAGCATGTTTTATCATTTATTACTTATTTATTTATTACCAAAATTTAAATGCAGCCTGTTCTCTCATTATACCATGTAGGTCATACGGATTCTACATTTATTGCTTTATTAAAGCCATTATTGAAAATTATAAAGTGCAGCAGCTGACCTGTGACAGAATGTTGGTTTCACAGAGAGAAAGGGAAGGAGACTGCCAAGCCATTACAGAAAAGATATTTCAGTCCTAAGAAAGTAGAAAGTGTGAGAAAGAAGCTCAGAACAACTCTACCTTGATTGTGTTAGGCATGAGGTGAGGTAGAGAAAGGCTTTGACAGGCTTTCGAGATTCTGTGAAAATACCCTAATCACATTATTAAAGTACATTCCAAGACTCCTAAAAACTCCTGTTTCCTGAGCCTGCCTACTTCAGAAGCTAACATCACCAGTGCAAGGTACAAGGACCATATGATGCCTGTACTGACAGATTTGCACTGGTTACCAATTACTTACAAGCACAATCTAATGCACTGATGTTGAGCTTTAATGCCCTGAATGGGTTAAAGCCTGATTACATGAAGGACTGACTCTCCTGCTATGAACCTACCTGGTTACATAGTTCAGAAAGCCCTTTTGCTTTTGTTGTTTATTCGTTTAGTCGCTTCCGACTCTTCATGACTTCATGGACCAGCCCACGCCAGAGCTTCCTGTCGGTCGTCAACACCCCCAGCTCCCCCAGGGACGAGTCCGTCACCTCTAGAATATCATCCATCCACCTTGCCCTTGGTCAGCCCCTCTTCCTTTTGCCCTCCACTCTCCCTAGCATCAGCATCTTCTCCAGGGTCTCCTGTCTTCTCATTATGTGGCCAAAGTAGTTCCGTTTTGCCTTTAATATCATTCCCTCAAGTGAGCAGTCTGGCTTTATTCCCTGGAGGATGGACTGGTTTGATCTTCTTGCAGTCCAAGGTACTCTCAGAATTTTCCTCCAACACCCCAGTTCAAAAGCATCGATCTTCCTTCTCTCAGCCTTCCTTATGGTCCAGCTCTCGCAGCCATATGTTACTAGGGGAACACCTTTGCTTTAACTATGCGGACGTTTGTTGTCAGTGTGATGTCTCTGCTCTTAATTATTTTATCGAGATTTGTCATTGCTCTTCTCCCAAGGATTAAGCGTCTTCTGATTTCCTGACTGCAGTCAGCATCTGCAGTAATCTTCGCACCTAGAAATACAAAGTCTTTCACTGCTTCTACATTTTCTCTCTCTCTTTGCCAGTTATCAATCAAGCTGGTTGCCATAATCTTGGTTTTTTTGAGGTTTAGCTGCAAGCCAGCTTTTGCACTTTCTTCTTTCACCTTCATCATAAGGCTCCTCAGTTCTTCTTCGCTTTCAGCCATCAAAGTGGTATCATCTGCCTTTTGCTACCAGAAGTTAAATTACAGGATATATTGGAAATGGCTTTCTCTTACATGGCTCCCAAACAATAGAATGCACTCCATAAGGAGTGCACTTCTACTATCCCAGCACTTAGGAAGGAGGTAAAAACACATCTCTGTCACCAAATTTTTAATTGTTAATTATTTTAATGATTGCTTTTAATTTTGTTTTTATACTTAACTGTATTAATTTTGTTACACTGCATATCTATTTTTTATTTCTGGAATAACAACTGTTTGAGAACTGGAATAAATACAAAAGTGCGGCATAATTCAGCAAATAAATAAATTGCAACATGTTTGGATTTCCAACTACACTCCAACACAGATCTATGAACAAGGTATGATTTAACAAAAGCAGATCAAAATGAACTTCTGATAAACCTGAATACAAGAAAAGTATACCTTATAAACTCTTCAGCCTATTTAACAATCATGTGTATTGTCAGAAATAACTTAGGACAATTTTTTCTTTAAAAATGAAAACCTTATACATAGTTCAACAAGATACAATTTGAAGGGATATTTTAGTCAAAAGAGGAGAGAGGAAGATGAGGATTGAGTTTGCTTTACTAAACCATCTATTTGGAATTTGCAAACACTTGCAAATATGTGAGTATTAGATTACATACACATTTGAAATTCTTTGCTTTGTTTTTAATTGCAGTACAACTACTATTATTCATGGGCTTTAAACATGTTGACATATTCTCTTGTAACATAATTGAAGTTTCTAATCACTCTATTACCCCTACCCAAATCTTTCCCAGAGGTTTGTTCTCAATAAAACTATTTCGTGCACTTATACAAATGATTTAAGAATCTTAAACTTAAGAAATATGTTATATCCTAAAATTACAGTGTTAAGCAAGAAATGAGAATAAAGACGGTTAATGTTTCTGCAGCTTTTCTGTCTCCAACTCAAAATGTATCCTCTCATTTACCTATCTATCATGCTTATATAACAACACAATAGTAAACAATTCCCTGTGAAGAAAAGTGTAATATAAAAATTACAATAAATATACACCAAAAGACAGCTATGATAAGCAAATATAAAAGCACAACTGTGTTAAAAAAAAATAACAAAAAGTTGCCTAAGAAAGACCCTGCTGAAAAATTATATCATAATGGCCTTCCAGAGCTATCTCAACTGGATTCCAGGGGCACACTGCCATTCATCTCAAGTATATGAGGGATGGGCTGCCACTCATCTCAGTATCCCCAACCAGGATGAGCTCACAAGATGAGTCAGTTCCCAGTGGAGAAGACAGTCCTGAAGACAGAGGGGAGCTAAACACTGTTGGACTTTAAAGGTTAAAACACTTTGAACTATACACTGAAACCTACTGTGAACCAACACAGTACCCATGAAATAGATACTATGTGGCTATAGTGGTTTTTACCTATCAGAGTTGCTGTATTTTATACCAAATACAGTTTCTGGGTAGTCTTCAAAGATATATAATGCACACTGCAGTAGTTACTGTTGCCAGGGCTCCCACTCCAGATAGAGCTGCAACAGGGACAGCAGCCAAAATGGGCAAAGCTCCATAGCCCTGGTCTCTACCTGCATATCTGGCAATAGCCATGAGTCCAGAATACACTCCTTTGGGGAAGTGGCACCCCATTCAGAGTCATAACTGGAATGGCAAGAAAGTCAAGCAATAACTCCATTGAAAAAGCAATAACTCCAAAAGGTTACCAAACAATCCTAACTCCATCTTGTTAGGATTCAGGTTCAGCCTGTTTTCTTCCATCCAGGCCCATCCAGCCTCCAGACACCAAATCAAGGCTTACACAGCATCTCTGGCCTGGTCCAGGATGAAGATATATAATTGGATATAATCTTCAATACCAGATTGAGAGATTAACTCCCTCAATTACATTAGATGTTATCTAGCACAGGGAACAGGATTGAGACCTGCAAAACCCCAAACACATCAATGCTTAGGAAGGAACAGAAGCATTACAAAACAATGCCCCCCACTCCTAACTTTCACAGTTGATCCAGAAGGATACCATGGTCACTTTGTCAGTCAGGCTGCATACAAGCTGACAAACAATAAACAAACATAATGTAATGTAATGCTGCTGATAGGTCAAGTAGGACTTGAAGTTATATAATCCTTCCATCCAGATCCTGGCAAAGGTCATTCTCCAGAATGACCAATGCCACTTCTTTCCCATATACAAGACTGAAACCAAACTGGAAAGAGTCCAGACAATATGCTTCCTTTACAGCATTCTGTAACTGGAGCTATCAGCTTCTCAACAACTTTTCCAATACCATCAGTCAGAGAGATTCCAACACTAGCACCACCAACCTGGCAATGAGGGTCAGAAATTCAAGCAAGGATTGTAGTGGGCAGAAAAAGAGCAGTACACAAATAGGCTCCCCAAGCTGTTTCTACAGCTCAACAAACTTACTCATATCTCATGACTAACAGCAGGAGCCCGGTTACAGCTAAATTGCAACCTTGGAATAATGGCTGCTGAAGACCTGAAACCTGAGACAACAAATCTCTGAGAGGATCACCTTCCTGCTTTCACCCAGCCAGGTTTCAGTAACACACACTAGATTTGCATGCTTGTTCACAATCAAGTCACAGATGAAAGTAGTCTTATTGCAAATGGACAAGGCAATTATCAGCATCAATTTGAGATATGGTTATCAGCAATCTAGCCTTTCAGTTCCAGGGATGGGGGTGTGGAGTTAGAAGGAGGGCAAAAAACTGGTCATCTCCTTGCCTGGTAATATCCTAGCCAACACTTCCCACCATACCTCTTCCACCATATCAAAATCCATTTAAAGCCCCTACAAACACCACATCCCAACATCTGACTGCAATCTACCAGAATTCCACAATACCACAATTACCACAAACCATCCCACCCCACACACTATTATTCCAATTTTATATGAACCATAAAAATTGTTAATATAAGAATATTTGGATACCGATTTTGTATACATTACTGTACTGTCTGAACTGAGAGATCCTTTAGGGAATCACTCATGCTTTGGTCACTTTGCATTTGGACTATTGCAATACACTCTACATGAAGGCCACTCAGAAGCTGCAGCTGGTCCAGAACACAGTGGCATGGGCAGTTATGGACATGCCGTACCATGCCATGTAACACCTCTCTTCTGGGAGCTGCACTAGTAATGAGTAGGCTTCCAAGTGTAATTCAAAGTGCTGGTTATCATCTACAAAACCCTTCATCGTGTTGGGCCTAGTTACTTGAGGAAATGCCTATCTTCCATAATTGCTGCCCATTCTATATGATCTGGCAGAGTTGGCACGCTCTGAGTCCTATCATTTAAGCAATGCCATCTTATGGGGCCCAGGAAGCTGGTCTTTGCTGCTGTAGTACCTGCCTTCTGGAATGACATCTCCCCTTCCATTTCCTTATTTAGACAAGCCTGTAAGACCTGGTTCTTTTCCCAGTCCTTAGGCTATAGTGGATGGTAAGCCCCTTGTCTGTTGTCTTATTCATGAGATGTTGGTTATATTTCTCTGGATGTTCTTTTTGTATTGTGTGGATTGTTTTATTTTAAATTTTGGGTACTGAATGTTGCCCAGAGTTGTAGTGGAATCGAGCAGCTTATAAATGTAATAAGTAAATAAGAAATAATACTAAAAATTCTACAGATTAATTTTTATACCACTTATTTTCCATAGGTTTTGTGGGAAAACATCTACAGTTACTACTACTACAGCCTACATTTTTGGCAATTTAATTCAGGAATATGCATAATTCATCATCACTCAATCCACAGAGGAACTATACAAGGAAGAGAAAGTCATGTCTATTTGCCACAGCAAAAGAATGCCTCCTGTAAAGTACTATCACAGGTTATATCAACTATAGATTACCTACTTCCAACAGTTTAATAAATTCAATTTTAGAAAAATCAAGACCTAGGGAAAGTGAAGGCCTGAGATTTGAAAAACAGTACTTTCAATTAATCTCAAATTAGTTTCTGTAATCTGACATACAAGTATTTTTACGTAAGACACTACCCTGCTCCCAGCCTATGAAATATACCCAGTCTTCAAGTTATGAGCTTACTTCAAAGTTTTTGAGATTATTGGAATATTAATTGATTGTGTGCCATCAACTCATTGTTGACTCTTAGCGACCACATAGACAGACTTTCTCCATGACGATCTGTCCCTAACCTGGACTTTCAGGACTTCCAACGGTGCACATAATGAAATATTAGCCAAAAGCAAATCCCAATTGTATTAAATCACTTCACATTTAAGAAAGAGAAAAAATGTCCTGTTGGATATTAGCACTCAGAAAAGTCACTCCTAAAATGGTAATTGTCACCTGTATGGCAATTTAAAGAATGTAAGTAGTCCCAAACTCTAGTAAAAACTGTGTTATCGCCACATTTTCATAGCACAAATCAGGAGTTCATGTGCTTCAGCATGGATGTTAAGTACTGCTGAGTAAGTAGTATTAAATTGCCTCATTGAAAAGTTGTTTGCTGTGTCAGATATTTCACACACACACACACAACACAACCTTCTCCCACTGCAGTTCCAATAATCAACCCCAGATGGCAATTTACATAGTCAACAGTGTAAAGGAATCTGTGTGCTGCTGGCATTCTCAACCTCAATCAGAGAGTATGGGCGTTTGAGAATGTCACTGTTTATTTTTAATTGCTCTGTCCCTCCTTTCGGCAAGTTCAAGCGGTCACGGACGTCGAAGTCTATTAGCAGAATAGGTATGAGATGCCACTTTATTTGCTGGGAGGGTTCCTTGCATTTGGAAAGCAGCTGTTTTGCAATGTCCCCAATGCCCAGTGGGCACCAGCTGTCAATCTCAGTTAGCAAAAGGTCAGGGCAAAGAAAGGTCAAGGAGTGTCATAATCCACAGTGTGTTATAAGAGCTGTCTCTTCTATTGCTTTGTAGGATTGAGAATTGGTAAAACTTCCCACAGGTTTCCTAGTTAAACACTTCATGAAACAGGTAACAGGAAAACAAATTTAATCTCCAATTGTAATTTCAACTGTCTGTATCATGTGTGTGCAATGGGGAGATGCATGCTTACTTAAAACCTAAAATTACAGTTATGCTGAACACTGAATTATGGCAATCATTCTCAGATTACTTCTGAGGTTCAACTGATTTGTCTTTATTGCTTTCTCAGAAGGTGCTGAAGACAGTTCTCTTCCATGGAGCATTTGGGCACTATGTATCTCTGTGGTTAAGGGAGAAAGTTGGTTGTTGTTCTCTCTAGATGATGCTGTCTTTTAGGGTTTACGTTGAGTTTTTACTGTTTTTATATGTTAAGCTGCTCAGAGGCATTGGAGTTGGGTGGCCTAAAATTTTGAAATATAAATAAATCAGGCTGCCTCTTGGGTTCATTTTTTCTTGTTTTCGTGGGGTGGGGGGGCTGTTTTTATCTTGATACTGCCTTTATACTGTGGAAAGTGGGAGGATTGATGGGTTTGGAGTTTATGGTGGTTTTGTGTTTTTGATTCCTGTAAAAGCCTTGCATTATTTTGATGATGTAATAAATAAATAAAATGATATGCCTAGGTAATGAGCAAAGTATACACTGAAAGCTTCACCATAAAAATAAATTTAACTAGCTGGTCACTTTGGACACCTCCATACATAGTGCTTTTCTGCATCCCCATCAGCTTCATTTCACACATGATCCCACAATATCATCTCTCTTCAACAGCTGAGACAATTTATTTCCAACTCAACAGTAGTTCAACAGGGTAAGTACTGAATCTGGTTTTCCAGTAGAAGTACAAGAGCTGTGCAAAGCTGTGCAAAACTCCTGCTTCACCCAACCAACTCCTGGGCAACTTCCCCTTTTAGATTAATTTAATAAATTGAGCAGAGGAATGGTAATATGGCACTTCGTAGTTCCCCTTATGAATACACAAACAAAAGCGGCCATGAGTGGATGATGGGAATTTTTGCTCCTTCCTATTGGCTAGCTGGAATGTGTACCAATTGCCTCATGTGGTGGTTTCTACATTTTTAAGTCAGTAGCAGAGACAACAACAAAAGGTTAGTTTGGGAGCAAAAATGGTATCAGTACAGAATGTGGACCTTTCTTAAAGTTAATAATGAATCTGACCTGTTGATAAAAAAATTATACCAATTCTCTACATCCAGACTAAATCTTACTGGATTTTCTAACTTCTGTTTTTAAAATCTAGGATTGGATTCTTCTTTCTCTATTACATTACTGTTAAAATATAATGATGGAACATTTAGATAAAACTGAATTCATCCATCAAGTCCAATTTGGCTGTAATTTGAGTTTAGACAGCTGACAAACTAACACTGAAAGTGGTTTTCTGGATTTAGAAATTCTTTATTTATCCTTTAATCTGATACTTTTTCATTTACATGTCTTTGCTTGCTGGCCTTTTTCTTCATTATAAGGAAAGAGTATTGTTATTATTTGTCTTTTTTCCATGTCATAATAATATTTTCTTGAATTATTTCTTATATTAATATTTATTCCAGGAAGGACTGAACCACAAACTGGATTCTTGGACACTTTTCCCTGTAGCCAGATATAGTATTAATCTGATGTTTCTGATTTCATTAAAATATCCTGAATTTGGTCTCTTCTCATCTTTCTGCACCGGTAAAATCAGACAACATGTTTTCTCTATTTAGGTGCCTTGGCCATTTGAAGTTCTTTTTCTTTTTTCTTTTTATGTTCTTTGTTTCTGGGGCCTCCCCTTTTGAAAGGTCAGCTTCAGGCATCCATTTCCCTTGCAATTCATATTCTTTGTGAATCCCGCCAACAATACTATATTAAAAACCACACAATTCTGTACAGTATTTCCCAAAGGATTTCTTAGGTTCCTACAGAGCAAGCCAAATGAAGTTAGTTAGGTCAATGGAATACTAAAGGAGAAGGAAAAGAAAAGAGGCCTTTTTCCCTCTTCATTAGAGATTCTAGAGCCAAAAATGATATACTCACCTTCAAGGCAGGAATCTCCACATTGTCTCCAATATTAACTGAGCCTGAAAGAACTGTTCCTGTCATCACAGTGCCTTGACCCTTAATGGAAAAACAGTGGTCAATGGCCATAAGGAATGATCCTGAAGGATCTCTTGTTGGTATATAAGCCTCTGACTTCAGGACCTAAAAGCAAGAGAAAACGAGACCTGTATATTGACAAAATGTCACATAAGACACAAAGAAATGAAGGGAAAAGGTGCATGATTGATTTCACCATGGCACAGCTTTCTGTTGCAACAAGACTGGAACAGTCCAAGGTCAAATAAACTGTTTGCACTGCCCAGGAAGTGCAGACTTAGCAGCAGCAACTGCATTTGATTTTCTGCCTTAAAGGTTTGGTACAGCACAATCAGCTTGGTTAGCAAAATATGTAAAAGCAAAGTTTCTGCCAACACCTATGCAAATACTGCAGCAATACCATGAAGAATAACTATTTGGAACTCTGAGGAAGAAAGGATACTTACTTGTTCTCAGAATATAAGTAGATAATTAAAAGCTGTCCTTTATTTCCTGTCCTTTATTTTTACAACTATGTCTAATACAAAAATTATGTTAAGCTTTTTAAGAACAATTTGTTGTTTACTCATTCAGTCACTTCCGACTCTTCATGACTTCATGGACCAGCCCACGCCAGAGCTTCCTGTCGGTCAACACCCCCAGCTCCCCCAGGGACGAGTCCGTCACCTCTAGAATATCATCCATCCACCTTGCCCTTGGTCGGCCCCTCTTCCTTTTGCCCTCCACTCTCCCTAGCATCAGCATCTTCTCCAGGGTCTCCTGTCTTCTCATTATGTGGCCAAAGTAGTTCGGTTTTGCCTTTAATATCGTTCCCTCAAGTGAGCAGTCTGGCTTGATTTCCTGGAGGATGGACTGGTTGGATCTTCTTGCAGTCCAAGGCACTCTCAGAATTTTCCTCCAGCACCACAGTTCAAAAGCATCGATCTTCCTTCTCTCAGCCTTCCTTATGGGCCAGCTCTCGCAGCCATATGTTACTAGGGGAACACCTTTGCTTAAACTATGCGGACCTTTGTTGTCAGTGTGATGTCTCCGCTCTTGACTATTTTATCGAGATTTGTCATTGCTCTTCTCCCAAGGATTAAGCGTCTTCTGATTTCCTGACTGCAGTCAGCATCTGCAATAATCTTCGCACCTAGAAATACAAAGTCTTTCACTGCTTCTACATTTTCTCCCTCTATTTGCCAGTTATCAATCAAGCTGGTTGCCATAATCTTGGGGTTTTTTTGAGGTTTAGCTGCAAGCCAGCTTTTGCACTTTCTTCTTTCACCTTCATCATAAGGCTCCTCAGTTCCTCTTCGCTTTCAGCCATCAAAGTGGTATCATCTGCATATCTGAGATTGTTAATGTTTCTTCCAGTGATTTTAACTCCAGCCTTGGATTCCTCAAGCCCAGCATGTTGCATGGTGTGTTCTGCGTACAAGTTGAATAGGTAGGGTGAGAAGATACAGCCCTGCCGTACTCCTTTCCCAATCTTAAACCAGTCCATTGTTCCATGGTCTGTTCTTACTGTTGCTACTTAGTCGTCATACAGATTCTTCAGGAGGCAGACAAGATGACTTGGTATTCCCATACCACTAAGAACTTGCCACAATTTGTTATGGGCCACACAGTCAAAGGCTTTAGAATAGTCAATAAAACAGAAATAGATGTTTTTCTGAAACTCCCTGCCTTTTTCCATTATCCAGCAGATATTGGTAATTTGGTCCCTAGTTCCTCTGCCTTTTCCAAACCCAGCTTGTACATCTGGCAATTCTCGCTCCATGAATTGCTGAAGTCTACCTTGCAGGATCTTGAGCATTACCTTACTGGCATGTGAAATGAGTGCCACTGTTCGATAGTTTGAACATTCTTTAGTGTTTCCCTTTTTTGGTATGGGGATATAAGTTGATTTTTTCCAATCTGATGGCCATTCTTTTGAACAGTTCAGCTGGGATGCCATCGTCTCCTGCTGCCTTGTTATTAGCAATGCTTCTTAAGGTCTATTCAACCTCACTCTTCAGGATGTCTGGCTCTAGCTCACTGGCCACACTGTCAAAGCTATCCCCGATATTGTTATCCTTCCTATACAGGTCTTCTGTACATTCTTGCCACCTTTTCTTGATCTCTTCTTCTTCTGTTAGGTCCTTGCCATCTTTGTTTTTGATCATACCCGTTTTTGCCTGGAATTTACCTCCAATGGTTCTAATTTTCTGGAAGAGGTCTTCTTCCACTTCCGCACATTGTTTGTTTAGAAATAATTTCTTATCTCTTCTGGCTAACCTCTGGAATTTTGCATTTAATTGGGCATATCTCCCCCTATCACTGTTGCCTTTTGCTTTCCTTCTTTCTTGGGCTACTTCTAGTGTCTCAGCAGACAGCCATTTTGCCTTCTTGGTTTTCTCTTACTTTGGGATGTATTTTGTTGCCTCCTCCTGAACAATGTTGCGAACTTCTGTCCAGAGTTCTTCCAGGACCCTATCTACTAAGTCCAGTCCCTTAAATCGATTCTTCACCTCCACTGCATATTCCTTAGGAATATTAGTGCGCTCATATCTAGCTGATCTGTGGGTCTTCCCTAATCTCTTTAGTCTGATCCTAAATTGTGCAAGAAGTAGTTCGTGATCTGAACTACAGTCAGCTCCAGGTCTTGTTTTTACCGACTGTATAGATGTCCGCCACCTTTGGCTGCAAAGGATGTAGTCAATCTGATTTCAGTGTTGTCCATCTGGGGAAGTCCATGTATAAAGCCGTCTCTTAGGTTGTTGGAA